>NW_027445008.1:0-600000 GCF_048569485.1 Anomaloglossus baeobatrachus
ATTTTGAAGCGAAATTGTTCCTTTCGGGGGGTATTGCAACTTTTCAGCATTTTGAGGCGAAATTGTTCCTTTGGGGGGGTATTGCAATTTTTTGCCATTTTGAGGCGAAATTGTTCCTTTGGGGGGGTATTGCAACTTTTCGGCATTTTGAGGCGAAATTGTTCCTTTGGGGGGTATTGCAATTTTTTGCCATTTTGAGGCGAAATTGTTGCTTTGGGGGGGTATTGCATCTTTTGGCCATTTTGAGGCGAAATTGTTCCTTTGGGGGGGTATTGCAACTTTTCGGCATTTTGAAGCGAAATTGTTCCTTTGGGGGGTATTGCAATTTTTTTTTTCATTTTGAGGCGAAATTGTTGCTTTGGGCGGTGTGAAGATGTAATTTACCCTCTCACTGTATATGCTGTACAGATTCCTATTTCAAGCTGGGTTCATTGTCTTATTTGAACTACTTCTGTGTACATTTCTATTGTTGTAGGTAATCACCCCCTAAAATGCAAGGTTATATCCTCTTGAGGCACTTCCATCCCTGGGAGTAGGGGGAGGTGGGCCTAGAGTCCAACTAGTGTAAACTCTGCTTACCTGGGAGATTCAGTCAGAGTGAGCTGAAACTTGAAGGGAGCAGGAGCTCCAGCCTGTGTGGCTGTGGACACGGACGGAGCTAGGCCTGTGTGGCGGCCCGTTGGATTGTGTGGTACTCTTTGGACTACTGTAAGGACGATTGCTTTGTAATCCGGTCCGAGGATTGTCGGGAAGGGCCCCCGAATCTGTTTTACGTGGACTTATCGTGTGCTGTTCCAGTGTCCTTGTGAATAAACCTGTTGGATCGTTCCTCGGCCTGTTGTCTCTCCTTGCTCTGCTGTACACCCCGTCACAAACTGGTTGGCAGCGCTGGGATCAGAGCAGAAGGAATGGAGGACAATGGCTCAACATCAGGAACCAGCACTGCAGAGTACAAGACCTGGACTTTGGGGGGCCTGCAATCAAAGGCCCGTGAAGTAGGAGTTCGTTTCAAAGGACTCTCCAAGGAGCAGCTGATTGAGGCGCTAGAAGGAGTCTGCTCGCAAAATGACATGGAGGAAGGATCCTCACAGCAAAGGGAGGAAAGACGGGAGCTGGAGGTAATTACCCAAAAAAGTCAATGGATTGTGTGGTATGAAGAGGAGATGGCACTGCTTGGAGATGAGGTCACCATTGAATATAAGATGGATGCTATTCGCAGAGCTCAAGAGAGGTGGCATTGCTGGAGAGGAGGTTTGCTGTGGAAGCAGCTAGAGGCTCCAGACAAACTTTAACCACAGCACCAACTATGAGGGAATTCTCCAGAGTGTCCCGCAAGGACTTTAAGCCATTTAATGAAGCTGCAGGTGACATTGAGGGCTTCTTTCAGGACTTTGAGCATCAGTGCCGATTAATGGAAGTCCCAGAAAGAGAGCGAGTCAGACACCTGGTGGGCCTCTTGGAGGGTGGAGCTGCCGACGCCTATAGAGCTATGGACCCTCAGTGGAATTGTGAGTATGGGGAGATAAAACAGACCATTCTGGAACATTATGCCGTGACCCCAGATACTTATAGGACTAAGTTCCGTACATTAGCCTGTGATGGAGAAGTGTCTTTCAAGATGTTTGCCCACAGACTGAAACAAGTGTGCCATCGCTGGCTGGAGGGAGAGGGAGCCTTAACTTGGCAGACCTTCCTCCAGGTCATCCTAAAAGAACAATTCTTTGCCCAGTGCCCCGCTGAGATCCGGGAATGGGTGCGTGAGAGAAAACCAGCGACAGTGGAGGAAGCTGCTGCTCTAGCTGATGAGGTGCTCACTATCAAGCCTCAGTGGAGGGTTTTGTTGGAGGATGGAGAGACGCCTAACAGCTCCACAACACCGGATGCCCCCAGTTATTCTGCCCCCATTGTTCCCCGTTCCTCTAAGCCACCACATGTTGATACCCGTGTTAATGTGCCTTCAGTTGCTTCTACTGCACTTTCTGGAATACGCCGGGGAGAGGAAGTAACAGAGCGCAGGTGTTATGTTTGTAGGCATCCCGGGCATTTGCAGGCCTCATGCCCAGCCAGCCCATGGAGGAATCATCCTCAAACCCCTACAGCACCTTCAGGTGGGAGTCGGCCTCCAAGTTCCCCTACCCCTTACCCAAGAGGACGCCTTGGATGGAGGGAGACCCAGCTCAGATGCTATCAATGTGGACAGCCAGGGCATCGGCAAGTCTCCTGCCCAGCTGTTCAAATGAGGACTGATCCTGCGCCCAATCGGATTGTTAATTATTTACAGCCCAGCGCCATGGAGGAAGATGTGGCACCGCTATGTGAGGACTGGCCTAGTGACTCAGCCCCCCATGTTGCACCACCAGGAGTTTACGGGGTGCGCCCCACAGTTATGACGACTTCTGCTCATCGAGGTAAGCACTTGCAGGAGGTTGTGCTGGATGGACAGAGACTTGTTGGATTTTGTGACTCGGGTGCTTTCCTCACACTGGCTGATCCCCGAGTGGTTCGGCCTGAGGCAATCCATAGAGGACCTGGGATTGTCATTGAACTGGCTGGTGGACAATGGAGGACTATTCCCACAGCCACTGTGGATCTGAGCTTTGGTTTTGGGGTCAGGCGATGTGGGGTTGGGGTGATGGGTGGTCTGCCTGCAGCTGTTCTCCTGGGCAATGATGTGGGAGAGCTACGATGCCAATTCGTGGCTGCATGAAGCCACATGTAAGTAACGCTCTGCCTGTGTGTACTTAACCAGTGACCTGTAGAGGTCCCTAGTACGTACACAAGTTGGGAGGGGGAGGGATTGTGAAGATGTAATTTACCCTCTCAATGTATATGCTGTACAGATTCCTATTTCAAGCTGGGTTCATTGTCTTATTTGAACTACTTCTGTGTACATTTCTATTGTTGTAGGTAATCACCCCCTAAAATGCAAGGTTATATCCTCTTGAGGCACTTCCATCCCTGGGAGTAGGGGGAGGTGGGCCTAGAGTCCAACTAGTGTAAACTCTGCTTACCTGGGAGATTCAGTCAGAGTGAGCTGAAACTTGAAGGGAGCAGGAGCTCCAGCCTGTGTGGCTGTGGACACGGACGGAGCTAGGCCTGTGTGGCGGCCCGTGGGATTGTGTGGAACTCTTTGGACTACTGTAAGGACGATTGCTTTGTAATCCGGTCCGAGGATTGTCGGGAAGGGCCCCCGAATCTGTTTTACGTGGACTTATCGTGTGCTGTTCCAGTGTCCTTGTGAATAAACCTGTTGGATCGTTCCTCGGCCTGTTGTCTCTCCTTGCTCTGCTGTACACCCCGTCACAGGGGGGTATTGCATCTTTTGGCCATTTTGAAGCGAAATTGTTCCTTTCGGGGGGTATTGCAACTTTTCGGCATTTTGAGGCGAAATTGTTCTTTTGGGGGGGTATTGCAACTTTTGGCCATTTTGAAGCGAAATTGTTCCTTTGGGGGGGTATTGCAACTTTTCAGCATTTTGAGGCGAAATTGTTCCTTTGGGGGGTATAGCAATTTTTTGCCATTTTGAGGCAAAATTGTTCCTTTGGGGGGGTATTGCAACTTTTGGACATTTTGAAGCGAAATTGTTCCTTTCGGTGGGTATTGCAACTTTTCGGCATTTTGAGGCGAAATTGTTCCTTTGGGGGGGTATTGAAATTTTTTGCCATTTTGAGGCGAAATTGTTCCTTTGGGGGGGTATTGCAACTTTTGGCCATTTTGAGGCGAAATTGTTCCTTTGGGGGGGTATTGCAACTTTTCGGCATTTTGAAGCGAAATTGTTCCTTTGGGGGGGTATTGCAATTTTTTGCCATTTTGAGGTGAAGTTGTTCCTTTGGGGGGGGTATTGCAACTTTTGTCCATTTTGAAGCGAAATTGTTCCTTTGGGGGGTATTGCAATTTTTTTTCCATTTTGAGGTGAAATTGTTCCTTTGGGGGGTATTGCAACTTTTGGCCCTTTTGAAGCGAAATTGTTCCTTTGGGGGGGTATTGCAACTTTTGGCCATTTTGAAGCGAAATTGTTCCTTTCGGGGGGTACTGCAACTTTTCAGCATTTTGAGGCGAAATTGTTCCTTTGGGGGGTATTGCAATTTTTTGCCATTTTGAGGCGAAATTGTTCCTTTGGGGGGGTATTGCAACTTTTGGCCATTTTGAAGCGAAATTGTTCCTTTGGGGGGGTATTGCAACTTTTGGCCATTTTGAAGCGAAATTGTTCCTTTGGGGGGGTATTGCAACTTTTCGGCATTTTGAGGCGAAATTGTTCCTTTTGGGGGGTATTGCAATTTTTTGCCATTTTGAGGCGAAATTGTTCCTTTGGGGGGGTATTGCAACTTTTGGCCATTTTGAAGCGAAATTGTTCCTTTGGGGGGGTATTGCAACTTTTGGCCTTTTTGAAGCGAAATTGTTCCTTTCGGGGGGTATTGCAACTTTTCGGCATTTTGATGCGAAATTGTTCCTTTGGGGGGTATTGCAACTTTTGGCCATATTGAAGCGAAATTGTTCCTTTGGGGGGGTATTGCAATTTTTAACCATTTTGAGGCGAAATTGTTCCTTTGGGGGGTATTGCAACTTTTGGCCATTTTGAAGCGAAATTGTTCCTTTCGGGGGGTATTGCAACTTTTCAGCATTTTGAGGCGAAATTGTTCCTTTGGGGGGTATTGCAATTTTTTTTCCATTTTGAGGCGAAATTGTTTCTTTGGGGGGGTATTGCAACTTTTGGCCATTTTGAAGCGAAATTGTTCCTTTCGGGGGGTATTTCAACTTTTCGGCATTTTGAAGCGAAATTGTTCCTTTGGGGGGGTATTGCAATTTTTTTTTCATTTTGAGGCGAAATTTTTCCTTTGGGGGGGTATTGCAACTTTTGGCCATTTTGAAGCGAAATTGTTCCTTTGGGGGGGTATTGCATTTTTTTTTTCCATTTTGAGGCGAAATTGTTCCTTTGGGGGGGTATTGCAACTTTTGGCCATTTAGAAGCGAACTTGTTCCTTTGGGGGGGGTATTGCAACTTTTGGCCATTTTGAAACAAAATTGTTCCTTTCGGGGGGTATTGCAATTTTTCGGCATTTTGAGGCGAAATTGTTCCTTTGGGGGGGTATTGCAACTTTTGGCCATTTTGAAGCGAAATTGTTCCTTTGGGGGGGTATTGTAACTTTTGGCCATTTTGAAGCGAAATTGTTCCTTTGGGGGGTATTGCAATTTTTTGCCATTTTGAGGCGAAATTGTTCCTTGGGGGGGTATTGCAACTTTTGGCCATTTTGAAGCGAAATTGTACCTTTGGGGGGGTATTGCAACTTTTCGGCATTTTGAAGCGAAATTGTTCCTTTGGGGGGGTATTGCAATTTTTTTTTCATTTTGAGGCGAAATTGTTCCTTTGGGGGGGTATTGCAACTTTTGGCCATTTTGAAGCGAAATTGTTCCTTTGGGGGGTATTGCAACTTTTGCCATTTTGAAGCGAAATTGTTCTTTTGGGGGGGTATTGCAATTTTTTGCCATTTTGAGGCGAAATTGTTCCTTTGGGGGGGTATTGCAACTTTTGGCCATTTTGAAGCGAAATTGTTCCTTTGGGGGGGTATTGCAATTTTTTGCCATTTTGAGGCGAAATTGTTCCTTTGGGGGGGTATTGCAACTTTTGGCTATTTTGAAGCGAAAATGTTCCTTTGGGGGGGTATTGCAACTTTTCGGCATTTTGAGGCGAAATTGTTCCTTTGGGGGGGTATTGCAATTTTTTGCTATTTTGAGGCGAAATTGTTCCTTTGGGGGGGTATTGCAACTTTTGGCCATTTTGAAGCGAAATTGTTCCTTTCGGGGGGTATTGGAACTTTTCGGCATTTTGAGGCGAAATTGTTCCTTTGGGGGGGTATTGCAACTTTTGGCCATTTTGAAGCGAAATTGTTCCTTTGTGGGGGTATTGCAACTTTTCGGCATTTTGAGGCGAAATTGTTCCTTTGGGGGGGTATTGCAATTTTTTGCCATTTTGAGGCGAAATTGTTCCTTTGGGGGGGTATTGCAACTTTTGACCATTTTGAAGCGAAATTGTTCCTTTGGGGGGGTATTGCAATTTTTTGCCATTTTGAGGCGAAATTGTTCCTTTGGGGGGGTATTGCAACTTTTGGCCATTTTGAAGCGAAATTGTTCCTTTCGGGGGGTATTGCAACTTTTCGGCATTTTGAGGCGAAATTGTTCCTTTTGGGGGGTATTGCAACTTTTGGCCATATTGAAGCGAAATTGTTCCTTTGGGGGGGTATTGCAATTTTTAACCATTTTGAGGCGAAATTGTTCCTTTGGAGGGGTATTGCAACTTTTTTGCCATTTTGAAGCGAAATTGTTCCTTTCAGGGGGTATTGCAACTTTTCAGCATTTTGAGGCGAAATTGTTCCTTTGGGGGGTATTGCAATTTTTTGCCATTTTGAGGCGAAATTGTTCCTTTGGGGGGTATTGCAACTTTTGGCCATTTTGAAGCGAAATTGTACCTTTGGGGGGGGTATTGCAACTTTTCGGCATTTTGAAGCGAAATTGTTCCTTTGGGGGGGAATTGCAATTATTTTTTCATTTTGAGGCGAAATTGTTCCTTTGGGGGGGTATTGCAATTTTTTGCCATTTTGAGGCGAAATTGTTCCTTTGGGGGGTATTGCAACTTTTAGCCATGTTGAGGCGAAATTGTTCCTTTGGGGGGGTATTGCAACTTTTCGGCATTTTGAAGCGAAATTGTTCCTTTGGGGGGTATAGCAATTTTTTGCCATTTTGACGCGAAATTGTTCCTTTGGGGGGGGTATTGCAACTTTTGGCCATTTTGAAGCGAAATTGTTCCTTTGGGGGGTATTGCATTTTTTTTTCCATTTTGAGGTGAAATTGTTCCTTTGGGGGGGTAGTGCAACTTTTGGCCCTTTTGAAGCGAAATTGTTCCTTTGGGGGGGGTATTGCAACTTTTGGCCATTTTGAAGCGAAATTGTTCCTTTCGGGGGGTACTGCAACTTTTCAGCATTTTGAGGCGAAATTGTTCCTTTGGGGGGGTATTGCAACTTTTGGCCATTTTGAAGCGAAATTGTTCCTTTGGGGGGGTATTGCAACTTTTGGCCATTTTGAAGCGAAATTGTACCTTTGGGGGGGTATTGCAACTTTTCGGCATTTTGAAGCGAAATTGTTCCTTTGGGGGGGTATTGCAACTTTTGGCCATTTTGAAGCGAAATTGTTCCTTTGGGGGGGTATTGCAACTTTTGGCCATTTTGAAGCGAAATTGTTCCTTTCGGGGGGTATTGCAACTTTTCGGCATTTTGAGGCGAAATTGTTCCTTTGGGGGGGTATTGCAACTTTTGGCCATTTTGAAGCGAAATTGTTCCTTTGGGGGGGTATTGCAACTTTTCGGCATTTTGAGGCGAAATTGTTGCTTTGGGGGGGTATTGCAATTTTTTGCCATTTTGAGGCGAAATTGTTCCTTTGGGGGGGTATTGCAACTTTTGGCCGTTTTGAAGCGAAATTGTTCCTTTGGGGGGGTATTGCAATTTTTTGCCATTTTGAGGCGAAATTGTTCCTTTGTGGGGGTATTGCAACTTTTGGCCATTTTGAAGCGAAATTGTTCCTTTCGGGGGGTATTGCAACTTTTCGGCATTTTGATGCGAAATTGTTCCTTTGGGGGGGTATTGCAATTTTTTTTCCATTTTGAGGCGAAATTGTTCCTTTTGGGGGGTATTGCAACTTTTGGCCATATTGAAGCGAAATTGTTCCTTTGGGGGGGTATTGCAATTTTTAACCATTTTGAGGCGAAATTGTTCCTTTGGAGGGGTATTGCAACTTTTTTGCCATTTTGAAGCGAAATTGTTCCTTTCAGGGGGTATTGCAACTTTTCAGCATTTTGAGGCGAAATTGTTCCTTTGGGGGGTATTGCAATTTTTTGCCATTTTGAGGCGAAATTGTTCCTTTGGGGGGTATTGCAACTTTTGGCCATTTTGAAGCGAAATTGTACCTTTGGGGGGGGTATTGCAACTTTTCGGCATTTTGAAGCGAAATTGTTCCTTTGGGGGGGAATTGCAATTATTTTTTCATTTTGAGGCGAAATTGTTCCTTTGGGGGGGTATTGCAATTTTTTGCCATTTTGAGGCGAAATTGTTCCTTTGGGGGGTATTGCAACTTTTAGCCATGTTGAGGCGAAATTGTTCCTTTGGGGGGGTATTGCAACTTTTCGGCATTTTGAAGCGAAATTGTTCCTTTGGGGGGTATAGCAATTTTTTGCCATTTTGACGCGAAATTGTTCCTTTGGGGGGGGTATTGCAACTTTTGGCCATTTTGAAGCGAAATTGTTCCTTTGGGGGGTATTGCATTTTTTTTTCCATTTTGAGGTGAAATTGTTCCTTTGGGGGGGTAGTGCAACTTTTGGCCCTTTTGAAGCGAAATTGTTCCTTTGGGGGGGGTATTGCAACTTTTGGCCATTTTGAAGCGAAATTGTTCCTTTCGGGGGGTACTGCAACTTTTCAGCATTTTGAGGCGAAATTGTTCCTTTGGGGGGGTATTGCAACTTTTGGCCATTTTGAAGCGAAATTGTTCCTTTGGGGGGGTATTGCAACTTTTGGCCATTTTGAAGCGAAATTGTACCTTTGGGGGGGTATTGCAACTTTTCGGCATTTTGAAGCGAAATTGTTCCTTTGGGGGGGTATTGCAACTTTTGGCCATTTTGAAGCGAAATTGTTCCTTTGGGGGGGTATTGCAACTTTTGGCCATTTTGAAGCGAAATTGTTCCTTTCGGGGGGTATTGCAACTTTTCGGCATTTTGAGGCGAAATTGTTCCTTTGGGGGGGTATTGCAACTTTTGGCCATTTTGAAGCGAAATTGTTCCTTTGGGGGGGTATTGCAACTTTTCGGCATTTTGAGGCGAAATTGTTGCTTTGGGGGGGTATTGCAATTTTTTGCCATTTTGAGGCGAAATTGTTCCTTTGGGGGGGTATTGCAACTTTTGGCCGTTTTGAAGCGAAATTGTTCCTTTGGGGGGGTATTGCAATTTTTTGCCATTTTGAGGCGAAATTGTTCCTTTGTGGGGGTATTGCAACTTTTGGCCATTTTGAAGCGAAATTGTTCCTTTCGGGGGGTATTGCAACTTTTCGGCATTTTGATGCGAAATTGTTCCTTTGGGGGGGTATTGCAATTTTTTTTCCATTTTGAGGCGAAATTGTTTCTTTGGGGGGGTATTGCAACTTTTGGCCATTTTGAAGCGAAATTGTTCCTTTCGGGGGGTATTGCAACTTTTCGGCATTTTGAAGCGAAATTGTTCCTTTGGGGGGGTATTGCAATTTTTTTTTCATTTTGAGGCGAAATTGTTCCTTGGGGGGGTATTGCAACTTTTGGCCATTTTGAAGCGAAATTGTTCCTTTGGGGGCGTATTGCAATTTTTTGCCATTTTGAGGCGAAATTGTTCCTTTGGGGGGGGGATTGCAACTTTTCGGCATTTTGAAGCGAAATTGTTCCTTTGGGGGGTATTGCAACTTTTGGCCATTTTGAAGCGAAATTGTTCTTTTGGGGGGGTATTGCAATTTTTTGCCATTTTGAGGCAAAATTGTTCCTTGGGGGGGTATTTCAACTTTTGGCCATATTGAAGCGAAATTGTTCCTTTGGGGGGGTATTGCAATTTTTAACCATTTTGAGGCGAAATTGTTCCTTTGGGGGGGTATTGCAACTTTTCAGCATTTTGAGACGAAATTGTTCCTTTGGGGGGTATTGCAATTTTTTTTCCATTTTGAGGCGAAATTGTTCCTTTCGGGGGGTATTGCAACTTTTCGGCATTTTGAAGCGAAATTGTTCCTTTGGGGGGTATTGCAATTTTTTGCCATTTTGAGGCGAAATTGTTCCTTTGGGGGGTATTGCAACTTTTGGCCATTTTGAAGCGAAATTGTTCCTTTGGGAGGGTATTGCAATTTTTTGCCATTTTGAGGCGAAATTGTTCCTTTGGGGGGGTATTGCAACTTTTGGCCATTTTGAAGCGAAATTGTTCCTTTGGGGGGGTATTGCAATTTTTTGCCATTTTGAGGCGAAATTGTTCCTTTGGGGGGGTATTGCAACTTTTGGCCATTTTGAAGCGAAATTGTTCCTTTTGGGGGGTATTGCAATTTTTTGCCATTTTGAGGCGAAATTGTTCCTTTGGGGGTATTGCAACTTTTCGGCATTTTGAAGCGAAATTGTTCCTTTGGGGGGTATTGCAATTTTTTGCCATTTTGAGGCGAAATTGTTCCTTTGGGGGGGTATTGCAACTTTTGGCCATTTTGAAGCGAAATTGTTCCTTTCGGGGGGTATTGGAACTTTTCGGCATTTTGAGGCGAAATTGTTCCTTTGGGGGGGTATTGCAATTTTTTGCCATTTTGAGGCGAAATTGTTCCTTTGGGGGGGTATTGCAACTTTTGACCATTTTGAAGCGAAATTGTTCCTTTGGGGGGGTATTGCAATTTTTTGCCATTTTGAGGCGAAATTGTTCCTTTGGGGGGGTATTGCAACTTTTGGCCATTTTGAAGCGAAATTGTTCCTTTCGGGGGGTATTGCAACTTTTCGGCATTTTGAGGCGAAATTGTTCCTTTTGGGGGGTATTGCAACTTTTGGCCATATTGAAGCGAAATTGTTCCTTTGGGGGGGTATTGCAATTTTTAACCATTTTGAGGCGAAATTGTTCCTTTGGAGGGGTATTGCAACTTTTTTGCCATTTTGAAGCGAAATTGTTCCTTTCAGGGGGTATTGCAACTTTTCAGCATTTTGAGGCGAAATTGTTCCTTTGGGGGGTATTGCAATTTTTTGCCATTTTGAGGCGAAATTGTTCCTTTGGGGGGTATTGCAACTTTTGGCCATTTTGAAGCGAAATTGTACCTTTGGGGGGGGTATTGCAACTTTTCGGCATTTTGAAGCGAAATTGTTCCTTTGGGGGGGAATTGCAATTATTTTTTCATTTTGAGGCGAAATTGTTCCTTTGGGGGGGTATTGCAATTTTTTGCCATTTTGAGGCGAAATTGTTCCTTTGGGGGGTATTGCAACTTTTAGCCATGTTGAGGCGAAATTGTTCCTTTGGGGGGGTATTGCAACTTTTCGGCATTTTGAAGCGAAATTGTTCCTTTGGGGGGTATAGCAATTTTTTGCCATTTTGACGCGAAATTGTTCCTTTGGGGGGGGTATTGCAACTTTTGGCCATTTTGAAGCGAAATTGTTCCTTTGGGGGGTATTGCATTTTTTTTCCATTTTGAGGTGAAATTGTTCCTTTGGGGGGGTAGTGCAACTTTTGGCCCTTTTGAAGCGAAATTGTTCCTTTGGGGGGGGTATTGCAACTTTTGGCCATTTTGAAGCGAAATTGTTCCTTTCGGGGGGTACTGCAACTTTTCAGCATTTTGAGGCGAAATTGTTCCTTTGGGGGGGTATTGCAACTTTTGGCCATTTTGAAGCGAAATTGTTCCTTTGGGGGGGTATTGCAACTTTTGGCCATTTTGAAGCGAAATTGTACCTTTGGGGGGGTATTGCAACTTTTCGGCATTTTGAAGCGAAATTGTTCCTTTGGGGGGGTATTGCAACTTTTGGCCATTTTGAAGCGAAATTGTTCCTTTGGGGGGGTATTGCAACTTTTGGCCATTTTGAAGCGAAATTGTTCCTTTCGGGGGGTATTGCAACTTTTCGGCATTTTGAGGCGAAATTGTTCCTTTGGGGGGGTATTGCAACTTTTGGCCATTTTGAAGCGAAATTGTTCCTTTGGGGGGGTATTGCAACTTTTCGGCATTTTGAGGCGAAATTGTTGCTTTGGGGGGGTATTGCAATTTTTTGCCATTTTGAGGCGAAATTGTTCCTTTGGGGGGGTATTGCAACTTTTGGCCATTTTGAAGCGAAATTGTTCCTTTGGGGGGGTATTGCAATTTTTTGCCATTTTGAGGCGAAATTGTTCCTTTGTGGGGGTATTGCAACTTTTGGCCATTTTGAAGCGAAATTGTTCCTTTCGGGGGGTATTGCAACTTTTCGGCATTTTGATGCGAAATTGTTCCTTTGGGGGGGTATTGCAATTTTTTTTCCATTTTGAGGCGAAATTGTTTCTTTGGGGGGGTATTGCAACTTTTGGCCATTTTGAAGCGAAATTGTTCCTTTCGGGGGGTATTGCAACTTTTCGGCATTTTGAAGCGAAATTGTTCCTTTGGGGGGGTATTGCAATTTTTTGCCATTTTGAGGTGAAATTGTTCCTTTGGGGGGGTATTGCAACTTTTGGCCATTTTGAAGCGAAATTGTTCCTTTGGGGGGGTATTGCAATTTTTTTTTCATTTTGAGGCGAAATTGTTCCTTGGGGGGGTATTGCAACTTTTGGCCATTTTGAAGCGAAATTGTTCCTTTGGGGGCGTATTGCAATTTTTTGCCATTTTGAGGCGAAATTGTTCCTTTGGGGGGGGGATTGCAACTTTTCGGCATTTTGAAGCGAAATTGTTCCTTTGGGGGGTATTGCAACTTTTGGCCATTTTGAAGCGAAATTGTTCTTTTGGGGGGGTATTGCAATTTTTTGCCATTTTGGGGCAAAATTGTTCCTTGGGGGGGTATTTCAACTTTTGGCCATATTGAAGCGAAATTGTTCCTTTGGGGGGGTATTGCAATTTTTAACCATTTTGAGGCGAAATTGTTCCTTTGGGGGGGGTATTGCAACTTTTCAGCATTTTGAGACGAAATTGTTCCTTTGGGGGGTATTGCAATTTTTTTTCCATTTTGAGGCGAAATTGTTCCTTTCGGGGGGTATTGCAACTTTTCGGCATTTTGAAGCGAAATTGTTCCTTTGGGGGGTATTGCAATTTTTTGCCATTTTGAGGCGAAATTGTTCCTTTGGGGGGTATTGCAACTTTTGGCCATTTTGAAGCGAAATTGTTCCTTTGGGAGGGTATTGCAATTTTTTGCCATTTTGAGGCGAAATTGTTCCTTTGGGGGGGTATTGCAACTTTTGGCCATTTTGAAGCGAAATTGTTCCTTTGGGGGGGTATTGCAATTTTTTGCCATTTTGAGGCGAAATTGTTCCTTTGGGGGGGTATTGCAACTTTTGGCCATTTTGAAGCGAAATTGTTCCTTTTGGGGGGTATTGCAATTTTTTGCCATTTTGAGGCGAAATTGTTCCTTTGGGGGTATTGCAACTTTTCGGCATTTTGAAGCGAAATTGTTCCTTTGGGGGGTATTGCAATTTTTTGCCATTTTGAGGCGAAATTGTTCCTTTGGGGGGTATTGCAACTTTTGGCCATTTTGAAGCGAAATTGTTCCTTTGGGAGGGTATTGCAATTTTTTGCCATTTTGAGGCGAAATTGTTCCTTTGGGGGGGTATTGCAACTTTTGGCCATTTTGAAGCGAAATTGTTCCTTTGGGGGGGTATTGCAATTTTTTGCCATTTTGAGGCGAAATTGTTCCTTTGGGGGGGTATTGCAACTTTTGGCCATTTTGAAGCGAAATTGTTCCTTTGGGGGGTATTGCAATTTTTTTTCCATTTTGAGGCGAAATTGTTCCTTTCGGGGGGTATTGCAACTTTTCGGCATTTTGAAGCGAAATTGTTCCTTTGGGGGGTATTGCAATTTTTTGCCATTTTGAGGCGAAATTGTTCCTTTGGGGGGTATTGCAACTTTTGGCCATTTTGAAGCGAAATTGTTCCTTTGGGAGGGTATTGCAATTTTTTGCCATTTTGAGGCGAAATTGTTCCTTTGGGGGGGTATTGCAACTTTTGGCCATTTTGAAGCGAAATTGTTCCTTTGGGGGGGTATTGCAATTTTTTGCCATTTTGAGGCGAAATTGTTCCTTTGGGGGGGTATTGCAACTTTTGGCCATTTTGAAGCGAAATTGTTCCTTTTGGGGGGTATTGCAATTTTTTGCCATTTTGAGGCGAAATTGTTCCTTTGGGGGTATTGCAACTTTTCGGCATTTTGAAGCGAAATTGTTCCTTTGGGGGGTATTGCAATTTTTTGCCATTTTGAGGCGAAATTGTTCCTTTGGGGGGTATTGCAACTTTTGGCCATTTTGAAGCGAAATTGTTCCTTTGGGAGGGTATTGCAATTTTTTGCCATTTTGAGGCGAAATTGTTCCTTTGGGGGGGTATTGCAACTTTTGGCCATTTTGAAGCGAAATTGTTCCTTTGGGGGGGTATTGCAATTTTTTGCCATTTTGAGGCGAAATTGTTCCTTTGGGGGGGTATTGCAACTTTTGGCCATTTTGAAGCGAAATTGTTCCTTTCGGGGGGTATTGCAACTTTTCGGCATTTTGAAGCGAAATTGTTCCTTTGGGGGGTATTGCAATTTTTTGCCATTTTGAGGCGAAATTGTTCCTTTGGGGGGTATTGCAACTTTTGGCCATTTTGAAGCGAAATTGTTCCTTTGGGAGGGTATTGCAATTTTTTGCCATTTTGAGGCGAAATTGTTCCTTTGGGGGGGTATTGCAACTTTTGGCCATTTTGAAGCGAAATTGTTCCTTTGGGGGGGTATTGCAATTTTTTGCCATTTTGAGGCGAAATTGTTCCTTTGGGGGGGTATTGCAACTTTTGGCCATTTTGAAGCGAAATTGTTCCTTTCGGGGGGTATTGCAACTTTTCGGCATTTTGAGGCGAAATTGTTCCTTTGGGGGGGTATTGCAATTTTTTTTCTATTTTGAGGCGAAATTGTTCCTTTGGGGGGGGTATTGCAACTTTTGGCCATTTTGAAGCAAAATTGTACCTTTGGGGGGGTATTGCAACTTTTCGGCATTTTGAAGCGAAATTGTTCCTTTGGGGGGTATTGCAATTTTTTGCCATTTTGAGGCGAAATTGTTCCTTTGGGGGGTATTGCAACTTTTCGGCATTTTGAAGCGAAATTGTTCCTTTGGGGGGGTATTGCAATTTTTTTTTCATTTTGAGGCGAAATTGTTCCTTTGGGGGGGTATTGCAACTTTTCGCCATTTTGAGGCGAAATTGTTCCTTTGGGGGGGTATTGCAACTTTTGGCCATTTTGAAGCGAAATTGTTCCTTTGGGGGGGTATTGCAATTTTTTGCCATTTTGAGGCGAAATTGTTCCTTTATGGGGGTATTGCAACTTTTGGCCATTTTGAGGCGAAATTGTTCCTTTGGGGGGGTATTGCAACTTTTGGCCATTTTGAAGCGAAATTGTTCCTTTGGGGGGGTATTGCAACTTTTCGGCATTTTGAGGCGAAATTGTTCCTTTGGGGGGGTATTGCAACTTTTCGGCATTTTGAGGCGAAATTGTTCCTTTGGGGGGGTATTGCAACTTTTGGCCATTTTGAAGCGAAATTGTTCCTTTGGGGGGGTATTGCAATTTTTAACCATTTTGAGGCGAAATTGTTCCTTTGGGGGGGTATTGCAACTTTTGGCCAGTTTGAAGCGAAATTGTTCCTTTCGGGGGGTATTGCAACTTTTCGGCATTTTGAGGCGAAATTGTTCCTTTGGGGGGATATTGCAATTTTTTTTCCATTTTGAGGCGAAATTGTTCCTTTCGGGGGGGTATTGCAACCTTTGGTCATTTTGAAGCAAAATTGTACCTTTGGGGGGGTATTGCAACTTTTCGGCATTTTGAAGCGAAATTGTTCCTTTAGGGGTATTGCAATTTTTTGCCATTTTGAGGCGAAATTGTTGCTTTGGGGGGGTATTGCAACTTTTGGCCATTTTGAAGCGAAATTGTTCCTTTGGGGGGGTATTGCAATTTTTTGCCATTTTGAGGCGAAATTGTTCCTTTGGGGGGGGTATTGCAATTTTTTGCCATTTTGAGGCGAAATTGTTCCTTTGGAGGGGTATTGCAACTTTTAGCCATTTTGAAGCGAAATTGTTCCTTTCGGGGGGTATTGCAACTTTTCGGCATTTTGAGGCGAAATTGTTCCTTTGGGGGGGTATTGCAATTTTTTTTCTATTTTGAGGCGAAATTGTTCCTTTGGGGGGGTATTGCAACTTTTGGCCATTTTGAAGCGAAATTGGACCTTTGGGGGGGTATTGCAACTTTTCGGCATTTTGAAGCGAAATTGTTCCTTTGGGGGGTATTGCAATTTTTTGCCATTTTGAGGCGAAATTGTTCCTTTGGGGGGGTATTGCAACTTTTCGGCATTTTGAAGCTAAATTGTTCCTTTGGGGGGGTATTGCAATTTTTTTTTCATTTTGAGGCGAAATTGTTCCTTTGGGGGGGTATTGCAACTTTTGGCACTTTTGAAGCGAAATTGTTCCTTTGGGGGGGTATTGCAACTTTTCGGCATTTTGAGGCGAAATTGTTCCTTTGGGGGGGTATTGCAACTTTTGGCCATTTTGAAGCGAAATTGTTCCTTTCGGGGGGTATTGCAACTTTTCAGCATTTTGAGGCGAAATTGTTCCTTTGGGGGGTATTGCAATTTTTTGCCATTTTGAGGCGAAATTGTTCCTTTATGGGGGTATTGCAACTTTTGGCCATTTTGAGGCGAAATTGTTCCTTTGGGGGGGTATTGCAACTTTTGGCCATTTTGAAGCGAAATTGTTCCTTTGGGGGGGGTATTGCAACTTTTCGGCATTTTGAGGCTTAATTGTTCCTTCGGGGGGGTATTGCAATTTTTTGCTATTTTGAGGCGAAATTGTTCCTTTGGGGGCGTATTGCAACTTTTGGCCATTTTGAAGCGAAATTGTTCCTTTGGGGGGGTATTGCAACTTTTCGGCATTTTGAGGCGAAATTGTTCCTTTGGGGGGGTATTGCAACTTTTGGCCATTTTGAAGCGAAATTGTTCCTTCGGGGGGGTATTGCAATTTTTTGCTATTTTGAGGCGAAATTGTTCCTTTGGGGGCGTATTGCAACTTTTGGCCATTTTGAAGCGAAATTGTTCCTTTGGGGGGGTATTGCAACTTTTCGGCATTTTGAGGCGAAATTGTTCCTTTTGGGGGGTATTGCAACTTTTGGCCATTTTGAAGTGAATTTGTTCCTTTGGGGGGGTATTGCAATTTTTTGCTATTTTGAGGCGAAATTGTTCCTTTGGGGGCGTATTGCAACTTTTGGCCATTTTGAAGCGAAATTGTTCCTTTGGGGGGGTATTGCAACTTTTGGCCATTTTGAAGCGAAATTGTTCCTTTCGGGGGGTATTGCAACTTTTCGGCATTTTGAGGCGAAATTGTTCCTTTTGGGGGGTATTGCAATTTTTTTTCCATTTTGAGGCGAAATTGTTCCTTTCGGGGGGGTATTGCAACTTTTGGTCATTTTGAAGCGAAATTGTACCTTTGGGGGGGGTATTGCAACTTTTCGGCATTTTAAAGCGAAATTGTTCCTTTAGGGGTATTGCAATTTTTTGCCATTTTGAGGCGAAATTGTTCCTTTGGGGGGGTATTTCAACTTTTGGCCATTTTGAAGCGAAATTGTACCTTTGGGGGGGTATTGCAACTTTTCGGCATTTTGAAGCAAAATTGTTCCTTTGGGGGGGGTATTGCAATTTTTTTTTCATTTTGAGGCGAAATTGTTCCTTTGGGGGGGGTATTGCAACTTTTGGCCATTTTGAAGCGAAATTGTTCCTTTGGGGGGGTATTGCAACTTTTCGGCATTTTGAGGCGAAATTGTTCCTTTGAGGGGGTATTGCAACTTTTGGCCATTTTGAAGCGAAATTGTTCCTTTGGGGGGGTATTGCAATTTTTTGCCATTTTGAGGCGAAATTGTTCCTTTGGGGGGGTATTGCAACTTTTGGCTATTTTGAAGCGAAAATGTTCCTTTGGGGGGGTATTGCAACTTTTCGGCATTTTGAGGCGAAATTGTTCCTTTGGGGGGGTATTGCAATTTTTTGCCATTTTGAAGCGAAATTGTTCCTTTGTGGGGGTATTGCAACTTTTCGGCATTTTGAGGCGAAATTGTTCCTTTGGGGGGGTATTGCAATTTTTTGCCATTTTGAGGCGAAATTGTTCCTTTGGGGGGGTATTGCAACTTTTGACCATTTTGAAGCGAAATTGTTCCTTTGGGGGGGTATTGCAATGTTTTGCCATTTTGAGGCGAAATTGTTCCTTTGGGGGGGTATTGCAACTTTTGGCCATTTTGAAGCGAAATTGTTCCTTTCGGGGGGTATTGCAACTTTTCAGCATTTTGAGGCGAAATTGTTCCTTTGGGGGGTATTGCAATTTTTTGCCATTTTGAGGCGAAATTGTTCCTTTATGGGGGTATTGCAACTTTTGGCCATTTTGAGGCGAAATTGTTCCTTTGGGGGGGTATTGCAACTTTTGGCCATTTTGAAGCGAAATTGTTCCTTTGGGGGGGGTATTGCAACTTTTCGGCATTTTGAGGCGAAATTGTTCCTTCGGGGGGGTATTGCAATTTTTTGCTATTTTGAGGCGAAATTGTTCCTTTGGGGGCGTATTGCAACTTTTGGCCATTTTGAAGCGAAATTGTTCCTTTGGGGGGGTATTGCAACTTTTCGGCATTTTGAGGCGAAATTGTTCCTTTGGGGGGGTATTGCAACTTTTGGCCATTTTGAAGCGAAATTGTTCCTTCGGGGGGGTATTGCAATTTTTTGCTATTTTGAGGCGAAATTGTTCCTTTGGGGGCGTATTGCAACTTTTGGCCATTTTGAAGCGAAATTGTTCCTTTGGGGGGTATTGCAACTTTTCGGCATTTTGAGGCGAAATTGTTCCTTTTGGGGGGTATTGCAACTTTTGGCCATTTTGAAGTGAATTTGTTCCTTTGGGGGGGTATTGCAACTTTTGGCCATTTTGAAGCGAAATTGTTCCTTTCGGGGGGTATTGCAACTTTTCGGCATTTTGAGGCGAAATTGTTCCTTTTGGGGGGTATTGCAATTTTTTTTCCATTTTGAGGCGAAATTGTTCCTTTCGGGGGGGTATTGCAACTTTTGGTCATTTTGAAGCGAAATTGTACCTTTGGGGGGGGGTATTGCAACTTTTCGGCATTTTAAAGCGAAATTGTTCCTTTAGGGGTATTGCAATTTTTTGCCATTTTGAGGCGAAATTGTTCCTTTGGGGGGGTATTTCAACTTTTGGCCATTTTGAAGCGAAATTGTACCTTTGGGGGGGTATTGCAACTTTTCGGCATTTTGAAGCAAAATTGTTCCTTTGGGGGGGGTATTGCAATTTTTTTTTCATTTTGAGGCGAAATTGTTCCTTTGGGGGGGGTATTGCAACTTTTGGCCATTTTGAAGCGAAATTGTTCCTTTGGGGGGGTATTGCAACTTTTCGGCATTTTGAGGCGAAATTGTTCCTTTGAGGGGGTATTGCAACTTTTGGCCATTTTGAAGCGAAATTGTTCCTTTGGGGGGGTATTGCAATTTTTTGCCATTTTGAGGCGAAATTGTTCCTTTGGGGGGGTATTGCAACTTTTGGCTATTTTGAAGCGAAAATGTTCCTTTGGGGGGGTATTGCAACTTTTCGGCATTTTGAGGCGAAATTGTTCCTTTGGGGGGGTATTGCAATTTTTTGCCATTTTGAAGCGAAATTGTTCCTTTGTGGGGGTATTGCAACTTTTCGGCATTTTGAGGCGAAATTGTTCATTTGGGGGGGTATTGCAATTTTTTGCCATTTTGAGGCGAAATTGTTCCTTTGGGGGGGTATTGCAACTTTTGGCCATTTTGAAGCGAAATTGTTCCTTTCGGGGGGTATTGCAACTTTTTGGCATTTTGAGGCGAAATTGTTCCTTTGGGGGGGTATTGCAACTTTTGGCCATATTGAAGGGAAATTGTTCCTTTGGGGGGGTATTGCAATTTTTAACCATTTTGAGGCGAAATTGTTCCTTTGGGGGGGTATTGCAACTTTTGGCCATTTTGAAGCGAAATTGTTCCTTTCGGGGGGTATTGCAACTTTTCAGCATTTTGAGGAGAAATTGTTCCTTTGGGGGGTATTGCAATTTTTTGGCCATTTTGAAGCGAAATTGTTCCTTTGGGGGGGTATTGCAATTATTTTTTCATTTTGAGGCAAAATTGTTCCTTTGGGGGGGGTATTGCAACTTTTGGCCATTTTGAAGCGAAATTGTTCCTTTGGGGGGGTATTGCAACTTTTCGGCATTTTGAGGCGAAATTGTTCCTTTGGGGGGGTATTGCAACTTTTGGCCATTTTGAAGCGAAATTGTTCCTTTGGGGGGTATTGCAATTTTTTGCCATTTTGAGGCGAAATTGTTCCTTTGGGGGGTATTGCAACTTTTGGCCATTTTGAGGCGAAATTGTTCCTTTGGGGGGGTATTGCAACTTTTGGCCATTTTGAAGCGAAATTGTTCCTTTGGGGGGGTATTGCAATTTTTAACCATTTTGAAGCGAAATTGTTCCTTTGGGGGGGTATTGCAACTTTTGGCCATTTTGAAGTGAAATTGTTCGTTTCGGGGGGTATTGCAACTTTTCAGCATTTTGAGGCGAAATTGTTCCTTTGGGGGGGTATTGCATTTTTTTGCCATTTTGAAGCGAAATTGTTCCTTTGGGGGGGTATTGCAACTTTTCGGCATTTTGAGGCGAAATTGTTCCTTTGGGGGGTATTGCAATTTTTTTTCCATTTTGAGGCGAAATTGTTCCTTTGGGAAAATATTGCAACTTTTGGCCATTTTGAGGCGAAATTGTTCCTTTGGGGGGTATTGCAATTATTTTTTCATTTTGAGGCAAAATTGTTCCTTTGGGGGGGGGTATTGCAACTTTTGGCCATTTTGAAGCGAAATTGTTCCTTTGGGGGGGTATTGCAACTTTTCGGCATTTTGAGGCGAAATTGTTCCTTTGGGGGGGTATTGCAACTTTTGGCCATTTTGAAGCGAAATTGTTCCTTTGGGGGGTATTGCAATTTTTTGCCATTTTGAGGCGAAATTGTTCCTTTGGGGGGTATTGCAACTTTTGGCCATTTTGAGGCGAAATTGTTCCTTTGGGGGGGTATTGCAACTTTTGGCCATTTTGAAGCAAAATTGTTCCTTTGGGGGGGTATTGCAATTTTTAACCATTTTGAAGCGAAATTGTTCCTTTGGGGGGGTATTGCAACTTTTGGCCATTTTGAAGTGAAATTGTTCGTTTCGGGGGGTATTGCAACTTTTCAGCATTTTGAGGCGAAATTGTTCCTTTGGGGGGGTATTGCATTTTTTTGCCATTTTGAAGCGAAATTGTTCCTTTGGGGGGGTATTGCAACTTTTCGGCATTTTGAGGCGAAATTGTTCCTTTGGGGGGTATTGCAATTTTTTTTCCATTTTGAGGCGAAATTGTTCCTTTGGGAAAATATTGCAACTTTTGGCCATTTTGAGGCGAAATTGTTCCTTTGGGGGGTATTGCAACTTTTCGGCATTTTGAAGCGAAATTGTTCCTTTGGGGGGGTATTGCAATTTTTTGCCATTTTGAGGCGAAATTGTTCCTTTGGGGGGTATTGCAATTTTTTTTCCATTTTGAGGTGAAATTGTTCCTTTGGGGGGGTATTGCAACTTTTGGCCCTTTTGAAGCGAAATTGTTCCTTTGGGGGGGTATTGCAACTTTTGGCGATTTTAAAGCGAAATTGTTCCTTTCGGGGGGTACTGCAACTTTTCAGCATTTTGGGGCGAAATTGTTCCTTTGGGGGGGTATTGCAATTTTTTGCCATTTTGAGGCGAAATTGTTCCTTTTGGGGGGTATTGCAACTTTTGGCCATTTTGAAGCGAAATTGTTCCTTTGGGGGGGTATTGCAATTTTTTGCTATTTTGAGGCGAAATTGTTCTTTTGGGGGAGTATTGCAACTTTTGGCCATTTTGAAGCGAAATTGTACCTTTGGGGGGGTATTGCAACTTTTCGGCATTTTGAAGCGAAATTGTTCCTTTGGGGGGGTATTGCAATTTTTTTTCATTATGAGGCGAAATTGTTCCTTTGGGGGGGTATTGCAACTTTTGGCCATTTTGAAGCGAAATTGTTCCTTTGGGGGGTATTGCAATTTTTTGCCATTTTGAGGCGAAATTGTTCCTTTGGGGGGGTATTGCAACTTTTGGCCATTTTGAGGCGAAATTGTTCCTTTGGGGGGGTATTGCAACTTTTGGCCATTTTGAAGCGAAATTGTTCCTTTGGGGGGGTATTGCAAATTTTCGGCATTTTTAGGCGAAATTGTTCCTTTGGGGGGGTATTGCAACTTTTGGCCATTTTGAAGCAAAATTGTTCCTTTGGGGGGGGGTATTGCAACTTTTCGGCATTTTGAGGCGAAATTGTTCCTTTGGGGGGGTATTGCAATTTTTTGCCATTTTGAGGCGAAATTGTTCCTTTGGGGGGGTATTGCAACTTTTGACCATTTTGAAGCGAAATTGTTCCTTTGGGGGGGTATTGCAATGTTTTGCAATTTTGAGGCGAAATTGTTCCTTTCGGGGGGTATTGCAACTTTTTGGCATAATGAGGCGAAATTGTTCCTTTGGGGGGGTATTGCAACTTTTGGCCATATTGAAGGGAAATTGTTCCTTTGGGGGGGTATTGCAATTTTTAACCATTTTGAGGCGAAATTGTTCCTTTGGGGGGGTATTGCAACTTTTGGCCATTTTGAAGCGAAATTGTTCCTTTCGGGGGGTATTGCAACTTTTCAGCATTTTGAGGAGAAATTGTTCCTTTGGGGGGTATTGCAATTTTTTGGCCATTTTGAAGCGAAATTGTTCCTTTGGGGGGGTATTGCAATTATTTTTTCATTTTGAGGCAAAATTGTTCCTTTGGGGGGGGGGTATTGCAACTTTTGGCCATTTTGAAGCGAAATTGTTCCTTTGGGGGGGTATTGCAACTTTTCGGCATTTTGAGGCGAAATTGTTCCTTTGGGGGGGTATTGCAACTTTTGGCCATTTTGAAGCGAAATTGTTCCTTTGGGGGGTATTGCAATTTTTTGCCATTTTGAGGCGAAATTGTTCCTTTGGGGGGTATTGCAACTTTTGGCCATTTTGAGGCGAAATTGTTCCTTTGGGGGGGTATTGCAACTTTTGGCCATTTTGAAGCGAAATTGTTCCTTTGGGGGGGTATTGCAAATTTTCGGCATTTTGAGGCGAAATTGTTCCTTTGGGGGGGTATTGCAACTTTTGGCCATTTTGAAGCAAAATTGTTCCTTTGGGGGGTATTGCAATTTTTAACCATTTTGAGGCGAAATTGTTCCTTTGGGGGGGTATTGCAACTTTTGGCCATTTTGAAGTGAAATTGTTCCTTTCGGGGGGTATTGCAACTTTTCAGCATTTTGAGGCGAAATTGTTCCTTTGGGGGGTATTGCATTTTTTTGCCATTTTGAGGCGAAATTGTTCCTTTGGGGGGGTATTGCAACTTTTCGGCATTTTGAGGCGAAATTGTTCCTTTGGGGGGTATTGCAATTTTTTTTCCATTTTGAGGCGAAATTGTTCCTTTGGGAAAATATTGCAACTTTTGGCCATTTTGAGGCGAAATTGTTCCTTTGGGGGGTATTGCAACTTTTCGGCATTTTGAAGCGAAATTGTTCCTTTGGGGGGGTATTGCAATTTTTTGCCATTTTGAGGCGAAATTGTTCCTTTGGGGGGTATTGCAATTTTTTTTCCATTTTGAGGTGAAATTGTTCCTTTGGGGGGGTATTGCAACTTTTGGCCCTTTTGAAGCGAAATTGTTCCTTTGGGGGGGTATTGCAACTTTTGGCGATTTTAAAGCGAAATTGTTCCTTTCGGGGGGTACTGCAACTTTTCAGCATTTTGGGGCGAAATTGTTCCTTTGGGGGGGTATTGCAATTTTTTGCCATTTTGAGGCGAAATTGTTCCTTTTGGGGGGTATTGCAACTTTTGGCCATTTTGAAGCGAAATTGTTCCTTTGGGGGGGTATTGCAATTTTTTGCTATTTTGAGGCGAAATTGTTCTTTTGGGGGGGTATTGCAACTTTTGGCCATTTTGAAGCGAAATTGTACCTTTGGGGGGGTATTGCAACTTTTCGGCATTTTGAAGCGAAATTGTTCCTTTGGGGGGGTATTGCAACTTTTGGCCATTTTGAAGCGAATTTGTTCCTTTGGGGGGTATTGCAATTTTTTGCCATTTTGAGGCGAAATTGTTCCTTTGGGGGGGTATTGCAACTTTTGGCCATTTTGAGGCGAAATTGTTCCTTTGGGGGGGTATTGCAACTTTTGGCCATTTTGAAGCAAAATTGTTCCTTTGGGGGGGTATTGCAATTTTTAACCATTTTGAGGCGAAATTGTTCCTTTGGGGGGGTATTGCAACTTTTGGCCATTTTGAAGTGAAATTGTTCCTTTCGGGGGGTATTGCAACTTTTCAGCATTTTGAGGCGAAATTGTTCCTTTGGGGGGGTATTGCATTTTTTTGCCATTTTGAGGCGAAAATGTTCCTTTGGGGGGGTATTGCAACTTTTCGGCATTTTGAGGCGAAATTGTTCCTTTGGGGGGTATTGCAATTTTTTTTCCATTTTGAGGCGAAATTGTTCCTTTGGGAAAATATTGCAACTTTTGACCATTTTGAGGCGAAATTGTTCCTTTGGGGGGTATTGCAACTTTTCGGCATTTTGAAGCGAAATTGTTCCTTTGGGGGGGTATTGCAATTTTTTGCCATTTTGAGGCGAAATTGTTCCTTTGGGGGGTATTGCAATTTTTTTTCCATTTTGAGGTGAAATTGTTCCTTTGGGGGGGTATTGCAACTTTTGGCCCTTTTGAAGCGAAATTGTTCCTTTGGGGGGGGTATTGCAACTTTTGGCGATTTTAAAGCGAAATTGTTCCTTTCGGGGGGTACTGCAACTTTTCAGCATTTTGGGGCGAAATTGTTCCTTTGGGGGGGTATTGCAATTTTTTGCCATTTTGAGGCGAAATTGTTCCTTTTGGGGGGTATTGCAACTTTTGGCCATTTTGAAGCGAAATTGTTCCTTTGGGGGGGTATTGCAATTTTTTGCTATTTTGAGGCGAAATTGTTCTTTTGGGGGGGTATTGCAACTTTTGGCCATTTTGAAGCGAAATTGTACCTTTGGGGGGGGTATTGCAACTTTTCGGCATTTTGAAGCGAAATTGTTCCTTTGGGGGGGTATTGCAACTTTTCGGCATTTTGAGGCGAAATTGTTCCTTGGGGGGGTATTGCAACTTTTGGCCATTTTGAAGCGAAATTGTTCCTTTGGGGGGTATTGCAATTTTTTGCCATTTTGAGGCGAAATTGTTCCTTTGGGGGGGTATTGCAACTTTTGGCCATTTTGAAGTGAAATTGTTCCTTTCGGGGGGTATTGCAACTTTTCAGCATTTTGAGGCGAAATTGTTCCTTTGGGGGGTATTGCATTTTTTTGCCATTTTGAGGCGAAATTGTTCCTTTGGGGGGGTATTGCAACTTTTCGGCATTTTGAGGCGAAATTGTTCCTTTGGGGGGTATTGCAATTTTTTTTCCATTTTGAGGCGAAATTGTTCCTTTGGGAAAATATTGCAACTTTTGACCATTTTGAGGCGAAATTGTTCCTTTGGGGGGTATTGCAACTTTTCGGCATTTTGAAGCGAAATTGTTCCTTTGGGGGGGTATTGCAATTTTTTGCCATTTTGAGGCGAAATTGTTCCTTTGGGGGGTATTGCAATTTTTTTTCCATTTTGAGGTGAAATTGTTCCTTTGGGGGGGTATTGCAACTTTTGGCCCTTTTGAAGCGAAATTGTTCCTTTGGGGGGGGTATTGCAACTTTTGGCGATTTTAAAGCGAAATTGTTCCTTTCGGGGGGTACTGCAACTTTTCAGCATTTTGGGGCGAAATTGTTCCTTTGGGGGGGTATTGCAATTTTTTGCCATTTTGAGGCGAAATTGTTCCTTTTGGGGGGTATTGCAACTTTTGGCCATTTTGAAGCGAAATTGTTCCTTTGGGGGGGTATTGCAATTTTTTGCTATTTTGAGGCGAAATTGTTCTTTTGGGGGGGTATTGCAACTTTTGGCCATTTTGAAGCGAAATTGTACCTTTGGGGGGGGTATTGCAACTTTTCGGCATTTTGAAGCGAAATTGTTCCTTTGGGGGGGTATTGCAACTTTTCGGCATTTTGAGGCGAAATTGTTCCTTGGGGGGTATTGCAACTTTTGGCCATTTTGAAGCGAAATTGTTCCTTTGGGGGGTATTGCAATTTTTTGCCATTTTGAGGCGAAATTGTTCCTTTGGGGGGTATTGCAACTTTTGGCCATTTTGAGGCGAAATTGTTCCTTTGGGGGGGTATTGCAACTTTTGGCCATTTTGAAGCGAAATTGTTCCTTTGGGGGGGTATTGCAACTTTTGGCCATTTTGAAGCGAAATTGTTCCTTTGGGGGGGTATTGCAACTTTTCGGCATTTTGAGGCGAAATTGTTCCTTTGGGGGGGTATTGCAATTTTTTGCCATTTTGAGGCGAAATTGTTCCTTTGGGGGGGTATTGCAACTTTTGGCCATTTTGAAGCGAAATTGTTCCTTTCGGGGGTATTGCAACTTTTCGGCATTTTGAAGCGAAATTGTTCCTTTGGGGGGGGGTATTGCAATTTTTTTTTCATTTTGAGGCGAAATTGTTCCTTTGGGGGGGGGGTATTGCAACTTTTGGACATTTTGAAGCGAAATTGTTCCTTTGGGGGGGTATTGCAACTTTTCGGCATTTTGAGGCGAAATTGTTCCTTTGGGGGGGTATTGCAACTTTTCGGCATTTTGAGGCGAAATTGTTCCTTTGAGGGGGTATTGCAACTTTTGGCCATTTTGAAGCGAAATTGTTCCTTTGGGGGGGGTATTGCAATTTTTTGCCATTTTGAGGCGAAATTGTTCCTTTGGGGGGGTATTGCAACTTTTCGGCATTTTGAGGCGAAATTGTTCCTTTGGGGGGGTATTGCAATTTTTTGCCATTTTGAAGCGAAATTGTTCCTTTGTGGGGGTATTGCAACTTTTCGGCATTTTGAGGCGAAATTGTTCCTTTGAGGGGGTATTGCAATTTTTTGCCATTTTGAGGCGAAATTGTTCCTTTGGGGGGGTATTGCAACTTTTGACCATTTTGAAGCGAAATTGTTCCTTTGGGGGGGTATTGCAATTTTTTGCCATTTTGAGGCGAAATTGTTCCTTTGGGGGGGTATTGCAACTTTTGGCCATTTTGAAGCGAAATTGTTCCTTTCGGGGGGTATTGCAACTTTTCGGCATTTTGAGGCGAAATTGTTCCTTTGGGGGGGTATTGCAACTTTTGGCCATATTGAAGGGAAATTGTTCCTTTGGGGGGGTATTGCAATTTTTAACCATTTTGAGGCGAAATTGTTCCTTTGGGGGGGTATTGCAACTTTTGGCCATTTTGAAGCGAAATTGTTCCTTTCGGGGGGTATTGCAACTTTTCAGCATTTTGAGGAGAAATTGTTCCTTTGGGGGGTATTGCAATTTTTTGGCCATTTTGAAGCGAAATTGTTCCTTTGGGGGGGTATTGCAATTATTTTTTCATTTTGAGGAAAAATTGTTCCTTTGGGGGGGTATTGCAACTTTTGGCCATTTTGAAGCGAAATTGTTCCTTTGGGGGGGTATTGCAACTTTTCGGCATTTTGAGGCGAAATTGTTCCTTTGGGGGGTATTGCAACTTTTGGCCATTTTGAAGCGAAATTGTTCCTTTGGGGGGTATTGCAATTTTTTGCCATTTTGAGGCGAAATTGTTCCTTTGGGGGGGTATTGCAACTTTTGGCCATTTTGAGGCGAAATTGTTCCTTTGGGGGGGTATTGCAACTTTTGGCCATTTTGAAGCGAAATTGTTCCTTTGGGGGGGTATTGCAAATTTTCGGCATTTTGAGGCGAAATTGTTCCTTTGGGGGGGTATTGCAACTTTTGGCCATTTTGAAGCAAAATTGTTCCTTTGGGGGGGTATTGCAATTTTTAACCATTTTGAGGCGAAATTGTTCCTTTGGGGGGGTATTGCAACTTTTGGCCATTTTGAAGTGAAATTGTTCCTTTCGGGGGGTATTGCAACTTTTCAGCATTTTGAGGCGAAATTGTTCCTTTGGGGGGGTATTGCAACTTTTGGCCATTTTGAGGCGAAATTGTTCCTTTGGGGGGGTATTGCAACTTTTGGCCATTTTGAAGCGAAATTGTTCCTTTGGGGGGGTATTGCAAATTTTCGGCATTTTGAGGCGAAATTGTTCCTTTGGGGGGGTATTGCAACTTTTGGCCATTTTGAAGCAAAATTGTTCCTTTGGGGGGGTATTGCAATTTTTAACCATTTTGAGGCGAAATTGTTCCTTTGGGGGGGTATTGCAACTTTTGGCCATTTTGAAGTGAAATTGTTCCTTTCGGGGGGTATTGCAACTTTTCAGCATTTTGAGGCGAAATTGTTCCTTTGGGGGGGTATTGCATTTTTTTGCCATTTTGAGGCGAAATTGTTCCTTTGGGGAGGTATTGCAACTTTTCGGCATTTTGAGGCGAAATTGTTCCTTTGGGGGGTATTGCAATTTTTTTTCCATTTTGAGGCGAAATTGTTCCTTTGGGAAAATATTTCAACTTTTGGCCATTTTGAGGCGAAATTGTTCCTTTGGGGGGTATTGCAACTTTTCGGCATTTTGAAGCGAAATTGTTCCTTTGGGGGGGTATTGCAATTTTTTGCCATTTTGAGGCGAAATTGTTCCTTTGGGGGGTATTGCAATTTTTTTTCCATTTTGAGGTGAAATTGTTCCTTTGGGGGGTATTGCAACTTTTGGCCCTTTTGAAGCGAAATTGTTCCTTTGGGGGGGATTGCAACTTTTGGCGATTTTAAAGCGAAATTGTTCCTTTCGGGGGGTACTGCAACTTTTCAGCATTTTGGGGCGAAATTGTTCCTTTGGGCGGGTATTGCAATTTTTTGCCATTTTGAGGCGAAATTGTTCCTTTTGGGGGGTATTGCAACTTTTGGCCATTTTGAAGCGAAATTGTTCCTTTGGGGGGGTATTGCAATTTTTTGCTATTTTGAGGCGAAATTGTTCTTTTGGGGGGGTATTGCAACTTTTGGCCATTTTGAAGCGAAATTGTACCTTTGGGGGGGGTATTGCAACTTTTCGGCATTTTGAAGCGAAATTGTTCCTTTGGGGGGGTATTGCAATTTTTTTTTCATTTTGAGGCGAAATTGTTCCTTTGGGGGGTATTGCAACTTTTGGCCATTTTTAAGCGAAATTGTTCCTTTGGAGGGGTATTGCAACTTTTCGGCATTTTGAGGCGAAATTGTTCCTGTGGGGGGGTATTGCAACTTTTGGCCATTTTGAAGCGAAATTGTTCCTTTCGGGGGGTATTGCAACTTTTCGGCATTTTGAGGCGAAATTGTTCCTTTGGGGGGGTATTGCAACTTTTGGCCATTTTGAAGCGAAATTTTTCCTTTGGGGGGGTATTGCAACTTTTCGGTATTTTGAGGCGAAATTGTTCCTTTGGGGCATAATTGCAATTTTTTGCCATTTTGATGCGAAATTGTTCCTTTGGGGGGGTATTGCAACTTTTGGCCATTTTGAAGCGAAATTGTTCCTTTCGGGGGGTATTGCAACTTTTCGGCATTTTGAGGCGAAATTGTTCCTTTGGGGGTATTGCAATTTTTTTTCCATTTTGAGGCGAAATTGTTCCTTTGGGGGGGTATTGCAACTTTTCGCCATTTTGAAGTGAAATTGTTCCTTTCGGGGGGTATTGCAACTTTTCGGCATTTTGAAGCGAGATTGTTCCTTTGGGGGGGTATTGCAACTTTTCGGCATTTTGAGGCGAAATTGTTCCTTTGGGGGGGTATTGCAACTTTTGGCCATTTTGTAGCGAAATTGTTCCTTTGGGGGGTATTGCAACTTTTCGGCATTTTGAGTTGAAATTGTTCCTTTGGGGGGGTATTGCAACTTTTCGGCATTTTGAGGCGAAATTGTTCCTTGGGGGGGTATTGCAACTTTTGGCCATTTTGAAGCGAAATTGTTCCTTTGGGGGGTATTGCAATTTTTTGCCATTTTGAGGCGAAATTGTTCCTTTGGGGGGTATTGCAACTTTTGGCCATTTTGAGGCGAAATTGTTCCTTTGGGGGGGTATTGCAACTTTTGGCCATTTTGAAGCGAAATTGTTCCTTTGGGGGGGTATTGCAACTTTTGGCCATTTTGAAGCGAAATTGTTCCTTTGGGGGGGTATTGCAACTTTTCGGCATTTTGAGGCGAAATTGTTCCTTTGGGGGGGTATTGCAATTTTTTGCCATTTTGAGGCGAAATTGTTCCTTTGGGGGGGTATTGCAACTTTTGGCCATTTTGAAGCGAAATTGTTCCTTTCGGGGGTATTGCAACTTTTCGGCATTTTGAAGCGAAATTGTTCCTTTGGGGGGGGGTATTGCAATTTTTTTTTCATTTTGAGGCGAAATTGTTCCTTTGGGGGGGGGTATTGCAACTTTTGGCCATTTTGAAGCGAAATTGTTCCTTTGGGGGGGTATTGCAATTTTTTGCCATTTTGAAGCGAAATTGTTCCTTTGTGGGGGTATTGCAACTTTTCGGCATTTTGAGGCGAAATTGTTCCTTTGGGGGGGTATTGCAACTTTTCGGCATTTTGAGGCGAAATTGTTCCTTTGAGGGGGTATTGCAACTTTTGGCCATTTTGAAGCGAAATTGTTCCTTTGGGGGGGGTATTGCAATTTTTTGCCATTTTGAGGCGAAATTGTTCCTTTGGGGGGGTATTGCAACTTTTCGGCATTTTGAGGCGAAATTGTTCCTTTGGGGGGGTATTGCAATTTTTTGCCATTTTGAAGCGAAATTGTTCCTTTGTGGGGGTATTGCAACTTTTCGGCATTTTGAGGCGAAATTGTTCCTTTGAGGGGGTATTGCAATTTTTTGCCATTTTGAGGCGAAATTGTTCCTTTGGGGGGGTATTGCAACTTTTAACCATTTTGAAGCGAAATTGTTCCTTTGGGGGGGTATTGCAATTTTTTGCCATTTTGAGGCGAAATTGTTCCTTTGGGGGGGTATTGCAACTTTTGGCCATTTTGAAGCGAAATTGTTCCTTTCGGGGGGTATTGCAACTTTTCGGCATTTTGAGGCGAAATTGTTCCTTTGGGGGGGTATTGCAACTTTTGGCCATATTGAAGGGAAATTGTTCCTTTGGGGGGGTATTGCAATTTTTAACCATTTTGAGGCGAAATTGTTCCTTTGGGGGGGTATTGCAACTTTTGGCCATTTTGAAGCGAAATTGTTCCTTTCGGGGGGTATTGCAACTTTTCAGCATTTTGAGGAGAAATTGTTCCTTTGGGGGGTATTGCAATTTTTTGGCCATTTTGAAGCGAAATTGTTCCTTTGGGGGGGTATTGCAATTATTTTTTCATTTTGAGGCAAAATTGTTCCTTTGGGGGGGTATTGCAACTTTTGGCCATTTTGAAGCGAAATTGTTCCTTTGGGGGGGTATTGCAACTTTTCGGCATTTTGAGGCGAAATTGTTCCTTTGGGGGGGTATTGCAACTTTTGGCCATTTTGAAGCGAAATTGTTCCTTTGGGGGGTATTGCAATTTTTTGCCATTTTGAGGCGAAATTGTTCCTTTGGGGGGGTATTGCAACTTTTGGCCATTTTGAGGCGAAATTGTTCCTTTGGGGGGGTATTGCAACTTTTGGCCATTTTGAAGCGAAATTGTTCCTTTGGGGGGGTATTGCAAATTTTCGGCATTTTGAGGCGAAATTGTTCCTTTGGGGGGGTATTGCAACTTTTGGCCATTTTGAAGCAAAATTGTTCCTTTGGGGGGGTATTGCAATTTTTAACCATTTTGAGGCGAAATTGTTCCTTTGGGGGGGTATTGCAACTTTTGGCCATTTTGAAGTGAAATTGTTCCTTTCGGGGGGTATTGCAACTTTTCAGCATTTTGAGGCGAAATTGTTCCTTTGGGGGGGTATTGCATTTTTTTGCCATTTTGAGGCGAAATTGTTCCTTTGGGGAGGTATTGCAACTTTTCGGCATTTTGAGGCGAAATTGTTCCTTTGGGGGGTATTGCAATTTTTTTTCCATTTTGAGGCGAAATTGTTCCTTTGGGAAAATATTGCAACTTTTGGCCATTTTGAGGCGAAATTGTTCCTTTGGGGGGTATTGCAACTTTTCGGCATTTTGAAGCGAAATTGTTCCTTTGGGGGGGTATTGCAATTTTTTGCCATTTTGAGGCGAAATTGTTCCTTTGGGGGGTATTGCAATTTTTTTTCCATTTTGAGGTGAAATTGTTCCTTTGGGGGGTATTGCAACTTTTGGCCCTTTTGAAGCGAAATTGTTCCTTTGGGGGGGTATTGCAACTTTTGGCGATTTTAAAGCGAAATTGTTCCTTTGGGGGGGTATTGCAACTTTTGGCCATTTTTAAGCGAAATTGTTCCTTTGGAGGGGTATTGCAACTTTTCGGCATTTTGAGGCGAAATTGTTCCTGTGGGGGGGTATTGCAACTTTTGGCCATTTTGAAGCGAAATTGTTCCTTTCGGGGGGTATTGCAACTTTTCGGCATTTTGAGGCGAAATTGTTCCTTTGGGGGGGTATTGCAACTTTTGGCCATTTTGAAGCGAAATTTTTCCTTTGGGGGGGTATTGCAACTTTTCGGTATTTTGAGGCGAAATTGTTCCTTTGGGGCATAATTGCAATTTTTTGCCATTTTGATGCAAAATTGTTCCTTTGGGGGGGTATTGCAACTTTTGGCCATTTTGAAGCGAAATTGTTCCTTTCGGGGGGTATTGCAACTTTTCGGCATTTTGAGGCGAAATTGTTCCTTTGGGGGTATTGCAATTTTTTTTCCATTTTGAGGCGAAATTGTTCCTTTGGGGGGGTATTGCAACTTTTCGCCATTTTGAAGTGAAATTGTTCCTTTCGGGGGGTATTGCAACTTTTCGGCATTTTGAAGCGAGATTGTTCCTTTGGGGGGGTATTGCAACTTTTCGGCATTTTGAGGCGAAATTGTTCCTTTGGGGGGGTATTGCAACTTTTGGCCATTTTGTAGCGAAATTGTTCCTTTGGGGGGTATTGCAACTTTTCGGCATTTTGAGTTGAAATTGTTCCTTTGGGGGGGTATTGCAACTTTTCGTCATTTTGAGGCGAAATTGTTCCTTGGGGGGTATTGCAACTTTTGGCCATTTTGAAGCGAAATTGTTCCTTTGGGGGGTATTGCAATTTTTTGCCATTTTGAGGCGAAATTGTTCCTTTGGGGGGTATTGCAACTTTTGGCCATTTTGAGGCGAAATTGTTCCTTTGGGGGGGTATTGCAACTTTTGGCCATTTTGAAGCGAAATTGTTCCTTTGGGGGGGTATTGCAACTTTTGGCCATTTTGAAGCGAAATTGTTCCTTTGGGGGGGTATTGCAACTTTTCGGCATTTTGAGGCGAAATTGTTCCTTTGGGGGGGTATTGCAATTTTTTGCCATTTTGAGGCGAAATTGTTCCTTTCGGGGGTATTGCAACTTTTCGGCATTTTGAAGCGAAATTGTTCCTTTGGGGGGGGTATTGCAATTTTTTTTTCATTTTGAGGCGAAATTGTTCCTTTGGGGGGGGGGTATTGCAACTTTTGGCCATTTTGAAGCGAAATTGTTCCTTTGGGGGGGTATTGCAATTTTTTGCCATTTTGAAGCGAAATTGTTCCTTTGTGGGGGTATTGCAACTTTTCGGCATTTTGAGGCGAAATTGTTCCTTTGGGGGGGTATTGCAACTTTTCGGCATTTTGAGGCGAAATTGTTCCTTTGAGGGGGTATTGCAACTTTTGGCCATTTTGAAGCGAAATTGTTCCTTTGGGGGGGGTATTGCAATTTTTTGCCATTTTGAGGCGAAATTGTTCCTTTGGGGGGGTATTGCAACTTTTCGGCATTTTGAGGCGAAATTGTTCCTTTGGGGGGGTATTGCAACTTTTCGGCATTTTGAGGCGAAATTGTTCCTTTGGGGGGGTATTGCAACTTTTGGCCATATTGAAGGGAAATTGTTCCTTTGGGGGGGTATTGCAATTTTTAACCATTTTGAGGCGAAATTGTTCCTTTGGGGGGGTATTGCAACTTTTGGCCATTTTGAAGCGAAATTGTTCCTTTCGGGGGGTATTGCAACTTTTCAGCATTTTGAGGAGAAATTGTTCCTTTGGGGGGTATTGCAATTTTTTGGCCATTTTGAAGCGAAATTGTTCCTTTGGGGGGGTATTGCAATTATTTTTTCATTTTGAGGCAAAATTGTTCCTTTGGGGGGGTATTGCAACTTTTGGCCATTTTGAAGCGAAATTGTTCCTTTGGGGGGGTATTGCAACTTTTCGGCATTTTGAGGCGAAATTGTTCCTTTGGGGGGGTATTGCAACTTTTGGCCATTTTGAAGCGAAATTGTTCCTTTGGGGGGTATTGCAATTTTTTGCCATTTTGAGGCGAAATTGTTCCTTTGGGGGGGTATTGCAACTTTTGGCCATTTTGAGGCGAAATTGTTCCTTTGGGGGGTATTGCAACTTTTTGCCATTTTGAAGCGAAATTGTTCCTTTGGGGGGGTATTGCAACTTTTGGCCATTTTGAAGCAAAATTGTTCCTTTGGGGGGGTATTGCAATTTTTAACCATTTTGAGGCGAAATTGTTCCTTTGGGGGGGTATTGCAACTTTTGGCCATTTTGAAGTGAAATTGTTCCTTTCGGGGGGTATTGCAACTTTTCGGCATTTTGAGGCGAAATTGTTCCTTTGGGGGGGTATTGCATTTTTTTTCCATTTTGAGGCGAAATTGTTCCTTTGGGAAAATATTGCAACTTTTGGCCATTTTGAGGCGAAATTGTTCCTTTGGGGGGTATTGCAACTTTTCGGCATTTTGAAGCGAAATTGTTCCTTTGGGGGGGTATTGCAATTTTTTGCCATTTTGAGGCGAAATTGTTCCTTTGGGGGGTATTGCAATTTTTTTTCCATTTTGAGGTGAAATTGTTCCTTTGGGGGGTATTGCAACTTTTGGCCCTTTTGAAGCGAAATTGTTCCTTTGGGGGGGTATTGCAACTTTTGGCGATTTTAAAGCGAAATTGTTCCTTTCGGGGGGTACTGCAACTTTTCAGCATTTTGGGGCGAAATTGTTCCTTTGGGCGGGTATTGCAATTTTTTGCCATTTTGAGGCGAAATTGTTCCTTTTGGGGGGTATTGCAACTTTTGGCCATTTTGAAGCGAAATTGTTCCTTTGGGGGGGGTATTGCAATTTTTTGCTATTTTGAGGCGAAATTGTTCTTTTGGGGGGGTATTGCAACTTTTGGCCATTTTGAAGCGAAATTGTACCTTTGGGGGGGGTATTGCAACTTTTCGGCATTTTGAAGCGAAATTGTTCCTTTGGGGGGGTATTGCAATTTTTTTTTCATTTTGAGGCGAAATTGTTCCTTTGGGGGGGTATTGCAACTTTTGGCCATTTTTAAGCGAAATTGTTCCTTTGGAGGGGTATTGCAACTTTTCGGCATTTTGAGGCGAAATTGTTCCTTTGGGGGGGTATTGCAACTTTTGGCCATTTTGTAGCGAAATTGTTCCTTTGGGGGGTATTGCAACTTTTCGGCATTTTGAGTTGAAATTGTTCCTTTGGGGGGGTATTGCAATTTTTTGCCATTTTGAGGCGAAATTGTTCCTGTGGGGGGGTATTGCAACTTTTGGCCATTTTGAAGCGAAATTGTTCCTTTCGGGGGGTATTGCAACTTTTCGGCATTTTGAGGCGAAATTGTTCCTTTGGGGGGGTATTGCAACTTTTGGCCATTTTGAAGCGAAATTTTTCCTTTAGGGGGGTATTGCAACTTTTCGGTATTTTGAGGCGAAATTGTTCCTTTGGGGCATAATTGCAATTTTTTGCCATTTTGATGCGAAATTGTTCCTTTGGGGGGGTATTGCAACTTTTGGCCATTTTGAAGCGAAATTGTTCCTTTCGGGGGGTATTGCAACTTTTCGGCATTTTGAGGCGAAATTGTTCCTTTGGGGGTATTGCAATTTTTTTTCCATTTTGAGGCGAAATTGTTCCTTTGGGGGGGTATTGCAACTTTTCGCCATTTTGAAGTGAAATTGTTCCTTTCGGGGGGTATTGCAACTTTTCGGCATTTTGAAGCGAGATTGTTCCTTTGGGGGGGTATTGCAACTTTTCGGCATTTTGAGGCGAAATTGTTCCTTTGGGGGGGTATTGCAACTTTTGGCCATTTTGAAGCGAAATTGTTCCTTTGGGGGGGTATTGCCATTTTTTGCCATTTTGAGGCGAAATTGTTCCTTTGGGGGGGTATTGCAACTTTTGGCCATTTTGAAGCGAAATTGTTCCTTTGGGGGGGTATTGCAACTTTTCGGCATTTTGAGGCGAAATTGTTCCTTTGGGGGGGTATTGCAATTTTTTGCCATTTTAAGGCGAAATTGTTCCTTTGGGGGGTATTGCAACTTTTGGCCATTTTGAAGCGAAATTGTTCCTTTGGGGGGTATTGCAATTTTTTGCCATTTTGAGGCGAAATTGTTCCTTTGGGTGGGTATTGCAACTTTTGGCCATATTGAAGCGAAATTGTTCCTTTGGGGGGGTATTGCAATTTTTAACCATTTTGAGGCGAAATTGTTCCTTTGGGGGGGTATTGCAACTTTTGGCCATTTTGAAGCGAAATTGTTCCTTTCGGGGGGTATTGCAACTTTTCAGCATTTGGAGACGAAATTGTTCCTTTGGGGGGGTATTGCATTTTTTTGCCATTTTGAGGCGAAATTGTTCCTTTCAGGGGGTATTGCAACTTTTCGGATTTTTGAAGCGAAATTGTTCCTTTGGGGGGTATTGCAATTTTTTGCCATTTTGAGGCGAAATTGTTCCTTTGGGGGGGTATTGCAACTTTTGGCCATTTTGAAGCGAAATTGTTCCTTTGGGGGGGTATTGCAATTTTTTGCCATTTTGAGGCGAAATTGTTCCTTTGGGGGGGTATTGCAACTTTTGGCATTTTGAAGCGAAATTGTTCCTTTCGGGGGGTATTGCAACTTTTCGGCATTTTGAGGCGAAATTGTTCCTTTGGGGGATAATTGCAATTTTTTGCCATTTTGATGCGAAATTGTTCCTTTGGGGGGGTATTGCAACTTTTGGCCATTTTGAAGCGAAATTGTTCCTTTCGGGGGGTATTGCAACTTTTTGGCATTTTGAGGTAAAATTGTTCTTTTCGGGGGGTATTACAACTTTTCGGCATTTTGAAGCGAAATTGTTCCTTTGGGGGATAATTGCAATTTTTTGCCATTTTGATGCGAAATTGTTCCTTTGGGGGGGTATTGCAACTTTTGGCCATTTTGAAGCGAAATTGTTCCTTTCGGGGGGTATTGCAACTTTTGGCGATTTTGAGGCGAAATTGTTCCTTTGGGGGGTATTGCAACTTTTCGGCATTTTGAAGCGAAATTGTTCCTTTGGGGGGGTATTGCAATTTTTTGCCATTTTGAGGCGAAATTGTTCCTTTGGGGGGTATTGCAATTTTTTTTCCATTTTGAGGTGAAATTGTTCCTTTGGGGGGTATTGCAACTTTTGGCCCTTTTGAAGCGAAATTGTTCCTTTCGGGGGGTACTGCAACTTTTCAGCATTTTGGGGCGAAATTGTTCCTTTGGGCGGGTATTGCAATTTTTTGCCATTTTGAGGCGAAATTGTTCCTTTTGGGGGGTATTGCAACTTTTGGCCATTTTGAAGCGAAATTGTTCCTTTGGGGGGGGTATTGCAATTTTTTGCTATTTTGAGGCGAAATTGTTCTTTTGGGGGGGTATTGCAACTTTTGGCCATTTTGAAGCGAAATTGTACCTTTGGGGGGGGTATTGCAACTTTTCGGCATTTTGAAGCGAAATTGTTCCTTTGGGGGGGTATTGCAATTTTTTTTTAATTTTGAGGCGAAATTGTTCCTTTGGGGGGGTATTGCAACTTTTGGCCATTTTTAAGCGAAATTGTTCCTTTGGAGGGGTATTGCAACTTTTCGGCATTTTGAGGCGAAATTGTTCCTTTGGGGGGGTATTGCAACTTTTGGCCATTTTGTAGCGAAATTGTTCCTTTGGGGGGTATTGCAACTTTTCGGCATTTTGAGTTGAAATTGTTCCTTTGGGGGGGTATTGCAATTTTTTGCCATTTTGAGGCGAAATTGTTCCTGTGGGGGGGTATTGCAACTTTTGGCCATTTTGAAGCGAAATTGTTCCTTTCGGGGGGTATTGCAACTTTTCGGCATTTTGATGCGAAATTGTTCCTTTGGGGGGGTATTGCAACTTTTGGCCATTTTGAAGCGAAATTTTTCCTTTGGGGGGGTATTGCAACTTTTCGGTATTTTGAGGCGAAATTGTTCCTTTGGGGCATAATTGCAATTTTTTGCCATTTTGATGCGAAATTGTTCCTTTGGGGGGGTATTGCAACTTTTGGCCATTTTGAAGCGAAATTGTTCCTTTCGGGGGGTATTGCAACTTTTCGGCATTTTGAGGCGAAATTGTTCCTTTGGGGGTATTGCAATTTTTTTTCCATTTTGAGGCGAAATTGTTCCTTTGGGGGGGTATTGCAACTTTTCGCCATTTTGAAGTGAAATTGTTCCTTTCGGGGGGTATTGCAACTTTTCGGCATTTTGAAGCGAGATTGTTCCTTTGGGGGGGTATTGCAACTTTTCGGCATTTTGAGGCGAAATTGTTCCTTTGGGGGGGTATTGCAACTTTTGGCCATTTTGAAGCGAAATTGTTCCTTTGGGGGGGTATTGCCATTTTTTGCCATTTTGAGGCGAAATTGTTCCTTTGGGGGGGTATTGCAACTTTTGGCCATTTTGAAGCGAAATTGTTCCTTTGGGGGGGTATTGCAACTTTTCGGCATTTTGAGGCGAAATTGTTCCTTTGGGGGGGTATTGCAATTTTTTGCCATTTTGAGGCGAAATTGTTCCTTTGGGGGGTATTGCAACTTTTGGCCATTTTGAAGCGAAATTGTTCCTTTGGGGGGTATTGCAATTTTTTGCCATTTTGAGGCGAAATTGTTCCTTTGGGTGGGTATTGCAACTTTTGGCCATATTGAAGCGAAATTGTTCCTTTGGGGGGGTATTGCAATTTTTAACCATTTTGAGGCGAAATTGTTCCTTTGGGGGGGTATTGCAACTTTTGGCCATTTTGAAGCGAAATTGTTCCTTTCGGGGGGTATTGCAACTTTTCAGCATTTTGAGACGAAATTGTTCCTTTGGGGGGGTATTGCATTTTTTTGCCATTTTGAGGCGAAATTGTTCCTTTCAGGGGGTATTGCAACTTTTCGGATTTTTGAAGCGAAATTGTTCCTTTGGGGGGTATTGCAATTTTTTGCCATTTTGAGGCGAAATTGTTCCTTTGGGGGGGTATTGCAACTTTTGGCCATTTTGAGGCGAAATTGTTCCTTTGGGGGGGTATTGCAACTTTTGGCCATTTTGAAGCGAAATTGTTCCTTTGGGGGGGTATTGCAATTTTTTGCCATTTTGAGGCGAAATTGTTCCTTTGGGGGGGTATTGCAACTTTTGGCATTTTGAAGCGAAATTGTTCCTTTCGGGGGGTATTGCAACTTTTCGGCATTTTGAGGCGAAATTGTTCCTTTGGGGGATAATTGCAATTTTTTGCCATTTTGATGCGAAATTGTTCCTTTGGGGGGGTATTGCAACTTTTGGCCATTTTGAAGCGAAATTGTTCCTTTCGGGGGGTATTGCAACTTTTTGGCATTTTGAGGTAAAATTGTTCTTTTCGGGGGGTATTACAACTTTTCGGCATTTTGAAGCGAAATTGTTCCTTTGGGGGATAATTGCAATTTTTTGCCATTTTGATGCGAAATTGTTCCTTTGGGGGGGTATTGCAACTTTTGGCCATTTTGAAGCGAAATTGTTCCTTTCGGGGGGTATTGCAACTTTTCGGCATTTTGAGGCGAAATTGTTCCTTTGGGGGTATTGCAATTTTTTTTCCATTTTGAGGCGAAATTGTTCCTTTGGGGGGTATTGCAACTTTTCGCCATTTTGAAGTGAAATTGTTCCTTTCGGGGGGTATTGCAACTTTTCGGCATTTTGAAGCGAGATTGTTCCTTTGGGGGGGTATTGCAACTTATCGGCATTTTGAGGCGAAATTGTTCCTTTGGGGGGGTATTGCAACTTTTGGCCATTTTGAAGCGAAATTGTTCCTTTGGGGGGGTATTGCAACTTTTCGGCATTTTGAGGCAAAATTGTTCCTTTGGGGGGGTATTGCAATTTTTTGCCATTTTGAGGCGAAATTGTTCCTTTGGGGGGTATTGCAACTTTTGGCCATTTTGAAGCGAAATTGTTCCTTTGGGGGGTATTGCAATTTTTTGCCATTTTGAGGCGAAATTGTTCCTTTGGGTGGGTATTGCAACTTTTGGCCATATTGAAGCGAAATTGTTCCTTTGGGGGGGTATTGCAATTTTTAACCATTTTGAGGCGAAATTGTTCCTTTGGGGGGTATTGCAACTTTTGGCCATTTTGAAGCGAAATTGTTCCTTTCGGGGGGTATTGCAACTTTTCAGCATTTTGAGACGAAATTGTTCCTTTGGGGGGTATTGCATTTTTTTGCCATTTTGAGGCGAAATTGTTCCTTTCAGGGGGTATTGCAACTTTTCGGATTTTTGAAGCGAAATTGTTCCTTTGGGGGGTATTGCAATTTTTTGCCATTTTGAGGCGAAATTGTTCCTTTGGGGGGGTATTGCAACTTTTGGCCATTTTGAGGCGAAATTGTTCCTTTGGGGGGGTATTGCAACTTTTGGCCATTTTGAAGCGAAATTGTTCCTTTGGGGGGGTATTGCAATTTTTTGCCATTTTGAGGCGAAATTGTTCCTTTGGGGGGGTATTGCAACTTTTGGCATTTTGAAGCGAAATTGTTCCTTTCGGGGGGTATTGCAACTTTTCGGCATTTTGAGGCGAAATTGTTCCTTTGGGGGATAATTGCAATTTTTTGCCATTTTGATGCGAAATTGTTCCTTTGGGGGGGTATTGCAACTTTTGGCCATTTTGAAGCGAAATTGTTCCTTTCGGGGGGTATTGCAACTTTTTGGCATTTTGAGGTAAAATTGTTCTTTTCGGGGGGTATTACAACTTTTCGGCATTTTGAAGCGAAATTGTTCCTTTGGGGGGGTATTGCAATTTTTTGCCATTTTGAGGCGAAATTGTTCCTTTGGGGGGGGTATTGCAACTTTTGGCCATTTTGAAGCGAAATTGTTCCTTTGGGGAGGTATTGCAATTTTTTTTTCATTTTGAAGCAAAATTGTTCCTTTGGGGGTATTGAAACTTTTCGGCATTTTGAGGCGAAATTGTTCCTTTGGGGGGGTATTGCAATTTTTTGCCATTTTGAGGCGAAATTGTTCCTTTGGGGGGGTATTGCAACTTTTGGCCATTTTGAAGCGAAATTGTTCCTTTCGGGGGGTATTGCAACTTTTCGGCATTTTGAGGCGAAATTGTTCCTTTGGGGGGGTATTGCAACTTTTGGCCATTTTGAAGCGAAATTGTTCCTTTGGGGGGGTATTGCAACTTTTCAGTATTTTGAGGCGAAATTGTTCCTTTGGGGGATAATTGCAATGTTTTGCCATTTTGATGCGAAATTGTTCCTTTGGGGGGGTATTGCAACTTTTGGCCATTTTGAAGCGAAATTGTTCCTTTTGGGGGGTATTGCAACTTTTCGGCATTTTGAGGCGAAATTGTTCCTTTGGGGGTATTGCAATTTTTTTTCCATTTTGAGGCGAAATTGTTCCTTTGGGGGGGTATTGCAACTTTTGGCCATTTTGAAGCGAAATTGTTCCTTTGGGGGGGTATTGCAATTTTTTGCCATTTTGAGGCGAAATTGTTCCTTTGGGGGGGTATTGCAACTTTTGGCCATTTTGAAGCGAAATTGTTCCTTTCGGGGGGTATTGCAACTTTTTGGCATTTTGAGGTAAAATTGTTCTTTTCGGGGGGTATTACAACTTTTCGGCATTTTGAAGCGAAAATGTTCCTTTGGGGGGGTATTGCAATTTTTTGCCATTTTGAGGCGAAATTGTTCCTTTGGGGGGGTATTGCAACTTTTGGCCATTTTGAAGCGAAATTGTTCCTTTGGGGAGGTATTGCAATTTTTTTTTCATTTTGAAGCAAAATTGTTCCTTTGGGGGGTATTGAAACTTTTCGGCATTTTGAGGCGAAATTGTTCCTTTGGGGGGTATTGCAATTTTTTGCCATTTTAAGGCGAAATTGTTCCTTTGGGGGGGTATTGCAACTTTTGGCCATTTTGAAGCGAAATTGTTCCTTTCGGGGGGTATTGCAACTTTTCGGCATTTTGAGGCGAAATTGTTCCTTTGGGGGGGTATTGCAACTTTTGGCCATTTTGAAGCGAAATTGTTCCTTTGGGGGGGTATTGCAACTTTTCAGTATTTTGAGGCGAAATTGTTCCTTTGGGGGATAATTGCAATTTTTTGCCATTTTGATGCGAAATTGTTCCTTTGGGGGGGTATTGCAACTTTTGGCCATATTGAAGCGAAATTGTTCCTTTCGGGGGGTATTGCAACTTTTCGGCATTTTGAGGCGAAATTGTTCCTTTGGGGGTATTGCAATTTTTTTTCCATTTTGAGGCGAAATTGTTCCTTTGGGGGGGTATTGCAACTTTTCGCCATTTTGAAGTGAAATTGTTCCTTTCGGGGGGTATTGCAACTTTTCGGCATTTTGAAGCGAAATTGTTCCTTTGGGGGGGTATTGCAATTTTTTGCCATTTTGAGGCGAAATTGTTCCTTTGGGGGGGTATTGCAACTTTTGGCCATTTTGAAGCGAAATTGTTCCTTTGGGGGGGTATTGCAATTTTTTGCCATTTTGAGGCGAAATTGTTCCTTTGGGGGGGTATTGCAACTTTTGGCCATTTTGAAGCGAAATTGTTCCTTTCGGGGGGTATTGCAACTTTTTGGCATTTTGAGGTAAAATTGTTCTTTTCGGGGGGTATTACAACTTTTCGGCATTTTGAAGCGAAAATGTTCCTTTGGGGGGGTATTGCAATTTTTTGCCATTTTGAGGCGAAATTGTTCCTTTGGGGGGGTATTGCAACTTTTGGCCATTTTGAAGCGAAATTGTTCCTTTGGGGAGGTATTGCAATTTTTTTTTCATTTTGAAGCAAAATTGTTCCTTTGGGGGGTATTGAAACTTTTCGGCATTTTGAGGCGAAATTGTTCCTTTGGGGGGTATTGCAATTTTTTGCCATTTTAAGGCGAAATTGTTCCTTTGGGGGGGTATTGCAACTTTTGGCCATTTTGAAGCGAAATTGTTCCTTTCGGGGGGTATTGCAACTTTTCGGCATTTTGAGGCGAAATTGTTCCTTTGGGGGGGTATTGCAACTTTTGGCCATTTTGAAGCGAAATTGTTCCTTTGGGGGGGTATTGCAACTTTTCAGTATTTTGAGGCGAAATTGTTCCTTTGGGGGATAATTGCAATTTTTTGCCATTTTGATGCGAAATTGTTCCTTTGGGGGGGTATTGCAACTTTTGGCCATATTGAAGCGAAATTGTTCCTTTCGGGGGGTATTGCAACTTTTCGGCATTTTGAGGCGAAATTGTTCCTTTGGGGGTATTGCAATTTTTTTTCCATTTTGAGGCGAAATTGTTCCTTTGGGGGGGTATTGCAACTTTTCGCCATTTTGAAGTGAAATTGTTCCTTTCGGGGGGTATTGCAACTTTTCGGCATTTTGAAGCGAAATTGTTCCTTTGGGGGGGTATTGCAATTTTTTGCCATTTTGAGGCGAAATTGTTCCTTTGTGGGTGTATTGCAACTTTTGGCCATTTTGAAGCGAAATTGTTCCTTTGGGGGGGTATTGCAACTTTTCGGCATTTTGAGGCGAAATTGTTCCTTTGGGGGGGTATTGCAACTTTTGGCCATTTTGAAGCGAAATTGTTCCTTTGGGGGGTATTGCAATTTTTTGCCATTTTGAGGCGAAATTGTTCCTTTGGGGGGGTATTGCAACTTTTGGCATTTTGAAGCGAAATTGTTCCTTTCGGGGGGTATTGCAACTTTTCGGCATTTTGAGGCGAAATTGTTCCTTTGGGGGATAATTGCAATTTTTTGCCATTTTGATGCGAAATTGTTCCTTTGGGGGGGTATTGCAACTTTTGGCCATTTTGAAGCGAAATTGTTCCTTTCGGGGGGTATTGCAACTTTTTGGCATTTTGAGGCGAAATTGTTCCTTTGGGGGGTATTGCAATTTTTTTTTTTTTTTGAGGCGAAATTGTTCCTTTGGGGGGGTATTGAAACTTTTGGCCATTTTGAAGTAAAATTGTTCTTTTCGGGGGGTATTGCAACTTTTCGGCATTTTGAAGCGAAATTGTTCCTTTGGGGGGGTATTGCAATTTTTTGCCATTTTGAGGCGAAATTGTTCCTTTGGGGGGGTATTGCAACTTTTGGCCATTTTGAAGCGAAATTGTTCCTTTGGGGAGGTATTGCAATTTTTTTTTCATTTTGAAGCAAAATTGTTCCTTTGGGGGGTATTGAAACTTTTCGGCATTTTGAGGCGAAATTGTTCCTTTGGGGGGGTATTGCAATTTTTTGCCATTTTGAGGCGAAATTGTTCCTTTGGGGGGGTATTGCAACTTTTGGCCATTTTGAAGCGAAATTGTTCCTTTCGGGGGGTATTGCAACTTTTCGGCATTTTGAGGCGAAATTGTTCCTTTGGGGGGGTATTGCAACTTTTGGCCATTTTGAAGCGAAATTGTTCCTTTGGGGGGGTATTGCAACTTTTCGGCATTTTGAGGCGAAATTGTTCCTTTGGGGGGGTATTGCAATTTTTTGCCATTTTGAGGCGAAATTGTTCCTTTGGGGGGTATTGCAACTTTTGGCCATTTTGAAGCGAAATTGTTCCTTTGGGGGGTATTGCAATTTTTTGCCATTTTGAGGCGAAATTGTTCCTTTGGGTGGGTATTGCAACTTTTGGCCATATTGAAGCGAAATTGTTCCTTTGGGGGGGTATTGCAATTTTTAACCATTTTGAGGCGAAATTGTTCCTTTGGGGGGGTATTGCAACTTTTGGCCATTTTGAAGCGAAATTGTTCCTTTCGGGGGGTATTGCAACTTTTCAGCATTTTGAGACGAAATTGTTCCTTTGGGGGGGTATTGCATTTTTTTGCCATTTTGAGGCGAAATTGTTCCTTTCAGGGGGTATTGCAACTTTTCGGATTTTTGAAGCGAAATTGTTCCTTTGGGGGGTATTGCAATTTTTTGCCATTTTGAGGCGAAATTGTTCCTTTGGGGGGGTATTGCAACTTTTGGCCATTTTGAGGCGAAATTGTTCCTTTGGGGGGGTATTGCAACTTTTGGCCATTTTGAAGCGAAATTGTTCCTTTGGGGGGGTATTGCAATTTTTTGCCATTTTGAGGCGAAATTGTTCCTTTGGGGGGGTATTGCAACTTTTGGCATTTTGAAGCGAAATTGTTCCTTTCGGGGGGTATTGCAACTTTTCGGCATTTTGAGGCGAAATTGTTCCTTTGGGGGATAATTGCAATTTTTTGCCATTTTGATGCGAAATTGTTCCTTTGGGGGGGTATTGCAACTTTTGGCCATTTTGAAGCGAAATTGTTCCTTTCGGGGGGTATTGCAACTTTTTGGCATTTTGAGGTAAAATTGTTCTTTTCGGGGGTATTGCAACTTTTCGGCATTTTGAGGCGAAATTGTTCCTTTGGGGGTATTGCAATTTTTTTTCCATTTTGAGGCGAAATTGTTCCTTTGGGGGGTATTGCAACTTTTCGCCATTTTGAAGTGAAATTGTTCCTTTCGGGGGGTATTGCAACTTTTCGGCATTTTGAGGCGAAATTGTTCCTTTGGGGGGGTATTGCAACTTTTGGCATTTTGAAGCGAAATTGTTCCTTTCGGGGGGTATTGCAACTTTTCGGCATTTTGAGGCGAAATTGTTCCTTTGGGGGATAATTGCAATTTTTTGCCATTTTGATGCGAAATTGTTCCTTTGGGGGGGTATTGCAACTTTTGGCCATTTTGAAGCGAAATTGTTCCTTTCGGGGGGTATTGCAACTTTTTGGCATTTTGAGGTAAAATTGTTCTTTTCGGGGGGTATTACAACTTTTCGGCATTTTGAAGCGAAATTGTTCCTTTGGGGGGGTATTGCAATTTTTTGCCATTTTGAGGCGAAATTGTTCCTTTGGGGGGGGTATTGCAACTTTTGGCCATTTTGAAGCGAAATTGTTCCTTTGGGGAGGTATTGCAATTTTTTTTTCATTTTGAAGCAAAATTGTTCCTTTGGGGGTATTGAAACTTTTCGGCATTTTGAGGCGAAATTGTTCCTTTGGGGGGGTATTGCAATTTTTTGCCATTTTGAGGCGAAATTGTTCCTTTGGGGGGGTATTGCAACTTTTGGCCATTTTGAAGCGAAATTGTTCCTTTCGGGGGGTATTGCAACTTTTCGGCATTTTGAGGCGAAATTGTTCCTTTGGGGGGGTATTGCAACTTTTGGCCATTTTGAAGCGAAATTGTTCCTTTGGGGGGGTATTGCAACTTTTCAGTATTTTGAGGCGAAATTGTTCCTTTGGGGGATAATTGCAATGTTTTGCCATTTTGATGCGAAATTGTTCCTTTGGGGGGGTATTGCAACTTTTGGCCATTTTGAAGCGAAATTGTTCCTTTTGGGGGGTATTGCAACTTTTCGGCATTTTGAGGCGAAATTCTTCCTTTGGGGGTATTGCAATTTTTTTTCCATTTTGAGGCGAAATTGTTCCTTTGGGGGGGTATTGCAACTTTTGGCCATTTTGAAGCGAAATTGTTCCTTTGGGGGGGTATTGCAATTTTTTGCCATTTTGAGGCGAAATTGTTCCTTTGGGGGGGTATTGCAACTTTTGGCCATTTTGAAGCGAAATTGTTCCTTTCGGGGGGTATTGCAACTTTTTGGCATTTTGAGGTAAAATTGTTCTTTTCGGGGGGTATTACAACTTTTCGGCATTTTGAAGCGAAAATGTTCCTTTGGGGGGGTATTGCAATTTTTTGCCATTTTGAGGCGAAATTGTTCCTTTGGGGGGGTATTGCAACTTTTGGCCATTTTGAAGCGAAATTGTTCCTTTGGGGAGGTATTGCAATTTTTTTTTCATTTTGAAGCAAAATTGTTCCTTTGGGGGGTATTGAAACTTTTCGGCATTTTGAGGCGAAATTGTTCCTTTGGGGGGTATTGCAATTTTTTGCCATTTTAAGGCGAAATTGTTCCTTTGGGGGGGTATTGCAACTTTTGGCCATTTTGAAGCGAAATTGTTCCTTTCGGGGGGTATTGCAACTTTTCGGCATTTTGAGGCGAAATTGTTCCTTTGGGGGGGTATTGCAACTTTTGGCCATTTTGAAGCGAAATTGTTCCTTTGGGGGGGTATTGCAACTTTTCAGTATTTTGAGGCGAAATTGTTCCTTTGGGGGATAATTGCAATTTTTTGCCATTTTGATGCGAAATTGTTCCTTTGGGGGGGTATTGCAACTTTTGGCCATATTGAAGCGAAATTGTTCCTTTCGGGGGGTATTGCAACTTTTCAGCATTTTGAGGCGAAATTGTTCCTTTGGGGGTATTGCAATTTTTTTTCCATTTTGAGGCGAAATTGTTCCTTTGGGGGGGTATTGCAACTTTTCGCCATTTTGAAGTGAAATTGTTCCTTTCGGGGGGTATTGCAACTTTTCGGCATTTTGAAGCGAAATTGTTCCTTTGGGGGGGTATTGCAATTTTTTGCCATTTTGAGGCGAAATTGTTCCTTCGGGGGGTATTGCAACTTTTGACCATTTTGAAGCGAAATTGTTCCTTTGGGGGGGTATTGCAATTTTTTTCATTTTGAGGCGAAATTGTTCCTTTGGGGGGGTATTGCAACTTTTGGCCATTTTGAAGCGAAATTGTTCCTTTGGGGGGGGTATTGCAATTTTTTGCCATTTTGAGGCGAAATTGTTCCTTTGTGGGTGTATTGCAACTTTTGGCCATTTTGAAGCGAAATTGTTCCTTTGGGGGGGTATTGCAACTTTTCGGCATTTTGAGGCGAAATTGTTCCTTTGGGGGGGTATTGCAACTTTTGGCCATTTTGAAGCGAAATTGTTCCTTTGGGGGGTATTGCAATTTTTTGCCATTTTGAGGCGAAATTGTTCCTTTGGGGGGGTATTGCAACTTTTGGCATTTTGAAGCGAAATTGTTCCTTTCGGGGGGTATTGCAACTTTTCGGCATTTTGAGGCGAAATTGTTCCTTTGGGGGATAATTGCAATTTTTTGCCATTTTGATGCGAAATTGTTCCTTTGGGGGGGTATTGCAACTTTTGGCCATTTTGAAGCGAAATTGTTCCTTTCGGGGGGTATTGCAACTTTTTGGCATTTTGAGGCGAAATTGTTCCTTTGGGGGGTATTGCAATTTTTTTTTTTTTTGAGGCGAAATTGTTCCTTTGGGGGGGTATTGAAACTTTTGGCCATTTTGAAGTAAAATTGTTCTTTTCGGGGGGTATTGCAACTTTTCGGCATTTTGAAGCGAAATTGTTCCTTTGGGGGGGTATTGCAATTTTTTGCCATTTTGAGGCGAAATTGTTCCTTTGGGGGGGTATTGCAACTTTTGGCCATTTTGAAGCGAAATTGTTCCTTTGGGGAGGTATTGCAATTTTTTTTTCATTTTGAAGCAAAATTGTTCCTTTGGGGGGTATTGAAACTTTTCGGCATTTTGAGGCGAAATTGTTCCTTTGGGGGGGTATTGCAATTTTTTGCCATTTTGAGGCGAAATTGTTCCTTTGGGGGGGTATTGCAACTTTTGGCCATTTTGAAGCGAAATTGTTCCTTTCGGGGGGTATTGCAACTTTTCGGCATTTTGAGGCGAAATTGTTCCTTTGGGGGGGTATTGCAACTTTTGGCCATTTTGAAGCGAAATTGTTCCTTTGGGGGGGTATTGCAACTTTTCGGCATTTTGAGGCGAAATTGTTCCTTTGGGGGGGTATTGCAATTTTTTGCCATTTTGAGGCGAAATTGTTCCTTTGGGGGGGTATTGCAATTTTTTGCCATTTTGAGGCGAAATTGTTCCTTTGGGGGGGTATTGCAACTTTTGGCATTTTGAAGCGAAATTGTTCCTTTCGGGGGGTATTGCAACTTTTCGGCATTTTGAGGCGAAATTGTTCCTTTGGGGGATAATTGCAATTTTTTGCCATTTTGATGCGAAATTGTTCCTTTGGGGGGGTATTGCAACTTTTGGCCATTTTGAAGCGAAATTGTTCCTTTCGGGGGGTATTGCAACTTTTTGGCATTTTGAGGCGAAATTGTTCCTTTGGGGGGTATTGCAATTTTTTTTCCATTTTGAGGCGAAATTGTTCCTTTGGGGGGGTATTGCAACTTTTGGCCATTTTGAAGTAAAATTGTTCTTTTCGGGGGGTATTGCAACTTTTCGGCATTTTGAAGCGAAATTGTTCCTTTGGGGGGGTATTGCAATTTTTTGCCATTTTGAGGCGAAATTGTTCCTTTGGGGGGGTATTGCAACTTTTGGCCATTTTGAAGCGAAATTGTTCCTTTGGGGAGGTATTGCAATTTTTTTTTCATTTTGAAGCAAAATTGTTCCTTTGGGGGGTATTGAAACTTTTCGGCATTTTGAGGCGAAATTGTTCCTTTGGGGGGGTATTGCAATTTTTTGCCATTTTGAGGCGAAATTGTTCCTTTCGGGGGGTATTGCAACTTTTCGGCATTTTGAGGCGAAATTGTTCCTTTGGGGGGGTATTGCAACTTTTGGCCATTTTGAAGCGAAATTGTTCCTTTGGGGGGGTATTGCAACTTTTCGGTATTTTGAGGCGAAATTGTTCCTTTGGGGGATAATTGCAATTTTTTGCCATTTTGATGCGAAATTGTTCCTTTGGGGGGGTATTGCAACTTTTGGCCATTTTGAAGCGAAATTGTTCCTTTCGGGGGGTATTGCAACTTTTCGGCATTTTGAGGCGAAATTGTTCCTTTGGGGATATTGCAATTTTTTTTCCATTTTGAGGCGAAATTGTTCCTTTGGGGGGGTATTGCAACTTTTCGCCATTTTGAAGTGAAATTGTTCCTTTCGGGGGGTATTGCAACTTTTCGGCATTTTGAAGCGAAATTGTTCCTTTGGGGGGGTATTGCAATTTTTTGCCATTTTGAGGCGAAATTGTTCCTTCGGGGGGTATTGCAACTTTTGACCATTTTGAAGCGAAATTGTTCCTTTGGGGGGGTATTGCAATTTTTTTTTCATTTTGAGGCGAAATTGTTCCTTTGGGGGGGGTATTGCAACCTTTGGCCATTTTGAAGCGAAATTGTTCCTTTGGGGGGGGTATTGCAATTTTTTGCCATTTTGAGGCGAAATTGTTCCTTTGGGGGGGTATTGCAACTTTTGGCCATTTTGAAGCGAATTGTTCTTTTGGGGGGGTATTGCAACTTTTCGGCATTTTGAGGCGAAATTGTTCCTTTGGGGGGTATTGCAACTTTTGGCCATTTTGAAGCGAAATTGTTCCTTTGGGGGGGTATTGCAATTTTTTGCCATTTTGAGGCGAAATTGTTCCTTTGGGGGGGTATTGCAACTTTTGGCCATTTTGAAGCGAAATTGTTCCTTTGGGGGGGTATTGCAACTTTTCGGCATTTTGAGGTGAAATTGTTCCTTTGGGGGGGTATTGCAATTTTTTGCCATTTTGAGGCGAAATTGTTCCTTTGGGGGGGTATTGCAACTTTTGGCCATTTTGAAGCGAAATTGTTCCTTTCGGGGGGTATTGCAACTTTTCGGCATTTTGAGGCGAAATTGTTCCTTTGGGGGGGTATTGCAATTTTTTGCCATTTTGAGGCGAAATTGTTCCTTTGGGGGGTATTGCAACTTTTGGCCATTTTGAAGCGAAATTGTTCCTTTCGGGGGTATTGCAATTTTTTGCCATTTTGAGGCGAAATTGTTCCTTTGGGGGGGTATTGCAACTTTTGGCCATATTGAAGCGAAATTGTTCCTTTGGGGGGGTATTGCAATTTTTAACCATTTTGAGGCGAAATTGTTCCTTTGGGGGGGTATTGCAACTTTTGGCCATTTTGAAGCGAAATTGTTCCTTTCGGGGGGTATTGCAACTTTTCAGCATTTTGAGACGAAATTGTTCCTTTGGGGGGTATTGCAATTTTTTTTCCATTTTGAGGCGAAATTGTTCCTTTCAGGGGGTATTGCAACTTTTCGGATTTTTGAAGCGAAATTGTTCCTTTCGGGGGGTATTGCAACTTTTCAGCATTTTGAGGAGAAATTGTTCCTTTGGGGGGTATTGCAATTTTTTGGCCATTTTGAAGCGAAATTGTTCCTTTGGGGGGTATTGCAATTATTTTTTCATTTTGAGGCAAAATTGTTCCTTTGGGGGGGGTATTGCAACTTTTGGCCATTTTGAAGCGAAATTGTTCCTTTGAGGGGGTATTGCAACTTTTCGGCATTTTGAGGCGAAATTGTTCCTTTGGGGGGGTATTGCAACTTTTGGCCATTTTGAAGCGAAATTGTTCCTTTGGGGGGTATTGCAATTTTTTGCCATTTTGAGGCGAAATTGTTCCTTTGGGGGGGTATTGCAACTTTTGGCCATTTTGAGGCGAAATTGTTCCTTTGGGGGGGTATTGCAACTTTTGGCCATTTTGAAGCGAAATTGTTCCTTTGGGGGGGTATTGCAAATTTTCGGCATTTTGAGGCGAAATTGTTCCTTTGGGGGGGTATTGCAACTTTTGGCCATTTTGAAGCAAAATTGTTCCTTTGGGGGGGTATTGCAATTTTTAACCATTTTGAGGCGAAATTGTTCCTTTGGGGGGGTATTGCAACTTTTGGCCATTTTGAAGTGAAATTGTTCCTTTCGGGGGGTATTGCAACTTTTCAGCATTTTGAGGCGAAATTGTTCCTTTGGGGGGGTATTGCATTTTTTTGCCATTTTGAGGCGAAATTGTTCCTTTGGGGAGGTATTGCAACTTTTCGGCATTTTGAGGCGAAATTGTTCCTTTGGGGGGTATTGCAATTTTTTTTCCATTTTGAGGCGAAATTGTTCCTTTGGGAAAATATTGCAACTTTTGGCCATTTTGAGGCGAAATTGTTCCTTTGGGGGGTATTGCAACTTTTCGGCATTTTGAAGCGAAATTGTTCCTTTGGGGGGGTATTGCAATTTTTTGCCATTTTGAGGCGAAATTGTTCCTTTGGGGGGTATTGCAATTTTTTTTCCATTTTGAGGTGAAATTGTTCCTTTGGGGGGGTATTGCAACTTTTGGCCCTTTTGAAGCGAAATTGTTCCTTTGGGGGGGTATTGCAACTTTTGGCGATTTTAAAGCGAAATTGTTCCTTTCGGGGGGTACTGCAACTTTTCAGCATTTTGGGGCGAAATTGTTCCTTTGGGCGGGTATTGCAATTTTTTGCCATTTTGAGGCGAAATTGTTCCTTTTGGGGGGTATTGCAACTTTTGGCCATTTTGAAGCGAAATTGTTCCTTTGGGGGGGTATTGCAATTTTTTGCTATTTTGAGGCGAAATTGTTCTTTTGGGGGGGTATTGCAACTTTTGGCCATTTTGAAGCGAAATTGTACCTTTGGGGGGGGTATTGCAACTTTTCGGCATTTTGAAGCGAAATTGTTCCTTTGGGGGGGTATTGCAATTTTTTTTTCATTTTGAGGCGAAATTGTTCCTTTGGGGGGGTATTGCAACTTTTGGCCATTTTTAAGCGAAATTGTTCCTTTGGGGGGGTATTGCAACTTTTCGGCATTTTGAGTTGAAATTGTTCCTTTGGGGGGGTATTGCAATTTTTTGCCATTTTGAGGCGAAATTGTTCCTTTGGGGGGGTATTGCAACTTTTGGCCATTTTGAAGCGAAATTGTTCCTTTCGGGGGGTATTGCAACTTTTCGGCATTTTGAGGCGAAATTGTTCCTTTGGGGGGGTATTGCAACTTTTGGCCATTTTGAAGCGAAATTTTTCCTTTGGGGGGGTATTGCAACTTTTCGGTATTTTGAGGCGAAATTGTTCCTTTGGGGCATAATTGCAATTTTTTTCCATTTTGATGCGAAATTGTTCCTTTGGGGGGTATTGCAACTTTTGGCCATTTTGAAGCGAAATTGTTCCTTTCGGGGGGTATTGCAACTTTTCGGCATTTTGAGGCGAAATTGTTCCTTTGGGGGTATTGCAATTTTTTTTCCATTTTGAGGCGAAATTGTTCCTTTGGGGGGGGTATTGCAACTTTTCGGCATTTTGAGGCGAAATTGTTCCTTTGGGGGGTATTGCAATTTTTTTTCCATTTTGAGGCGAAATTGTTCCTTTGGGAAAATATTGCAACTTTTGGCCATTTTGAGGCGAAATTGTTCCTTTGGGGGGTATTGCAACTTTTCGGCATTTTGAAGCGAAATTGTTCCTTTGGGGGGGTATTGCAATTTTTTGCCATTTTGAGGCGAAATTGTTCCTTTGGGGGGTATTGCAATTTTTTTTCCATTTTGAGGTGAAATTGTTCCTTTGGGGGGGTATTGCAACTTTTGGCCCTTTTGAAGCGAAATTGTTCCTTTGGGGGGGTATTGCAACTTTTGGCGATTTTAAAGCGAAATTGTTCCTTTCGGGGGGTACTGCAACTTTTCAGCATTTTGGGGCAAAATTGTTCCTTTGGGCGGGTATTGCAATTTTTTGCCATTTTGAGGCGAAATTGTTCCTTTTGGGGGGTATTGCAACTTTTGGCCATTTTGAAGCGAAATTGTTCCTTTGGGGGGGTATTGCAATTTTTTGCTATTTTGTGGCGAAATTGTTCTTTTGGGGGGGTATTGCAACTTTTGGCCATTTTGAAGCGAAATTGTACCTTTGGGGGGGGTATTGCAACTTTTCGGCATTTTGAAGCGAAATTGTTCCTTTGGGGGGGTATTGCAATTTTTTTTTCATTTTGAGGCGAAATTGTTCCTTTGGGGGGATATTGCAACTTTTGGCCATTTTTAAGCGAAATTGTTCCTTTGGGGGGGTATTGCAACTTTTCGGCATTTTGAGGCGAAATTGTTCCTTTGGGGGGGTATTGCAACTTTTGGCCATTTTGTAGCGAAATTGTTCCTTTGGGGGGCATTGCAACTTTTGGCCATTTTGAAGCGAAATTGTACCTTTGGGGGGGGTATTGCAACTTTTCGGCATTTTGAAGCGAAATTGTTCCTTTGGGGGGGTATTGCAATTTTTTTTTCATTTTGAGGCGAAATTGTTCTTTTGGGGGGGTATTGCAACTTTTGGCCATTTTTAAGCGAAATTGTTCCTTTGGGGGGGTATTGCAACTTTTCGGCATTTTGAGTTGAAATTGTTCCGTTGGGGGGGTATTGCAATTTTTTGCCATTTTGAGGCGAAATTGTTCCTTTGGGGGGGTATTGCAACTTTTGGCCATTTTGAAGCGAAATTGTTCCTTTCGGGGGGTATTGCAACTTTTCGGCATTTTGAGGCGAAATTGTTCCTTTGGGGGGGTATTGCAACTTTTGGCCATTTTGAAGCGAAATTTTTCCTTTGGGGGGGTATTGCAACTTTTCGGTATTTTGAGGCGAAATTGTTCCTTTGGGGCATAATTGCAATTTTTTTCCATTTTGATGCGAAATTGTTCCTTTGGGGGGGTATTGCAACTTTTGGCCATTTTGAAGCGAAATTGTTCCTTTCGGGGGGTATTGCAACTTTTCGGCATTTTGAGGCGAAATTGTTCCTTTGGGGGTATTGCAATTTTTTTTCCATTTTGAGGCGAAATTGTTCCTTTGGGGGGGGTATTGCAACTTTTCGGTATTTTGAGGCGAAATTGTTCCTTTGGGGGGTATTGCAATTTTTTTTCCATTTTGAGGCGAAATTGTTCCTTTGGGAAAATATTGCAACTTTTGGCCATTTTGAGGCGAAATTGTTCCTTTGGGGGGTATTGCAACTTTTCGGCATTTTGAAGCGAAATTGTTCCTTTGGGGGGGTATTGCAATTTTTTGCCATTTTGAGGCGAAATTGTTCCTTTGGGGGGTATTGCAAGTTTTTTTCCATTTTGAGGTGAAATTGTTCCTTTGGGGGGGTATTGCAACTTTTGGCCCTTTTGAAGCGAAATTGTTCCTTTGGGGGGGTATTGCAACTTTTGGCGATTTTAAAGCGAAATTGTTCCTTTCGGGGGGTACTGCAACTTTTCAGCATTTTGGGGCGAAATTGTTCCTTTGGGCGGGTATTGCAATTTTTTGCCATTTTGAGGCGAAATTGTTCCTTTTGGGGGGTATTGCAACTTTTGGCCATTTTGAAGCGAAATTGTTCCTTTGGGGGGGTATTGCAATTTTTTGCTATTTTGAGGCGAAATTGTTCTTTTGGGGGGGTATTGCAACTTTTGGCCATTTTGAAGCGAAATTGTACCTTTGGGGGGGTATTGCAACTTTTCGGCATTTTGAAGCGAAATTGTTCCTTTGGGGGGGTATTGCAATTTTTTTTTCATTTTGAGGCGAAATTGTTCCTTTGGGGGGGTATTGCAACTTTTCGGCAATTTGAGGCGAAATTGTTCCTTTGGGGGGGTATTGCAACTTTTGGCCATTTGAAGCGAAATTTTTCCTTTGGGGGGGTATTGCAACTTTTCGGTATTTTGAGGCGAAATTGTTCCTTTGGGGCATAATTGCAATTTTTTTCCATTTTGATGCGAAATTGTTCCTTTAGGGGGGTATTGCAACTTTTGGCCATTTTGAAGCGAAATTGTTCCTTTCGGGGGGTATTGCAACTTTTCGGCATTTTGAGGCGAAATTGTTCCTTTGGGGGTATTGCAATTTTTTTTCCATTTTGAGGCGAAATTGTTCCTTTGGGGGGGTATTGCAACTTTTCGCCATTTTGAAGTGAAATTGTTCCTTTCGGGGGGTATTGCAACTTTTCGGCATTTTGAGGCGAAATTGTTCCTTTGGGGGGGTATTGCAACTTTTGGCCATTTTGAAGCGAAATTGTTCCTTTGGGGGGGTATTGCAATTTTTTGCCATTTTGAGGCGAAATTGTTCCTTTGGGGGGGTATTGCAACTTTTGGCCATTTTGAAGCGAAATTGTTCCTTTGGGGGGGTATTGCAACTTTTCGGCATTTTGAGGCGAAATTGTTCCTTTGGGGGGGTATTGCAATTTTTTGCCATTTTGAGGCGAAATTGTTCCTTTGGGGGGTATTGCAACTTTTGGCCATTTTGAAGCGAAATTGTTCCTTTGGGGGGTATTGCAATTTTTTGCCATTTTGAGGCGAAATTGTTCCTTTGGGTGGGTATTGCAACTTTTGGCCATATTGAAGCGAAATTGTTCCTTTGGGGGGGTATTGCAATTTTTAACCATTTTGAGGCGAAATTGTTCCTTTGGGGGGGTATTGCAACTTTTGGCCATTTTGAAGCGAAATTGTTCCTTTCGGGGGGTATTGCAACTTTTCAGCATTTTGAGACGAAATTGTTCCTTTGGGGGGGTATTGCATTTTTTGCCATTTTGAGGCGAAATTGTTCCTTTCAGGGGGTATTGCAACTTTTCGGATTTTTGAAGCGAAATTGTTCCTTTGGGGGGTATTGCAATTTTTTGCCATTTTGAGGCGAAATTGTTCCTTTGGGGGGGTATTGCAACTTTTGGCCATTTTGAAGCGAAATTGTTCCTTTGGGGGGGTATTGCAACTTTTCGGCATTTTGAGGCGAAATTGTTCCTTTGGGGGGGTATTGCAACTTTTGGCCATTTTGAAGCGAAATTGTTCCTTTCGGGGGGTATTGCAACTTTTTGGCATTTTGAGGTAAAATTGTTCTTTTCGGGGGGTATTACAACTTTTCGGCATTTTGAAGCGAAATTGTTCCTTTGGGGGGGTATTGCAATTTTTTGCCATTTTGAGGCGAAATTGTTCCTTTGGGGGGGTATTGCAACTTTTGCCCATTTTGAAGCGAAATTGTTCCTTTGGGGAGGTATTGCAATTTTTTTTTCATTTTGAAGCAAAATTGTTCCTTTTGGGGGTATTGAAACTTTTCGGCATTTTGAGGCGAAATTGTTCCTTTGGGGGGGTATTGCAATTTTTTGCCATTTTGAGGCGAAATTGTATCTTTGGGGGGGTATTGCAACTTTTGGCCATTTTGAAGCGAAATTGTTCCTTTCGGGGGGTATTGCAACTTTTCGGCATTTTGAGGCGAAATTGTTCCTTTGGGGGGGTATTGCAACTTTTGGCCATTTTGAAGCGAAATTGTTCCTTTGGGGGGGTATTGCAACTTTTCAGTATTTTGAGGCGAAATTGTTCCTTTGGGGGATAATTGCAATTTTTTGCCATTTTGATGCGAAATTGTTCCTTTGGGGGGGTATTGCAACTTTTGGCCATTTTGAAGCGAAATTGTTCCTTTCGGGGGGTATTGCAACTTTTCGGCATTTTGAGGCGAAATTGTTCCTTTGGGGGTATTGCAATTTTTTTTCCATTTTGAGGCGAAATTGTTCCTTTGGGGGGGTATTGCAACTTTTCGCCATTTTGAAGTGAAATTGTTCCTTTCGGGGTTTATTGCAACTTTTCGGCATTTTGAAGCGAAATTGTTCCTTTGGGGGGGTATTGCAATTTTTTGCCATTTTGAGGCGAAATTGTTCCTTCGGGGGGTATTGCAACTTTTGACCATTTTGAAGCGAAATTGTTCCTTTGGGGGGGTATTGCAATTTTTTTCATTTTGAGGCGAAATTGTTCCTTTGGGGGGGTATTGCAACTTTTGGCCATTTTGAAGCGAAATTGTTCCTTTGGGGGGGTATTGCAATTTTTTGCCATTTTGAGGCGAAATTGTTCCTTTGTGGGTGTATTGCAACTTTTGGCCATTTTGAAGCGAAATTGTTCCTTTGGGGGGGTATTGCAACTTTTCGGCATTTTGAGGCGAAATTGTTCCTTTGGGGGGGTATTGCAACTTTTGGCCATTTTGAAGCGAAATTGTTCCTTTGGGGGGGTATTGCAATTTTTTGCCATTTTGAGGCGAAATTGTTCCTTTGGGGGGGTATTGCAACTTTTGGCATTTTGAAGCGAAATTGTTCCTTTCGGGGGGTATTGCAACTTTTCGGCATTTTGAGGCGAAATTGTTCCTTTGGGGGATAATTGCAATTTTTTGCCATTTTGATGCGAAATTGTTCCTTTGGGGGGGTATTGCAACTTTTGGCCATTTTGAAGCGAAATTGTTCCTTTCGGGGGGTATTGCAACTTTTTGGCATTTTGAGGCGAAATTGTTCCTTTGGGGGGTATTGCAATTTTTTGCCATTTTGAGGCGAAATTGTTCCTTTGGGGGGTATTGCAACTTTTGGCCATTTTGAAGTGAAATTGTTCCTTTCGGGGGTTATTGCAACTTTTCGGCATTTTGAGGCGAAATTGTTCCTTTGGGGGGGTATTGCAACTTTTGGCCATTTTGAAGCGAAATTGTTCCTTTGGGGGGGTATTGCAACTTTTCGGCATTTTGAGGCGAAATTGTTCCTTTGGGGGGGTATTGCAATTTTTTGCCATTTTGAGGCAAAATTGTTCCTTTGGGGGGTATTGCAACTTTTGGCCATTTTGAAGCGAAATTGTTCCTTTGGGGGGTATTGCAATTTTTTGCCATTTTGAGGCGAAATTGTTCCTTTGGGGGGGTATTGCAACTTTTGGCCATTTTGAAGCGAAATTGTTCCTTTCGGGGGGTATTGCAACTTTTCAGCATTTTGAGACGAAATTGTTCCTTTGGGGGGTATTGCAATTTTTTTTCCATTTTGAGGCGAAATTGTTCCTTTCAGGGGGTATTGCAACTTTTCGGATTTTTGAAGCGAAATTGTTCCTTTGGGGGGTATTGCAATTTTTTGCCATTTTGAGGCAAAATTGTTCCTTTGGGGGGGTATTGCAACTTTTGGCCATTTTGAAGCGAAATTGTTCCTTTGGGGGGGTATTGCAATTTTTTGCCATTTTGAGGCGAAATTGTTCCTTTGGGGGGGTATTGCAACTTTTCGCCATTTTGAAGCGAAATTGTTCCTTTGGGGGGGTATTGCAATTTTTTGCCATTTTGAGGCGAAATTGTTCCTTTGGGGGGGTATTGCAACTTTTGGCCATTTTGAAGCGAAATTGTTCCTTTGTGGGGGTATTGCAACTTTTCGGCATTTTGAGGCGAAATTGTTCCTTTGGGGGGGTATTACAATTTTTTGCCATTTTGAGGCGAAATTGTTCCTTTGGGGGGGTATTGCAACTTTTGGCCATTTTGAAGCGAAATTGTTCCTTTGGGGGTATTGCAATTTTTTTTCCATTTTGAGGCGAAATTGTTCCTTTGGGGGGGTATTGCAACTTTTCGCCATTTTGAAGTGAAATTGTTCCTTTCGGGGGGTATTGCAACTTTTCGGCATTTTGAAGCGAAATTGTTCCTTTGGGGGGGTATTGCAATTTTTTTTCCATTTTGAGGCGAAATTGTTCCTTTCAGGGGGTATTGCAACTTTTCGGATTTTTGAAGCCAAATTGTTCCTTTGGGGGGTATTGCAATTTTTTGCCATTTTGAGGCGAAATTGTTCCTTTGGGGGGGTATTGCAACTTTTGGCCATTTTGAAGCGAAATTGTTCCTTTGGGGGGGTATTGCAACTTTTCGGCATTTTGAGGCGAAATTGTTCCTTTGGGGGGGTATTGACCTTTTGGCCATTTTGAAGTAAAATTGTTCTTTTCGGGGGGTATTGCAACTTTTCGGCATTTTGAAGCGAAATTGTTCCTTTGGGGGGGTATTGCAATTTTTTGCCATTTTGAGGCGAAATTGTTCCTTTGGGGGGGTATTGCAACTTTTGGCCATTTTGAAGCGAAATTGTTCCTTTGGGGAGGTATTGCAATTTTTTTTTCATTTTGAAGCAAAATTGTTCCTTTGGGGGGTATTGAAACTTTTCGGCATTTTGAGGCGAAATTGTTCCTTTGGGGGGGTATTGCAATTTTTTGCCATTTTGAGGCGAAATTGTTCCTTTGGGGGGGTATTGCAACTTTTGGCCATTTTGAAGCGAAATTGTTCCTTTCGGGGGGTATTGCAACTTTTCGGCATTTTGAGGCGAAATTGTTCCTTTGGGGGGGTATTGCAACTTTTGGCCATTTTGAAGCGAAATTGTTCCTTTGGGGGGGTATTGCAACTTTTCAGTATTTTGAGGCGAAATTGTTCCTTTGGGGGATAATTGCAATTTTTTGCCATTTTGATGCGAAATTGTTCCTTTGGGGGGGTATTGCAACTTTTGGCCATTTTGAAGCGAAATTGTTCCTTTCGGGGGGTATTGCAACTTTTTGGCATTTTGAGGTAAAATTGTTCTTTTCGGGGGGTATTACAACTTTTCGGCATTTTGAAGCGAAATTGTTCCTTTGGGGGGGTATTGCAATTTTTTGCCATTTTGAGGCGAAATTGTTCCTTTGGGGGGGGTATTGCAACTTTTGGCCATTTTGAAGCGAAATTGTTCCTTTGGGGAGGTATTGCAATTTTTTTTTCATTTTGAAGCAAAATTGTTCCTTTGGGGGGTATTGAAACTTTTCGGCATTTTGAGGCGAAATTGTTCCTTTGGGGGGTATTGCAATTTTTTGCCATTTTGAGGCGAAATTGTTCCTTTGGGGGGGTATTGCAACTTTTGGCCATTTTGAAGCGAAATTGTTCCTTTCGGGGGGTATTGCAACTTTTCGGCATTTTGAGGCGAAATTGTTCCTTTGGGGGGGTATTGCAACTTTTGGCCATTTTGAAGCGAAATTGTTCCTTTGGGGGGGAATTGCAACTTTTCAGTATTTTGAGGCGAAATTGTTCCTTTGGGGGATAATTGCAATTTTTTGCCATTTTGATGCGAAATTGTTCCTTTGGGGGGGTATTGCAACTTTTGGCCATTTTGAAGCGAAATTGTTCCTTTTGGGGGGTATTGCAACTTTTCGGCATTTTGAGGCGAAATTGTTCCTTTGGGGGTATTGCAATTTTTTTTCCATTTTGAGGCGAAATTGTTCCTTTGGGGGGGTATTGCAACTTTTGGCCATTTTGAAGCGAAATTGTTCCTTTGGGGGGGTATTGCAATTTTTTGCCATTTTGAGGCGAAATTGTTCCTTTGGGGGGGTATTGCAACTTTTGGCCATTTTGAAGCGAAATTGTTCCTTTCGGGGGGTATTGCAACTTTTTGGCATTTTGAGGTAAAATTGTTCTTTTCGGGGGGTATTACAACTTTTCGGCATTTTGAAGCGAAAATGTTCCTTTGGGGGGGTATTGCAATTTTTTGCCATTTTGAGGCGAAATTGTTCCTTTGGGGGGGTATTGCAACTTTTGGCCATTTTGAAGCGAAATTGTTCCTTTGGGGAGGTATTGCAATTTTTTTTTCATTTTGAAGCAAAATTGTTCCTTTGGGGGGTATTGAAACTTTTCGGCATTTTGAGGCGAAATTGTTCCTTTGGGGGGTATTGCAATTTTTTGCCATTTTAAGGCGAAATTGTTCCTTTGGGGGGGTATTGCAACTTTTGGCCATTTTGAAGCGAAATTGTTCCTTTCGGGGGGTATTGCAACTTTTCGGCATTTTGAGGCGAAATTGTTCCTTTGGGGGGGTATTGCAACTTTTGGCCATTTTGAAGCGAAATTGTTCCTTTGGGGGGGTATTGCAACTTTTCAGTATTTTGAGGCGAAATTGTTCCTTTGGGGGATAATTGCAATTTTTTGCCATTTTGATGCGAAATTGTTCCTTTGGGGGGGTATTGCAACTTTTGGCCATATTGAAGCGAAATTGTTCCTTTCGGGGGGTATTGCAACTTTTCGGCATTTTGAGGCGAAATTGTTCCTTTGGGGGTATTGCAATTTTTTTTCCATTTTGAGGCGAAATTGTTCCTTTGGGGGGGTATTGCAACTTTTCGCCATTTTGAAGTGAAATTGTTCCTTTCGGGGGGTATTGCAACTTTTCGGCATTTTGAAGCGAAATTGTTCCTTTGGGGGGGTATTGCAATTTTTTGCCATTTTGAGGCGAAATTGTTCCTTCGGGGGGTATTGCAACTTTTGACCATTTTGAAGCGAAATTGTTCCTTTGGGGGGGTATTGCAATTTTTTTCATTTTGAGGCGAAATTGTTCCTTTGGGGGGTATTGCAACTTTTGGCCATTTTGAAGCGAAATTGTTCCTTTGGCGGGGGTATTGCAATTTTTTGCCATTTTGAGGCGAAATTGTTCCTTTGTGGGTGTATTGCAACTTTTGGCCATTTTGAAGCGAAATTGTTCCTTTGGGGGGGTATTGCAACTTTTCGGCATTTTGAGGCGAAATTGTTCCTTTGGGGGGGTATTGCAACTTTTGGCCATTTTGAAGCGAAATTGTTCCTTTGGGGGGTATTGCAATTTTTTGCCATTTTGAGGCGAAATTGTTCCTTTGGGGGGGTATTGCAACTTTTGGCATTTTGAAGCGAAATTGTTCCTTTCGGGGGGTATTGCAACTTTTCGGCATTTTGAGGCGAAATTGTTCCTTTGGGGGATAATTGCAATTTTTTGCCATTTTGATGCGAAATTGTTCCTTTGGGGGGGTATTGCAACTTTTGGCCATTTTGAAGCGAAATTGTTCCTTTCGGGGGGTATTGCAACTTTTTGGCATTTTGAGGCGAAATTGTTCCTTTGGGGGGTATTGCAATTTTTTTTTTTTTTTGAGGCGAAATTGTTCCTTTGGGGGGGTATTGAAACTTTTGGCCATTTTGAAGTAAAATTGTTCTTTTCGGGGGGTATTGCAACTTTTCGGCATTTTGAAGCGAAATTGTTCCTTTGGGGGGGTATTGCAATTTTTTGCCATTTTGAGGCGAAATTGTTCCTTTGGGGGGGTATTGCAACTTTTGGCCATTTTGAAGCGAAATTGTTCCTTTGGGGAGGTATTGCAATTTTTTTTTCATTTTGAAGCAAAATTGTTCCTTTGGGGGGTATTGAAACTTTTCGGCATTTTGAGGCGAAATTGTTCCTTTGGGGGGGTATTGCAATTTTTTGCCATTTTGAGGCGAAATTGTTCCTTTGGGGGGGTATTGCAACTTTTGGCCATTTTGAAGCGAAATTGTTCCTTTCGGGGGGTATTGCAACTTTTCGGCATTTTGAGGCGAAATTGTTCCTTTGGGGGGGTATTGCAACTTTTGGCCATTTTGAAGCGAAATTGTTCCTTTGGGGGGGTATTGCAACTTTTCGGCATTTTGAGGCGAAATTGTTCCTTTGGGGGGGTATTGCAATTTTTTGCCATTTTGAGGCGAAATTGTTCCTTTGGGGGGGTATTGCAATTTTTTGCCATTTTGAGGCGAAATTGTTCCTTTGGGGGGGTATTGCAACTTTTGGCATTTTGAAGCGAAATTGTTCCTTTCGGGGGGTATTGCAACTTTTCGGCATTTTGAGGCGAAATTGTTCCTTTGGGGGATAATTGCAATTTTTTGCCATTTTGATGCGAAATTGTTCCTTTGGGGGGGTATTGCAACTTTTGGCCATTTTGAAGCGAAATTGTTCCTTTCGGGGGGTATTGCAACTTTTTGGCATTTTGAGGCGAAATTGTTCCTTTGGGGGGTATTGCAATTTTTTTTCCATTTTGAGGCGAAATTGTTCCTTTGGGGGGGTATTGCAACTTTTGGCCATTTTGAAGTAAAATTGTTCTTTTCGGGGGGTATTGCAACTTTTCGGCATTTTGAAGCGAAATTGTTCCTTTGGGGGGGTATTGCAATTTTTTGCCATTTTGAGGCGAAATTGTTCCTTTGGGGGGGTATTGCAACTTTTGGCCATTTTGAAGCGAAATTGTTCCTTTGGGGAGGTATTGCAATTTTTTTTTCATTTTGAAGCAAAATTGTTCCTTTGGGGGGTATTGAAACTTTTCGGCATTTTGAGGCGAAATTGTTCCTTTGGGGGGGTATTGCAATTTTTTGCCATTTTGAGGCGAAATTGTTCCTTTCGGGGGGTATTGCAACTTTTCGGCATTTTGAGGCGAAATTGTTCCTTTGGGGGGGTATTGCAACTTTTGGCCATTTTGAAGCGAAATTGTTCCTTTGGGGGGGTATTGCAACTTTTCGGTATTTTGAGGCGAAATTGTTCCTTTGGGGGATAATTGCAATTTTTTGCCATTTTGATGCGAAATTGTTCCTTTGGGGGGGTATTGCAACTTTTGGCCATTTTGAAGCGAAATTGTTCCTTTCGGGGGGTATTGCAACTTTTCGGCATTTTGAGGCGAAATTGTTCCTTTGGGGATATTGCAATTTTTTTTCCATTTTGAGGCGAAATTGTTCCTTTGGGGGGGTATTGCAACTTTTCGCCATTTTGAAGTGAAATTGTTCCTTTCGGGGGGTATTGCAACTTTTCGGCATTTTGAAGCGAAATTGTTCCTTTGGGGGGGTATTGCAATTTTTTGCCATTTTGAGGCGAAATTGTTCCTTCGGGGGGTATTGCAACTTTTGACCATTTTGAAGCGAAATTGTTCCTTTGGGGGGGTATTGCAATTTTTTTTTCATTTTGAGGCGAAATTGTTCCTTTGGGGGGGGTATTGCAACCTTTGGCCATTTTGAAGCGAAATTGTTCCTTTGGGGGGGTATTGCAATTTTTTGCCATTTTGAGGCGAAATTGTTCCTTTGGGGGGGTATTGCAACTTTTGGCCATTTTGAAGCGAATTGTTCTTTTGGGGGGGTATTGCAACTTTTCGGCATTTTGAGGCGAAATTGTTCCTTTGGGGGGTATTGCAACTTTTGGCCATTTTGAAGCGAAATTGTTCCTTTGGGGGGGTATTGCAATTTTTTGCCATTTTGAGGCGAAATTGTTCCTTTGGGGGGGTATTGCAACTTTTGGCCATTTTGAAGCGAAATTGTTCCTTTGGGGGGGTATTGCAACTTTTCGGCATTTTGAGGTGAAATTGTTCCTTTGGGGGGGTATTGCAATTTTTTGCCATTTTGAGGCGAAATTGTTCCTTTGGGGGGGTATTGCAACTTTTGGCCATTTTGAAGCGAAATTGTTCCTTTCGGGGGGTATTGCAACTTTTCGGCATTTTGAGGCGAAATTGTTCCTTTGGGGGGGTATTGCAATTTTTTGCCATTTTGAGGCGAAATTGTTCCTTTGGGGGGTATTGCAACTTTTGGCCATTTTGAAGCGAAATTGTTCCTTTGGGGGGTATTGCAATTTTTTGCCATTTTGAGGCGAAATTGTTCCTTTGGGGGGGTATTGCAACTTTTGGCCATATTGAAGCGAAATTGTTCCTTTGGGGGGGTATTGCAATTTTTAACCATTTTGAGGCGAAATTGTTCCTTTGGGGGGGTATTGCAACTTTTGGCCATTTTGAAGCGAAATTGTTCCTTTCGGGGGGTATTGCAACTTTTCAGCATTTTGAGACGAAATTGTTCCTTTGGGGGGTATTGCAATTTTTTTTCCATTTTGAGGCGAAATTGTTCCTTTCAGGGGGTATTGCAACTTTTCGGATTTTTGAAGCGAAATTGTTCCTTTCGGGGGGTATTGCAACTTTTCAGCATTTTGAGGAGAAATTGTTCCTTTGGGGGGTATTGCAATTTTTTGGCCATTTTGAAGCGAAATTGTTCCTTTGGGGGGTATTGCAATTATTTTTTCATTTTGAGGCAAAATTGTTCCTTTGGGGGGGGTATTGCAACTTTTGGCCATTTTGAAGCGAAATTGTTCCTTTGAGGGGGTATTGCAACTTTTCGGCATTTTGAGGCGAAATTGTTCCTTTGGGGGGGTATTGCAACTTTTGGCCATTTTGAAGCGAAATTGTTCCTTTGGGGGGTATTGCAATTTTTTTCCATTTTGAGGCGAAATTGTTCCTTTGGGGGGGTATTGCAACTTTTGGCCATTTTGAGGCGAAATTGTTCCTTTGGGGGGGTATTGCAACTTTTGGCCATTTTGAAGCGAAATTGTTCCTTTGGGGGGGTATTGCAAATTTTCGGCATTTTGAGGCGAAATTGTTCCTTTGGGGGGGTATTGCAACTTTTGGCCATTTTGAAGCAAAATTGTTCCTTTGGGGGGGTATTGCAATTTTTAACCATTTTGAGGCGAAATTGTTCCTTTGGGGGGGTATTGCAACTTTTGGCCATTTTGAAGTGAAATTGTTCCTTTCGGGGGGTATTGCAACTTTTCAGCATTTTGAGGCGAAATTGTTCCTTTGGGGGGGTATTGCATTTTTTTGCCATTTTGAGGCGAAATTGTTCCTTTGGGGAGGTATTGCAACTTTTCGGCATTTTGAGGCGAAATTGTTCCTTTGGGGGGTATTGCAATTTTTTTTCCATTTTGAGGCGAAATTGTTCCTTTGGGAAAATATTGCAACTTTTGGCCATTTTGAGGCGAAATTGTTCCTTTGGGGGGTATTGCAACTTTTCGGCATTTTGAAGCGAAATTGTTCCTTTGGGGGGGTATTGCAATTTTTTGCCATTTTGAGGCGAAATTGTTCCTTTGGGGGTATTGCAATTTTTTTTCCATTTTGAGGTGAAATTGTTCCTTTGGGGGGGTATTGCAACTTTTGGCCCTTTTGAAGCGAAATTGTTCCTTTGGGGGGGTATTGCAACTTTTGGCGATTTTAAAGCGAAATTGTTCCTTTCGGGGGGTACTGCAACTTTTCAGCATTTTGGGGCGAAATTGTTCCTTTGGGCGGGTATTGCAATTTTTTGCCATTTTGAGGCGAAATTGTTCCTTTTGGGGGGTATTGCAACTTTTGGCCATTTTGAAGCGAAATTGTTCCTTTGGGGGGGGTATTGCAACTTTTCGGCATTTTGAAGCGAAATTGTTCCTTTGGGGGGGTATTGCAATTTTTTTTTCATTTTGAGGCGAAATTGTTCCTTTGGGGGGGTATTGCAACTTTTGGCCATTTTTAAGCGAAATTGTTCCTTTGGGGGGGTATTGCAACTTTTCGGCATTTTGAGTTGAAATTGTTCCTTTGGGGGGGTATTGCAATTTTTTTCCATTTTGATGCGAAATTGTTCCTTTGGGGGGTATTGCAACTTTTGGCCATTTTGAAGCGAAATTGTTCCTTTCGGGGGGTATTGCAACTTTTCGGCATTTTGAGGCGAAATTGTTCCTTTGGGGGTATTGCAATTTTTTTTCCATTTTGAGGCGAAATTGTTCCTTTGGGGGGGGTATTGCAACTTTTCGGCATTTTGAGGCGAAATTGTTCCTTTGGGGGGTATTGCAATTTTTTTTCCATTTTGAGGCGAAATTGTTCCTTTGGGAAAATATTGCAACTTTTGGCCATTTTGAGGCGAAATTGTTCCTTTGGGGGGTATTGCAACTTTTCGGCATTTTGAAGCGAAATTGTTCCTTTGGGGGGGTATTGCAATTTTTTGCCATTTTGAGGCGAAATTGTTCCTTTGGGGGGTATTGCAATTTTTTTTCCATTTTGAGGTGAAATTGTTCCTTTGGGGGGGTATTGCAACTTTTGGCCCTTTTGAAGCGAAATTGTTCCTTTGGGGGGGTATTGCAACTTTTGGCGATTTTAAAGCGAAATTGTTCCTTTCGGGGGGTACTGCAACTTTTCAGCATTTTGGGGCAAAATTGTTCCTTTGGGCGGGTATTGCAATTTTTTGCCATTTTGAGGCGAAATTGTTCCTTTTGGGGGGTATTGCAACTTTTGGCCATTTTGAAGCGAAATTGTTCCTTTGGGGGGGTATTGCAATTTTTTGCTATTTTGTGGCGAAATTGTTCTTTTGGGGGGGTATTGCAACTTTTGGCCATTTTGAAGCGAAATTGTACCTTTGGGGGGGTATTGCAACTTTTCGGCATTTTGAAGCGAAATTGTTCCTTTGGGGGGGTATTGCAATTTTTTTTTCATTTTGAGGCGAAATTGTTCCTTTGGGGGGATATTGCAACTTTTGGCCATTTTTAAGCGAAATTGTTCCTTTGGGGGGGTATTGCAACTTTTCGGCATTTTGAGGCGAAATTGTTCCTTTGGGGGGGTATTGCAACTTTTGGCCATTTTGTAGCGAAATTGTTCCTTTGGGGGGTATTGCAACTTTTGGCCATTTTGAAGCGAAATTGTACCTTTGGGGGGGGTATTGCAACTTTTCGGCATTTTGAAGCGAAATTGTTCCTTTGGGGGGGTATTGCAATTTTTTTTTCATTTTGAGGCGAAATTGTTCCTTTGGGGGGGTATTGCAACTTTTGGCCATTTTTAAGCGAAATTGTTCCTTTGGGGGGGTATTGCAACTTTTCGGCATTTTGAGTTGAAATTGTTCCTTTGGGGGGGTATTGCAATTTTTTGCCATTTTGAGGCGAAATTGTTCCTTTGGTGGGGTATTGCAACTTTTGGCCATTTTGAAGCGAAATTGTTCCTTTCGGGGGGTATTGCAACTTTTCGGCATTTTGAGGCGAAATTGTTCCTTTGGGGGGGTATTGCAACTTTTGGCCATTTTGAAGCGAAATTTTTCCTTTGGGGGGGTATTGCAACTTTTCGGTATTTTGAGGCGAAATTGTTCCTTTGGGGCATAATTGCAATTTTTTTCCATTTTGATGCGAAATTGTTCCTTTGGGGGGGTATTGCAACTTTTGGCCATTTTGAAGCGAAATTGTTCCTTTCGGGGGGTATTGCAACTTTTCGGCATTTTGAGGCGAAATTGTTCCTTTGGGGGTATTGCAATTTTTTTTCCATTTTGAGGCGAAATTGTTCCTTTGGGGGGGGTATTGCAACTTTTCGGTATTTTGAGGCGAAATTGTTCCTTTGGGGGGTATTGCAATTTTTTTTCCATTTTGAGGCGAAATTGTTCCTTTGGGAAAATATTGCAACTTTTGGCCATTTTGAGGCGAAATTGTTCCTTTGGGGGGTATTGCAACTTTTCGGCATTTTGAAGCGAAATTGTTCCTTTGGGGGGGTATTGCAATTTTTTGCCATTTTGAGGCGAAATTGTTCCTTTGGGGGGTATTGCAAGTTTTTTTCCATTTTGAGGTGAAATTGTTCCTTTGGGGGGGTATTGCAACTTTTGGCCCTTTTGAAGCGAAATTGTTCCTTTGGGGGGGTATTGCAACTTTTGGCGATTTTAAAGCGAAATTGTTCCTTTCGGGGGGTACTGCAACTTTTCAGCATTTTGGGGCGAAATTGTTCCTTTGGGCGGGTATTGCAATTTTTTGCCATTTTGAGGCGAAATTGTTCCTTTTGGGGGGTATTGCAACTTTTGGCCATTTTGAAGCGAAATTGTTCCTTTGGGGGGGTATTGCAATTTTTTGCTATTTTGAGGCGAAATTGTTCTTTTGGGGGGGTATTGCAACTTTTGGCCATTTTGAAGCGAAATTGTACCTTTGGGGGGGTATTGCAACTTTTCGGCATTTTGAAGCGAAATTGTTCCTTTGGGGGGGTATTGCAATTTTTTTTTCATTTTGAGGCGAAATTGTTCCTTTGGGGGGGTATTGCAACTTTTCGGCATTTTGAGGCGAAATTGTTCCTTTGGGGGGGTATTGCAACTTTTGGCCATTTGAAGCGAAATTTTTCCTTTGGGGGGGTATTGCAACTTTTCGGTATTTTGAGGCGAAATTGTTCCTTTGGGGCATAATTGCAATTTTTTTCCATTTTGATGCGAAATTGTTCCTTTGGGGGGGTATTGCAACTTTTGGCCATTTTGAAGCGAAATTGTTCCTTTCGGGGGGTATTGCAACTTTTCGGCATTTTGAGGCGAAATTGTTCCTTTGGGGGTATTGCAATTTTTTTTCCATTTTGAGGCGAAATTGTTCCTTTGGGGGGGTATTGCAACTTTTCGCCATTTTGAAGTGAAATTGTTCCTTTCGGGGGGTATTGCAACTTTTCGGCATTTTGAGGCGAAATTGTTCCTTTGGGGGGGTATTGCAACTTTTGGCCATTTTGAAGCGAAATTGTTCCTTTGGGGGGGTATTGCAATTTTTTGCCATTTTGAGGCGAAATTGTTCCTTTGGGGGGGTATTGCAACTTTTGGCCATTTTGAAGCGAAATTGTTCCTTTGGGGGGGTATTGCAACTTTTCGGCATTTTGAGGCGAAATTGTTCCTTTGGGGGGGTATTGCAATTTTTTGCCATTTTGAGGCGAAATTGTTCCTTTGGGGGGTATTGCAACTTTCGGCCATTTTGAAGCGAAATTGTTCCTTTGGGGGGTATTGCAATTTTTTGCCATTTTGAGGCGAAATTGTTCCTTTGGGTGGGTATTGCAACTTTTGGCCATATTGAAGCGAAATTGTTCCTTTGGGGGGGTATTGCAATTTTTAACCATTTTGAGGCGAAATTGTTCCTTTGGGGGGGTATTGCAACTTTTGGCCATTTTGAAGCGAAATTGTTCCTTTCGGGGGGTATTGCAACTTTTCAGCATTTTGAGACGAAATTGTTCCTTTGGGGGGGTATTGCATTTTTTTGCCATTTTGAGGCGAAATTGTTCCTTTCAGGGGGTATTGCAACTTTTCGGATTTTTGAAGCGAAATTGTTCCTTTGGGGGGTATTGCAATTTTTTGCCATTTTGAGGCGAAATTGTTCCTTTGGGGGGGTATTGCAACTTTTGGCCATTTTGAAGCGAAATTGTTCCTTTGGGGGGGTATTGCAACTTTTCGGCATTTTGAGGCGAAATTGTTCCTTTGGGGGGGTATTGCAACTTTTGGCCTTTTTGAAGCGAAATTGTTCCTTTGGGGGGGTATTGCAATTTTTTGCCATTTTGAGGCGAAATTGTTCCTTTGGGGGATAATTGCAATTTTTTGCCATTTTGATGCGAAATTGTTCCTTTGGGGGGGTATTGCAACTTTTGGCCATTTTGAAGCGAAATTGTTCCTTTCGGGGGGTATTGCAACTTTTTGGCATTTTGAGGTAAAATTGTTCTTTTCGGGGGGTATTACAACTTTTCGGCATTTTGAAGCGAAATTGTTCCTTTGGGGGGGTATTGCAATTTTTTGCCATTTTGAGGCGAAATTGTTCCTTTGGGGGGGTATTGCAACTTTTGCCCATTTTGAAGCGAAATTGTTCCTTTGGGGAGGTATTGCAATTTTTTTTTCATTTTGAAGCAAAATTGTTCCTTTTGGGGGTATTGCAATTTTTTGCCATTTTGAGGCGAAATTGTATCTTTGGGGGGGTATTGCAACTTTTGGCCATTTTGAAGCGAAATTGTTCCTTTCGGGGGGTATTGCAACTTTTCGGCATTTTGAGGCGAAATTGTTCCTTTGGGGGGGTATTGCAACTTTTGGCCATTTTGAAGCGAAATTGTTCCTTTGGGGGGGTATTGCAACTTTTCAGTATTTTGAGGCGAAATTGTTCCTTTGGGGGATAATTGCAATTTTTTGCCATTTTGATGCGAAATTGTTCCTTTGGGGGGGTATTGCAACTTTTGGCCATTTTGAAGCGAAATTGTTCCTTTCGGGGGGTATTGCAACTTTTCGGCATTTTGAGGCGAAATTGTTCCTTTGGGGGTATTGCAATTTTTTTTCCATTTTGAGGCGAAATTGTTCCTTTGGGGGGGTATTGCAACTTTTCGCCATTTTGAAGTGAAATTGTTCCTTTCGGGGTTTATTGCAACTTTTCGGCATTTTGAAGCGAAATTGTTCCTTTGGGGGGGTATTGCAATTTTTTGCCATTTTGAGGCGAAATTGTTCCTTCGGGGGGTATTGCAACTTTTGACCATTTTGAAGCGAAATTGTTCCTTTGGGGGGGTATTGCAATTTTTTTCATTTTGAGGCGAAATTGTTCCTTTGGGGGGGGTATTGCAACTTTTGGCCATTTTGAAGCGAAATTGTTCCTTTGGGGGGGTATTGCAATTTTTTGCCATTTTGAGGCGAAATTGTTCCTTTGTGGGTGTATTGCAACTTTTGGCCATTTTGAAGCGAAATTGTTCCTTTGGGGGGGTATTGCAACTTTTCGGCATTTTGAGGCGAAATTGTTCCTTTGGGGGGGTATTGCAACTTTTGGCCATTTTGAAGCGAAATTGTTCCTTTGGGGGGGTATTGCAATTTTTTGCCATTTTGAGGCGAAATTGTTCCTTTGGGGGGGTATTGCAACTTTTGGCATTTTGAAGCGAAATTGTTCCTTTCGGGGGGTATTGCAACTTTTCGGCATTTTGAGGCGAAATTGTTCCTTTGGGGGATAATTGCAATTTTTTGCCATTTTGATGCGAAATTGTTCCTTTGGGGGGGTATTGCAACTTTTGGCCATTTTGAAGCGAAATTGTTCCTTTCGGGGGGTATTGCAACTTTTTGGCATTTTGAGGCGAAATTGTTCCTTTGGGGGGTATTGCAATTTTTTGCCATTTTGAGGCGAAATTGTTCCTTTGGGGGGTATTGCAACTTTTGGCCATTTTGAAGTGAAATTGTTCCTTTCGGGGGTTATTGCAACTTTTCGGCATTTTGAGGCGAAATTGTTCCTTTGGGGGGGTATTGCAACTTTTGGCCATTTTGAAGCGAAATTGTTCCTTTGGGGGGGTATTGCAACTTTTCGGCATTTTGAGGCGAAATTGTTCCTTTGGGGGGGTATTGCAATTTTTTGCCATTTTGAGGCAAAATTGTTCCTTTGGGGGGTATTGCAACTTTTGGCCATTTTGAAGCGAAATTGTTCCTTTGGGGGGTATTGCAATTTTTTGCCATTTTGAGGCGAAACTGTTCCTTTGGGGGGGTATTGCAACTTTTGGCCATATTGAAGCGAAATTGTTCCTTTGGGGGGGTATTGCAATTTTTAACCATTTTGAGGCGAAATTGTTCCTTTGGGGGGGTATTGCAACTTTTGGCCATTTTGAAGCGAAATTGTTCCTTTCGGGGGGTATTGCAACTTTTCAGCATTTTGAGACGAAATTGTTCCTTTGGGGGGTATTGCAATTTTTTTTCCATTTTGAGGCGAAATTGTTCCTTTCAGGGGGTATTGCAACTTTTCGGATTTTTGAAGCGAAATTGTTCCTTTGGGGGGTATTGCAATTTTTTGCCATTTTGAGGCAAAATTGTTCCTTTGGGGGGGTATTGCAACTTTTGGCCATTTTGAAGCGAAATTGTTCCTTTGGGGGGTATTGCAATTTTTTGCCATTTTGAGGCGAAATTGTTCCTTTGGGGGGGTATTGCAACTTTTGGCCATTTTGAAGCGAAATTGTTCCTTTGGGGGGGTATTGCAATTTTTTGCCATTTTGAGGCGAAATTGTTCCTTTGGGGGGGTATTGCAACTTTTGGCCATTTTGAAGCGAAATTGTTCCTTTGTGGGGGTATTGCAACTTTTCGGCATTTTGAGGCGAAATTGTTCCTTTGGGGGGGTATTACAATTTTTTGCCATTTTGAGGCGAAATTGTTCCTTTGGGGGGGTATTGCAACTTTTGGCCATTTTGAAGCGAAATTGTTCCTTTGGGGGTATTGCAATTTTTTTTCCATTTTGAGGCGAAATTGTTCCTTTGGGGGGGTATTGCAACTTTTCGCCATTTTGAAGTGAAATTGTTCCTTTCGGGGGGTATTGCAACTTTTCGGCATTTTGAAGCGAAATTGTTCCTTTGGGGGGGTATTGCAATTTTTTTTCCATTTTGAGGCGAAATTGTTCCTTTCAGGGGGTATTGCAACTTTTCGGATTTTTGAAGCCAAATTGTTCCTTTGGGGGGTATTGCAATTTTTTGCCATTTTGAGGCGAAATTGTTCCTTTGGGGGGGTATTGCAACTTTTGGCCATTTTGAAGCGAAATTGTTCCTTTGGGGGGGTATTGCAACTTTTCGGCATTTTGAGGCGAAATTGTTCCTTTGGGGGGGTATTGACCTTTTGGCCATTTTGAAGTAAAATTGTTCTTTTCGGGGGGTATTGCAACTTTTCGGCATTTTGAAGCGAAATTGTTCCTTTGGGGGGGTATTGCAATTTTTTGCCATTTTGAGGCGAAATTGTTCCTTTGGGGGGGTATTGCAACTTTTGGCCATTTTGAAGCGAAATTGTTCCTTTGGGGAGGTATTGCAATTTTTTTTTCATTTTGAAGCAAAATTGTTCCTTTGGGGGGTATTGAAACTTTTCGGCATTTTGAGGCGAAATTGTTCCTTTGGGGGGGTATTGCAATTTTTTGCCATTTTGAGGCGAAATTGTTCCTTTGGGGGGGTATTGCAACTTTTGGCCATTTTGAAGCGAAATTGTTCCTTTCGGGGGGTATTGCAACTTTTCGGCATTTTGAGGCGAAATTGTTCCTTTGGGGGGGTATTGCAACTTTTGGCCATTTTGAAGCGAAATTGTTCCTTTGGGGGGGTATTGCAACTTTTCGGTATTTTGAGGCGGTTCCTTTGGGGGATAATTGCAATTTTTTGCCATTTTGATGCGAAATTGTTCCTTTGGGGGGTATTGCAACTTTTGGCCATTTTGAAGCGAAATTGTTCCTTTCGGGGGGTATTGCAACTTTTCGGCATTTTGAGGCGAAATTGTTCCTTTGGGGGTATTGCAATTTTTTTTCCATTTTGAGGCGAAATTGTTCCTTTGGGGGGGTATTGCAACTTTTCGCCATTTTGAAGTGAAATTGTTCCTTTCGGGGGGTATTGCAACTTTTCGGCATTTTGAAGCGAAATTGTTCCTTTGGGGGGGTATTGCAATTTTTTGCCATTTTGAGGCGAAATTGTTCCTTCGGGGGGTATTGCAACTTTTGACCATTTTGAAGCGAAATTGTTCCTTTGGGGGGGTATTGCAATTTTTTTTTCATTTTGAGGCGAAATTGTTCCTTTGGGGGGGTATTGCAACTTTTGGCCATTTTGAAGCGAAATTGTTCCTTTGGGGGGGTATTGCAATTTTTTGCCATTTTGAGGCGAAATTGTTCCTTTGGGGGGGTATTGCAACTTTTGGCCATTTTGAAGCGAAATTGTTCCTTTGGGGGGGTATTGCAATTTTTTGCCATTTTGAGGCGAAATTGTTCCTTTGGGGGGGTATTGCAACTTTTGGCCATTTTGAAGCGAAATTGTTCCTTTGGGGGGGTATTGCAACTTTTCGGCATTTTGAGGCGAAATTGTTCCTTTGGGGGGGTATTGCAATTTTTTGCCATTTTGAGGCGAAATTGTTCCTTTGGGGGGGTATTGCAACTTTTGGCCATTTTGAAGCGAAATTGTTCCTTTCGGGGGTTATTGCAACTTTTCGGCATTTTGAGGCGAAATTGTTCCTTTGGGGGGGTATTGCAACTTTTGGCCATTTTGAAGCGAAATTGTTCCTTTGGGGGGGTATTGCAACTTTTCGGCATTTTGAGGCGAAATTGTTCCTTTGGGGGGGTATTGCAACTTTTGGCCATTTTGAAGCGAAATTGTTCCTTTGGGGGGGTATTGCAATTTTTTGCCATTTTGAGGCGAAATTGTTCCTTTGGGGGGTATTGCAACTTTTGGCCATTTTGAAGCGAAATTGTTCCTTTGGGGGGGTATTGCAACTTTTCGGCATTTTGAGGCGAAATTGTTCCTTTGGGGGGGTATTGCAATTTTTTGCCATTTTGAGGCGAAATTGTTCCTTTGGGGGGGTATTGCAACTTTTGGCCATTTTGAAGCGAAATTGTTCCTTTCGGGGGTTATTGCAACTTTTCGGCATTTTGAGGCGAAATTGTTCCTTTGGGGGGGTATTGCAACTTTTGGCCATTTTGAAGCGAAATTGTTCCTTTGGGGGGGTATTGCAATTTTTAACCATTTTGAGGCGAAATTGTTCCTTTGGGGGGGTATTGCAACTTTTGGCCATTTTGAAGCGAAATTGTTCCTTTCGGGGGGTATTGCAACTTTTCAGCATTTTGAGACGAAATTGTTCCTTTGGGGGGTATTGCAATTTTTTTTCCATTTTGAGGCGAAATTGTTCCTTTCAGGGGGTATTGCAACTTTTCGGATTTTTGAAGCGAAATTGTTCCTTTGGGGGGTATTGCAATTTTTTGCCATTTTGAGGCAAAATTGTTCCTTTGGGGGGGTATTGCAACTTTTGGCCATTTTGAAGCGAAATTGTTCCTTTGGGGGGGTATTGCAATTTTTTGCCATTTTGAGGCGAAATTGTTCCTTTGGGGGGGTATTGCAACTTTTGGCCATTTTGAAGCGAAATTGTTCCTTTGGGGGGGTATTGCAATTTTTTGCCATTTTGAGGCGAAATTGTTCCTTTGGGGGGGTATTGCAACTTTTGGCCATTTTGAAGCGAAATTGTTCCTTTGTGGGGGTATTGCAACTTTTCGGCATTTTGAGGCGAAATTGTTCCTTTGGGGGGGTATTACAATTTTTTGCCATTTTGAGGCGAAATTGTTCCTTTGGGGGGGTATTGCAACTTTTGGCCATTTTGAAGCGAAATTGTTCCTTTGGGGGTATTGCAATTTTTTTTCCATTTTGAGGCGAAATTGTTCCTTTGGGGGGGTATTGCAACTTTTCGCCATTTTGAAGTGAAATTGTTCCTTTCGGGGGGTATTGCAACTTTTCGGCATTTTGAAGCGAAATTGTTCCTTTGGGGGGGTATTGCAATTTTTTTTCCATTTTGAGGCGAAATTGTTCCTTTCAGGGGGTATTGCAACTTTTCGGATTTTTGAAGCCAAATTGTTCCTTTGGGGGGTATTGCAATTTTTTGCCATTTTGAGGCGAAATTGTTCCTTTGGGGGGGTATTGCAACTTTTGGCCATTTTGAAGCGAAATTGTTCCTTTGGGGGGGTATTGCAACTTTTCGGCATTTTGAGGCGAAATTGTTCCTTTGGGGGGGTATTGACCTTTTGGCCATTTTGAAGTAAAATTGTTCTTTTCGGGGGGTATTGCAACTTTTCGGCATTTTGAAGCGAAATTGTTCCTTTGGGGGGGTATTGCAATTTTTTGCCATTTTGAGGCGAAATTGTTCCTTTGGGGGGGTATTGCAACTTTTGGCCATTTTGAAGCGAAATTGTTCCTTTGGGGAGGTATTGCAATTTTTTTTTCATTTTGAAGCAAAATTGTTCCTTTGGGGGGTATTGAAACTTTTCGGCATTTTGAGGCGAAATTGTTCCTTTGGGGGGGTATTGCAATTTTTTGCCATTTTGAGGCGAAATTGTTCCTTTGGGGGGGTATTGCAACTTTTGGCCATTTTGAAGCGAAATTGTTCCTTTCGGGGGGTATTGCAACTTTTCGGCATTTTGAGGCGAAATTGTTCCTTTGGGGGGGTATTGCAACTTTTGGCCATTTTGAAGCGAAATTGTTCCTTTGGGGGGGTATTGCAACTTTTCGGTATTTTGAGGCGGTTCCTTTGGGGGATAATTGCAATTTTTTGCCATTTTGATGCGAAATTGTTCCTTTGGGGGGTATTGCAACTTTTGGCCATTTTGAAGCGAAATTGTTCCTTTCGGGGGGTATTGCAACTTTTCGGCATTTTGAGGCGAAATTGTTCCTTTGGGGGTATTGCAATTTTTTTTCCATTTTGAGGCGAAATTGTTCCTTTGGGGGGGTATTGCAACTTTTCGCCATTTTGAAGTGAAATTGTTCCTTTCGGGGGGTATTGCAACTTTTCGGCATTTTGAAGCGAAATTGTTCCTTTGGGGGGGTATTGCAATTTTTTGCCATTTTGAGGCGAAATTGTTCCTTCGGGGGGTATTGCAACTTTTGACCATTTTGAAGCGAAATTGTTCCTTTGGGGGGGTATTGCAATTTTTTTTTCATTTTGAGGCGAAATTGTTCCTTTGGGGGGGTATTGCAACTTTTGGCCATTTTGAAGCGAAATTGTTCCTTTGGGGGGGTATTGCAATTTTTTGCCATTTTGAGGCGAAATTGTTCCTTTGGGGGGGTATTGCAACTTTTGGCCATTTTGAAGCGAAATTGTTCCTTTGGGGGGGTATTGCAATTTTTTGCCATTTTGAGGCGAAATTGTTCCTTTGGGGGGGTATTGCAACTTTTGGCCATTTTGAAGCGAAATTGTTCCTTTGGGGGGGTATTGCAACTTTTCGGCATTTTGAGGCGAAATTGTTCCTTTGGGGGGGTATTGCAATTTTTTGCCATTTTGAGGCGAAATTGTTCCTTTGGGGGGGTATTGCAACTTTTGGCCATTTTGAAGCGAAATTGTTCCTTTCGGGGGTTATTGCAACTTTTCGGCATTTTGAGGCGAAATTGTTCCTTTGGGGGGGTATTGCAACTTTTGGCCATTTTGAAGCGAAATTGTTCCTTTGGGGGGGTATTGCAACTTTTCGGCATTTTGAGGCGAAATTGTTCCTTTGGGGGGGTATTGCAACTTTTGGCCATTTTGAAGCGAAATTGTTCCTTTGGGGGGGTATTGCAATTTTTTGCCATTTTGAGGCGAAATTGTTCCTTTGGGGGGTATTGCAACTTTTGGCCATTTTGAAGCGAAATTGTTCCTTTGGGGGGGTATTGCAACTTTTCGGCATTTTGAGGCGAAATTGTTCCTTTGGGGGGGTATTGCAATTTTTTGCCATTTTGAGGCGAAATTGTTCCTTTGGGGGGGTATTGCAACTTTTGGCCATTTTGAAGCGAAATTGTTCCTTTCGGGGGTTATTGCAACTTTTCGGCATTTTGAGGCGAAATTGTTCCTTTGGGGGGGTATTGCAACTTTTGGCCATTTTGAAGCGAAATTGTTCCTTTGGGGGGGTATTGCAACTTTTCGGCATTTTGAGGCGAAATTGTTCCTTTGGGGGGGTATTGCAATTTTTTGCCATTTTGAGGCGAAATTGTTCCTTTGGGGGGTATTGCAACTTTTGGCCATTTTGAAGCGAAATTGTTCCTTTGGGGGGTATTGCAATTTTTTGCCATTTTGAGGCGAAATTGTTCCTTTGGGGGGGTATTGCAACTTTTGGCCATATTGAAGCGAAATTGTTCCTTTGGGGGGGTATTGCAATTTTTAACCATTTTGAGGCGAAATTGTTCCTTTGGGGGTTAATTGCAACTTTTGGCCATTTTGAAGCGAAATTGTTCCTTTCGGGGGGTATTGCAACTTTTCAGCATTTTGAGACGAAATTGTTCCTTTGGGGGGTAATGCAATTTTTTTTCCATTTTGAGGCGAAATTGTTCCTTTCAGGGGGTATTGCAACTTTTCGGATTTTTGAAGCGAAATTGTTCCTTTGGGGGGTATTGCAATTTTTTGCCATTTTGAGGCGAAATTGTTCCTTTGGGGGGGTATTGCAACTTTTGGCCATTTTGAAGCGAAATTGTTCCTTTGGGGGGGTATTGCAATTTTTTGCCATTTTGAGGCGAAATTGTTCCTTTGGGGGGGTATTGCAACTTTTGGCCATTTTGAAGCGAAATTGTTCCTTTGGGGGGGGTATTGCAATTTTTTGCCATTTTGAGGCGAAATTGTTCCTTTGGGGGGGTATTGCAACTTTTGGCCATTTTGAAGCGAAATTGTTCCTTTGTGGGGGTATTGCAACTTTTCGGCATTTTGAGGCGAAATTGTTCCTTTTGGGGGGGTATTACAATTTTTTGCCATTTTGAGGCGAAATTGTTCCTTTGGGGGGGTATTGCAACTTTTGGCCATTTTGAAGCGAAATTGTTCCTTTCGGGGGGTATTGCAACTTTTCGGCATTTTGAGGCGAAATTGTTCCTTTGGGGGGGTATTGCAACTTTTGGCCATTTTGAAGCGAAATTGTTCCTTTGGGGGGGTATTGCAACTTTTCGGCATTTTGAGGCGAAATTGTTCCTTTGGGGGGTATTGCAACTTTTGGCCATTTTGAAGCGAAATTGTTCCTTTGGGGGGTATTGCAATTTTTTGCCATTTTGAGGCGAAATTGTTCCTTTGGGGGGGTATTGCAACTTTTGGCCATATTGAAGCGAAATTGTTCCTTTGGGGGGGTATTGCAATTTTTAACCATTTTGAGGCGAAATTGTTCCTTTGGGGGGGTATTGCAACTTTTGGCCATTTTGAAGCGAAATTGTTCCTTTCGGGGGGTATCGCAACTTTTCAGCATTTTGAGACGAAATTGTTCTATTGGGGGGTATTGCAACTTTTCGGATTTTTGAAGCGAAATTGGTCCTTTGGGGGGTATTGCAATTTTTTGCCATTTTGAGGCGAAATTGTTCCTTTGGGGGGGTATTGCAACTTTTGGCCATTTTGAAGCGAAATTGTTCCTTTGGGGGGGTATTGCAATTTTTTGCCATTTTGAGGCGAAATTGTTCCTTTGGGGGGGTATTGCAACTTTTGGCCATTTTGAAGCGAAATTGTTCCTTTGGGGGGGTATTGCAACTTTTCGGCATTTTGAGGCGAAATTGTTCCTTTGGGGGGGTATTGCAACTTTTATCCATTTTGAAGCGAAATTGTTCCTTTGGGGGGGCATTGCAATTTTTTGCCATTTTGAGGCGAAATTGTTCCTTTGGGGGGGTATTGCAACTTTTGGCCATTTTGAAGCGAAATTGTTCCTTTGGGGGGTATTGCAACTTTTCGGCATTTTGAGGCGAAATTGTTCCTTTGGGGGGGTATTGCAATTTTTTGCCATTTTGAGGCAAAATTGTTCCTTTGGGGGGGTATTGCAACTTTTGGCCATTTTGAAGCGAAATTGTTCCTTTCGGGGGGTATTGCAACTTTTCGGCATTTTGAGGCGAAATTGTTCCTTTGGGGGGGTATTGCAACTTTTGGCCATTTTGAAGCGAAATTGTTCCTTTGGGGGGGTATTGCAACTTTTCGGTATTTTGAGGCGAAATTGTTCCTTTGGTGGATAATTGCAATTTTTTGCTATTTTGATGCGAAATTGTTCCTTTGGGGGGGTATTGCAACTTTTGGCCATTTTGAAGCGAAATTGTTCCTTTCGGGGGGTATTGCAACTTTTCGGCATTTTGAGGCGAAATTGTTCCTTTGGGGGGTATTGCAATTTTTTTTCCATTTTGAGGCGAAATTGTTCCTTTGGGGGGGTATTGCAACTTTTGGCCATTTTGAAGTGAAATTGTTCTTTTCGGGGGGTATTGCAACTTTTCGGCATTTTGAAGCGAAATTGTTCCTTTGGGGGGGTATTGCAATTTTTTGCCATTTTGAGGCGAAATTGTTCCTTTGGGGGGGTATTGCAACTTTTGGCCATTTTGAAGCGAAATTGTTCCTTTGGGGAGGTATTGCAATTTTTTTTTCATTTTGAGGCGAAATTGTTCCTTTGGGGGGGTATTGCAACTTTTGGCCATTTTGAAGCGAAATTGTTCCTTTGGGGGGGGTATTGCAATTTTTTGCCATTTTGAGGCGAAATTGTTCCTTTGGGGGGGTATTGCGACTTTTCGGCATTTTGAAGCGAAATTGTTCCTTTGGGGGGGTATTGCAATTTTTTTTTTCATTTTGAGGCGAAATTGTTCCTTTGGGGGGGTATTGCAACTTTTGGCCATTTTGAAGCGAAATTGTTCCTTTGGGGGGGTATTGCAACTTTTCGGCATTTTGAGGCGAAATTGTTCCTTTGGGGGGGTATTGCAACTTTTGGCCATTTTGAAGCGAAATTGTTCCTTTGGGGGGGTATTGCAATTTTTTGCCATTTTGAGGCGAAATTGTTCCTTTGGGGGGGTATTGCAACTTTTGGCCATTTTGAAGCGAAATTGTTCCTTTGGGGGGGTATTGCAACTTTTCGGCATTTTGAGGCGAAATTGTTCCTTTGGGGGGGTATTGCAATTTTTTGCCATTTTGAGGCGAAATTGTTCCTTTGGGGGGGTATTGCAACTTTTGGCCATTTTGAAGCGAAATTGTTCCTTTCGGGGGTATTGCAACTTTTCGGCATTTTGAAGCGAAATTGTTCCTTTGGGGGGGGTATTGCAATTTTTTTTTCATTTTGAGGCGAAATTGTTCCTTTGGGGGGGGTATTGCAACTTTTGGCCATTTTGAAGCGAAATTGTTCCTTTGGGGGGGTATTGCAACTTTTCGGCATTTTGAGGCGAAATTGTTCCTTTGAGGGGGTATTGCAACTTTTGGCCATTTTGAAGCGAAATTGTTCCTTTGGGGGGGGTATTGCAATTTTTTGCCATTTTGAGGCGAAATTGTTCCTTTGGGGGGGTATTGCAACTTTTGGCTATTTTGAAGCGAAAATGTTCCTTTGGGGGGGTATTGCAACTTTTCGGCATTTTGAGGCGAAATTGTTCCTTTGGGGGGGTATTGCAATTTTTTGCCATTTTGAGGCGAAATTGTTCCTTTGGGGGGGTATTGCAACTTTTGGCCATTTTGAAGCGAAATTGTTCCTTTCGGGGGTATTGCAACTTTTCGGCATTTTGAAGCGAAATTGTTCCTTTGGGGGGGGTATTGCAATTTTTTTTTCATTTTGAGGCGAAATTGTTCCTTTGGGGGGGGTATTGCAACTTTTGGCCATTTTGAAGCGAAATTGTTCCTTTGGGGGGGTATTGCAACTTTTCGGCATTTTGAGGCGAAATTGTTCCTTTGAGGGGGTATTGCAACTTTTGGCCATTTTGAAGCGAAATTGTTCCTTTGGGGGGGGTATTGCAATTTTTTGCCATTTTGAGGCGAAATTGTTCCTTTGGGGGGGTATTGCAACTTTTGGCTATTTTGAAGCGAAAATGTTCCTTTGGGGGGGTATTGCAACTTTTCGGCATTTTGAGGCGAAATTGTTCCTTTGGGGGGGTATTGCAATTTTTTGCCATTTTGAAGCGAAATTGTTCCTTTGTGGGGGTATTGCAACTTTTCGGCATTTTGAGGCGAAATTGTTCCTTTGGGGGGGTATTGCAATTTTTTGCCATTTTGAGGCGAAATTGTTCCTTTGGGGGGGTATTGCAACTTTTGACCATTTTGAAGCGAAATTGTTCCTTTGGGGGGGTATTGCAATTTTTTGCCATTTTGAGGCGAAATTGTTCCTTTGGGGGGGTATTGCAACTTTTGGCCATTTTGAAGCGAAATTGTTCCTTTCGGGGGGTATTGCAACTTTTCGGCATTTTGAGGCGAAATTGTTCCTTTGGGGGGGTATTGCAACTTTTGGCCATATTGAAGGGAAATTGTTCCTTTGGGGGGGTATTGCAATTTTTAACCATTTTGAGGCGAAATTGTTCCTTTGGGGGGGTATTGCAACTTTTGGCCATTTTGAAGCGAAATTGTTCCTTTCGGGGGGTATTGCAACTTTTCAGCATTTTGAGGAGAAATTGTTCCTTTGGGGGGTATTGCAATTTTTTGGCCATTTTGAAGCGAAATTGTTCCTTTGGGGGGGTATTGCAATTATTTTTTCATTTTGAGGCAAAATTGTTCCTTTGGGGGGGGGTATTGCAACTTTTGGCCATTTTGAAGCGAAATTGTTCCTTTGGGGGGGTATTGCAACTTTTCGGCATTTTGAGGCGAAATTGTTCCTTTGGGGGGTATTGCAACTTTTGGCCATTTTGAAGCGAAATTGTTCCTTTGGGGGGTATTGCAATTTTTTGCCATTTTGAGGCGAAATTGTTCCTTTGGGGGGGTATTGCAACTTTTGGCCATTTTGAGGCGAAATTGTTCCTTTGGGGGGTATTGCAACTTTTGGCCATTTTGAAGCGAAATTGTTCCTTTGGGGGGGTATTGCAAATTTTCGGCATTTTGAGGCGAAATTGTTCCTTTGGGGGGGTATTGCAACTTTTGGCCATTTTGAAGCAAAATTGTTCCTTTGGGGGGGTATTGCAATTTTTAACCATTTTGAGGCGAAATTGTTCCTTTGGGGGGGTATTGCAACTTTTGGCCATTTTGAAGTGAAATTGTTCCTTTCGGGGGGTATTGCAACTTTTCAGCATTTTGAGGCGAAATTGTTCCTTTGGGGGGTATTGCATTTTTTTGCCATTTTGAGGCGAAATTGTTCCTTTGGGGGGGTATTGCAACTTTTCGGCATTTTGAGGCGAAATTGTTCCTTTGGGGGGTATTGCAATTTTTTTTCCATTTTGAGGCGAAATTGTTCCTTTGGGAAAATATTGCAATTTTTGGCCATTTTGAGGCGAAATTGTTCCTTTGGGGGGTATTGCAACTTTTCGGCATTTTGAAGTGAAATTGTTCCTTTGGGGGGGTATTGCAATTTTTTGCCATTTTGAGGTGAAATTGTTCCTTTGGGGGGTATTGCAATTTTTTTTCCATTTTGAGGTGAAATTGTTCCTTTGGGGGGGTATTGCAACTTTTGGCCCTTTTGAAGCGAAATTGTTCCTTTGGGGGGGTATTGCAACTTTTGGCGATTTTAAAGCGAAATTGTTCCTTTCGGGGGGTACTGCAACTTTTCAGCATTTTGGGGTGAAATTGTTCCTTTGGGGGGGTATTGCAATTTTTTGCCATTTTGAGGCGAAATTGTTCCTTTTGGGGGGTATTGCAACTTTTGGCCATTTTGAAGCGAAATTGTTCCTTTGGGGGGGTATTGCAATTTTTTGCTATTTTGAGGCGAAATTGTTCTTTTGGGGGGGTATTGCAACTTTTGGCCATTTTGAAGCGAAATTGTACCTTTGGGGGGGGGTATTGCAACTTTTCGGCATTTTGAAGCGAAATTGTTCCTTTGGGGGGGTATTGCAATTTTTTTTTCATTTTGAGGCGAAATTGTTCCTTTGGGGGGGTATTGCAACTTTTGGCCATTTTTAAGCGAAATTGTTCCTTTGGGGGGGTATTGCAACTTTTCGGCATTTTGAGGCGAAATTGTTCCTTTGGGGGGGTATTGCAACTTTTGGCCATTTTGTAGCGAAATTGTTCCTTTGGGGGGTATTGCAACTTTTCGGCATTTTGAGTTGAAATTGTTCCTTTGGGGGGGTATTGCAATTTTTTGCCATTTTGAGGCGAAATTGTTCCTTTGGGGGGGTATTGCAACTTTTGGCCATTTTGAAGCGAAATTGTTCCTTTCGGGGGGTATTGCAACTTTTCGGCATTTTGAGGCGAAATTGTTCCTTTGGGGGGGTATTGCAACTTTTGGCCATTTTGAAGCGAAATTTTTCCTTTGGGGGGGTATTGCAACTTTTCGGTATTTTGAGGCGAAATTGTTCCTTTGGGGCATAATTGCAATTTTTTGCCATTTTGATGCGAAATTGTTCCTTTGGGGGGGTATTGCAACTTTTGGCCATTTTGAAGCGAAATTGTTCCTTTCGGGGGGTATTGCAACTTTTCGGCATTTTGAGGCGAAATTGTTCCTTTGGGGGTATTGCAATTTTTTTTCCATTTTGAGGCGAAATTGTTCCTTTGGGGGGGTATTGCAACTTTTCGCCATTTTGAAGTGAAATTGTTCCTTTCGGGGGGTATTGCAACTTTTCGGCATTTTGAAGCGAAATTGTTCCTTTGGGGGGGTATTGCAACTTTTCGGCATTTTGAGGCGAAATTGTTCCTTTGGGGGGGTATTGCAACTTTTGGCCATTTTGAAGCGAAATTGTTCCTTTGGGGGGGTATTGCAATTTTTTGCCATTTTGAGGCGAAATTGTTCCTTTGGGGGGGTATTGCAACTTTTGGCCATTTTGAAGCGAAATTGTTCCTTTGGGGGGGTATTGCAACTTTTCGGCATTTTGAGGCGAAATTGTTCCTTTGGGGGGGTATTGCAATTTTTTGCCATTTTGAGGCGAAATTGTTCCTTTGGGGGGTATTGCAACTTTTGGCCATTTTGAAGCGAAATTGTTCCTTTGGGGGGTATTGCAATTTTTTGCCATTTTGAGGCGAAATTGTTCCTTTGGGGGGGTATTGCAACTTTTGGCCATATTGAAGCGAAATTGTTCCTTTGGGGGGGTATTGCAATTTTTAACCATTTTGAGGCGAAATTGTTCCTTTGGGGGGGTATTGCAACTTTTGGCCATTTTGAAGCGAAATTGTTCCTTTCGGGGGGTATTGCAACTTTTCAGCATTTTGAGACGAAATTGTTCCTTTGGGGGGTATTGCAATTTTTTTTCCATTTTGAGGCGAAATTGTTCCTTTCAGGGGGTATTGCAACTTTTCGGATTTTTGAAGCGAAATTGTTCCTTTGGGGGGTATTGCAATTTTTTGCCATTTTGAGGCGAAATTGTTCCTTTGGGGGGGTATTGCAACTTTTGGCCATTTTGAAGCGAAATTGTTCCTTTGGGGGGGTATTGCAACTTTTCGGCATTTTGAGGCGAAATTGTTCCTTTGGGGGGGTATTGCAACTTTTGGCCATTTTGAAGCGAAATTGTTCCTTTGGGGGGTATTGCAATTTTTTGCCATTTTGAGGCGAAATTGTTCCTTTGGGGGGGGTATTGCAACTTTTGGCATTTTGAAGCGAAATTGTTCCTTTCGGGGGGTATTGCAACTTTTCGGCATTTTGAGGCGAAATTGTTCCTTTGGGGGATAATTGCAATTTTTTGCCATTTTGATGCGAAATTGTTCCTTTGGGGGGGTATTGCAACTTTTTGGCATTTTGAGGCGAAATTGTTCCTTTGGGGGGTATTGCAATTTTTTTTCCATTTTGAGGCGAAATTGTTCCTTTGGGGGGGTATTGCAACTTTTGGCCATTTTGAAGTAACATTGTTCTTTTCGGGGGGTAATGCAACTTTTCGGCATTTTGAAGCGAAATTGTTCCTTTGGGGGGGTATTGCAATTTTTTGCCATTTTGAGGCGAAATTGTTCCTTTGGGGGGGGTATTGCAACTTTTGGCCATTTTGAAGCGAAATTGTTCCTTTGGGGAGGTATTGCAATTTTTTTTTCATTTTGAAGCAAAATTGTTCCTTTGGGGGGTATTGAAACTTTTCGGCATTTTGAGGCGAAATTGTTCCTTTGGGGGGGTATTGCAACTTTTGGCCATTTTGAAGCGAAATTGTTCCTTTCGGGGGGTATTGCAACTTTTCAGCATTTTGAGGCGAAATTGTTCCTTTGGGGGGTATTGCAACTTTTGGCCATTTTGAAGCGAAATGGTTCCTTTGGGGGGGTATTGCAACTTTTCGGTATTTTGAGGCGAAATTGTTCCTTTGGGGGAAAATTGCAATTTTTTGCCATTTTGATGCGAAATTGTTCCTTTGGGGGGGTATTGCAACTTTTGGCCATTTTGAAGCGAAATTGTTCCTTTCGGGGGGTATTGCAACTTTTCGGCATTTTGAGGCGAAATTGTTCCTTTGGGGGTATTGCAATTTTTTTTCCATTTTGAGGCGAAATTGTTCCTTTGGGGGGGTATTGCAACTTTTCGCCATTTTGAAGTGAAATTGTTCCTTTCGGAGGGTATTGCAACTTTTCGGCATTTTGAAGCGAAATTGTTCCTTTGGGGGGGTATTGCAATTTTTTGCCATTTTGAGGCGAAATTGTTCCTTCGGGGGGTATTGCAACTTTTGACCATTTTGAAGCGAAATTGTTCCTTTGGGGGGGTATTGCAATTTTTTTCATTTTGAGGCGAAATTGTTCCTTTGGGGGAGGTATTGCAACTTTTGGCCATTTTGAAGCGAAATTGTTCCTTTGGGGGGGGTATTGCAATTTTTTGCCATTTTGAGGCGAAATTGTTCCTTTGGGGGGGTATTGCAACTTTTGGCCATTTTGAAGCGAATTGTTCTTTTGTAGGGGTATTGCAACTTTTCGGCATTTTGAGGCGAAATTGTTCCTTTGGGGGGGTATTGCAACTTTTGGCCATTTTGAAGCGAAATTGTTCCTTTGGGGGGGTATTGCAATTTTTTGCCATTTTGAGGCGAAATTGTTCCTTTGGGGGGGTATTGCAACTTTTGGCCATTTTGAAGCGAAATTGTTCCTTTGGGGGGGTATTGCAACTTTTCGGCATTTTGAGGCGAAATTGTTCCTTTGGGGGGGTATTGCAATTTTTTGCCAATTTGAGGCGAAATTGTTCCTTTGGGGGGGTATTGCAACTTTTGGCCATTTTGAAGCGAAATTGTTCCTTTCGGGGGGTATTGCAACTTTTCGGCATTTTGAGGCGAAATTGTTCCTTTGGGGGGGTATTGCAACTTTTGGCCATTTTGAAGCGAAATTGTTCCTTTGGGGGGGTATTGCAACTTTTTGGCATTTTGAGGCGAAATTGTTCCTTTGGGCGGGTATTGCAATTTTTTGCCATTTTGAGGCGAAATTGTTCCTTTGGGGGGTCTTGCAACTTTTGGCCATTTTGAAGCGAAATTGTTCCTTTGGGGGGTATTGCAATTTTTTGCCATTTTGAGGCGAAATTGTTCCTTTGGGGGGGTATTGCAACTTTTGGCCATATTGAAGCGAAATTGTTCCTTTGGGGGGGTATTGCAACTTTTGGCCATTTTGAAGTGAAATTGTTCCTTTGGGGGGGTATTGCAACTTTTAGCCATTTTGAAGCGAAATTGTTCCTTTCGGGGGGTATTGCAACTTTTCAGCATTTTGAGACGAAATTTTTCCTTTGGGGGGTATTGCAATTTTTTTTCCATTTTGAGGCGAAATTGTTCCTTTCAGGGGGTATTGCAACTTTTCGGATTTTTGAAGCGAAATTGTTCTTTTGGGGGGTATTGCAATTTTTTGCCATTTTGAGGCGAAATTGTTCCTTTGGGGGGGTATTGCAACTTTTGGCCATTTTGAAGCGAAATTGTTCCTTTGGGGGGGTATTGCAATTTTTTGCCATTTTGAGGCGAAATTGTTCCTTTGGGGGGGTATTGCAACTTTTGGCCATTTTGAAGCGAAATTGTTCCTTTGGGGGGGTATTGCAACTTTTCAGCATTTTGAGACGAAATTTTTCCTTTGGGGGGTATTGCAATTTTTTTTCCATTTTGAGGCGAAATTGTTCCTTTCAGGGGGTATTGCAACTTTTCGGATTTTTGAAGCGAAATTGTTCTTTTGGGGGGTATTGCAATTTTTTGCCATTTTGAGGCGAAATTGTTCCTTTGGGGGGGTATTGCAACTTTTGGCCATTTTGAAGCGAAATTGTTCCTTTGGGGGGTATTGCAATTTTTTGCCATTTTGAGGCGAAATTGTTCCTTTGGGGGGGTATTGCAACTTTTGGCCATTTTGAAGCGAAATTGTTCCTTTGGGGGGGTATTGCAATTTTTTGCCATTTTGAGGCGAAATTGTTCCTTTGGGGGGGTATTGCAACTTTTGGCCATTTTGAAGCAAAATTGTTCCTTTCGGGGGGTATTGCAACTTTTCGGCATTTTGAGGCGAAATTGTTCCTTTGGGGGGGTATTGCAACTTTTGGCCATTTTGAAGCGAAATTGTTCCTTTGGGGGGGTATTGCAACTTTTCGGCATTTTGAGGCGAAATTGTTCCTTTGGGGGGTATTGCAACTTTTGGCCATTTTGAAGCGAAATTGTTCCTTTGGGGGGTATTGCAATTTTTTGCCATTTCGAGGCGAAATTGTTCCTTTGGGGGGGTATTGCAACTTTTGGCCATATTGAAGCGAAATTGTTCCTTTGGGGGGGTATTGCAATTTTTAACCATTTTGAAGCGAAATTGTTCCTTTGGGGGGGTATCGCAACTTTTCAGCATTTTGAGACGAAATTGTTCCTTTGGGGGGTATTGCAATTTTTTTTTTATTTTGAGACGAAATTGTTCCTTTCAGGGGGTATTGCAACTTTTCGGATTTTTGAAGCGAAATTGTTCCTTTGGGGGGTATTGCAATTTTTTGCCATTTTGAGGCGAAATTGTTCCTTTGGGGGGGTATTGCAACTTTTGGCCATTTTGAAGCGAAATTGTTCCTTTGGGGGGGTATTGCAATTTTTTGCCATTTTGAGGCGAAATTGTTCCTTTGGAGGGTATTGCAACTTTTGGCCATTTTGAAGCGAAATTGTTTCTTTGGGGGGGTATTGCAATTTTTTGCCATTTTGAGGCGAAATTGTTCTTTTGGGGGGGTATTGCAACTTTTGGCCATTTTGAAGCGAAGTTGTACCTTTGGGGGGTATTGCAACTTTTCGGCATTTTGAAGCGAAATTGTTCCTTTGGGGGGGTATTGCAATTTTTTTTTCCTTTTGAGGCGAAATTGTTCCTTTGGGGGGGTATTGCAACTTTTGGCCATTTTGAAGCGAAATTGTTCCTTTGGGGGGGTATTGCAACTTTTCGGCATTTTGAGGCGAAATTGTTCCTTTGGGGGGGGTATTGCAACTTTTGGCCATTTTGAAGCGAAATTGTTCCTTTGGGGGGGCATTGCAATTTTTTGCCATTTTGAGGCGAAATTGTTCCTTTGGGGGGGTATTGCAACTTTTGGCCATTTTGAAGCGAAATTGTTCCTTTGGGGGGGTATTGCAACTTTTCGGCATTTTGAGGCGAAATTGTTCCTTTGGGGGGGTATTGCAACTTTTGGCCATTTTGAAGCGAAATTGTTCCTTTGGGGGGGTATTGCAACTTTTCGGCATTTTGAGGCGAAATTGTTCCTTTGGGGGGTATTGCAACTTTTGGCCATTTTGAAGCGAAATTGTTCCTTTGGGGGGGCATTGCAATTTTTTGCCATTTTGAGGCGAAATTGTTCCTTTGGGGGGGTATTGCAACTTTTGGCCATTTTGAAGCGAAATTGTTCCTTTGGGGGGGTATTGCAACTTTTCGGCATTTTGAGGCGAAATTGTTCCTTTGGGGGGGTATTGCAATTTTTTGCCATTTTGAGGCGAAATTGTTCCTTTGGGGGGGTATTGCAACTTTTGGCCATTTTGAAGCGAAATTGTTCCTTTCGGGGGGTATTGCAACTTTTCGGCATTTTGAGGCGAAATTGTTCCTTTGGGGGGGTATTGCAACTTTTGGCCATTTTGAAGCGAAATTGTTCCTTTGGGGGGGTATTGCAACTTTTCGGCATTTTGAGGCGAAATTGTTCCTTTGGGGGGTATTGCAACTTTTGGCCATTTTGAAGCGAAATTGTTCCTTTGGGGGGTATTGCAATTTTTTGCCATTTTGAGGCGAAATTGTTCCTTTGGGGGGGTATTGCAACTTTTGGCCATATTGAAGCGAAATTGTTCCTTTGGGGGGGTATTGCAATTTTTAACCATTTTGAGGCGAAATTGTTCCTTTGGGGGGGTATTGCAACTTTTGGCCATTTTGAAGCGAAATTGTTCCTTTGGGGGGGTATTGCAACTTTTCGGCATTTTGAGGCGAAATTGTTCCTTTGGGGGGGTATTGCAATTTTTTGCCATTTTGAGGCGAAATTGTTCCTTTGGGGGGGTATTGCAACTTTTGGCCATTTTGAAGCGAAATTGTTCCTTTCGGGGGGTATTGCAACTTTTCGGCATTTTGAGGCGAAATTGTTCCTTTGGGGGGGTATTGCAACTTTTGGCCATTTTGAAGCGAAATTGTTCCTTTGGGGGGGTATTGCAACTTTTCGGCATTTTGAGGCGAAATTGTTCCTTTGGGGGGTATTGCAACTTTTGGCCATTTTGAAGCGAAATTGTTCCTTTGGGGGGTATTGCAATTTTTTGCCATTTTGAGGCGAAATTGTTCCTTTGGGGGGGTATTGCAACTTTTGGCCATATTGAAGCGAAATTGTTCCTTTGGGGGGGTATTGCAATTTTTAACCATTTTGAGGCGAAATTGTTCCTTTGGGGGGGTATTGCAACTTTTGGCCATTTTGAAGCGAAATTGTTCCTTTGGGGGGGTATTGCAACTTTTCGGCATTTTGAGGCGAAATTGTTCCTTTGGGGGGGTATTGCAATTTTTTGCCATTTTGAGGCGAAATTGTTCCTTTGGGGGGGTATTGCAACTTTTGGCCATTTTGAAGCGAAATTGTTCCTTTCGGGGGGTATTGCAACTTTTCGGCATTTTGAGGCGAAATTGTTCCTTTGGGGGGGTATTGCAACTTTTGGCCATTTTGAAGCGAAATTGTTCCTTTGGGGGGGTATTGCAACTTTTCGGCATTTTGAGGCGAAATTGTTCCTTTGGGGGGTATTGCAACTTTTGGCCATTTTGAAGCGAAATTGTTCCTTTGGGGGGTATTGCAATTTTTTGCCATTTTGAGGCGAAATTGTTCCTTTGGGGGGGTATTGCAACTTTTGGCCATATTGAAGCGAAATTGTTCCTTTGGGGGGGTATTGCAATTTTTAACCATTTTGAGGCGAAATTGTTCCTTTGGGGGGGTATTGCAACTTTTGGCCATTTTGAAGCGAAATTGTTCCTTTGGGGGGGTATTGCAACTTTTCGGCATTTTGAGGCGAAATTGTTCCTTTGGGGGGGTATTGCAATTTTTTGCCATTTTAAGGCGAAATTGTTCCTTTGGGGGGGTATTGCAACTTTTGGCCATTTTGAAGCGAAATTGTTCCTTTCGGGGGGTATTGCAACTTTTCGGCATTTTGAGGCGAAATTGTTCCTTTGGGGGGGTATTGCAACTTTTGGCCATTTTGAAGCGAAATTGTTCCTTTGGGGGGGTATTGCAACTTTTCGGCATTTTGAGGCGAAATTGTTCCTTTGGGGGTATTGCAACTTTTGGCCATTTTGAAGCGAAATTGTTCCTTTGGGGGGGCATTGCAATTTTTTGCCATTTTGAGGCGAAATTGTTCCTTTGGGGGGGTATTGCAACTTTTGGCCATTTTGAAGCGAAATTGTTCCTTTGGGGGGGTATTGCAACTTTTCGGCATTTTGAGGCGAAATTGTTCCTTTGGGGGGGTATTGCAATTTTTTGCCATTTTGAGGCGAAATTGTTCCTTTGGGGGGGTATTGCAACTTTTGGCCATTTTGAAGCGAAATTGTTCCTTTCGGGGGGTATTGCAACTTTTCGGCATTTTGAGGCGAAATTGTTCCTTTGGGGGGGTATTGCAACTTTTGGCCATTTTGAAGCGAAATTGTTCCTTTGGGGGGTATTGCAACTTTTCGGCATTTTGAGGCGAAATTGTTCCTTTGGGGGGTATTGCAACTTTTGGCCATTTTGAAGCGAAATTGTTCCTTTGGGGGGTATTGCAATTTTTTGCCATTTTGAGGCGAAATTGTTCCTTTGGGGGGGTATTGCAACTTTTGGCCATATTGAAGCGAAATTGTTCCTTTGGGGGGGTATTGCAATTTTTAACCATTTTGAGGCGAAATTGTTCCTTTGGGGGGGTATTGCAACTTTTGGCCATTTTGAAGCGAAATTGTTCCTTTCGGGGGGTATCGCAACTTTTCAGCATTTTGAGACGAAATTGTTCCTTTGGGGGGTATTGCAATTTTTTTTTTATTTTGAGACGAAATTGTTCCTTTCAGGGGGTATTGCAACTTTTCGGATTTTTGAAGCGAAATTGTTCCTTTGGGGGGTATTGCATTTTTTTGCCATTTTGAGGCGAAATTGTTCCTTTGGGGGGGTATTGCAACTTTTGGCCATTTTGAAGCGAAATTGTTCCTTTGGGGGGTATTGCAATTTTTTGCCATTTTGAGGCGAAATTGTTCCTTTGGAGGGTATTGCAACTTTTGGCCATTTTGAAGCGAAATTGTTCCTTTGGGGGGGTATTGCAATTTTTTGCCATTTTGAGGCGAAATTGTTCTTTTGGGGGGGTATTGCAACTTTTGGCCATTTTGAAGCGAAGTTGTACCTTTGGGGGGTATTGCAACTTTTCGGCATTTTGAAGCGAAATTGTTCCTTTGGGGGGGTATTGCAATTTTTTTTTCCTTTTGAGGCGAAATTGTTCCTTTGGGGGGGTATTGCAACTTTTGGCCATTTTGAAGCGAAATTGTTCCTTTGGGGGGGTATTGCAACTTTTCGGCATTTTGAGGCGAAATTGTTCCTTTGGGGGGGTATTGCAACTTTTGGCCATTTTGAAGCGAAATTGTTCCTTTGGGGGGGCATTGCAATTTTTTGCCATTTTGAGGCGAAATTGTTCCTTTGGGGGAGTATTGCAACTTTTGGCCATTTTGAAGCGAAATTGTTCCTTTGGGGGGTATTGCAACTTTTCGGCATTTTGAGGCGAAATTGTTCCTTTGGGGGGGTATTGCAATTTTTTGCCATTTTGAGGCAAAATTGTTCCTTTGGGGGGGTATTGCAACTTTTGGCCATTTTGAAGCGAAATTGTTCCTTTCGGGGGGTATTGCAACTTTTCGGCATTTTGAGGCGAAATTGTTCCTTTGGGGGGGTATTGCAACTTTTGGCCATTTTGAAGCGAAATTGTTCCTTTGGGGGGGTATTGCAACTTTTCGGTATTTTGAGGCGAAATTGTTCCTTTGGTGGATAATTGCAATTTTTTGCTATTTTGATGCGAAATTGTTCCTTTGGGGGGGTATTGCAACTTTTGGCCATTTTGAAGCGAAATTGTTCCTTTCGGGGGGTATTGCAACTTTTCAGCATTTTGAGGCGAAATTGTTCCTTTGGGGGGTATTACAATTTTTTTTCCATTTTGAGGCGAAATTGTTCCTTTGGGGGGGTATTGCAACTTTTGGCCATTTTGAAGTGAAATTGTTCTTTTCGGGGGGTATTGCAACTTTTCGGCATTTTGAAGCGAAATTGTTCCTTTGGGGGGTATTGCAATTTTTTGCCATTTTGAGGCGAAATTGTTCCTTTGGGGGGGTATTGCAACTTTTGGCCATTTTGAAGCGAAATTGTTCCTTTGGGGAGGTATTGCAATTTTTTTTTCATTTTGAGGCGAAATTGTTCCTTTGGGGGGGTATTGCGACTTTTCGGCATTTTGAAGCGAAATTGTTCCTTTGGGGGGGTATTGCAATTTTTTTTTCATTTTGAGGCGAAATTGTTCCTTTGGGGGGGTATTGCAACTTTTGGCCATTTTGAAGCGAAATTGTTCCTTTGGGGGGGTATTGCAACTTTTCGGCATTTTGAGGCGAAATTGTTCCTTTGGGGGGGTATTGCAACTTTTGGCCATTTTGAAGCGAAATTGTTCCTTTGGGGGGTATTGCAATTTTTTGCCATTTTGAGGCGAAATTGTTCCTTTGGGGGGGTATTGCAACTTTTGGCCATTTTGAAGCGAAATTGTTCCTTTGGGGGGGTATTGCAACTTTTCGGCATTTTGAGGCGAAATTGTTCCTTTGGGGGGGTATTGCAATTTTTTGCCATTTTTAAGCGAAATTGTTCCTTTGGGGGGGTATTGCAACTTTTGGCCATTTTGAAGCGAAATTGTTACTTTCGGGGGTATTGCAACTTTTCGGCATTTTGAGGCGAAATTGTTCCTTTGGGGGGGTATTGCAACTTTTGGCCATTTTGAAGCGAAATTGTTACTTTGGGGGGGTATTGCAATTTTTTGCCATTTTGAGACGAAATTGTTCCTTTGGGGGGGTATTGCAACTTTTGGCCATTTTGAAGCGAAATTGTTCCTTTGGGGGGGAATTGCAACTTTTGGCCATATTGAAGCGAAGTTGTTCCTTTGGGGGGGGTATTGCAATTTTTTGCCATTTTGAGGCGAAATTGTTCCTTTGGGGGGGTATTGCAACTTTTGGCCATTTTGAAGCGAATTGTTCCTTTGGGGGGGTATTGCAACTTTTCGCCATTTTGAGGCGAAATTGTTCCTTTGGGGGGGTATTGCAACTTTTGGCCATTTTGAAGCGAAATTGTTACTTTCGGGGGTATTGCAACTTTTCGGCATTTTGAGGCGAAATTGTTCCTTTGGGGGGGTATTGCAACTTTTGGCCATTTTGAAGCGAAATTGTTACTTTGGAGGGGTATTGCAATTTTTTGCCATTTTGAGACGAAATTGTTCCTTTGGGGGGGTATTGCAATTTTTTTTGCCATTTTGAGGCGAAATTGTTCCTTTGGGGGGGAATTGCAACTTTTGGCCATATTGAAGCGAAATTGTTCCTTTGGGGGGGGTATTGCAATTTTTTGCCATTTTGAGGCGAAATTGTTCCTTTGGGGGGGTATTGCAACTTTTGGCCATTTTGAAGCGAATTGTTCCTTTGGGGGGGTATTGCAACTTTTCGGCATTTTGAGGCGAAATTGTTCCTTTGGGGGGGTATTGCAACTTTTGGCCATTTTAAAGCGAAATTGTTCCTTTGGGGGGGTATTGCAATTTTTTGCCATTTTGAGGCGAAATTGTTCCTTTGGGGGGGTATTGCAACTTTTGGCCATTTTGAAGCGAAATTGTTCCTTTGGGGGGTATTGCAACTTTTCGGCATTTTGAGGCGAAATTGTTCCTTTTGGGGGGTATTGCAATTTTTTGCCATTTTGAGGCGAAATTGTTCCTTTGGGGGGGTATTGCAACTTTTGGCCATTTTGAAGCGAAATTGTTCCTTTCGGGGGGTATTGCAACTTTTCGGCATTTTGAGGCGAAATTGTTCCTTTGGGGGGTATTGCAAGTTTTGGCCATTTTGAAGCGAAATTGTTCCTTTGGGGGGGTATTGCAACTTTTCGGCATTTTGAGGCGAAATTGTTCCTTTGGGGGGGTATTGCAATTTTTTGCCATTTTGAGGCGAAATTGTTCCTTTGGGGGGTATTGCAACTTTTGGCCATTTTGAAGCGAAATTGTTCCCTTGGGGGGTATTGCAATTTTTTGCCATTTTGAGGCGAAATTGTTCCTTTGGGGGGGTATTGCAACTTTTGGCCATATTGAAGCGAAATTGTTCCTTTGGGGGGGTATTGCAATTTTTAACCATTTTGAGGCGAAATTGTTCCTTTGGGGGGGTATTGCAACTTTTGGCCATTTTGAAGCGAAATTGTTCCTTTCGGGGGGTATTGCAACTTTTAAGCATTTTGAGACGAAATTGTTCCTTTGGGGGGTATTGCAATTTTTTTTCCATTTTGAGGCGAAATTGTTCCTTTCAGGGGGTATTGCAACTTTTCGGATTTTTGAAGCGAAATTGTTCCTTTGGGGGGTATTGCAATTTTTTGCCATTTTGAGGCGAAATTGTTCCTTTGGGGGGGTATTGCAACTTTTGGCCATTTTGAAGCGAAATTGTTCCTTTGGGGAGGTATTGCAATTTTTTCCCATTTTGAGGCGAAATTGTTCCTTTGGGGGGGTATTGCAACTTTTGGCCATTTTGAAGCGAAATTGTTCCTTTGGGGGGGTATTGCAATTTTTTGCCATTTTGAGGCGAAATTGTTCTTTTGGGGGGGTATTGCAACTTTTGGCCATTTTGAAGCGAAGTTGTACCTTTGGGGGGGGTATTGCAACTTTTCGGCATTTTGAAGCGAAATTGTTCCTTTGGGGGGGTATTGCAATTTTTTTTTCCTTTTGAGGCGAAATTGTTCCTTTGGGGGGGTATTTCAACTTTTGGCCATTTTGAAGCGAAATTGTTCCTTTGGGGGGGTATTGCAACTTTGCGGCATTTTGAGGCGAAATTGTTCCTTTGGGGGGGTATTGCAACTTTTGGCCATTTTGAAGCGAAATTGTTCCTTTGGGGGGGCATTGCAATTTTTTGCCATTTTGAGGCGAAATTGTTCCTTTGGGGGGTATTGCAACTTTTGGCCATTTTGAAGCGAAATTGTTCCTTTGGGGAGTATTGCAACTTTTCGGCATTTTGAGGCGAAATTGTTCCTTTGGGGGGGTATTGCAATTTTTTGCCATTTTGAGGCAAAATTGTTCCTTTGGGGGGGTATTGCAACTTTTGGCCATTTTGAAGCGAAATTGTTCCTTTCGGGGGGTATTGCAACTTTTCGGCATTTTGAGGCGAAATTGTTTCTTTGGGGGGGTATTGCAACTTTTGGCCATTTTGAAGCGAAATTGTTCCTTTGGGGGGGTATTGCAACTTTTCGGTATTTTGAGGCGAAATTGTTCCTTTGGTGGATAATTGCAATTTTTTGCCATTTTGATGCGAAATTGTTCCTTTAGGGGGGTATTGCAACTTTTGGCCATTTTGAAGCGAAATTGTTCCTTTCGGGGGGTATTGCAACTTTTCGGCATTTTGAGGCGAAATTGTTCCTTTGGGGGGTATTGCAATTTTTTTTCCATTTTGAGGCGAAATTGTTCCTTTGGGGGGGTATTGCAACTTTTGGCCATTTTGAAGTGAAATTGTTCTTTTCGGGGGGTATTGCAACTTTTCGGCATTTTGAAGCGAAATTGTTCCTTTGGGGGGGTATTGCAATTTTTTGCCATTTTGAGGCGAAATTGTTCCTTTGGGGGGGTATTGCAACTTTTGGCCATTTTGAAGCGAAATTGTTCCTTTGGGGAGGTATTGCAATTTTTTTTTCATTTTGAGGCGAAATTGTTTCTTTGGGGGGGTATTGCAACTTTTGGCCATTTTGAAGCGAAATTGTTCCTTTGGGGGGGGTATTGCAATTTTTTGCCATTTTGAGGCGAAATTGTTCCTTTGGGGGGGTATTGCGACTTTTCGGCATTTTGAAGCGAAATTGTTCCTTTGGGGGGGTATTGCAACTTTTGGCCATTTTGAAGCGAAATTGTTCCTTTGGGGGGGTATTGCAACTTTTCGGCATTTTGAGGCGAAATTGTTCCTTTGGGGGGGTATTGCAATTTTTTGCCATTTTGAGGCGAAATTGTTCCTTTGGGGGGTATTGCAACTTTTGGCCATTTTGAGGCGAAATTGTTCCTTTGGGGGGGTATTGCAATTTTTTGCCATTTTGAGGCGAAATTGTTCCTTTGGGGGGGTATTGCAACTTTTGGCCATTTTGAAGCGAAATTGTTCCTTTCGGGGGGGTATTGCAACTTTTCGGCATTTTGAGGCGAAATTGTTCCTTTGGGGGGTATTGCAATTTTTTGCCATTTTGAGGCGAAATTGTTCCTTTGGGGGGTATTGCAACTTTTGGCCATTTTGAAGCGAAATTGTTCCTTTGGGGGGTATTGCAATTTTTGCCATTTTGAGGCGAAATTGTTTCTTTGGGGGGGTATTGCAACTTTTGGCCATATTGAAGCGAAATTGTTCCTTTGGGGGGTATTGCAATTTTTAACCATTTTGAGGCGAAATTGTTCCTTTGGGGGGGTATTGCAACTTTTGGCCATTTTGAAGCGAAATTGTTCCTTTCAGGGGGTATTGCAACTTTTCGGATTTTTGAAGCGAAATTGTTCCTTTGGGGGGTATTGCAATTTTTTGCCATTTTGAGGCGAAATTGTTCCTTTGGGGGGGTATTGCAACTTTTGGCCATTTTGAAGCGAAATTGTTCCTTTGGGGGGGTATTACAATTTTTTGCCATTTTGAGGCGAAATTGTTCCTTTGGGGGGGTATTGCAACTTTTGGCCATTTTGAAGCGAAATTGTTCCTTTGGGGGGGTATTGCAATTTTTTGCCATTTTGAGGCGAAATTGTTCCTTTGGGGGGGTATTGCAACTTTTGGCCATTTTGAAGCGAAATTGTTCCTTTGGGGGGGTATTGCAACTTTTCGGCATTTTGAGGCGAAATTGTTCCTTTGGGGGGTATTGCAATTTTTTGCCATTTTGAGGCGAAATTGTTCCTTTGGGGGGGTATTGCAACTTTTGGCCATTTTGAAGCGAAATTGTTCCTTTCGGGGGGTATTGCAACTTTTCGGCATTTTGAGGTGAAATTGTTCCTTTGGGGGGGTATTGCAATTTTTTGCCATTTTGAGGCGAAATTGTTCCTTTGGGGGTATTGCAACTTTTGGCCATTTTGAAGCGAAATTGTTCCTTTGGGGGGTATTGCAATTTTTTGCCATTTTGAGGCGAAATTGTTCCTTTGGGGGGGTATTGCAACTTTTGGCCATATTGAAGCGAAATTGTTCCTTTGGGAAGGTATTGCAATTTTTAACCATTTTGAGGCGAAATTGTTCCTTTGGGGGGTATTGCAACTTTTGGCCATTTTGAAGCGAAATTGTTCCTTTGGGGGGGTATTGCAATTTTTTGCCATTTTGAGGCGAAATTGTTCCTTTGGGGGGGTATTGCAACTTTTGGCCATTTTGAAGCGAAATTGTTCCTTTGGGAAGGTATTGCAATTTTTAACCATTTTGAGGCGAAATTGTTCCTTTGGGGGGTATTGCAATTTTTTGCCATTTTGAGGCGAAATTGTTCTTTTGGGGGGGTATTGCAACTTTTGGCCATTTTGAAGCGAAGTTGTACCTTTGGGGGGGGTATTGCAACTTTTCGGCATTTTGAAGCGAAATTGTTCCTTTGGGGGGGTATTGCAATTTTTTTTTCCTTTTGAGGCGAAATTGTTCCTTTGGGGGGGTATTGCAACTTTTGGCCATTTTGAAGCGAAATTGTTCCTTTGGGGGGGCATTGCAATTTTTTGCCATTTTGAGGCGAAATTGTTCCTTTGGGGGGGTATTGCAACTTTTGGCCATTTTGAAGCGAAATTGTTCCTTTCGGGAGTATTGCAACTTTTCGGCATTTTGAGGCGAAATTGTTCCTTTGGGGGGGTATTGCAATTTTTTGCCATTTTGAGGCAAAATTGTTCCTTTGGGGGGGTATTGCAACTTTTGGCCATTTTGAAGCGAAATTGTTCCTTTCGGGGGGTATTGCAACTTTTCGGCATTTTGAGGCGAAATTGTTCCTTTGGGGGGGTATTGCAACTTTTCGGTATTTTGAGGCGAAATTGTTCCTTTGGGGGGTATTGCAATTTTTTTCCATTTTGAGGCGAAATTGTTCCTTTGGGGGGGTATTGCAACTTTTGGCCATTTTGAAGTGAAATTGTTCTTTTCGGGGGGTATTGCAACTTTTCGGCATTTTGAAGCGAAATTGTTCCTTTGGGGGGGTATTGCAATTTTTTGCCATTTTGAGGCGAAATTGTTCCTTTGGGGGGGTATTGCAACTTTTCGGCATTTTGAGGCGAAATTGTTCCTTTGGGGGGTATTGCAACTTTTGGCCATTTTGAAGTGAAATTGTTCTTTTCGGGGGGTATTGCAACTTTTCGGCATTTTGAAGCGAAATTGTTCCTTTGGGGGGGTATTGCAATTTTTTGCCATTTTGAGGCGAAATTGTTCCTTTGGGGGGGGTATTGCAACTTTTGGCCATTTTGAAGCGAAATTGTTCCTTTGGGGAGGTATTGCAATTTTTTTTTCATTTTGAGGTGAAATTGTTCCTTTGGGGGGGGTATTGCAACTTTTGGCCATTTTGAAGCGAAATTGTTCCTTTCGGGGGGGTATTGCAATTTTTTGCCATTTTGAGGCGAAATTGTTCCTTTGGGGGGGTATTGCGACTTTTCGGCATTTTGAAGCGAAATTGTTCCTTTGGGGGGGGTATTGCAATTTTTTTTTCATTTTGAGGCGAAATTGTTCCTTTGGGGGGGTATTGCAACTTTTGGCCATTTTGAAGCGAAATTGTTCCTTTGGGGAGGTATTGCAACTTTTCGGCATTTTGAGGCGAAATTGTTCCTTTGGGGGGGTATTGCAACTTTTGGCCATTTTGAAGCGAAATTGTTCCTTTGGGGGGGTATTGCAATTTTTTGCCATTTTGAGGCGAAATTGTTCCTTTGGGGGGGTATTGCAACTTTTGGCCATTTTGAAGCGAAATTGTTCCTTTGGGGGGGTATTGCAACTTTTCGGCATTTTGAGGCGAAATTGTTCCTTTGGGGGGGGTATTGCAATTTTTTGCCATTTTGAGGCAAAATTGTTCCTTTGGGGGGGTATTGCAACTTTTGGCCATTTTGAAGCGAAATTGTTCCTTTCGGGGTATTGCAACTTTTCGGCATTTTGAGGCGAAATTGTTCCTTTGGGGGGGTATTGCAACTTTTGGCCATTTTGAAGCGAAATTGTTCCTTTGGGGGGGTATTGCAACTTTTCGGCATTTTGAGGCGAAATTGTTCCTTTGGGGGGGTATTGCAACTTTTGGCCATTTTGAAGCGAAATTGTTCCTTTGGGGGGGTATTGCAACTTTTCGGCATTTTGAGGCGAAATTGTTCCTTTGGGGGGGTATTGCAATTTTTTGCCATTTTGAGGCGAAATTGTTCCTTTGGGGGGTATTGCAACTTTTGGCCATTTTGAAGCGAAATTGTTCCTTTGGGGGGGTATTGCAATTTTTTTGCCATTTTGAGGCGAAATTGTTCCTTTGGGGGGGAATTGCAACTTTTGGCCATATTGAAGCGAAATTGTTCATTTGGGGGGGTATTGCAATTTTTAACCATTTTGAGGCGAAATTGTTCCTTTGGGGGGGTATTGCAACTTTTGGCCATTTTGAAGCGAAATTGTTCCTTTGGAGGGGTATTGCAACTTTTCGGCATTTTGAGGCGAAATTGTTCCTTTGGGGGGGTATTGCAATTTTTTGCCTTTTTGAGGCGAAATTGTTCCTTTGGGGGGTATTGCAACTTTTGGCCATTTTGAAGCGAAATTGTTCCTTTGGGGGGTATTGCAATTTTTTGCCATTTTGAGGCGAAATTGTTTCTTTGGGGGGGTATTGCAACTTTTGGCCATATTGAAGCGAAATTGTTCCTTTCAGGGGGTATTGCAACTTTTCGGATTTTTGAAGCGAAATTGTTCCTTTGGGGGGTATTGCAATTTTTTGCCATTTTGAGGCGAAATTGTTCCTTTGGGGGGGTATTGCAACTTTTGGCCATTTTGAAGCGAAATTGTTCCTTTGGGGGGGTATTGCAATTTTTTGCCATTTTAAGGCGAAATTGTTCCTTTGGGGGGGTATTGCAACTTTTGGCCATTTTGAAGCGAAATTGTTCCTTTGGGGGGGTATTGCAATTTTTTGCCATTTTGAGGCGAAATTGTTCCTTTGGGGGGGTATTGCAACTTTTGGCCATTTTGAAGCGAAATTGTTCCTTTGGGGGGGTATTGCAACTTTTCGGCATTTTGAGGCGAAATTGTTCCTTTGGGGGGGTATTGCAATTTTTTGCCATTTTGAGGCGAAATTGTTCCTTTGGGGGGGTATTGCAACTTTTGGCCATTTTGAAGCGAAATTGTTCCTTTGGGGGGGTATTGCAACTTTTCGGCATTTTGAGGTGAAATTGTTCCTTTGGGGGGGTATTGCAATTTTTTGCCATTTTGAGGCGAAATTGTTCCTTTGGGGGTATTGCAACTTTTGGCCATTTTGAAGCGAAATTGTTCCTTTGGGGGGTATTGCAATTTTTTGCCATTTTGAGGCGAAATTGTTCCTTTGGGGGGGTATTGCAACTTTTGGCCATATTGAAGCGAAATTGTTCCTTTGGGGGGTATTGCAATTTTTAACCATTTTGAGGCGAAATTGTTCCTTTGGGGGGGTATTGCAACTTTTGGCCATTTTGAAGCGAAATTGTTCCTTTCTGGGGGTATTGCAACTTTTCAGCATTTTGAGACGAAATTGTTCCTTTGGGGGGTATTGCAATTTTTTTTCCATTTTGAGGCGAAATTGTTCCTTTCAGGGGGTATTGCAACTTTTCGGATTTTTGAAGCGAAATTGTTCCTTTGGGGGGGTATTGCAATTTTTTGCCATTTTGAGGCGAAATTGTTCCTTTGGGGGGGTATTGCAATTTTTTGCCATTTTGAGGCGAAATTGTTCCTTTGGGGGGGTATTGCAACTTTTGGCCATTTTGAAGCGAAATTGTTCCTTTGGGGGGGTATTGCAATTTTTTGCCATTTTGAGGCGAAATTGTTCTTTTGGGGGGGTATTGCAACTTTTGGCCATTTTGAAGCGAAGTTGTACCTTTGGGGGGGTATTGCAACTTTTCGGCATTTTGAAGCGAAATTGTTCCTTTGGGGGGGTATTGCAATTTTTTTTTCCTTTTGAGGCGAAATTGTTCCTTTGGGGGGGTATTGCAACTTTTGGCCATTTTGAAGCGAAATTGTTCCTTTGGGGGGGTATTGCAACTTTGCTGCATTTTGAGGCGAAATTGTTCCTTTGGGGGGGTATTGCAACTTTTGGCCATTTTGAAGCGAAATTGTTCCTTTGGGGGGGCATTGCAATTTTTTGCCATTTTGAGGCAAAATTGTTCCTTTGGGGGGGTATTGCAACTTTTGGCCATTTTGAAGCGAAATTGTTCCTTTGGGGAGTATTGCAACTTTTCGGCATTTTGAGGCGAAATTGTTCCTTTGGGGGGGCATTGCAATTTTTTGCCATTTTGATACGAAATTGTTCCTTTGGGGGGGTATTGCAACTTTTGGCCATTTTGAAGCGAAATTGTTCCTTTCGGGGGGTATTGCAACTTTTCGGCATTTTGAGGCGAAATTGTTCCTTTGGGGGGTATTGCAATTTTTTTTCCATTTTGAGGCGAAATTGTTCCTTTGGGGGGGTATTGCAACTTTTGGCCATTTTGAAGCGAAATTGTTCCTTTGGGGGGGTATTGCAATTTTTTGCCATTTTGAGGCGAAATTGTTCCTTTGGGGGGGTATTGCAACTTTTGGCCATTTTGAAGCGAAATTGTTCCTTTGGGGGGGTATTGCAACTTTTCGGCATTTTGAGGCGAAATTGTTCCTTTGGGGGGGTATTGCAATTTTTTGCCATTTTGAGGCGAAATTGTTCCTTTGGGGGGGTATTGCAACTTTTGGCCATTTTGAAGCGAAATTGTTCCTTTGGGGGGGTATTGCAACTTTTCGGCATTTTGAGGTGAAATTGTTCCTTTGGGGGGGTATTGCAATTTTTTGCCATTTTGAGGCGAAATTGTTCCTTTGGGGGTATTGCAACTTTTGGCCATTTTGAAGCGAAATTGTTCCTTTGGGGGGTATTGCAATTTTTTGCCATTTTGAGGCGAAATTGTTCCTTTGGGGGGGTATTGCAACTTTTGGCCATATTGAAGCGAAATTGTTCCTTTGGGGGGTATTGCAATTTTTAACCATTTTGAGGCGAAATTGTTCCTTTGGGGGGGTATTGCAACTTTTGGCCATTTTGAAGCGAAATTGTTCCTTTCGGGGGGTATTGCAACTTTTCAGCATTTTGAGACGAAATTGTTCCTTTGGGGGGTATTGCAATTTTTTTTCCATTTTGAGGCGAAATTGTTCCTTTCAGGGGGTATTGCAACTTTTCGGATTTTTGAAGCGAAATTGTTCCTTTGGGGGGGTATTGCAATTTTTTGCCATTTTGAGGCGAAATTGTTCCTTTGGGGGGGTATTGCAATTTTTTGCCATTTTGAGGCGAAATTGTTCCTTTGGGGGGGTATTGCAACTTTTGGCCATTTTGAAGCGAAATTGTTCCTTTGGGGGGGTATTGCAATTTTTTGCCATTTTGAGGCGAAATTGTTCTTTTGGGGGGGTATTGCAACTTTTGGCCATTTTGAAGCGAAGTTGTACCTTTGGGGGGGGTATTGCAACTTTTCGGCATTTTGAAGCGAAATTGTTCCTTTGGGGGGGTATTGCAATTTTTTTTTCCTTTTGAGGCGAAATTGTTCCTTTGGGGGGGTATTGCAACTTTTGGCCATTTTGAAGCGAAATTGTTCCTTTGGGGGGGTATTGCAACTTTGCTGCATTTTGAGGCGAAATTGTTCCTTTGGGGGGGTATTGCAACTTTTGGCCATTTTGAAGCGAAATTGTTCCTTTGGGGGGGCATTGCAATTTTTTGCCATTTTGAGGCAAAATTGTTCCTTTGGGGGGGTATTGCAACTTTTGGCCATTTTGAAGCGAAATTGTTCCTTTGGGGAGTATTGCAACTTTTCGGCATTTTGAGGCGAAATTGTTCCTTTGGGGGGGTATTGCAATTTTTTGCCATTTTGAGGCAAAATTGTTCCTTTGGGGGGGTATTGCAACTTTTGGCCATTTTGAAGCGAAATTGTTCCTTTCGGGGGGGTATTGCAACTTTTCGGTATTTTGAGGCGAAATTGTTCCTTTGGTGGATAATTGCAATTTTTTGCCATTTTGATACGAAATTGTTCCTTTGGGGGGGTATTGCAACTTTTGGCCATTTTGAAGCGAAATTGTTCCTTTCGGGGGGTATTGCAACTTTTCGGCATTTTGAGGCGAAATTGTTCCTTTGGGGGGTATTGCAATTTTTTTTCCATTTTGAGGCGAAATTGTTCCTTTGGGGGGGTATTGCAACTTTTGGCCATTTTGAAGCGAAATTGTTCCTTTCGGGGGGTATTGCAACTTTTCGGCATTTTGAAGCGAAATTGTTCCTTTGGGGGGGTATTGCAATTTTTTGCCATTTTGAGGCGAACTTGTTCCTTTGGGGGGTATTGCAACTTTTCGCCATTTTGATGCGAAATTGTGTCTTTGGGGGGGGTTTACAATTTTTGGCCATTTTGAGGCGAAATTGTTCCTTTCAGGGGGTATTGCAACTTTTCGGCATTTTGAGGCGAAATTGTTCCTTTGGGGGGGTATTGCAACTTTTGGCCATTTTGAAGCGAAATTGTTCCTTTGGGGGGGTATTGCAATTTTTTGCCATTTTGAGGCGAAATTGTTCCTTTGGGGGGGTATTGCAACTTTTGGCCATTTTGAAGCGAAATTGTTCGTTTGGGGGGGTATTGCAACTTTTCGGCATTTTGAGGCGAAATTGTTCCTTTGGGGGGGTATTGCAATTTTTTGCCATTTTGAGGCGAAATTGTTCCTTTGGGGGGGTATTGCAACTTTTGGCCATTTTGAAGCGAAATTGTTCCTTTCGGGGGGTATTGCAACTTTTCGGCATTTTGAGGCGAAATTGTTCCTTTGGGGGGGTATTGCAACTTTTGGCCATTTTGAAGCGAAATTGTTCCTTTGGGGGGGTATTGCAACTTTTCGGCATTTTGAGGCGAAATTGTTCCTTTGGGGGGGTATTGCAATTTTTTGCCATTTTGAGGCGAAATTGTTCCTTTGGGGAAGTATTGCAACTTTTTGCCATTTTGAGGCGAAATTGTTCCTTTGGGGGTTATTGCAACTTTTGGCCATTTTGAAGCGAAATTGTTCCTTTGGGGGGGTATTGCAACTTTTCGGCATTTTGAGGCGAAATTGTTCCTTTGGAAGGGTATTGCAACTTTTGGCCATTTTGAAGCGAAATTGTTCCTTTGGGGGGTATTGCAATTTTTAACCATTTTGAAGCGAAATTGTTCCTTTGGGGGGGTATTGCAACTTTTCGGCATTTTGAGGCGAAATTGTTCCTTTGGGGGGTATTGCAATTTTTTTTCCATTTTGAGGCGAAATTGTTCCTTTGGGGGGGTATTGCAACTTTTGGCCATTTTGAAGCGAAATTGTACCTTTGGGGGAGTATTGCAACTTTTAGGCATTTTGAAGCGAAATTGTTCCTTTGGGGGGGTATTGCAACTTTTGGCCATTTTGAAGCGAAATTGTACCTTTGGGGGGGTATTGCAACTTTTCGGCATTTTGAAGCGAAATTGTTCCTTTGGGGGGGTATTGCAATTTTTTTTTCATTTTGAGGCGAAATTGTTTCTTTGGGGGGTATTGCAACTTTTGGCCATTTTGAAGCGAAATTGTTCCTTTGGGGGGTATTGCAATTTTTTGCCATTTTGAGGCGAAATTGTTCCTTTGGGGGGGTATTGCAACTTTTGGCCATTTTGAAGCGAAATTGTTCCTTTGGGGGGGTATTGCAACTTTTCGGCATTTTGAGGCGAAATTGTTCCTTTGGGGGGGTATTGCAAATTTTTGCCATTTTGAGGCGAAATTGTTCCTTTGGGGGGGTATTGCAACTTTTGGCCATTTTGAAGCGAAATTGTTCCTTTCGGGGGGTATTGCAACTTTTCGGCATTTTGAGGCGAAATTGTTCCTTTGGGGGGTATTGCAACTTTTGGCCATTTTGAAGCGAAATTGTTCCTTTGGGGGGGTATTGCAACTTTTCGGCATTTTGAGGCGAAATTGTTCCTTTGGGGGGGTATTGCAATTTTTTGCCATTTTGAGGCGAAATTGTTCCTTTGGGGGGGTATTGCAACTTTTGGCCATTTTGAAGCGAAATTGTTCCTTTGGGGGGGTATTGCAATTTTTTGCCATTTTGAGGCGAAATTGTTCCTTTGGGGGGGTATTGCAACTTTTGGAAATTTTGATGCGAAATTGTTCCTTTGGGGGTGTGTATTGCAATTTTTTGCCATTTTGAGGCGAAATTGTTCCTTTGGGGAAGTATTGCAACTTTTTGCCATTTTGAGGCGAAATTGTTCCTTTGGGGGTTATTGCAACTTTTGGCCATTTTGAAGCGAAATTGTTCCTTTGGGGGGGTATTGCAACTTTTCGGCATTTTGAGGCGAAATTGTTCCTTTGGAAGGGTATTGCAACTTTTGGCCATTTTGAAGCGAAATTGTTCCTTTGGGGGGTATTGCAATTTTTAACCATTTTGAAGCGAAATTGTTCCTTTGGGGGGGTATTGCAATTTTTTGCCATTTTGAGGCGAAATTGTTCCTTTGGGGGGGTATTTCAACTTTTGGCCATTTTGAAGCGAAATTGTTCCTTTGGGGGGGTATTGCAACTTTTCGGCATTTTGAGGCCAAATTGTTCCTTTGGGGGGGGTATTGCAATTTTTTGCCATTTTGAGGCGAAATTGTTCCTTTGGGGGGGTATTGCAACTTTTGGCCATTTTGAAGCGAAATTGTTCCTTTCGGGGGGTATTGCAACTTTTCGGCATTTTGAGGCGAAATTGTTCCTTTGGGGGGTATTGCAACTTTTGGCCATTTTAAAGCGAAATTGTTTCTTTGGGGGGGTATTGCAACTTTTCGGCATTTTGAGGCGAAATTGTTCCTTTGGGGGGGTATTGCAACTTTTGGCAATTTTGAAGCGAAATTGTTCCTTTGGGGGGGTATTGTAACTTTTGGCCATATTGAAGCGAAATTGTTCCTTTGGGGTGGTATTGCAATTTTTAACCATTTTGAGGCGAAATTGTTCCTTTGGGGGGGTATTGCAACTTTTGGCCATTTTGAAGCGAAATTGTTCCTTTCGGGGGGTATTGCAACTTTTCAGCATTTTGAGGCGAAATTGTTCCTTTGGGGGGGTATTGCAATTTTTTTCCATTTTGAGGTGAAATTGTTCCTTTGGGGGGTATTGCAACTTTTCGGCATTTTGATGCGAAATTGTTTCTTTGGGGGGTATTGCAATTTTTTTTCCATTTTGAGGCGAAATTGTTCCTTTGGGGGGTATTGCAATTTTTTGCCATTTTGAGGCGAAATTGTTCCTTTGGGGGGTATTGCAATTTTTTGCCATTTTGAGGCGAAATTGTTCCTTTGGGGGGGTATTGCAACTTTTCGGCATTTTGAGGCGAAATTGTTCCTTTGAGGGGGTATTGCAATTTTTTGCCATTTTGAGGTGAAATTGTTCCTTTGGGGGGGGTATTGCAACTTTTGGCCATTTTGAAGCGAAATTGTTCCTTTGGGGGGTATTGCATTTTTTTGCCATTTTGAGGCGAAATTGTTCCTTTGGGGGGGTATTGCAACTTTTGGCCATTTTGAAGCGAAATTGTTCCTTTGGGGGGGTATTGCAATTTTTTGCCATTTTGAGGCGAAATTGTTCCTTTGGGGTTGTATTGCAACTTTTGGCCTTTTTGAGGCGAAATTGTTCCCTTGGGGGGGTATTGCAACTTTTGGCCATTTTGAAGCGAAATTGTTCCTTTGGGGGGTATTGCAATTTTTTGACATTTTGAGGCGAAATTGTTCCTTTGGGGGGTATTGCAACTTTTGGCCATTTTGAAGCGAAATTGTTCCTTTGGGGGGGATTGCAATTTTTTTTTTCATTTTGAGGCGAAATTGTTCCTTTGGGGGGGTATTGCAAATTTTGGCCATTTTGAAGCGAAATTGTTCCTTTGGGGGGGTATTGCAATTTTTTGCCATTTTGAGGCGAAATTGTTCCTTTGGGGGGTATTGCAACTTTTCGGCATTTTGAGGCGAAATTGTTCCTTTGGGGGGGTATTGCAATTTTTTGCCATTTTGAGGTGAAATTGTTCATTTGGGGGGGTATTGCAACTTTTGGACATTTTGAAGCAAAATTGTTCCTTTGGGGGGTATTGCAATTTTTTGCCATTTTGAGGCGAAATTGTTCCTTTGGGGGGGTATTGCAACTTTTGGCCATTTTGAAGCAAAATTGTTCCTTTGGGGGGGTATTGCAATTTTTTGCCATTTTGAGGCGAAATTGTTCCTTTGGGGGGGTATTGTAACTTTTGGCCATTTTGAAGCGAAATTGTTCCTTTGGGGGTTATTGCAACTTTTGGCCATTTTGAAGCGAAATTGTTCCTTTGGGGGGTATTGCATTTTTTTGCCATTTTGAGGCGAAATTGTTCCTTTGGGGGGGTATTGCAACTTTTGGCCATTTTGAAGCGAAATTGTTCCTTTGGGGGGGTATTGCAATTTTTTGCCATTTTGAGGCAAAATTGTTCCTTTGGGGGGGTATTGCAACTTTTGGCCATATTGAAGCGAAATTGTTCCTTTGGGGGGGTATTGCAATTTTTTGCCATTTTGAGGCGAAATTGTTCCTTTCGGGGGGTATTGCAACTTTTGGCCATATTGAAGCGAAATTGTTCCTTTGGGGGGTTTTTACAATTTTTGGCCATTTTGAGGCGAAATTGTTCCTTTCGGGGGGTATTGCAATTTTTTGCCATTTTGAGGCTAAATTGTTCCTTTGGGGGGGTATTGCAATTTTTTGCCATTTTGAGGTGAAATTGTTCCTTTGGGGGGGTATTGCAACTTTTTGCCATTTTGAAGCGAAATTGTTCCTTTGGGGGGTATTGCAACTTTTGGCCATTTTGAAGCGAAATTGTTCCTTTGGAGAGGTATTGCAATTTTTTGCCATTTTGAGGCGAAATTGTTCCTTTGGGGGGGTATTGCATTTTTTGGCCATATTGAAGCGAAATTGTTCCTTTGGGGGGTTTTTACAATTTTTGGCCATTTTGAGGCGAAATTGTTCCTTTCGGGGGGTATTGCAATTTTTTGCCATTTTGAGGCGAAATTGTTCCTTTGGGGGGGTATTGCAATTTTTTGCCATTTTGAGGTGAAATTGTTCCTTTGGGGGGGTATTGCAACTTTTTGCCATTTTGAAGCGAAATTGTTCCTTTGGGGGGTATTGCAACTTTTGGCCATTTTGAAGCGAAATTGTTCCTTTGGAGAGGTATTGCTATTTTTTGCCATTTTGAGGCGAAATTGTTCCTTTGGGGGGGTATTGCAACTTTTGGCCTTTTTGAGGCGAAATTGTTCCTTTGGGGGGGTATTGCAACTTTTGGCCATTTTGAAGCGAAATTGTTCCTTTGGGGGTTATTGCAACTTTTGGCCATTTTGAAGCGAAATTGTTCCTTTGGGGGGGTATTGCAACTTTTGGCCATTTTGAGGCGAAATTGTTCCTTTGGGGGGGTATTGCAACTTTTGGCCTTTTTGAGGCGAAATTGTTCCTTTGGGGGGGTATTGCAACTTTTGGCCATTTTGAGGCGAAATTGTTCCTTTGGGGGGGTATTGCAACTTTTGGCCATTTTGAAGCGAAATTGTTCCTTTAGAGAGGTATTGCAATTTTTTGCCATTTTGAGGCGAAATTGTTCCTTTGGGGGGTATTGCAACTTTTGGCCTTTTTGAGGCGAAATTGTTCCTTTGGGGGGGTATTGCAACTTTTGGCCATTTTGAAGCGAAATTGTTCCTTTGGGGGGGTATTACAACTTTTCGGCATTTTGAGGCGAAATTGTTCCTTTGGGGGGTATTGCAATTTTTTGCCATTTTGAGGCGAAATTGTTCCTTTGGGGGGGTATTGCAATTTTTAACCATTTTGAGGCGAAATTGTTCCTTTGGGGGGGTATTGCAACTTTTGGCCATTTTGAAGTGAAATTGTTCCTTTCGGGGGGTATTGCAACTTTTCAGCATTTTGAAGCGAAATTGTTCCTTTGGGGGGGTATTGCAATTTTTTGCCATTTTGAGGCGAAATTGTTCCTTTGGGGGGGTATTGCAATTTTTTGCCATTTTGAGGCGAAATTGTTCCTTTGGGGGGGTATTGCAACTTTTGGCCATTTTGAAGCGAAATTGTTCCTTTGGGGGGGTATTGCAATTTTTTGCCATTTTGAGGCGAAATTGTTCCTTTGGGGGGGTATTGCAACTTTTGGCCATATTGAAGCGAAATTGTTCCTTTGGGGGGTTTTTACAATTTTTGGCCATTTTGAGGCGAAATTGTTCCTTTCGGGGGTATTGCAACTTTTCGGCATTTTGAGGCGAAATTGTTCCTTTGGGGGGGTATTGCAATTTTTTGCCATTTTGAGGCGAAATTGTTCCTTTGGGGGGGTATTGCAACTTTTGGCCATTTTGAAGCGAACTTGTTCCTTTGGGGGGGTATTGCAACTTTTCGGCATTTTGAGGCGAAATTGTTCCTTTGGGGGGGTATTGCAATTTTTTGCCATTTTGAGGCAAAATTGTTCCTTTGGGGGGGTATTGCAACTTTTGGCCATTTTGAAGCGAAATTGTTCCTTTCGGGGGGTATTGCAACTTTTCGGCATTTTGAGGCGAAATTGTTCCTTTGGGGGGGTATTGCAACTTTTCGGCATTTTGAGGCGAAATTGTTCCTTTGGGGGGGTATTGCAATTTTTTGCCATTTTGAGGCGAAATTGTTCCTTTGGGGGGGTATTGCAACTTTTGGCCATTTTGAAGCGAAATTGTTCCTTTGGGGGGGTATTGCAATTTTTTGCCATTTTGAGGCGAAATTGTTCCTTTGGGGGGGTATTGCAACTTTTGGCCATTTTGAAGCGAAATTGTTCCTTTCGGGGGTATTGCAACTTTTCGGCATTTTGAGGCAAAATTGTTCCTTTGGGGGGGTATTGCAACTTTTGGCCATATTGAAGCGAAATTGTTGCTTTGGGGGGTATTGCAATTTTTAACCATTTTGAGGCGAAATTGTTCCTTTGGGGGGGTATTGCAACTTTTGGCCATTTTGAAGCGAAATTGTTCCTTTGGGGGGAAATTGCAACTTTTCAGCATTTTGAGGCGAAATTGTTCCTTTGGGGGGGTATTGCAATTTTTTGCCATTTTGAGGCGAAATTGTTCCTTTGGGGGGGTATTGCAACTTTTCGGCATTTTGAGGCGAAATTGTTCCTTTGGGGGGTATTGCAATTTTTTTTCCATTTTGAGGCGAAATTGTTCCTTTGGGGGGGTATTGCAACTTTTGGCCATTTTGAAGCGAAATTGTTCCTTTGGGGGGTATTGCAAATGTTGGGCATTTTGAAGCGAAATTGTTCCTTTGGGGGGGTATTGCAATTTTTTGCCATTTTGAGGCGAAATTGTTCCTTTGGGGGGGTATTGCAACTTTTCGGCATTTTGAGGCGAAATTGTTCCTTTGGGGGGGTATTGCAATTTTTTGCAATTTTGAGGTGAAATTGTTCCTTTGGGGGGGTATTGCAACTTTTGGCCATTTTGAAGCGAAATTGTTCCTTTGGGGGTATTGCATTTTTTTGCCATTTTGAGGCGAAATTGTTCCTTTGGGGGGTTATTGCAACTTTTGGCCATTTTGAAGCGAAATTGTTCCTTTGGGGGATATTGCAATTTTTTGCCATTTTGAGGCGAAATTGTTCCTTTGGGGAGGTATTGCAACTTTTGGCCTTTTTGAGGCGAAATTGTTCCTTTGGGGGGGTATTGCAACTTTTGGCCATTTTTAAGCGAAATTGTTCCTTTGGGGGGGTATTGCAACTTTTCGGCATTTTGAGGCGAAATTGTTCCTTTGGGGGGGTATTGCAACTTTTGGCCATTTTGAAGCGAAATTGTTCCTTTGGGGGGGTATTGCAACTTTTCGGCATTTTGAGGCGAAATTGTTCCTTGGGGGGGTATTGCAACTTTTGGCCATTTTGAAGCGAAATTGTTCCTTTGGGGGGGTATTGCAATTTTTAACCATTTTGAGGCGAAATTGTTCCTTTGGGGGGGTATTGCAACTTTTGGCCATTTTGAAGTGAAATTGTTCCTTTCGGGGGGTATTGCAACTTTTCAGCATTTTGAAGCGAAATTGTTCCTTTGGGGGGGTATTGCAATTTTTTGCCATTTTGAGGCGAAATTGTTCCTTTGGGGGGGTATTGCAATTTTTTGCCATTTTGAGGCGAAATTGTTCCTTTGGGGGGGTATTGCAACTTTTGGCCAATTTGAAGCGAAATTGTTCCTTTGGGGGGTTTTTACAATTTTTGGCCATTTTGAGGCGAAATTGTTCCTTTCGGGGGGTATTGCAACTTTTCGGCATTTTGAGGCGAAATTGTTCCTTTGGGGGGGTATTGCAACTTTTGGCCATTTTGAAGCGAAATTGTTCCTTTGGGGGGGTATTGCAATTTTTTGCCATTTTGAGGCGAAATTGTTCCTTTGGGGGGGTATTGCAACTTTTGGCCATTTTGAAGCGAAATTGTTCCTTTGGGGGGGTATTGCAACTTTTCGGCATTTTGAGGCGAAATTGTTCCTTTGGGGGGTATTGCAATTTTTTGCCATTTTGAGGCGAAATTGTTCCTTTGGGGGGGTATTGCAACTTTTGGCCATTTTGAAGCGAAATTGTTCCTTTCGGGGGGTATTGCAACTTTTCGGCATTTTGAGGCGAAATTGTTCCTTTGGGGGGGTATTGCAACTTTTGGCCATTTTGAAGCGAAATTGTTCCTTTGGGGGGGTATTGCAACTTTTCGGCATTTTGATGCGAAATTGTTCCTTTGGGGGGTATTGCAATTTTTTGCCATTTTGAGGCGAAATTGTTCCTTTGGGGGGGTATTGCAACTTTTGGCCATTTTGAAGCGAAATTGTTCCTTTGGGGGGGTATTGCAACTTTTGGCCATTTTGAAGCGAAATTGTTCCTTTGGGGGGGTATTGCAATTTTTTGCCATTTTGAGGCGAAATTGTTCCTTTGGGGGGGTATTGCAACTTTTGGCCATATTGAAGCGAAATTGTTCCTTTGGGGGGTATTGCAATTTTTAACCATTTTGAGGCGAAATTGTTCCTTTGGGGGGGTATTGCAACTTTTGGCCATTTTGAAGCGAAATTGTTCCTTTCGGGGGGTATTGCAACTTTTCAGCATTTTGAGGCGAAATTGTTCCTTTGGGGGGGTATTGCAATTTTTTGCCATTTTGAGGTGAAATTGTTCCTTTGGGGGGGGTATTGCAACTTTTCGGCATTTTGAGGCGAAATTGTTCCTTTGGGGGGTATTGCAATTTTTTTTCCATTTTGAGGCGAAATTGTTCCTTTGGGGGGTATTGCAATTTTTTGCCATTTTGAGGCGAAATTGTTCCTTTGGGGGGGTATTGCAACTTTTGGCCATTTTGAAGCGAAATTGTTCCTTTGGGGGGAATTGCAATTTTTTTTTCATTTTGAGGCGAAATTGTTCTTTTGGGGGGGGGTATTGCAAATTTTGGCCATTTTAAAGCGAAATTGTTCCTTTGGGGGGGTATTGCAATTTTTTGCCATTTTGAGGCGAAATTGTTCCTTTGGGGGGGTATTGCAACTTTTCGGCATTTTGAGGCAAAATTGTTCCTTTGAGGGGGTATTGCAATTTTTTGCCATTTTGAGGTGAAATTGTTCCTTTGGGGGGGTATTGCAACTTTTCGGCATTTTGAGGCGAAATTGTTCCTTTGGGGGGTATTGCAATTTTTTTTCCATTTTGAGGCGAAATTGTTCCTTTGGGGGGTATTGCAATTTTTTGCCATTTTGAGGCGAAATTGTTCCTTTGGGGGGGTATTGCAACTTTTGGCCATTTTGAAGCGAAATTGTTCCTTTGGGGGGAATTGCAATTTTTTTTTCATTTTGAGGCGAAATTGTTCCTTTGGGGGGGGGGTATTGCAAATTTTGGCCATTTTAAAGCGAAATTGTTCCTTTGGGGGGGTATTGCAATTTTTTGCCATTTTGAGGCGAAATTGTTCCTTTGGGGGGGGTATTGCAACTTTTCGGCATTTTGAGGCAAAATTGTTCCTTTGAGGGGGTATTGCAATTTTTTGCCATTTTGAGGTGAAATTGTTCCTTTGGGGGGGTATTGCAACTTTTGGCCATTTTGAAGCGAAATTGTTCCTTTGGGGGGTATTGCATTTTTTTGCCATTTTGAGGCGAAATTGTTGCTTTGGGGGGTATTGCAACTTTTGGCCATTTTGAAGCGAAATTGTTCCTTTGGGGGGGTATTGCAATTTTTTGCCATTTTGAGGCGAAATTGTTCCCTTGGGGGGGTATTGCAGTTTTTGGCCTTTTTGAGGCGAAATTGTTCCTTTGGGGGGGTATTGCAACTTTTGGCCATTTTGAAGCGAAATTGTTCCTTTGGGGGGTATTGCAATTTTTTGCCATTTTGAGGCGAAATTGTTCCTTTGGGGGGGTATTGCAACTTTTGGCCATTTTGAAGCGAAATTGTTCCATTGGGGGGGATTGCAATTTTTTTTTCATTTTGAGGCGAAATTGTTCCTTTGGGGGGGGTATTGCAAATTTTGGCCATTTTGAAGCGAAATTGTTCCTTTGGGGGGGTATTGCAATTTTTTGCCATTTTGAGGCGAAATTGTTCCTTTGGGGGGGTATTGCAACTTTTCGGCATTTTGAGGCGAAATTGTTCCTTTGAGGGGGTATTGCAATTTTTTGCCATTTTGAGGTGAAATTGTTCCTTTGGGGGGTATTGCAACTTTTGGCCATTTTGAAGCGAAATTGTTCCTTTGGGGGGTATTGCATTTTTTTGCCATTTTGAGGTGAAATTGTTCCTTTGGGGGGTATTGCAACTTTTGGCCATTTTTAAGCGAAATTGTTCCTTTGGGGGGTATTGCATTTTTTTGCCATTTTGAGGCGAAATTGTTCCTTTGGGGGGGTATTGCAGTTTTTGGCCTTTTTGAGGCGAAATTGTTCCTTTGGGGGGGTATTGCAACTTTTGGCCATTTTGAAGCGAAATTGTTCCTTTGGGGGGTATTGCAATTTTTTGCCATTTTGAGGCGAAATTGTTCCTTTGGGGGGGTGTTGCAACTTTTGGCCATTTTGAAGCGAAATTGTTCCATTGGGGGGATTGCAATTTTTTTTTCATTTTGAGGCGAAATTGTTCCTTTGGGGGGGGTATTGCAAATTTTGGCCATTTTGAAGCGAAATTGTTCCTTTGGGGGGGTATTGCAATTTTTTGCCATTTTGAGGCGAAATTGTTCCTTTGGGGGGTATTGCAACTTTTCCGCATTTTGAGGCGAAATTGTTCCTTTGGGGGGTATTGCAATTTTTTGCCATTTTGAGGTGAAATTGTTCCTTTGGGGGGGTATTGCAACTTTTGGACATTTTGAAGCAAAATTGTTCCTTTGGGGGGTATTGCAATTTTTTGCCATTTTGAGGCGAAATTGTTCCTTTGGGGGGGTATTGCAACTTTTGACCATTTTGAAGCGAAATTGTTCCTTTGGGGGGGTATTGCAATTTTTTGCCATTTTGAGGCGAAATTGTTCCTTTGGGGGGGTATTGCAACTTTTGGCCTTTTTGAGGCGAAATTGTTCCTTTGGGGGGGTATTGCAACTTTTGGCCATTTTGAAGCGAAATTGTTCCTTTGGGGGGGTATTGCAATTTTTTGCCATTTTGAGGCGAAATTGTTCCTTTGGGGGTATTGCAACTTTTGGCCATTTTGAAGTGAAATTGTTCCTTTCGGGGGGTATTGCAACTTTTCAGCATTTTGAAGCGAAATTGTTCCTTTGGGGGGGTATTGCAATTTTTTGCCATTTTGAGGCGAAATTGTTCCTTTGGGGGGGTATTGCAATTTTTTGCCATTTTGAGGCGAAAGTGTTCCTTTGGGGGTGTATTGCAACTTTTGGCCATTTTGAAGCGAAATTGTTCCTTTGGGGGGGTATTGCAATTTTTTGCCATTTTGAGGCGAAATTGTTCCTTTCGGGGGGTATTGCAACTTTTGGCCATATTGAAGCGAAATTGTTCCTTTGGGGGGTTTTTACAATTTTTGGCCATTTTGAGGCGAAATTGTTCCTTTCGGAGGGTATTGCAACTTTTCGGCATTTTGAGGCGAAATTGTTCCTTTGGGGGGGTATTGCAACTTTTGGCCATTTTGAAGCGAAATTGTTCCTTTGGGGGGTATTGCAATTTTTTGCCATTTTGAGGCGAAATTGTTCCTTTGGGGGGGGTATTGCAACTTTTGGCCATTTTGAAGCGAAATTGTTCCTTTGGGGGGGTATTGCAACTTTTCGGCATTTTGAGGCAAAATTGTTCCTTTGGGGGGGTATTGCAATTTTTTGCCATTTTGAAGCGAAATTGTTCCTTTGGGGGGGTATTGCAACTTTTGGCCATTTTGAAGCGAAATTGTTCCTTTCGGGGGGTATTGCAACTTTTCGGCATTTTGAGGCGAAATTGTTCCTTTGGGGGGGTATTGCAACTTTTCGGCATTTTGAGGCGAAATTGTTCCTTTGGGGGGTATTGCAACTTTTGGCCATTTTGAAGCAAAATTTTTCCTTTCGGGGGGTATTGCAACTTTTCGGCATTTTGAGGCGAAATTGTTCCTTTGGGGGGGTATTGCAATTTTTTGCCATTTTGAGGCGAAATTGTTTCTTTGGGGGGGTATTGCAACTTTTGGCCATTTTGAAGCGAAATTGTTCCTTTCGGGGGGTATTGCAATTTTTTGCCATTTTGAGGCGAAATTGTTCCTTGGGGGGGTATTGCAACTTTTGGCCATATTGAAGCGAAATTGTTCCTTTGGGGGGGTATTGCAATTGTTAACCATTTTGAGGCGAAATTGTTCCTTTGGGGGGGTATTGCAACTTTTGGCCATTTTGAAGCGAAATTGTTCCTTTTGGGGGGTATTGCAACTTTTCAGCATTTTGAGGCGAAATTGTTCCTTTTGGGGGGTATTGCAATTTTTTGCCATTTTGAGGTGAAATTGTTCCTTTGGGGGGGTATTGCAACTTTTCGGCATTTTGAGGCGAAATTGTTCCTTTGGGTGGTATTGCAATTTTTTTTCCATTTTGAGGCGAAATTGTTCCTTTGGGGGGTATTGCAATTTTTTGCCATTTTGAGGCGAAATTGTTCCTTTGGGGGGGTATTGCAACTTTTGGCCATTTTGAAGCGAAATTGTTCCTTTGGGGGGGATTGCAATTTTTTTTTCATTTTGAGGCGAAATTGTTCCTTTGGGGGGGGTATTGCAAATTTTGGCCATTTTGAAGCGAAATTGTTCCTTTGGGGGGGTATTGCAATTTTTTGCCATTTTGAGGCGAAATTGTTCCTTTGGGGGGGTATTGCAACTTTTCGGCATTTTGAGGCGAAATTGTTCCTTTGAGGGGGTATTGCAATTTTTTGCCATTTTGAGGTGAAATTGTTCCTTTGGGGGGGTATTGCAACTTTTGGCCATTTTGAAGCGAAATTGCTCCTTTGGGGGGTATTGCATTTTTTTGCCATTTTGAGGCGAAATTGTTCCTTTGGGGGGGTATTGCAACTTTTGGCCATTTTGAAGCGAAATTGTTCCTTTGGGGGGTATTGCAATTTTTTGCCATTTTGAGGCGAAATTGTTCCTTTGGGGGGGTATTGCAACTTTTGGCCATTTTGTAGCGAAATTGTTCCTTTGGGGGGGATTGCAATTTTTTTTTCATTTTGAGGCGAAATTGTTCCTTTGGGGGGGTATTGCAAATTTTGGCCATTTTGAAGCGAAATTGTTCCTTTGGGGGGGTATTGCAATTTTTTGCCATTTTGAGGCGAAATTGTTCCTTTGGGGGGTATTGCAACTTTTCGGCATTTTGAGGCGAAATTGTTCCTTTGGGGGGGTATTGCAATTTTTTGCCATTTTGAGGTGAAATTGTTCCTTTGGGGGGGTATTGCAACTTTTGGACACTTTGAAGCGAAATTGTTCCTTTGGGGGGTATTGCAATTTTTTGCCATTTTGAGGCGAAATTGTTCCTTTGGGGGGTATTGCAAATTTTAACCATTTTGAGGCGAAATTGTTCCTTTGGGGGGGTATTGCAACTTTTGGACATTTTGAAGCGAAATTGTTCCTTTCGGGGGGTATTGCAACTTTTCAGCATTTTGAGGCGAAATTGTTCCTTTGGGGGGGTATTGCAATTTTTTGCCATTTTGAGGTGAAATTGTTCCTTTGGGGGGGTATTGCAACTTTTCGGCATTTTGAGGCGAAATTGTTCCTTTGGGGGGTATTGCAATTTTTTTTCCATTTTGAGGCGAAATTGTTCCTTTGGGGGGTATTGCAATTTTTTGCCATTTTGAGGCGAAATTGTCCCTTTGGGGGGTATTGCAACTTTTGGCCATTTTGAAGCGAAATTGTTCCTTTGGGGGGGATTGCAATTTTTTTTTCATTTTGAGGCGAAATTGTTCCTTTGGGGGGGGTATTGCAAATTTTGGCCATTTTGAAGCGAAATTGTTCCTTTGGGGGGGTATTGCAATTTTTTGCCATTTTGAGGCGAAATTGTTCCTTTGGGGGGGTATTGCAACTTTTCGGCATTTTGAGGCGAAATTGTTCCTTTGAGGGGGTATTGCAATTTTTTGCCATTTTGAGGTGAAATTGTTCCTTTGGGGGGGTATTGCAACTTTTGGCCATTTCGAAGCGAAATTGCTCCTTTGGGGGGTATTGCAACTTTTGGCCATTTTGAAGCGAAATTGTTCCTTTGGGGGGGTATTGCAACTTTTCGGCATTTTGAGGCGAAATTGTTCCTTTGGGGGGGTATTGCAATTTTTTGCCATTTTGAGGCAAAATTGTTCCTTTGGGGGGTATTGCAACTTTTGGCCATTTTGAAGCGAAATTGTTCCTTTGGGGGGGTATTGCAATTTTTTGCCGTTTTGAGGCGAAATTGTTCCTTTGGGGGGTATTGCAACTTTTGGCCATTTTGAAGCGAAATTGTTCCTTTCGGGGGGTATTGCAACTTTTCGGCATTTTGAGGCGAAATTGTTCCTTTGGGGGGGTATTGCAATTTTTTGCCATTTTGAGGCGAAATTGTTTCTTTGGGGGGGTATTGCAACTTTTGGCCATATTGAAGCGAAATTGTTCCTTTGGGGGGGTATTGCAATTGTTAACCATTTTGAGGCGAAATTGTTCCTTTGGGGGGGTATTGCAACTTTTGGCCATTTTGAAGCGAAATTGTTCCTTTTGGGGGGTATTGCAACTTTTCAGCATTTTGAGGCGAAATTGTTCCTTTTGGGGGGTATTGCAATTTTTTGCCATTTTGAGGTGAAATTGTTCCTTTGGGGGGGTATTGCAACTTTTCGGCATTTTGAGGCGAAATTGTTCCTTTGGGTGGTATTGCAATTTTTTTTCCATTTTGAGGCGAAATTGTTCCTTTGGGGGGTATTGCAATTTTTTGCCATTTTGAGGCGAAATTGTTCCTTTGGGGGGGTATTGCAACTTTTGGCCATTTTGAAGCGAAATTGTTCCTTTGGGGGGGATTGCAATTTTTTTTTCATTTTGAGGCGAAATTGTTCCTTTGGGGGGGGTATTGCAAATTTTGGCCATTTTGAAGCGAAATTGTTCCTTTGGGGGGTATTGCAATTTTTTGCCATTTTGAGGCGAAATTGTTCCTTTGGGGGGGTATTGCAACTTTTCGGCATTTTGAGGCGAAATTGTTCCTTTGAGGGGGTATTGCAATTTTTTGCCATTTTGAGGTGAAATTGTTCCTTTGGGGGGGTATTGCAACTTTTGGCCATTTTGAAGCGAAATTGCTCCTTTGGGGGGTATTGCATTTTTTTGCCATTTTGAGGCGAAATTGTTCCTTTGGGGGGGTATTGCAACTTTTGGCCATTTTGAAGCGAAATTGTTCCTTTGGGGGGGTATTGAAATTTTTTGCCATTTTGAGGCGAAATTGTTCCTTTGGGGGGGTATTGCAACTTTTGGCCATTTTGAAGTGAAATTGTTCCTTTGGGGGGTATTGCAATTTTTTGCCATTTTGAGGCGAAATTGTTCCTTTGGGGGGGTATTGCAACTTTTGGCCATTTTGTAGCGAAATTGTTCCTTTGGGGGGGATTGCAATTTTTTTTTCATTTTGAGGCGAAATTGTTCCTTTGGGGGGGTATTGCAAATTTTGGCCATTTTGAAGCGAAATTGTTCCTTTGGGGGGGTATTGCAATTTTTTGCCATTTTGAGGCGAAATTGTTCCTTTGGGGGGTATTGCAACTTTTCGGCATTTTGAGGCGAAATTGTTCCTTTGGGGGGGTATTGCAATTTTTTGCCATTTTGAGGTGAAATTGTTCCTTTGGGGGGGTATTGCAACTTTTGGACACTTTGAAGCGAAATTGTTCCTTTGGGGGGTATTGCAATTTTTTGCCATTTTGAGGCGAAATTGTTCCTTTGGGGGGTATTGCAATTTTTAACCATTTTGAGGCGAAATTGTTCCTTTGGGGGGGTATTGCAACTTTTGGCCATTTTGAAGCGAAATTGTTCCTTTCGGGGGGTATTGCAACTTTTCAGCATTTTGAGGCGAAATTGTTCCTTTGGGGGGGTATTGCAATTTTTTGCCATTTTGAGGTGAAATTGTTCCTTTGGGGGGGTATTGCAACTTTTGGACATTTTGAAGCGAAATTGTTCCTTTGGGGGGTATTGCAATTTTTTGCCATTTTGAGGCGAAATTGTTCCTTTGGGGGGGTATTGCAACTTTTGGCCATTTTGAAGCGAAATTGTTCCTTTGGGGGGGTATTGCAATTTTTTTCCATTTTGAGGCGAAATTGTTCCTTTGGGGGGGTATTGCAACTTTTGGCCTTTTTGAGGCGAAATTGTTCCTTTGGGAGGGTATTGCAACTTTTGGCCATTTTGAAGCGAAATTGTTCCTTTGGGGGTTATTGCAACTTTTGGCCATTTTGAAGCCAAATTGTTCCTTTGGGGGGTATTGAAACAGCAGAAAAAAAGTCTTTAAATTTGCCTTATATTACATCATATCCCATGGCCCAAGAACCACCAACACCAAAGTAAGTTGCACATAGAAAAGCTTTAATTGGTTGGGTCAAGCATATAAATATTACATGGGATATAAAAATTGTGACAAGTAAGAAGGTTAAATGACACATAAGAGCGAATAAAGAACCCCATGTGGGGCTGCATGGATCAAATTAGGTGCACACAAAAGGGTGTACTCCCAGCAGGGCCAGTGTAAGTGCCTTTTACAAAACGCAGGTTCACCTAATCAAGAACTCTAGGCACATTACAAATAAATGAACAGGAATATATTCCCAGCAGAGCCAGTGTAAGTGCCTATACAAAAGATAAATTCACAGTCAGTGACAGAATAACACTTTAATAGATGACAATAGGCATGTTACTCACACACATCATCCGGTGAACAGGGATATGTTCCCAGCAAGGTCAGTGTAAATGCCATTGCAATAAACAGGTTCACAGTAAGTGATAGAGTAACACTTAAGTATATGAACATAGGCACACTGCCCAGGCATCTAGTCCAATGGACAGGGATATATTCCCAGCAGGGCCAGTGTACGTGCCTATATCATAAACAGGTTCACAGCAAATGACAGAGTAACACTTTAGTGCATGACAATAGGCACATTACACAAACACATGGTCCAGCGAACAGGGAAGTATTCCCAGCAAAACCAATGTAAGTGCCTTTCCAAGTTCACAGTAATGACAGGATAACACTTAGTACATAATCATAGGCCCGTGAATCCACGTGGCAAACTCAATTGAACCAGGTTTTTGACACAGAGGGCGAAGTGGACAATTCAGTGGATTCAAGAAATCATAGGGAGCTTTGCAACCAAGTCAAATCATTGTTCAACCGCAGAATGAGACTCTGGTGGAACAAGGCCTTCATGCAGCGCTATGTTGATCGGGTGTTAATACCTAGAGGGCTTAGGGTACAGGTCTTTCCCTCTTTCAGTGTCACGGATGAGACGTTTAAAAGGGACTGGGAGGAAGCAGCTTCTGCTTGCTCCAGGTCCTTTATGGGGCTTCTTATTAATAACAATGAGGCCTCTCTCCGTGCCATTGATGAGGAGATTTCTGTGTTACAAGACCGGACCACGAAGGAACTCACCCCCGCTGAGTTATCGAATTTCCATGAGACATTGAATAAGGAGTTTGTTAAATGGGAAAAGGAGTTGGTCTCTACCAAAACAAAAAAATATCAACGTGACGTTACTGATTATAAAAACCAGCAGGTGTATCGATGGAAGGGGACAACACGCCGGAGGAGACATTTTGTCGGACTCCCTAACTCCGTATCGGCCTCCTCCATCTCCTCAATGGAGGATGAAAGCTCTACATCTCAGGCTTCATCTAGACCTGTAACGAGAGGTTTTTCGGGTAAAAATAGACCCGATAAAACACCCCCAGCCCCTGGAAAATCTACCTTGGGAGCAATTCCAAAGAAGGGCAATTCCAACCAACTGGAGGTGATTAACTTGTCTCAGGTCCAACTGTCTGATGACCAGATTGAGGTCCTAAAATTAGGTTTAACCTTTGTACCTGATTGTAGTTTTGATCTTTTTACAGTCGCTAAGGACCTGAATCTGTTCCTCAGAAAGGTGGTTCTCCATAAAATACACGCTAGAGGATCCAGTCTGAATCCCTGTACCATGGAGAGGGAGGAGGAGGCTGTGCGGATACTTGAAGAATTGGAGGGTGAGTTGGATAATATTTTTCCTACACGTTTGTACCCGCGCTCCACCACGTTCCCCCCATTTTCGCTGTGCCCTCAGGTCCAAGTCTTCCATGACCTAGTTATGGGTGACTTGAGATCTCTCTCCAAGAGAGTAAAAAATAACAACCTTTCTGTTAAACATCGACGGGCCCTTGAGGAATTAAGGAAAATGGAGGGAGTAATCATTAAACCGGCGGACAAGGGGGGTAACGTGGTGGTCTGGCCATCTGCCATGTACGAGCGGGAGGTATATAAACAACTAAGAAATGCAGACTTTTACCAGATGCTGCCCTCTAATCCAACTAGTGTTTTCCTCACCCAGCTGATGCTCATACTCGAGAATGCTCTTGCCTCAGGTACCATTACTAAAAAGATGTATGATGGTCTCCTTCCAGATATGCCGGTAACACCCACGTTCTACCTCTTGCCTAAAATACATAAAAACCCTCGGGTTCCCCCTGGACGTCCGATTGTCTCTGGCATCGGAGGGCTATGCGATGCAGTATGCAAATTTATCGATTTATTCATGCGAAAAAGGAGAAAAGTTCAGGGCACTGCCCCAACACCAAAAAACTTTCAGAACATCCTATACTGGGCCGAAAAAGGTGCACATGCTCTGCGGTGCCATTGATGTGAATAAACATGTGAACATCAGAGCAATAAAAAAGGAAAAAACATCAGGCACTCACCAGTTGCTGCTTGTGCAAGTTTTGTTGTTTTATTCGTGCAGGTTACAAGTGCATGGAGTGGAGGGGAGGGAGTGGACGCTACACACGTCCAAAGACGACGGCGGCCGTTTCGCACCTGTCTGGTGCTTCAGCTGAAGCACCAGACAGGTGCGAAACGGCCGCCGTCGTCTTTGGACGTGTGTAGCGTCCACTCCCTCCCCTCCACTCCATGCACTTGTAACCTGCACGAATAAAACAATAAAACTTGCACAAGCAGCAACTGGTGAGTGCCTGATGTTTTTTCCTTTTTTATTGCTCTGAAATTTATCGATTTCTATCTCCAACCTTTGGTTGAGACGCTGCCCTCCCATGTCAGAGACACTTCGGACGTCCTTAGGAGGATTGATGGCTTGACGGTTGAGCGTGGGATTTTGCTGGCGACTCTGGATGTCGAGACCTTATACACGAATATCTGTCACGAGCACGGCCTGCAGGCAGTTGAGTATTTCCTGGGTATGAGCAACTGGGCACCACCATTACAACACCTGATTCTGGAATTATTGGAGTTCGTACTGACGCACAACGCCTTCACCTTCGGTGAGCGGTTCTTCCTCCAGCGGCGCGGCACTGCGATGGGGGCGGCTTGCGCGCCGTCGTACGCAAACCTCTTCCTGGGATACTGGGAGAGGGAGGTTTTCGGCGACGGCGTGCCGGCCAGCTCCCATGTGCAGTGCTGGCTCCGCTTCATCGATGACATCTTTGTCATCTGGGGGGGGACCGCCCCGGAGCTTGAGGGCTTTGTGCGCCACTTGAACTCCAATTCTTATAACATCTACCTCACTTATCAGGCTGATCCGACTAGGGTCGATTTTTTGGACATTGGCATTTCCATTAATGATCAGGGTCTTCTGACCACTGACATCTATCGGAAACCCTCCTCTGTGAATGCTTTGTTACACGCATCTTCTGGCCATCCGCATTCGACCATCAATGCTATCCCTACTGGGCAATTTATCCGTTTGAAACGGATTTGCTCAGAGACGGATACATTTGAGGGTAGGGCCAGTGAGATGCGTGATAGATTCAGGGAGAGAGGGTACAGCTCCAGATCCATTAAAAAGGCCTATAGTCGGGCTAAAGTAGCTCCGAGAGACCGACTTCTTTTACGTTTCAATCCTGATAAGACGAAGCCTGCTGAACCGAAGGTGCGTTTTATCTCCTCATTCAACCGTCAATGGGATCATATTCGTGGCATATTAACTAAGCACTGGTCTGTCTTACAAACGGAACCTGTGCTGAAAGATATGCTTCCAGACCGACCCCTCATGACGGCACGTCGGGGCCGGAGCCTACGTGATATGTTGGTCCACAGCCACTATGTGGCACAAAAGAAACCACCATTTATGATGGGACGTTCTATCTGTGGATCATTTCCATGTGGCTCATGCATTGCGTGCCGTCACGGTAACATCATCAGGGCAACATCCTTTGCCTCCTCGGACGGCTCCAAAACATTCGAGATCCAGCAATATATTTCTTGCAGTAGCACGGGCGTAATTTATTACGCTACGTGCGCTTGCGACTTAATATATGTCGGACTCACTAGTCGTGAATTGCGGGTCCGGACGAGGGAGCATACTAGGGACATCATCACGGCTAAAAAAGCGAAACCTGAGGATGTTGATTCCCTGAAGACCATCCCCCGCCATTTTAGGGTGCATCACGGGTCTGACCCCTCAAGCTTTAAGGTGAGGGGGATTGACCGTGTACACCTTGGATTGAGGGGTGGTAATATTCATAAGGTGTTGGCACGGGTTGAATGTCGTTGGATATTTCTCCTCGACACAGTGGCCCCTCGAGGTTTGAATGAGAGGCAGACCTTTAGTTCCTATTTATAATCCAGTAGGTCTCGTCTGCGTTTGACATATACCCCATTACGGGCAATATTTGTTTGGTTGCGGATCCCCTGTGATTGAATCTGCTTTGTACATAATGGTTTTTATAAATATTTTTTTAACTGGATTCTTTGTGTCCTCTTTTTTCTACAGTTGTCTACGTTTGTGCTCTTGGTGCAATATTTCTCTGTGTCACTAACCTGGTGGTCTGCCTGCATTGGAGAATGAGTTGGGAAGGAATACAGTATATCCTGATCGTCTATATGAGATTGTTCACTGGACTGCATCTTACTGTTTAATATGTTGTTATATGCATGAATAATGTCCTTACGCTCTATGTATACAGTACTGGATGTAATTATGATGTAATTATATGTATTCTTATCCCTCTATAGTGCTATGCACTTTGTATGATTCCCAATGCGATTTGCCCTTTCTTTTGCCAGGAGTAGACATGGCATTTGCAGCTTTACTTCCTGTTTGCGGCTCTGCACATGTGCAGTGTGTGTGGCTCTCCTTGAAGTGTCCCCTGGGTAATATTGACGTCATCAAAGGGGTTTTCCCTGGCCCAGGTGATGCTGGAGTAGCCGCCCACGCCTGCTCAGTGTGCCTTAGTGCTTTGTAGCAGCGACAGGTGCTGCAAATGATCTAATATACACTAGTGTATAAATGCAACCATTTCCCTCCTTTTGTCCATGGTCCCCTGAGGAAGTCATCACGAAATACGTATTGGGACTTTTTTCCCCTTGTGTGACTGCATGTGAGTGCTATAATTGGTGGAATATCCACCGGGCTATGTGTTTGGGTAATGTGCCTATGATTATGTACTAAGTGTTATCCTGTCATTACTGTGAACTTGGCAAGGCACTTACATTGGTTTTGCTGGGAATACTTCCCTGTTCGCTGGACCATGTGTTTGTGTAATGTGCCTATTGTCATGCACTAAAGTGTTACTCTGTCATTTGCTGTGAACCTGTTTATGATATAGGCACGTACACTGGCCCTGCTGGGAATATATCCCTGTCCATTGGACTAGATGCCTGGGCAGTGTGCCTATGTTCATATACTTAAGTGTTACTCTATCACTTACTGTGAACCTGTTTATTGCAATGGCATTTACACTGACCTTGCTGGGAACATATCCCTGTTCACCGGATGATGTGTGTGAGTAACATGCCTATTGTCATCTATTAAAGTTATTCTGTCACTGACTGTGAATTTATCTTTTGTATAGGCACTTACACTGGCTCTGCTGGGAATATATTCCTGTTCATTTATTTGTAATGTGCCTAGAGTTCTTGATTAGGTGAACCTGCGTTTTGTAAAAGGCACTTACACTGGCCCTGCTGGGAGTACACCCTTTTGTGTGCACCTAATTTGATCCATGCAGCCCCACATGGGGTTCTTTATTCGCTCTTATGTGTCATTTAACCTTCTTACTTGTCACAATTTTTATATCCCATGTAATATTTATATGCTTGACCCAACCAATTAAAGTTTTTCTATGTGCAACTTACTTTGGTGTTGGTGGTTCTTGGGCCATGGGATATGATGTAATATAAGGCAAATTTAAAGACTTTTTTTCTGCTGTTTCAATATGTCCCTGAAGTTGTTGTCTTTTACCTTATATAAGTCTGCTTTAACTGTCCTGGTTGTTGCTAATTTTCCTTTGGGGGGTATTGCATTTTTTTGCCATTTTGAGGCGAAATTGTTCCTTTGGGGGGGTATTGCAATTTTTTGCCATTTTGAGGCGAAATTGTTCCTTTGGGGGGGTATTGCAACTTTTGGCCATATTGAAGCGAAATTGTTCCTTTGGGGGTTTTTTACAATTTTTGGCCATTTTGAGGCGAAATTTTTCCTTTCGGAGGGTATTGCAACTTTTCGGCATTTTGAGGCGAAATTGTTCCTTTGGGGGGGTATTGCAACTTTTGGCCATTTTGAAGCGAAATTGTTCCTTTGGGGGGGTATTGCAATTTTTTTGCCATTTTGAGGCGAAATTGTTCCTTTGGGGGGGTATTGCAATTTTTTGCCATTTTGAGGCGAAATTGTTCCTTTGGGGGGGTATTGCAACTTTTGGCCATTTTGAGGCGAAATTGTTTCCTTTCAGAGGGTATTGCAACTTTTCAGCATTTTGAAGCGAAATTGTTCCTTTGGGGGTGTATTGCAATTTTTTTGCCATTTTGAGGCGAAATTGTTCCTTTGGGGGGGTATTGCAACTTTTGGCTATTTTGAAGCGAAATTGTTCCTTTGGGGGGGTATTGCAACTTTTCGGCATTTTGAGGCGAAATTGTTCCTTTGGGGGGGTATTGCAATTTTTTGCCATTTTGAGGCGAAATTGTTCCTTTGGGGGGTATTGCAACTTTTCGGCATTTTGAGGCGAAATTGTTCCTTGGGGGGGGTATTGCAACTTTTGGCCATTTTGAAGTGAAATTGTTCCTTTCGGGGGGTATTGCAACTTTTGGCCTTTTTGAGGCGAAATTGTTCCTTTGGGGGGGTATTGCAATTTTTTGGCATTTTGAGGCGAAATTGTTCCTTTGGGGGGGTATTGCAATTTTTAACCATTTTGATGCGAAATTGTTCCTTTGGGGGGGTATTGCAACTTTTGGCCATTTTGAAGTGAAATTGTTCCTTTCGGGGGGTATTGCAACTTTTCAGCATTTTGAAGCGAAATTGTTCCTTTGGGGGGGTATTGCAATTTTTTGCCATTTTGAGGCGAAATTGTTCCTTTGGGGGGGTATTGCAACTTTTGGCCATTTTGAAGCGAAATTGTTCCTTTGGGGGGTATTGCAATTTTTTGCCATTTTGAGGCGAAATTGTTCCTTTGGGGGGGTATTGCAACTTTTGGCCATTTGGAAGCAAAATTGTTCCTTTGGGGGGGGTATTGCAACTTTTGGCCATTTTGAAGCGAAATTGTTTTTTTGGGGGGGGTATTGCAACTTTTCGGCATTTTGAGGCGAAATTGTTCCTTTGGGGGGGTATTGAAATTTTTTGCCATTTTGAGGCGAAATTGTTCCTTTGGGGGGGTATTGCAACTTTTGGCCATTTTGAAGCGAAATTGTTCCTTTCGGGGGGTATTGCAACTTTTCGGCATTTTGAGGCGAAATTGTTCCTTTGGGGGGGTATTGCAATTTTTTGCCATTTTGAGGCGAAATTGTTCCTTTGGGGGGGTATTGCAACTTTTGGCCATTTTGAAGCGAAATTGTTCCTTTGGGGAGGTATTTCAATTTTTTGCCATTTTGAGGCGAAATTGTTCCTTTGGGGGGGTATTGCAACTTTTGGCCATTTTGAAGCGAAATTGTTCCTTTCGGGGGGTATTGCAACTTTTCGGCATTTTGAGGCGAAATTGTTCCTTTGGGGGGGTATTGCAACTTTTGGCCATATTAAAGCGAAATTGTTCCTTTGGGGGGGTATTGCAACTTTTGGCCATTTTGAGGCAAAATTGTTCCTTTGGGGGGGTATTGCAATTTTTTTCCATTTTGAGGCGAAATTGTTCCTTGGGGGGGTATTGCAACTTTTCGGCATTTTGAGGCGAAATTGTTCCTTTGGGGGGGTATTGCAATTTTTAACCATTTTGAGGCGAAATTGTTCCTTTGGGGGGGTATTGCAACTTTTAGCCATTTTGAAGTGAAATTGTTCCTTGGGGGGGTATTGCAACTTTTGGCCATTTTGAGGCGAAATTGTTCCTTTGGGGGGGTATTGCAACTTTTGGCCATTTTGAAGCGAAATTGTTCCTTTGGGGGGGTATTGCAATTTTTTGCCATTTTAATGCGAAATTGTTCCTTTGGGGGGGTATTGCAACTTTTGGCCATATTGAAGCGAAATTGTTCCTTTGGGGGGTTTTTACAATTTTTGGCCATTTTGAAGCGAAATTGTTCCTTTGGGGGGGTATTGCAACTTTTGGCCATTTTGAAGCGAAATTGTTCCTTTGGGGGGGTATTGCAATTTTTTGCCATTTTGAAGCGAAATTGTTCTTTCGGGGGGTATTGCAACTTTTCGGCATTTTAAGGCGAAATTGTTCCTTTGGGGGGGTATTGCAATTTTTTGCCATTTTGAGGCGAAATTGTTCCTTTGGGGGGGTATTGCAACTTTTGGCCATTTTGAAGCGAAATTGTTCCTTTGGGGGGGTATTGCAATTTTTTGCCATTTTGAGGCGAAATTGTTCCTTTGGGGGGGTATTGCAACTTTTCGGCATTTTGAGGCGAAATTGTTCCTTTGGGGGGGTATTGCAATTTTTTGCCATTTTGAAGCGAAATTGTTCCTTTCGGGGGGTGTTGCAACTTTTCGGCATTTTGAGGCGAAATTGTTCCTTTGGGGGGGTATTGCAACTTTTGGCCATATTGAAGCGAAATTGTTCCTTTGGGGGGTATTGCAATTTTTTGCCATTTTAATGCGAAATTGTTCCTTTGGGGGGGTATTGCAACTTTTGGCCATATTGAAGCGAAATTGTTCCTTTGGGGGGGTATTGCAACTTTTGGCCATTTTGAAGCGAAATTGTTCCTTTGGGGGGGTATTGCAATTTTTTGCCATTTTGAGGCGAAATTGTTCCTTTGGGGGGGTATTGCAACTTTTGGCCATTTTGAAGCGAAATTGTTCCTTTGGGGGGGTATTGCAACTTTTCGGCATTTTGAGGCGAAATTATTCCTTTGGGGGGGTATTGCAATTTTTTGCCATTTTGAGGCGAAATTGTTCCTTTGGGGGGGTATTGCAACTTTTGGCCATTTTGAAGCGAAATTGTTCCTTTCGGGGGGTATTGCAACTTTTCGGCATTTTGAGGCGAAATTGTTCCTTTGGTGGGGTATTGCAATTTTTTGCCATTTTGAGGCGAAATAGTTCCTTTGGGGGGGTATTGCAACTTTTGGCCATTTTGAAGCGAAATTGTTCCTTTGGGGGGGTATTGCAATTTTTTGCCATTTTGAGGCGAAATTGTTCCTTTGGGGGGGTATTGCAATTTTTTGCCATTTTGAGGCGAAATTGTTCCTTTGGGGGGGTATTGCAATTTTTTGCCATTTTGAGGCGAAATTGTTCCTTTGGGGGGGTTTTGCAACTTTTGGCCATTTTGAAGCGAAATTGTTCCTTTGGGGGGGTATTGCAATTTTTTGCCATTTTGAGGCGAAATTGTTCCTTTGGGGGGGTATTGCAACTTTTGGCCATTTTGAAGCGAAATTGTTCCTTTCGGGGGGTATTGCAACTTTTCGGCATTTTGAAGCGAAATTGTTCCTTTGGGGGGTATTGCAATTTTTTGCCATTTTGAGGCGAAATTGTTCCTTTGGGGGGGTATTGCAACTTTTGGCCATTTTGAAGCGAAATTGTTCCTTTGGGGGGTATTGCATTTTTTTGCCTCTTTGAGGCGAAATTGTTCCTTGGGGGGGTATTGCAACTTTTGGCCATTTTGAAGCGAAATTGTTCCTTTGGGGGGCTATTGCAACTTTTCGGCATTTTGAGGCGAAATTGTTCCTTTGGGGGGTATTGCAATTTTTTGCCATTTTGAGGCGAAATTGTTCCTTTGGGGGGGTATTGCAACTTTTGGCCATTTTGAAGCGAAATTGTTCCTTTGGGGGGGTATTGCAACTTTTCGGCATTTTGAGGCGAAATTGTTCCTTTGGGGGGGATTTGCAACTTTTGGCCATTTTGAAGCGAAATTGTTCCTTTGGGGGGGTATTGCAACTTTTGGCCATTTTGAAGCGAAATTGTTCCATGGGGGGGTATTGCAATTTATTGCCATTTTGAGGCGAAATTGTTCCTTTGGGGGGGTATTGCAACTTTTGGCCATATTGAAGCGAAATTGTTCCTTTGGGGGTTTTTTACAATTTTTGGCCATTTTGAGGCGAAATTGTTCCTTTTGGGGGGTATTGCAACTTTTCAACATTTTGAGGCGAAATTGTTCCTTTGGGGGGGTATTGCAACTTTTGGCCATTTTGAAGCGAAATTGTTCCTTTGGGGGGGTATTGCAATTTTTTGCCATTTTGAGGCGAAATTGTTCCTTTGGGGGGGTATTGCAATTTTTTGCCATTTTGAGGCGAAATTGTTCCTTTGGGGGGGTATTGCAACTTTTGGCCATTTTGAAGCGAAATTGTTCCTTTCGGGGGGTATTGCAACTTTTCAGCATTTTGAGGCGAAATTGTTCCTTTGGGGGGTTTTGCAACTTTTGGCCATTTTAAAGCGAAATTGTTCCTTTGGGGGGGTATTGCAACTTTTCGGCATTTTGAGGCGAAATTGTTCCTTTGGGGGGGTATTGCAACTTTTGGCCATTTTGAAGCGAAATTGTTCCTTTGGGGGGGTATTGCAATTTTTTGCCATTTTGAAGCGAAATTGTTCCTTTGGGGGGGGTATTGCTAATTTTGGCCATTTTGAAGCGAAATTGTTCCTTTGGGGGGTATTGCAATTTTTTGCCATTTTGAGGTGAAATTGTTCCTTTGGGGGGGTATTGCAACTTTTCGGCATTTTGAGGCGAAATTGTTCCTTTGGGGGGGTATTGCAATTTTTTGCCATTTTGAGGCGAAATTGTTCCTTTGGGGGGGTATTGCAACTTTTGGCCATTTTGAAGCGAAATTGTTCCTTTGGGGGGGTATTGCAATTTTTTGCCATTTTGAGGCGAAATTGTTCCTTTGGAGGGGTATTGCAACTTTTGCCATTTTGAGGCGAAATTGTTCCTTTGGGGGGGTATTGCAACTTTTGGCCATTTTGAAGCGAAATTGTTCCTTTGGGGGGGTATTGCAATTTTTAACCATTTTGAGGCGAAATTGTTCCTTTCGGGGGGTATTGCAACTTTTCGGCATTTTGAAGCGAAATTGTTCCTTTGGGGGGTATTGCAATTTTTTGCCATTTTGAGGCGAAATTGTTCCTTTGGGGGGGTATTGCAACTTTTGGCCATTTTGAAGCGAAATTGTTCCTTTGGGGGGTATTGAATTTTTTTGCCATTTTGAGGCGAAATTGTTCCTTTGGGGGGTATTGCAACTTTTGCCATTTTGAGGCGAAATTGTTCCTTTGGGGGGGTATTGCAACTTTTGGCCATTTTGAAGCGAAATTGTTCCTTTGGGGGGGGTATTGCAATTTTTAACCATTTTGAGGCGAAATTGTTCCTTTCGGGGGGTATTGCAACTTTTCGGCATTTTGAAGCGAAATTGTTCCTTTGGGGGGGTATTGCAATTTTTTGCCATTTTGAGGCGAAATTGTTCCTTTGGGGGGGTATTGCAACTTTTGTCCTTTTTGATGCGAAATTGTTCCTTTGGGGGGGTATTGCAACTTTTGGCCATTTTGAAGCAAAAATGTTCCTTTGGGGGGGTATTGCAACTTTTGGCCATTTTGAGGCGAAATTGTTCCTTTGGGGGGGTATTGCAACTTTTGGCCATTTTGAAGCGAAATTGTTCCTTTGGGGGGGTATTGCAATTTTTTGCCATTTTGAGGCAAAATTGTTCCTTTGGGGGGGGTATTGCAACTTTTGGCCATTTTGAAGCGAAATTGTTCCTTTCGGGGGGGTATTGCAACTTTTCAGCATTTTGAGGCGAAATTGTTCCTTTGGGGGGGTATTGCAATTTTTGGCCATTTTGAGGAGAAATTGTTCCTTTGGGGGGGTATTGCAACTTTTCGGCATTTTGAGGCGAAATTGTTCCTTTGGGGGGTATTGCAATTTTTTGCCATTTTGAGGCGAAATTGTTCCTTTGGGGGGTATTGCAATTTTTTTTTCATTTTGAGGCGAAATTGTTCCTTTGGGGGGGGTATTGCTAATTTTGGCCATTTTGAAGCGAAATTGTTCCTTTGGGGGGGTATTGCAATTTTTTGCCATTTTGAGGCGAAATTGTTCCTTTGGGGGGGTATTGCAACTTTTGGCCATTTTGAAGCGAAATTGTTCCTTTGGGGGGTATTGCAACTTTTCGGCATTTTGAGGCGAAATTTTTCCTTTGGGGGGGTATTGCAACGTTTGGCCATATTGAAGCGAAATTGTTCCTTTGGGGGGTTTTTACAATTTTTTTGCCATTTTGAGGCGAAATTGTTCCTTTGGGGGGGTATTGCAACTTTTGGCCATTTTGAAGCGAAATTGTTCCTTTGGGGGGGGTATTGCAATTTTTTGCCATTTTGAGGCGAAATTGTTCCTTTGGGGGGGTATTGCAACTTTTGGCCATTTTGAAGCAAAAATGTTCCTTTGGGGGGGTATTGCAACTTTTGGCCATTTTGAGGCGAAATTGTTCCTTTGGGGGGGTATTGCAACTTTTGGCCATTTTGAAGCGAAATTGTTCCTTTGGGGGGGTATTGCAATTTTTTGCCATTTTGAGGCGAAATTGTTCCTTTGGGGGGGTATTGCAACTTTTGGCCATTTTGAAGCGAAATTGTTCCTTTCGGGGGGTATTGCAACTTTTCAGCATTTTGAGGCGAAATTGTTCCTTTGGGGGGGTATTGCAATTTTTGGCCATTTTGAGGAGAAATTGTTCCTTTGGGGGGGTATTGCAACTTTTCGGCATTTTGAGGCGAAATTGTTCCTTTGGGGGGGTATTGCAACTTTTGGCCATTTTGAAGCGAAATTGTTCCTTTCGGGGGGTATTGCAACTTTTCGGCATTTTGAAGCGAAATTGTTCCTTTGGGGGGTATTGCAATTTTTTGCCATTTTGAGGCGAAATTGTTCCTTTGGGGGGTATTGCAATTTTTTTTTCATTTTGAGGCGAAATTGTTCCTTTGGGGGGGTATTGCTAATTTTGGCCATTTTGAAGCGAAATTGTTCCTTTGGGGGGGTATTGCAATTTTTTGCCATTTTGAGGCGAAATTGTTCCTTTGGGGGGGTATTGCAACTTTTGGCCATTTTGAAGCGAAATTGTTCCTTTGGGGGGTATTGCAACTTTTCGGCATTTTGAGGCGAAATTTTTCCTTTGGGGGGGAATTGCAACATTTGGCCATTTTGAAGCGAAATTGTTCCTTTTGGGGGTTTTTACAATTTTTTTGCCATTTTGAGGCGAAATTGTTCCTTTGGGGGGGTATTGCAACTTTTGGCCATTTTGAAGCGAAATTGTTCCTTTGGGAGGGTATTGCAACTTTTGGCCATTTTGAAGCGAAATTGTTCCTTTCGGGGGGTATTGCAACTTTTCGGCATTTTGAGGCGAAATTGTTCCTTTGGGAGGGTATTGCAACTTTTGGCCATTTTGAAGCGAAATTGTTCCTTTGGGGGGTATTGCAACTTTTGGCCATTTTGAAGCGAAATTGTTCCTTTCGGGGGGTATTGCAACTTTTCGGCATTTTGAAGCGAAATTGTTCCTTAGGGGGGTATTGCAATTTTTGGCAATTTTGAAGCGAAATTGTTCCTTTTGGGGGGGTATTGCAACTTTTCGGTATTTTGAGGCGAAATTGTTCCTTGGGGGGGTATTGCAACTTTTGGCCATTTTGAAGCGAAATTGTTCCTTTGGGGGGGTATTGCAATTTTTTGCCATTTTGAGGTGAAATTGTTCCTTTGGGGGGGTATTGCAACTTTTGGCCATTTTGAAGCGAAATTGTTCCTTTCGGGGGGTATTGCAACTTTTCAGCATTTTGAGGCGAAATTGTTCCTTTGGGGGGGTATTGCAACTTTTCGGCATTTTGAGGCGAAATTGTTCCTTTGGGGGGGTATTGCAATTTTTTGCCATTTTGAGGCGAAATTGTTCCTTTGGGGGGGTATTGCAACTTTTGGCCTTTTTGAGGCGAAATTGTTCCTTTGGGGGGGTATTGCAACTTTTGGCCATTTTGAAGCGAAAATGTTCCTTTGGGGGGGTATTGCAACTTTTCGGCATTTTGAGGCGAAATTGTTCCTTTGGGGGGTATTGCAACTTTTGGCCATTTTGAAGCGAAATTGTTCCTTTGGGGGGGTATTGCAATTTTTTGCCATTTTGAGGCGAAATTGTTCCTTTGGGAGGGTATTGCAACTTTTGGCCATATTGAAGCGAAATTGTTCCTTTGGGGGGGTATTGCAATTTTTAACCGTTTTGAGGCGAAATTGTTCCTTTTGGGGGGTATTGCAATTTTTTGCCATTTTGAGGCGAAATTGTTCCTTTGGGGGGGTATTGCAAATTTTGGCCATTTTGAAGCGAAATTGTTCCTTTGGGGGGGTATTGCAATTTTTTGCCATTTTGAGGCGAAATTGTTCCTTTGGGGGGTATTGCAACTTTTGGCCATTTTGAAGCGAAATTGTTCCTTTGGGGGGGTATTGCAACTTTTCGGCATTTTGAGGCGAAATTGTTCCTTTGGGGGGGTATTGCAATTTTTTGCCATTTTGAGGCGAAATTGTTCCTTTGGGGGGGTATTGCAACTTTTGGCCATATTGAAGCGAAATTGTTCCTTTCGGGGGGTATTGCAACTTTTCAGCATTTTGAGGCGAAATTGTTCCTTTGGGGGGGTATTGCAATTTTTTGCCATTTTGAGGCGAAATTGTTCCTTTGGGGGGGTATTGCAACTTTTCGGCATTTTGAGGCGAAATTGTTCCTTTGGGGGGTATTGCAATTTTCTGCCATTTTGAAGCGAAATTGTTCCTTTGGGGGGTATTGCAATTTTTTGCCATTTTGAGGCGAAATTGTTCCTTTGGGAGGGTATTGCAACTTTTGGCCATTTTGAAGCGAAATTGTTCCTTTCGGGGGGTATTGCAACTTTTGGCCTTTTTGAGGCGAAATTGTTCCTTTTGGGGGGGTATTGCAACTTTTGGCCATTTTGAAGCGAAAATGTTCCTTTGGGGGGGTATTGCAACTTTTCGGCATTTTGAGGCGAAATTGTTCCTTTGGGGGGTATTGCAATTTTTTGCCATTTTGAGGTGAAATTGTTCCTTTGGGGGGTATTGCAACTTTTGGCCATTTTGAAGCGAAATTGTTCCTTTCGGGGGGTATTGCAACTTTTCAGCATTTTGAGGCGAAATTGTTCCTTTGGGGGGTATTGCAACTTTTCGGCATTTTGAGGCGAAATTGTTCCTTTGGGGGGGTATTGCAATTTTTTGCCATTTTGAGGCGAAATTTTTCCTTTGGGGGGGTATTGCAACTTTTGGCCTTTTTGAGGCGAAATTGTTCCTTTGGGGGGGTATTGCAACTTTTGGCCATTTTGAAGCGAAAATGTTCCTTTGGGGGGGTATTGCAACTTTTCGGCATTTTGAGGCGAAATTGTTCCTTTGGGGGGGTATTACAATTTTTTGCCATTTTGAGGCGAAATTGTTCCTTTGGGGGGTATTGCAACTTTTGGCCATTTTGAAGCGAAATTGTTCCTTTCGGGGGGTATTGCAACTTTTCGGCATTTTGAGGCGAAATTGTTCCTTTGGGAGGGTATTGCAACTTTTGGCCATATTGAAGCGAAATTGTTCCTTTGGGGGGGTATTGCAATTTTTAACCGTTTTGAGGCGAAATTGTTCCTTTTGGGGGGTATTGCAATTTTTTGCCATTTTGAGGCGAAATTGTTCCTTTGGGGGGGTATTGCAAATTTTGGCCATTTTGAAGCGAAATTGTTCCTTTGGGGGGGTATTGCAATTTTTTGCCATTTTGAGGCGAAATTGTTCCTTTGGGGGGTATTGCAACTTTGGCCATTTTGAAGCGAAATTGTTCCTTTCGGGGGGTATTGCAACTTTTCGGCATTTTGAGGCGAAATTGTTCCTTTGGGAGGGTATTGCAACTTTTGGCCATATTGAAGCGAAATTGTTCCTTTGGGGGGGTATTGCAATTTTTAACCATTTTGAGGCGAAATTGTTCCTTTGGGGGGGTATTGCAACTTTTGGCCATTTTGAAGCGAAATTGTTCCTTTCGGGGGGTATTGCAACTTTTCAGCATTTTGAGGCGAAATTGTTCCTTTGGGGGGGTATTGCAACTTTTCGGCATTTTGAGGCGAAATTGTTCCTTTGGGGGGGTATTGCAACTTTTCGGCATTTTGAGGCGAAATTGTTCCTTTGGGGGGTATTGCAACTTTTGGCCATTTTGAAGCGAAATTGTTCCTTTCGGGGGGTATTGCAATTTTTTGCCATTTTGAGGCGAAATTGTTCCTTTGGGGGGGTATTGCAACTTTTGGCCTTTTTGAGGCGAAATTGTTCCTTTGGGGGGGTATTGCAACTTTTCAGCATTTTGAAGCGAAATTGTTCCTTTGGGGGGGGTATTGCAATTTTTTGCCATTTTGAGGCGAAATTGTTCCTTGGGGGGGTATTGCAACTTTTGGCCATTTTGAAGCGAAATTGTTCCTTTGGGGGGGTATTGCAATTTTTTGCCATTTTGAGGCGAAATTGTTCCTTTGTGGGGGTATTGCAACTTTTCGGCATTTTGAGGCGAAATTGTTCCTTTCGGGGGGTATTGCAACTTTTGGCAATTTTGAAGCGAAATTGTTCCTTTTGGGGGGGTATTGCAATTTTTTGTCATTTTGAGGCGAAATTGTTCCTTTGGGGGGGTATTGCAACTTTTGGCCATATTGAAGCGAAATTGTTCCTTTGGGGGGGTATTGCAACTTTTGGCCAATTTGAAGCGAAGTTGTTCCTTTCGGGGGGTATTGCAACTTTTCGGCATTTTGAGGCGAAATTGTTCCTTTGGGGGGGTATTGCAACTTTTCGGCATTTTGAGGCGAAATTGTTCCTTTGGGGGGTATTGCAACTTTTGGCCATTTTGAAGCGAAATTGTTCCTTTCGGGGGGTATTGCAACTTTTCGGCATTTTGAAGCGAAATTGTAACTTTGGGGGGTATTGAAATTTTTTGCCATTTTGAGGCGAAATTGTTCCTTTTGGGGGGGTATTGCAACTTTTGGCCATTTTGAAGCGAAATTGTTCCTTTGGGGGGGTATTGCAATTTTTTTTTCATTTTGAGGCGAAATTGTTCCTTTGGGGGGGTATTGCAACTTTTGGCCATTTTGAAGCGAAATTGTTCCTTTGGGGGGTATTGCAATTTTTTGCCATTTTGAGGCGAAATTGTTCCTTTGGGGGGGTATTGCAACTTTTGGCCTTTTTGAGGCGAAATTGTTCCTTTGGGGGGGTATTGCAACTTTTGGCCTTTTTGAGGCGAAATTGTTCCTTTGGGGGGGTATTGCAACTTTTCAGCATTTTGAGGCGAAATTGTTCCTTTGGGCGGGTATTGCAATTTTTTGCCATTTTGAAGCGAAATTGTTCCTTTGGGGGGGTATTGCAATTTTTAACCATTTTGAGGCGAAATTGTTCCTTTGGGGGGGTATTGCAACTTTTGGACATTTTGAAGCGAAATTGTTCATTTGGGGGGTTTTTACAATTTTTGGCCATTTTGAGGCGAAATTGTTCCTTTCGGGGGGTATTGCAATTTTTCCCATTTTGAGGCGAAATTGTTCCTTTGGGGGGGTATTGCAACTTTTGGCCATTTTGAAGCGAAATTGTTCCTTTGGGGGGTATTGCAACTTTTGGCCATTTTGAAGCGAAATTGTTCCTTTCGGGGGGTATTGCAATTTTTTGCCATTTTGAGGCGAAATTGTTCCTTTGGGGGGGTATTGCAACTTTTGGCCATTTTGAAGCGAAATTGTTCCTTTCGGGGGGTATTGCAACTTTTCGGCATTTTGAGGCGAAATTGTTCCTTTGGGGGGGTATTGCAACTTTTGGCCATATTGAAGCGAAATTGTTCCTTTCGGGGGGTATTGCAACTTTTCAGCACTTTGAGGCGAAATTGTTCCTTTGGGGGGGTATTGCAACTTTTGGCCATTTTGAGGCGAAATTGTTCCTTTGGGGGGGTATTGCAACTTTTGGCCATTTTGAAGCGAAATTGTTCCTTTCGGGGGGTATTGCAACTTTTCGGCATTTTGAAGCGAAATTGTTCCTTTGGGGGGTATTGCAATTTTTTGCCATTTTGAGGCGAAATTGTTCCTTTGGGGGGGTATTGCAACTTTTCGGCATTTTGAGGCGAAATTGTTCCTTTGGGGGGGTATTGCAATTTTTTGCCATTTTGAGGTGAAATTGTTCCTTTGGGGGGGTATTGCAACTTTTGGCCATTTTGAAGCGAAATTGTTCCTTTGGGGGGTGTTGCATTTTTTTGCCATTTTGAGGCGAAATTGTTCCTTTGGGGGGGTATTGCAACTTTTGGCCATTTTGAAGCGAAATTGTTCCTTTGGGGGGTATTGCAATTTTTTGCCATTTTGAGGCGAAATTGTTCCTTTGGGGGGGTATTGCAACTTTTGGCCTTTTTGAGGCGAAATTGTTCCTTTGGGGGGGTATTGCAACTTTTGGCCATTTTGAAGCGAAATTGTTCCTTTGGGGGGGTATTGCAATTTTTTGCCATTTTGAAGCGAAATTGTTCCTTTCGGGGGGTATTGCAACTTTTCGGCATTTTGAGGCGAAATTGTTCCTTTGGGGGGGTATTGCAATTTTTTGCCATTTTGAGGCGAAATTGTTCCTTTGGGGGGGTATTGCAACTTTTCGGCATTTTGAGGCGAAATTGTTCCTTTGGGGGGGTATTGCAATTTTTTGCCATTTTGAGGTAAAATTGTTCCTTTGGGGGGGTATTGCAACTTTTGGCCATTTTGAAGCGAAATTGTTCCTTTGGGGGGTATTGCAATTTTTTGCCATTTTGAGGCGAAATTGTTCCTTTGGGGGGGTATTGCAACTTTTGGCCATTTTGAAGCGAAATTGTTCCTTTGGGGGGGTATTGCAACTTTTGGCCATTTTGAAGCGAAATTGTTCCTTTCGGCGGGTATTGCAACTTTTCGGCATTTTGAGGCGAAATTGTTCCTTTGGGGGGTATTGCAACTTTTAGCCATATTGAAGCGAAATTGTTCCTTTCGGGGGGTATTGCAACTTTTCGGCATTTTGAGGCGAAATTGTTCCTTTGGGGGGGTATTGACATTTTTTTTCATTTTGAGGCGAAATTGTTCCTTTGGGGGGGTATTGCAAATTTTGGCCATTTTGAGGCGAAATTGTTCCTTTGGGGGGGTATTGCAACTTTTGGCCATTTTGAAGCGAAATTGTTCCTTTGGGGGGTATTGCAATTTTTAACCATTTTGAGGCGAAATTGTTCCTTTGGGGGGGTATTGCAACTTTTGGCCATTTTGAAGTGAAATTGTTCCTTTCGGGGGGTATTGCAACTTTTCAGCATTTTGAAGCGAAATTGTTCCTTTGGGGGGGGTATTGCAATTTTTTGCCATTTTGAGGCGAAATTGTTCCTTTGGGGGGGTATTGCAATTTTTTGCCATTTTGAGGCGAAATTGTTCCTTTGGGGGGTATTGCAATTTTTTGCCATTTTGAGACGAAATTGTTCCTTTGGGGGGGTATTGCAACTTTTGGCCATATTGAAGCGAAATTGTTCCTTTGGGGGGTTTTTACAATTTTTGGCCATTTTGAGGCGAAATTGTTCCTTTGGGGGGGTATTGCAACTTTTGGCCATTTTGAAGCGAAATTGTTCCTTTCGGGGGGTATTGCAACTTTTCAGCATTTTGAGGCGAAATTGTTCCTTTGGGGGGTATTGCAATTTTTTTTCCATTTTGAGGCGAAATTGTTCCTTTGGGGGGGTATTGCAACTTTTGGCCATTTTTTAGCGAAATTGTTTCTTTCGGGGGGTATTGCAACTTTTCGGCATTTTGAAGCGAAATTGTTCCTTTGGGGGGTATTGCAATTTTTTGCCATTTTGAGGCGAAATTGTTCCTTTGGGGGGGTATTGCAACTTTTGGCCATTTTGAAGCGAAATTGTTCCTTTGGGGGGTATTGAATTTTTTTGCCATTTTGAGGCGAAATTTTTCCTTTGGGGGGGTATTGCAACTTTTGGCCATTTTGAGGCGAAATTGTTCCTTTGGGGGGGTATTGCAACTTTTGGCCATTTTGAAGCGAAATTGTTCCTTTCGGGGGGTATTGCAACTTTTCGGCATTTTGAGGCGAAATTGTTCCTTTGGGGGGTTTTGCAACTTTTGGCCATTTTGAAGCGAAATTGTTCCTTTGGGGGGGTATTGCAACTTTTCGGCATTTTGAGGCGAAATTGTTCCTTTGGGGGGGTATTGCAACTATTGGCCATATTGAAGCGAAATTGTTCCTTTGGGGGGTTTTTACAATTTTTTGCCATTTTGAGGCGAAATTGTTCCTTTGGGGGGGTATTGCAACTTTTGGCCATTTTGAAGCGAAATTGTTCCTTTCGGGGGGTATTGCAACTTTTCGGCATTTTGAGGCGAAATTGTTCCTTTGAGGGGGTATTGCAACTTTTGGCCATTTTGAAGCGAAATTGTTCCTTTGGGGGGGTATTGCAACTTTTCGGCATTTTGAGGCGAAATTGTTCCTTTGGGGGGGTATTGCAACTTTTGGCCATATTGAAGCGAAATTGTTTCTTTGGGGGGGTATTGCAATTGTTAACCATTTTGAGGCGAAATTGTTCCTTTGGGGGGGTATTGCAACTTTTGGCCATTTTGAAGCGAAATTGTTCCTTTCGGGGGGTATTGCAATTTTTTGCCATTTTGAGGCGAAATTGTTCCTTTGGGGGGGTATTGCAACTTTTCGGCATTTTGAGGCGAAATTGTTCCTTTGGGGGGTATTGCAATTTTCTGCCATTTTGAAGCGAAATTGTTCCTTTGGGGGTATTGCAATTTTTTGCCATTTTGAGGCGAAATTGTTCCTTTGGGAGGGTATTGCAACTTTTGGCCATTTTGAAGCGAAATTGTTCCTTTCGGGGGGTATTGCAACTTTTCGGCATTTTGAGGCGAAATTGTTCCTTTGGGAGGGTATTGCAACTTTTGGCCATATTGAAGCGAAATTGTTCCTTTGGGGGAGTATTGCAATTTTTAACCATTTTGAGGCGAAATTGTTCCTTTGGGGGGGTATTGCAACTTTTGGCCATTTTGAAGCGAAATTGTTCCTTTCGGGGGGTATTGCAACTTTTCAGCATTTTGAGGCGAAATTGTTCCTTTGGGGGGGTATTGCAACTTTTCGGCATTTTGAGGCGAAATTGTTCCTTTGGGGGGGTATTGCAACTTTTCGGCATTTTGAGGCGAAATTGTTCCTTTGGGGGGTATTGCAACTTTTGGCCATTTTGAAGCGAAATTGTTCCTTTCGGGGGGTATTGCAACTTTTCGGCATTTTGAAGCGAAATTGTTCCTTAGGGGGGTATTGCAATTTTTTGCCATTTTGAGGCGAAATTGTTCCTTTGGGGGGGTATTGCAACTTTTGGCCATTTTGAAGCGAAATTGTTCCTTTGGGGGGGTATTGCAATTTTTTGCCATTTTGAGGCGAAATTGTTCCTTTGGGGGGGTATTGCAACTTTTGGCCTTTTTGAGGCGAAATTGTTCCTTTGGGGGGGTATTGCAACTTTTGGCCATTTTGAAGCGAAAATGTTCCTTTGGGGGGGTATTGCAACTTTTCGGCATTTTGAGGCGAAATTGTTCCTTTGGGGGGGTATTGCAATTTTTTGCCATTTTGAGGCGAAATTGTTCCTTTGGGGGGTATTGCAACTTTTGGCAATTTTGAAGCGAAATTGTTCCTTTTGGGGGGGTATTGCAACTTTTCGGCATTTTGAGGCGAAATTGTTCCTAGGGGGGGTATTGCAACTTTTGGCCATTTTGAAGCGAAATTGTTCCTTTGGGGGGGGTATTGCAATTTTTTGCCATTTTGAGGTGAAATTGTTCCTTTGGGGGGGTATTGCAACTTTTGGCCATTTTGAAGCGAAATTGTTCCTTTCGGGGGGTATTGCAACTTTTCAGCATTTTGAGGCGAAATTGTTCCTTTGGGGGGGTATTGCAACTTTTCGGCATTTTGAGGCGAAATTGTTCCTTTGGGGGGGTATTGCAATTTTTTGCCATTATGAGGCGAAATTGTTCCTTTGGGGGGGTATTGCAACTTTTGGCCTTTTTGAGGCGAAATTGTTCCTTTGGGGGGGTATTGCAACTTTTGGCCATTTTGAAGCGAAAATGTTCCTTTGGGGGGGTATTGCAACTTTTCGACATTTTAAAGCGAAATTGTTCCTTTGGGGGGGTATTGCAATTTTTTGCCATTTTGAGCGAAATTGTTCCTTTGGGGGGTATTGCAACTTTTGGCCATTTTGAAGCGAAATTGTTCCTTTGGGGGGGTATTGCAATTTTTTGCCATTTTGAGGCGAAATTGTTCCTTTGGGGGGTATTGCAACTTTTGGCCATTTTGAAGCGAAATTGTTCCTTTCGGGGGGTATTGCAACTTTTCGGCATTTTGAGGCGAAATTGTTCCTTTGGGAGGGTATTGCAACTTTTGGCCATATTGAAGCGAAATTGTTCCTTTGGGGGGGTATTGCAATTTTTAACCGTTTTGAGGCGAAATTGTTCCTTTTGGGGGGTATTGCAATTTTTTGCCATTTTGAGGCGAAATTGTTCCTTTGGGGGGGTATTGCAAATTTTGGCCATTTTGAAGCGAAATTGTTCCTTAGGGGGGGTATTGCAATTTTTTGCCGTTTTGAGGCGAAATTGTTCCTTTGGGGGGTATTGCAACTTTTGGCCATTTTGAAGCGAAATTGTTCCTTTCGGGGGGTATTGCAACTTTTCGGCATTTTGAGGCGAAATTGTTCCTTTGGGAGGGTATTGCAACTTTTGGCCATATTGAAGCGAAATTGTTCCTTTGGGGGGGTATTGCAATTTTTAACCATTTTGAGGCGAAATTGTTCCTTTGGGGGGGTATTGCAACTTTTGGCCATTTTGAAGCGAAATTGTTCCTTTCGGGGGGTATTGCAACTTTTCAGCATTTTGAGGCGAAATTATTCCTTTGGGGGGGTATTGCAACTTTTCGGCATTTTGAGGCGAAATTGTTCCTTTGGGGGGGTATTGCAACTTTTCGGCATTTTGAGGCGAAATTGTTCCTTTGGGGGGTATTGCAACTTTTGGCCATTTTGAAGCGAAATTGTTCCTTTCGGGGGGTATTGCAATTTTTTGCCATTTTGAGGCGAAATTGTTCCTTTGGGGGGGTATTGCAACTTTTGGCCTTTTTGAGGCGAAATTGTTCCTTTGGGGGGTATTGCAACTTTTGGCAATTTTGAAGCGAAATTGTTCCTTTTGGGGGGGTATTGCAACTTTTCGGCATTTTGAGGCGAAATTGTTCCTTGGGGGGGTATTGCAACTTTTGGCCATTTTGAAGCGAAATTGTTCCTTTGGGGGGGTATTGCAACTTTTCAGCATTTTGAAGCGAAATTGTTCCTTTGGGGGGGGTATTGCAATTTTTTGCTATTTTGAGGCGAAATTGTTCCTTTGGGGGGGTATTGCAACTTTTGGCCATTTTGAAGCGAAATTGTTCCTTTGGGGGGGTATTGCAATTTTTTGCCATTTTGAGGCGAAATTGTTCCTTTGTGGGGGTATTGCAACTTTTCGGCATTTTGAGGCGAAATTGTTCCTTTCGGGGGGTATTGCAACTTTTCGGTATTTTGAAGCGAAATTGTTCCTTTGGGGGGTATTGCAATTTTTTGCCATTTTGAGGCGAAATTGTTCCTTTTGGGGGGTATTGCAACTTTTGGCCATTTTGAAGCGAAATTGTTCCTTTGGGGGGGTATTGAAATTTTTTTTTCATTTTGAGGCGAAATTGTTCCTTTGGGGGGGGGGTATTGCAAATTTTGGCCATTTTGAAGCGAAATTGTTCCTTTGGGGGGGTATTGCAATTTTTGGCCATATTGAAGCGAAATTGTTCCTTTGGGGGGGTATTGCAAATTTTGGCCATTTTGAAGCGAAATTGTTCCTTTGGGGGGGTATTGCAACTTTTGGCCATATTGAAGCGAAATTGTTCCTTTGGGGGGGTATTGCAACTTTTGGCCATTTTGAAGCGAAATTGTTCCTTTCGGGGGGTATTGCAACTTTTCGGCATTTTGAAGCGAAATTGTTCCTTTGGAGGGTATTGCAATTTTTTGCCATTTTGAGGCGAAATTGTTCCTTTTGGGGGGGTATTGCAACTTTTGGCCATTTTGAAGCGAAATTGTTCCTTTGGGGGGGTATTGCAATTTTTTTTTCATTTTGAGGCGAAATTGTTCCTTTGGGGGGGTATTGCAACTTTTGGCCATTTTGAAGCGAAATTGTTCCTTTGGGGGGGTATTGCAATTTTTTGCCATTTTGAGGCGAAATTGTTCCTTTGGGGGGGTATTGCAACTTTTGGCCTTTTTGAGGCGAAATTGTTCCTTTGGGGGGGTATTGCAACTTTTGGCCATTTTGAAGCGAAATTGTTCCTTTGGGGGGTATTGCAACTTTTGGCAATTTTGAAGTGAAAATGTTCCTTTCGGGGGGTATTGCAACTTTTCGGCATTTTGAGGCGAAATTGTTCCTTTGGGGGGGTATTGCAATTTTTTGTCATTTTGAGGTGAAATTGTTCCTTTGGGGGGGTATTGCAACTTTTCGGCATTTTGAGGCGAAATTGTTCCTTTGGGGGGTATTGCAACTTTTTGGCATTTTGAGGCGAAATTGTTCCTTGGGGGGGTATTGCAACTTTTGGCCATTTTGAAGCGAAATTGTTCCTTTGGGGGGGTATTGCAATTTTTAACCATTTTGAGGCGAAATTGTTCCTTTGGGGGGGTATTGCAACTTTTGGCCATTTTGAAGTGAAATTGTTCCTTTCGGGGGGTATTGCAACTTTTCATTCAGCATTTTGAAGCGAAATTGTTCCTTTGGGGGGGTATTGCAATTTTTTGCCATTTTGAAGCGAAATTGTTCCTTTGGGGGGGTATTGCAATTTTTAACCATTTTGAGGCGAAATTGTTCCTTTGGGGGGGTATTGCAACTTTTGGCCATTTTGAAGTGAAATTGTTCCTTTCGGGGGGTATTGCAACTTTTCAGCATTTTGAAGCGAAATTGTTCCTTTGGGGGGGTATTGCAATTTTTTGCCATTTTGAAGCGAAATTGTTCCTTTGGGGGGGTATTGCAATTTTTAACCATTTTGAGGCGAAATTGTTCCTTTGGGGGGGTATTGCAACTTTTGGACATTTTGAAGCGAAATTGTTCCTTTGGGGGGGTATTGCAATTTTTTGCCATTTTGAGGCGAAATTGTTCCTTTGGGGGGGTATTGCAACTTTTCAGCATTTTGAAGCGAAATTGTTCCTTTGGGGGGGGTATTGCAATTTTTTGCCATTTTGAGGCGAAATTGTTCCTTTGGGGGGTATTGCAATTTTTTGCCATTTTGAGGCGAAATTGTTCCTTTGGGGGGGTATTGCAACTTTTGGCCTTTTTGAGGCGAAATTGTTCCTTTGGGGGGGTATTGCAACTTTTGGCCATTTTGAAGCGAAATTGTTCCTTTGGGGGGGTATTGCAATTTTTTGCCATTTTGAGGCGAAATTGTTCCTTTGGGGGGGTATTGCAACTTTTGGCCATATTGAAGCGAAATTGTTCCTTTGGGGGTTTTTACAATTTTTGGCCATTTTGAGGCAAAATTGTTCCTTTCGGGGGGTATTGCAATTTTTCCCATTTTGAGGCGAAATTGTTCCTTTGGGGGGGTATTGCAACTTTTGGCCATTTTGAAGCGAAATTGTTCCTTTGGGGGGTATTGCAACTTTTGGCCATTTTGAAGCGAAATTGTTCCTTTCGGGGGGTATTGCAACTTTTCGGCATTTTGAGGCGAAATTGTTCCTTTGGGGGGGTATTGCAACTTTTGGCCATATTGAAGCGAAATTGTTCCTTTCGGGGGGTATTGCAACTTTTCAGCACTTTGAGGCGAAATTGTTCCTTTGGGGGGGTATTGCAATTTTTTGCCATTTTGAGGCGAAATTGTTCCTTTGGGGGGTATTGCAATTTTTTTTCCATTTTGAGGCGAAATTGTTCCTTGGGGGGGTATTGCAACTTTTGGCCATTTTGAAGCGAAATTGTTCCTTTAAGGGGGTATTGACATTTTTTTTTCATTTTGAGGCGAAATTGTTCCTTTGGGGGGGGTATTGCAAATTTTGGCCATTTTGAGGTGAAATTGTTCCTTTGGGGGGTATTGCAATTTTTTGCCATTTTGAGGCGAAATTGTTCCTTTGGGGGGGTATTGCAACTTTTCGGCATTTTGAGGCGAAATTGTTCCTTTGGGGGGGTATTGCAACTTTTGGCCATTTTGAAGCGAAATTGTTCCTTTGGGGGGTATTGCAATTTTTTGCCATTTTGAGGCGAAATTGTTCCTTTGGGGGGATATTGCAATTTTTTGCCATTTTGAGGCGAAATTGTTCCTTTGGGGGGGTATTGCAACTTTTGGCCATTTTGAAGCGAAATTGTTCCTTTCGGGGGGTATTGCAACTTTTCGGCATTTTGAGGCGAAATTGTTCCTTTGGGGGGGTATTGCAACTTTTGGCCATATTGAAGCGAAATTGTTCCTTTCGGGGGGTATTGCAACTTTTCAGCACTTTGAGGCGAAATTGTTCCCTTGGGGGGGTATTGCAATTTTTTGCCATTTTGAGGCGAAATTGTTCCTTTGGGGGGGTGTTGCAACTTTTGACCATTTTGAAGCGAAATTGTTCCTTTCGGGGGGTATTGCAACTTTTCGGCATTTTGAGGCGAAATTGTTCCTTTGGGGGGGTATTGCAACTTTTCGGCATTTTGAGGCGAAATTGTTCCTTTGGGGGGTATTGCAACTTTTTGGCATTTTGAGGCGAAATTGTTCCTTGGGGGGGTATTGCAACTTTTGGCCATTTTGAAGCGAAATTGTTCCTTTAGGGGGATATTGCAATTTTTAACCATTTTGAGGCGAAATTGTTCCTTTGGGGGGGTATTGCAACTTTTGGCCATTTTGAAGTGAAATTGTTCCTTTCGGGGGGTATTGCAACTTTTCAGCATTTTGAAGCGAAATTGTTCCTTTGGGGGGGTATTGCAATTTTTTGCCATTTTGAAGCGAAATTGTTCCTTTGGGGGGGTATTGCAATTTTTAACCATTTTGAGGCGAAATTGTTCCTTTGGGGGGGTATTGCAACTTTTGGACATTTTGAAGCGAAATTGTTCCTTTGGGGGGGTATTGCAATTTTTTGCCATTTTGAGGCGAAATTGTTCCTTTGGGGGGGTATTGCAACTTTTCAGCATTTTGAAGCGAAATTGTTCCTTTGGGGGGGTATTGCAATTTTTTGCCATTTTGAGGCGAAATTGTTCCTTTGGGGGGTATTGCAATTTTTTGCCATTTTGAGGCGAAATTGTTCCTTTGGGGGGGTATTGCAACTTTTGGCCTTTTTGAGGCGAAATTGTTCCTTTGGGGGGGTATTGCAACTTTTGGCCATTTTGAAGCGAAATTGTTCCTTTGGGGGGGTATTGCAATTTTTTGCCATTTTGAGGCGAAATTGTTCCTTTGGGGGGGTATTGCAACTTTTGGCCATATTGAAGCGAAATTGTTCCTTTGGGGGGTTTTTACAATTTTTGGCCATTTTGAGGCGAAATTGTTCCTTTCGGGGGGTATTGCAATTTTTCCCATTTTGAGGCGAAATTGTTCCTTTGGGGGGGTATTGCAACTTTTGGCCATTTTGAAGCGAAATTGTTCCTTTGGGGGGTATTGCAACTTTTGGCCATTTTGAAGCGAAATTGTTCCTTTCGGGGGGTATTGCAACTTTTCGGCATTTTGAGGCGAAATTGTTCCTTTGGGGGGGTATTGCAACTTTTGGCCATATTGAAGCGAAATTGTTCCTTTTCGGGGGGTATTGCAACTTTTCAGCACTTTGAGGCGAAATTGTTCCTTTGGGGGGGGTATTGCAATTTTTTGCCATTTTGAGGCGAAATTGTTCCTTTGGGGGGAATTGCAATTTTTTTTTCCATTTTGAGGCGAAATTGTTCCTTTGGGGGGGGTATTGCAACTTTTGGCCATTTTGAAGTGAAATTGTTCTTTTGGGGGGTATTGCAATTTTTTGCCATTTTGAGGCGAAATTGTTCCTTTTGGGGGGTATTGCAACTTTTGGCCATTTTGAAGCGAAATTGTTCCTTTGGGGGGGTATTGACATTTTTTTTTCATTTTGAGGTGAAATTGTTCCTTTGGGGGGGTATTGCAATTTTTTGCCATTTTGAGGCGAAATTGTTCCTTTGGGGGGGTATTGCAACTTTTCGGCATTTTGAGGTGAAATTGTTCCTTTGGGGGGTATTGCAATTTTTTGCCATTTTGAGGCGAAATTGTTCCTTTGGGGGGATATTGCAATTTTTTGCCATTTTGAGGCGAAATTGTTCCTTTGGGGGGGTATTGCAACTTTTGGCCATTTTGAAGCGAAATTGTTCCTTTCGGGGGGTATTGCAACTTTTCGGCATTTTGAGGCGAAATTGTTCCTTTGGGGGGGTATTGCAACTTTTGGCCATATTGAAGCGAAATTGTTCCTTTCGGGGGGTATTGCAACTTTTCAGCACTTTGAGGCGAAATTGTTCCTTTGGGGGGGTATTGCAATTTTTTGCCATTTTGAGGCGAAATTGTTCCTTTGGGGGGGTATTGCAACTTTTGACCATTTTGAAGCGAAATTGTTCCTTTCGGGGGGTATTGCAACTTTTCGGCATTTTGAGGCGAAATTGTTCCTTTGGGGGGGTATTGCAACTTTTGGCCATATTGAAGCGAAATTGTTCCTTTCGGGGGGTATTGCAACTTTTCAGCACTTTGAGGCGAAATTGTTCCTTTGGGGGGGTATTGCAACTTTTGGCCATTTTGAAGCGAAATTGTTCCTTTTGGGGGGTATTGCAATTTTTCGGCATTTTGAAGCGAAATTGTTCCTTTGGGGGGTATTGCAATTTTTTGCCATTTTGAGGCGAAATTGTTCCTTTGGGGGGGTATTGCAACTTTTCGGCATTTTGAGGCGAAATTGTTCCTTTGGGGGGGTATTGCAATTTTTTGCCATTTTGAGGTGAAATTGTTCCTTTGGGGGGGTATTGCAACTTTTGGCCATTTTGAAGCGAAATTGTTCCTTTGGGGGGTGTTGCATTTTTTTGCCATTTTGAAGCGAAATTGTTCCTTTGGGGGGGTATTGCAAATTTTGGCCATTTTGAAGCGAAATTGTTCCTTTGGGGGGTATTGCAATTTTTTGCCATTTTGAGGCGAAATTGTTCCTTTGGGGGGGTATTGCAACTTTTCGGCATTTTGAGGCGAAATTGTTCCTTTGGGGGGGTATTGCAATTTTTTGCCATTTTGAGGTGAAATTGTTCCTTTGGGGGGGTATTGCAACTTTTCGCCATTTTGAAGCGAAATTGTTCCTTTGGGGGGTGTTGCATTTTTTTGCCATTTTGAGGCGAAATTGTTCCTTTGGGGGGGTATTGCAACTTTTGGCCATTTTGAAGCGAAATTGTTCCTTTGGGGGGTATTGCAATTTTTTGCCATTTTGAGGCGAAATTGTTCCTTTGGGGGGGTATTGCAACTTTTGGCCTTTTTGAGGCGAAATTGTTCCTTTGGGGGGGTATTGCAACTTTTGGCCATTTTGAAGCGAAATTGTTCCTTTCGGGGGGTATTGCAACTTTTCAGCATTTTGAAGCGAAATTGTTCCTTTGGGGGGGTATTGCAATTTTTTGCCATTTTGAAGCGAAATTGTTCCTTTGGGGGGGTATTGCAATTTTTTGCCATTTTGAGGCGAAATTGTTCCTTTGGGGGGGTATTACAACTTTTGGCCATTTTGAAGCGAAATTGTTCCTTTGGGGGGGTATTGCAACTTTTCGGCATTTTGAGGCGAAATTGTTCCTTTGGGGGGGTATTGCAACTTTTGGCCATTTTGAAGCGAAATTGTTCCTTTCGGGGGGTATTGCAACTTTTCGGCATTTTGAGGCGAAATTGTTCCTTTGGGGGGGGTATTGCAATTTTTTTTTCATTTTGAGGCGAAATTGTTCCTTTGGGGGGGTATTGCAAATTTTGGCCATTTTGAAGCGAAATTGTTCCTTTGGGGGGTATTGCAATTTTTTGCCATTTTGAGGCGAAATTGTTCCTTTGGGGGGGTATTGCAACTTTTCGGCATTTTGAGGCGAAATTGTTCCTTTGGGGGGTATTGCATTTTTTTGCCATTTTGAGGTGAAATTGTTCCTTTGGGGGGGTATTGCAACTTTTGGCCATTTTGAAGCGAAATTGTTCCTTTGGAGGGTATTGCAATTTTTTGCCATTTTGAGGCGAAATTGTTCCTTTGGGGGGGTATTGCAACTTTTGGCCTTTTTGAGGCGAAATTGTTCCTTTGGGGGGGTATTGCAACTTTTGGCCATTTTGAAGCGAAATTGTTCCTTTGGGGGGGTATTGCAACTTTTGGCCATTTTGAAGCGAAATTGTTCCTTTCGGGGGGTATTGCAACTTTTCGGCATTTTGAGGCGAAATTGTTCCTTTGGGGGGTATTGCAACTTTTAGCCATATTGAAGCGAAATTGTTCCTTTCGGGGGGTATTGCAACTTTTCGGCATTTTGAGGCGAAATTGTTCCTTTGGGGGGGTATTGTAATTTTTTTTCCATTTTGAGGCGAAATTGTTCCTTTGGGGGGGTATTGCAACTTTTGGCCATTTTGAAGCGAAATTGTTCCTTTCGGGGGGTATTGCAACTTTTCGGCATTTTGAGTCGAAATTGTTCCTTTTGGGGGGTATTGCAACTTTTGGCCATTTTGAGTCGAAATTGTTCCTTTGGGGGGGGTATTGCAAATTTTGGCCATTTTGAGGCGAAATTGTTCCTTTGGGGGGGTATTGCAATTTTTCGGCATTTTGAGGCGAAATTGTTCCTTTGGGGGGGTATTGCAACTTTTGGCCATTTTGAAGCGAAATTGTTCCTTTGGGGGGTATTGCAATTTTTAACCATTTTGAGGCGAAATTGTTCCTTTGGGGGGGTATTGCAACTTTTGGCCATTTTGAAGTGAAATTGTTCCTTTCGGGGGGTATTGCAACTTTTCAGCATTTTGAAGCGAAATTGTTCCTTTGGGGGGGGGTATTGCAATTTTTTGCCATTTTGAGGCGAAATTGTTCCTTTGGGGGGGTATTGCAATTTTTTGCCATTTTGAGGCGAAATTGTTCCTTTGGGGGGTATTGCAATTTTTTGCCATTTTGAGGCGAAATTGTTCCTTTGGGGGGGTATTGCAACTTTTGGCCATATTGAAGCGAAATTGTTCCTTTGGGGGGTTTTTACAATTTTTGGCCATTTTGAGGCGAAATTGTTCCTTTCGGGGGGTATTGCAATTTTTTGCCATTTTGAGGCGAAATTGTTCCTTTGGGGGGGTATTGCAACTTTTGGCCATTTTGAAGCGAAATTGTTCCTTTGGGGGGGTATTGTAACTTTTCGGCATTTTGAGGCAAAATTGTTCCTTTGGGGGGGTATTGCAATTTTTTGCCATTTTGAGGCGAAATTGTTCCTTTGGGGGGGTATTGCAACTTTTGGCCATTTTGAAGCGAAATTGTTCCTTTCGGGGGGTATTGCAATTTTTTGCCATTTTGAGGCGAAATTGTTCCTTTCGGGGGTATTGCAACTTTTCGGCATTTTAAGGCGAAATTGTTCCTTTGGGGGGGTATTGCAACTTTTGGCCATATTATAGCGAAATTGTTCCTTTCCGGGGGTATTGCAACTTTTTAGCACTTTGAGGCGAAATTGTTCCTTTGGGGGGGTATTGCAATTTTTTGCCATTTTGAGGCGAAATTGTTCCTTTGGGGGGGTATTGCAACTTTTCGGCATTTTGAGGCGAAATTGTTCCTTTGGGGGGTATTGCAATTTTTTTTCCATTTTGAGGCGAAATTGTTCCTTTGGGGGGGTATTGCAACTTTTGGCCATTTTGAAGCGAAATTGTTCCTTTCGGGGGGTATTGAAACTTTTCGGCATTTTGAGGCGAAATTGTTCCTTTGGGGGGGTATTGCAACTTTTGGCCATATTGAAGCGAAATTGTTCCTTTGGGGGGGTATTGCAACTTTTGGACATTTTGAAGTGAAATTGTTCCTTTCGGGGGGTATTGCAACTTTTCAGCATTTTGAAGCGAAATTGTTCCTTTGGGGGGGGTATTGCAATTTTTTGCCATTTTGAGGCGAAATTGTTCCTTTGGGGGGGTATTGCAACTTTTGGCCATTTTGAAGCGAAATTGTTCCTTTGGGGGGGTATTGTAACTTTTCGGCATTTTGAGGCGAAATTGTTCCTTTGGGGGGGTATTGCAATTTTTTGCCATTTTGAGGCGAAATTGTTCCTTTGGGGGGGTATTGCAATTTTTTGCCATTTTGAGGCGAAATTGTTCCTTTGGGGGGGTATTGCAACTTTTGGCCATTTTGAAGCGAAATTGTTCCTTTCGGGGGGTATTGCAATTTTTTGCCATTTTGAAGCGAAATTGTTCCTTTCGGGGGTATTGCAACTTTTGGCCATATTATAGCGAAATTGTTCCTTTCCGGGGGTATTGCAACTTTTTAGCACTTTGAGGCGAAATTGTTCCTTTGGGGGGGTATTGCAATTTTTTGCCATTTTGAGGCGAAATTGTTCCTTTGGGGGGGTATTGCAACTTTTCGGCATTTTGAGGCGAAATTGTTCCTTTGGGGGGTATTGCAATTTTTTTTCCATTTTGAGGCGAAATTGTTCCTTTGGGGGGGTATTGCAACTTTTGGCCATATTGAAGCGAAATTGTTCCTTTGGGGGGGTATTGCAACTTTTGGACATTTTGAAGTGAAATTGTTCCTTTCGGGGGGTATTGCAACTTTTCAGCATTTTGAAGCGAAATTGTTCCTTTGGGGGGGGTATTGCAATTTTTTGCCATTTTGAGGCGAAATTGTTCCTTTGGGGGGGTATTGCAATTTTTTTTCATTTTGAGGCGAAATTGTTCCTTTGGGGGGGTATTGCAAATTTTGGCCATATTGAAGCGAAATTGTTCCTTTCGGGGGGTATTGCAACTTTTCAGCATTTTGAAGCGAAATTGTTCCTTTGGGGGGGTATTGCAATTTTTTGCCATTTTGAGGCGAAATTGTTCCTTTGGGGGGGTATTGCAAATTTTGGCCATTTTGAAGCGAAATTGTTCCTTTGGGGGGGTATTGCAATTTTTTGCCATTTTTGAGGCGAAATTGTTCCTTTGGGGGGGTATTGCAACTTTTCGGCATTTTGAGGCGAAATTGTTCCTTTGGGGGGGTATTGCAATTTTTTGCCATTTTGAGGTGAAATTGTTCCTTTGGGGGGGTATTGCAACTTTTGGCCATTTTGAAGCGAAATTGTTCCTTTGGGGGGGTATTGCAACTTTTCGGCATTTTGAGGCGAAATTGTTAATTGGGGGGGTATTGCAACTTTTGGCCATTTTGAAGCGAAATTGTTCCTTTGGGGGGGTATTGCAATTTTTAACCATTTTGAGGCGAAATTGTTCCTTTGGGGTGGTATTGCAACTTTTGGCCATTTTGAAGTGAAATTGTTCCTTTCGGGGGGTATTGCAACTTTTCAGCATTTTGAAGCGAAATTGTTCCTTTGGGGGGGTATTGCAATTTTTTGCCATTTTGAGGCGAAATTGTTCCTTTGGGGGGGTATTGCAACTTTTCGGCATTTTGAGGCGAAATTGTTCCTTTGGGGGGGTATTGCAATTTTTGCCATTTTGAGGTGAAATTGTTCCTTTGGGGGGTATTGCAACTTTTGGCCATTTTGAAGCGAAATTGTTCCTTTGGGGGGTATTGCAATTTTTTGCCATTTTGAGGCGAAATTGTTCCTTTGGGGGGGTATTGCAACTTTTGGCCTTTTTGAGGCGAAATTGTTCCTTTGGGGGGGTATTGCAACTTTTGGCCATTTTGAAGCGAAATTGTTCCTTTCGGGGGGTATTGCAACTTTTCGGCATTTTGAGGCGAAATTGTTCCTTTGGGGGGTATTGCAACTTTTAGCCATATTGAAGCGAAATTGTTCCTTTCGGGGGGTATTGCAACTTTTCGGCATTTTGAGGCGAAATTGTTCCTTTGGGGGGGTATTGCAATTTTTTGCCATTTTGAGGCGAAATTGTTCCTTTGGGGGGGTATTGCAACTTTTGGCCATTTTGAAGCGAAATTGTTCCTTTGGGGGGGCATTGCAACTTTTGGCCATTTTGAAGCGAAATTGTTCCTTTCGGGGGGTATTGCAACTTTTGGCCTTTTTGAGGCGAAATTGTTCCTTTGGGGGGGTATTGCAATTTTTTGCCATTTTGAGGTGAAATTGTTCCTTTGGGGGGGTATTGCAACTTTTGGCCATTTTGAAGCGAAATTGTTCCTTTGGGGGGGTATTGCAACTTTTCGGCATTTTGAGGCGAAATTGTTAATTGGGGGGGTATTGCAACTTTTGGCCATTTTGAAGCGAAATTGTTCCTTTGGGGGGGTATTGCAATTTTTAACCATTTTGAGGCGAAATTGTTCCTTTGGGGTGGTATTGCAACTTTTCGGCATTTTGAGGCGAAATTGTTCCTTTGGGGGGGTATTGCAATTTTTTGCCATTTTGAGGTGAAATTGTTCCTTTGGGGGGTATTGCAACTTTTGGCCATTTTGAAGCGAAATTGTTCCTTTGGGGGGTATTGCAACTTTTCAGCATTTTGAAGCGAAATTGTTCCTTTGGGGGGGTATTGCAATTTTTTGCCATTTTGAGGCGAAATTGTTCCTTTGGGGGGGTATTGCAACTTTTCGGCATTTTGAGGCGAAATTGTTCCTTTGGGGGGGTATTGCAATTTTTTGCCATTTTGAGGTGAAATTGTTCCTTTGGGGGGTATTGCAACTTTTGGCCATTTTGAAGCGAAATTGTTCCTTTGGGGGGTATTGCAATTTTTTGCCATTTTGAGGCGAAATTGTTCCTTTGGGGGGGTATTGCAACTTTTGGCCTTTTTGAGGCGAAATTGTTCCTTTGGGGGGGTATTGCAACTTTTGGCCATTTTGAAGCGAAATTGTTCCTTTCGGGGGGTATTGCAACTTTTCGGCATTTTGAGGCGAAATTGTTCCTTTAAGGGGGTATTGCAACTTTTAGCCATATTGAAGCGAAATTGTTCCTTTCGGGGGGTATTGCAACTTTTCGGCATTTTGAGGCGAAATTGTTCCTTTGGGGGGGTATTGCAATTTTTTGCCATTTTGAGGCGAAATTGTTCCTTTGGGGGGGTATTGCAACTTTTGGCCATTTTGAAGCGAAATTGTTCCTTTGGGGGGGTATTGCAACTTTTGGCCATTTTGAAGCGAAATTGTTCCTTTCGGGGGGTATTGCAACTTTTGGCCTTTTTGAGGCGAAATTGTTCCTTTGGGGGGGTATTGCAACTTTTGGCCATTTTGAAGCGAAATTGTTCCTTTGGGGGGGTATTGCAACTTTTCAGCATTTTGAAGCGAAATTGTTCCTTTGGGGGGTATTGCAATTTTTTGCCATTTTGAGGCGAAATTGTTCCTTTGGAGGGGGTATTGCAAATTTTGGCCATTTTGAAGCGAAATTGTTCCTTTGGGGGGGTATTGCAACTTTTCGGCATTTTGAGGCGAAATTGTTCCTTTGGGGGGGTATTGCAATTTTTTGCCATTTTGAGGTGAAATTGTTCCTTTGGGGGGGAATTGCAACTTTTGGCCATTTTGAAGCGAAATTGTTCCTTTGGGGGGTATTGCAATTTTTTGCCATTTTGAGCCGAAATTGTTCCTTTGGTGGGGTATTGCAACTTTTGGCCTTTTTGAGGCGAAATTGTTCCTTTGGGGGGGTATTGCAACTTTTGGCCATTTTGAAGCGAAATTGTTCCTTTGGGGGGGTATTGCAACTTTTCAGCATTTTGAAGCGAAATTGTTCCTTTGGGGGGGTATTGCAATTTTTTGCCATTTCGAAGCGAAATTGTTCCTTTGGGGGGGTATTGCAACTTTTTGCCATTTTGAAGCGAAATTGTTCCTTTGGGGGGGTATTGCAATTTTTAACCATTTTGAGGCGAAATTGTTCCTTTGGGGGGGTATTGCAACTTTTGGCCATTTTGAAGCGAAATTGTTCCTTTCGGGGGGTATTGCAACTTTTCGGCATTTTGAGGCGAAATTGTTCCTTTGGGGGGGTATTGCAACTTTTCGGCATTTTGAGGCGAAATTGTTCCTTTGGGGGGTATTGCAACTTTTGGCCATTTTGAAGCGAAATTGTTCCTTTCGGGGGGTATTGCAACTTTTCGGCATTTTGAAGCGAAATTGTTCCTTTGGGGGTATTGCACTTTTTTGCCATTTTGAGGCGAAATTGTTCCTTTGGGGGGGTATTGCAACTTTTGGCCATTTTGAAGCGAAATTGTTCCTTTGGGGGGGTATTGCAATTTTTTTTTCATTTTGAGGCGAAATTGTTCCTTTGGGGGGGTATTGCAACTTTTGGCCATTTTGAAGCGAAATTGTTCCTTTGGGGGGGTATTGCAATTTTTTGCCATTTTGAGGCGAAATTGTTCCTTTGGGGGGGTATTGCAACTTTTGGCCTTTTTGAGGCGAAATTGTTCCTTTGGGGGGGTATTGCAACTTTTGGCCATTTTGAAGCGAAAATGTTCCTTTGGGGGGGTATTGCAACTTATCGGCATTTTGAGGCGAAATTGTTCCTTTGGGGGGTATTGCAATTTTTTGCCATTTTGAGGCGAAATTGTTCCTTTGGGGGGTATTGCAACTTTTGGCAATTTTGAAGTGAAATTGTTCCTTTCGGGGGGTATTGCAACTTTTCAGCATTTTGAAGCGAAATTGTTTCTTTGGGGGGGGTATTGCAATTTTTTGCTATTTTGAGGCGAAATTGTTCCTTTGGGGGGGTATTACAACTTTTGGCCATTTTGAAGAGAAATTGTTCCTTTGGGGGGGTATTGCAATTTTTTGCCATTTTGAGGCGAAATTGTTCCTTTGGGGGGGTATTGCAACTTTTGGCCATATTGAAGCGAAATTGTTCCTTTGGGGGGTTTTTACAATTTTTGGCCATTTTAAGGGGAAATTGTTCCTTTCGGGGGGTATTGCAATTTTTTGCCATTTTGAGGCGAAATTGTTCCTTTGTGGGGGTATTGCAACTTTTGGCCATTTTGAAGCGAAATTGTTCCTTTGGGGGGGTATTGCAATTTTTTGTCATTTTGAGGCGAAATTGTTCCTTTGGGGGGGTATTGCAACTTTTCGGCATTTTGAGGCGAAATTGTTCATTTGGGGGGGTATTGCAATTTTTTTTTCATTTTGAGGCGAAATTGTTCCTTTGGGGGGGGTATTGCAAATTTTGGCCATTTTGAAGCGAAATTGTTCCTTTGGGGGGGTATTGCAATTTTTTGTCATTTTGAGGCGAAATTGTTCCTTTGGGGGGGTATTGCAACTTTTCGGCATTTTGAGGCGAAATTGTTCCTTTGGGGGGGTATTGCAATTTTTTGCCATTTTGAGGTGAAATTGTTCCTTTGGGGGGGTATTGCAACTTTTCGGCATTTTGAGGCGAAATTGTTCCTTTGGGGGGGTATTGCAACTTTTGGACATTTTGAAGTGAAATTGTTCCTTTCGGGGGGTATTGCAACTTTTCAGCATTTTGAAGCGAAATTGTTCCTTTGGGGGGGGTATTGCAATTTTTTGCCATTTTGAGGCGAAATTGTTCCTTTGAGGGGTATTGCAATTTTTTGCCATTTTGAGGCGAAATTGTTCCTTTGGGGGGGTATTGCAACTTTTGGCCTTTTTGAGGCGAAATTGTTCCTTTGGGGGGGTATTGCAACTTTTGGCCATTTTGAAGCGAAATTGTTCCTTTCGGGGGGTATTTCAACTTTTGGCCATATTGAAGCGAAATTGTTCCTTTCGGGGGGTATTGCAACTTTTCGGCATTTTGAGGCGAAATTGTTCCTTTGGGGGGGTATTGCAACTTTTGGCCATATTGAAGCGAAATTGTTCCTTTCGGGGGGTATTGCAACTTTTCAGCACTTTGAGGCGAAATTGTTCCTTTGGGGGGGTATTGCAACTTTTCGTCATTTTGAGGCGAAATTGTTCCTTTGGGGGGGTATTGCAATTTTTGCCATTTTGAGGCGAAATTGTTCCTTTGGGGGGGTATTGCAACTTTTGGCCATTTTGAAGCGAAATTGTTCCTTTCGGGGGGTATTGCAACTTTTCGGCATTTTGAGGCGAAATTGTTCCTTTGGGGGGGTATTGCAACTTTTGGCCATATTGAAGCGAAATTGTTCCTTTCGGGGGGTATTGCAACTTTTCAGCACTTTGAGGCGAAATTGTTCCTTTGGGGGGGTATTGCAATTTTTTGCCATTTTGAGGCGAAATTGTTCCTTTGGGGGGTATTGCAATTTTTTTTCCATTTTGAGGCGAAATTGTTCCTTTGGGGGGGTATTGCAACTTTTGACCATTTTGAAGCGAAATTGTTCCTTTCGGGGGGTATTGCAACTTTTGGCCATTTTGAGGCGAAATTGTTCCTTTAAGGGGGTATTGCAACTTTTGGCCTTTTTGAGGCGAAATTGTTCCTTTGGGGTGTATTGCAACTTTTGGCCATTTTGAAGCGAAATTGTTCCTTTCGGGGGGTATTGCAACTTTTCAGCATTTTGAAGCGAAATTGTTCCTTTGGGGGGGTATTGCAATTTTTTGCCATTTTGAAGCGAAATTGTTCCTTTGGGGGGGTATTGCAATTTTTTGCCATTTTGAGGCGAAATTGTTCCTTTGGGGGGTATTACAACTTTTGGCCATATTGAAGCGAAATTGTTCCTTTGGGGGGTTTTTACAATTTTTGGCCATTTTGAAGCGAAATTGTTCCTTTGGGGGGGTATTGCAACTTTTCGGCATTTTGAGGCGAAATTGTTCCTTTGGGGGGGTATTGCAATTTTTTGCCATTTTGAGGCGAAATTGTTCCTTTGGGGGGGTATTGCAACTTTTGGCCATTTTGAAGCGAAATTGTTCCTTTCGGGGGGTATTGCAACTTTTCGGCATTTTGAGGCGAAATTGTTCCTTTGGGGGGTATTGCAACTTTTGGCCATTTTGAAGCGAAATTGTTCCTTTGGGGGGATATTGCAATTTTTTGCCATTTTGAGGCGAAATTGTTCCTTTGGGGGGGTATTGCAACTTTTGGCGATTTTGAAGCGAAATTGTTCCTTTCGGGGGGTATTGCAACTTTTCGGCATTTTGAGGCGAAATTGTTCCTTTGGGGGGGTATTGCAATTTTTTGCCATTTTGAGGCGAAATTGTTCCTTGGGGGGGTATTGCAAATTTTGGCCATTTTGAAGCGAAATTGTTCCTTTGGGGGGGTATTGCAATTTTTTGCCATTTTGAGGCGAAATTGTTCCTTTGGGGGGGTATTGCAACTTTTCGGCATTTTGAGGCGAAATTGTTCCTTTGGGGGGGTATTGCAACTTTTAGCCATATTGAAGCGAAATTGTTCCTTTCGGGGGGTATTGCAACTTTTCGGCATTTTGAGGCAAAATTGTTCCTTTGGGGGGGTATTGCAATTTTTTTTCCATTTTGAGGCGAAATTGTTCCTTTGGGGGGATATTGCAACTTTTGGCCATTTTGAAGCGAAATTGTTCCTTTCGGGGGGTATTGCAACTTTTCGGCATTTTGAAGCGAAATTGTTCCTTTGGGGGGTATTGCAATTTTTTGCCATTTTGAGGCGAAATTGTTCCTTTTGGGGGGTATTGCAACTTTTGGCCATTTTGAGGCGAAATTGTTCCTTTGGGGGGGGGTATTGCAAATTTTGGCCATTTTGAGGTGAAATTGTTCCTTTGGGGGGGTATTGCAACTTTTGGCCATTTTGAAGCGAAATTGTTCCTTTGGGGGGGTATTGCAACTTTTGGCCATTTTGAAGCGAAATTGTTCCTTTGGGGGGGTATTGCAATTTTTAACCATTTTGAGGCGAAATTGTTCCTTTGGGGGGGGTATTGCAATTTTTTGCCATTTTGAGGCGAAATTGTTCCTTTGGGGGGTATTGCAATTTTTTGCCATTTTGAGGCGAAATTGTTCCTTTGGGGGGGTATTGCAACTTTTGGCCATATTGAAGCGAAATTGTTCCTTTGGGGGGTTTTTACAATTTTTGGCCATTTTGAGGCGAAATTGTTCCTTTCGGGGGGTATTGCAATTTTTTGCCATTTTGAGGCGAAATTGTTCCTTTGAGGGGGTATTGCAACTTTTGGCCATTTTGAAGCGAAATTGTTCCTTTGGGGGGGTATTGTAACTTTTCGGCATTTTGAGGCGAAATTGTTCCTTTGGGGGGGTATTGCAATTTTTTGCCATTTTGAGGCGAAATTGTTCCTTTGGGGGGGTATTGCAACTTTTGGCCATTTTGAAGCGAAATTGTTCCTTTCGGGGGGTATTGCAATTTTTTGCCATTTTGAGGCGAAATTGTTCCTTTGGGGGGGTATTGCAACTTTTGGCCATTTTGAAGCGAAATTGTTCCTTTCGGGGGTATTGCAACTTTTCGGCATTTTAAGGCGAAATTGTTCCATTGGGGGGGTATTGCAACTTTTGGCCATATTGAAGCGAAATTGTTCCTTTCCGGGGGTATTGCAACTTTTCAGCACTTTGAGGCGAAATTGTTCCTTTGGGGGGGTATTGCAATTTTTTGCCATTTTGAGGCGAAATTGTTCCTTTGGGGGGGTATTGCAATTTTTTGCCATTTTGAGGCGAAATTGTTCCTTTCGGGGGGTATTGCAATTTTTTGCCATTTTGAGGCGAAATTGTTCCTTTGGGGGGGTATTGCAACTTTTGGCCATTTTGAAGCGAAATTGTTCCTTTGGGGGGGTATTGTAACTTTTCGGCATTTTGAGGCGAAATTGTTCCTTTGGGGGGGTATTGCAATTTTTTGCCATTTTGAGGCGAAATTGTTCCTTTGGGTGGGTATTGCAATTTTTTGCCATTTTGAAGCGAAATTGTTCCTTTCGGGAGGTATTGCAATTTTTTGCCATTTTGAGGCGAAATTGTTCCTTTGGGGGGGTATTGTAACTTTTCGGCATTTTAAGGCGAAATTGTTCCTTTGGGGGGGTATTGCAACTTTTGGCCATATTGAAGCGAAATTGTTCCTTTCCGGGGGTATTGCAACTTTTCAGCACTTTGAGGCGAAATTGTTCCTTTGGGGGGGTATTGCAATTTTTTGCCATTTTGAGGCGAAATTGTTCCTTTGGGGGGGTATTGCAACTTATCGGCATTTTAAGGCGAAATTGTTCCTTTGGGGGGTATTGCAATTTTTTTTCCATTTTGAGGCGAAATTGTTCCTTTGGGGGGGTATTGCAACTTTTCAGCACTTTGAGGCGAAATTGTTCCTTTGGGGGGGTATTGCAACTTTTGGACATTTTGAAGTGAAATTGTTCCTTTCGGGGGGTATTGCAACTTTTCAGCATTTTGAAGCGAAATTGTTCCTTTGGGGGGGTATTGCAATTTTTTGCCATTTTGAGGCGAAATTGTTCCTTTGGGGGGTATTGCAATTTTTTTTCATTTTGAGGCGAAATTGTTCCTTTGGGGGGGTATTGCAAATTTTGGCCATTTTGAAGCGAAATTGTTCCTTTGGGGGGTATTGCAATTTTTTGCCATTTTGAGGCGAAATTGTTCCTTTGGGGGGGTATTGCAACTTTTCGGCATTTTGAGGCGAAATTGTTCCTTTGGGGGGGTATTGCAATTTTTTGCCATTTTGAGGTGAAATTGTTCCTTTCGGGGGGTATTGCAACTTTTGGCCATTTTGAAGCGAAATTGTTCCTTTGGGGGTATTGCATTTTTTTGCCATTTTGAGGCGAAATTGTTCCTTTGGGGGGGTATTGCAACTTTTGGCCTTTTTGAGGCGAAATTGTTCTTTTGGGGGGGTATTGCAACTTTTGGCCATTTTGAAGCGAAATTGTTCCTTTGGGGGGTATTGCAACTTTTGGCCATTTTGAGGCAAAATTGTTAATTGGGGGGGTATTGCAACTTTTGGCCATTTTGAAGTGAAATTGTTCCTTTCGGGGGGTATTGCAACTTTTCAGCATTTTGAAGCGAAATTGTTCCTTTGGGGGGGTATTGCAATTTTTTGCCATTTTGAGGCGAAATTGTTCCTTTGGGGGGGTATTGCAACTTTTCGGCATTTTGAGGCGAAATTGTTCCTTTGGGGGGGTATTGCAATTTTTTGCCATTTTGAGGTGAAATTGTTCCTTTGGGGGGTATTGCAACTTTTGGCCATTTTGAAGCGAAATTGTTCCTTTGGGGGGTATTGCATTTTTTTGCCATTTTGAGGTGAAATTGTTCCTTTGGGGGGGTATTGCAACTTTTGGCCATTTTGAAGCGAAATTGTTCCTTTGGGGGGTATTGCAATTTTTTGCCATTTTGAGGCGAAATTGTTCCTTTGGGGGGGTATTGCAACTTTTGGCCTTTTTGAGGCGAAATTGTTCCTTTGGGGGGGTATTGCAACTTTTGGCCATTTTGAAGCGAAATTGTTCCTTTCGGGGGGTATTGCAACTTTTCGGCATTTTGAGGCGAAATTGTTCCTTTGGGGGGGGTATTGCAACTTTTAGCCATATTGAAGCGAAATTGTTCCTTTCGGGGGGTATTGCAACTTTTCAGCACTTTGAGGCGAAATTGTTCCTTTGGGGGGGTATTGCAATTTTTTGCCATTTTGAGGCGAAATTGTTCCTTTGGGGGGGTATTGCAACTTTTCGGCATTTTGAGGCGAAATTGTTCCTTTGGGGGGGTATTGCAATTTTTTGACATTTTGAGGTGAAATTGTTCCTTTGGGGGGGTATTGCAACTTTTGTCCATTTTGAAGCGAAATTGTTCCTTTTGGGGGGTGTTGCATTTTTTTGCCATTTTGAGGCGAAATTGTTCCTTTGGGGGGGTATTGCAATTTTTTGCCATTTTGAAGCGAAATTGTTCCTTTGCGGGGTGTTGCATTTTTTTTCCATTTTGAGGCGAAATTGTTCCTTTGGGGGGGTATTGCAACTTTTGGCCATTTTGAAGCGAAATTGTTCCTTTCGGGGGGTATTGCAACTTTTCGGCATTTTGAGGCAAAATTGTTCCTTTGGGGGGGGTATTGCAACTTTTGGCCATATTGAAGCGAAATTGTTCCTTTCGGGGGGTATTGCAACTTTTCAGCACTTTGAGGCGAAATTGTTCCTTTCGGGGGGTATTGCAACTTTTCAGCATTTTGAAGCGAAATTGTTCCTTTGGGGGGGTATTGCAATTTTTTGCCATTTTGAGGCGAAATTGTTCCTTTGGGGGGGTATTGCAATTTTTTGCCATTTTGAGGCGAAATTGTTCCTTTGGGGGGGTATTGCAACTTTTGGCCATTTTGAGGTGAAATTGTTCCTTTGGGGGGTGTTGCATTTTTTTGCCATTTTGAGGCGAAATTGTTCCTTTGGGGGGGTATTGCAATTTTTTGCCATTTTGAGGCGAAATTGTTCCTTTGGGGGGGTATTGCAACTTTTCGGCATTTTGAGGCGAAATTGTTCCTTTGGGGGGTATTGCAATTTTTTTTCCATTTTGAGGCGAAATTGTTCCTTTGGGGGGGTATTGCAACTTTTGGCCATTTTGAAGCGAAATTGTTCCTTTCGGGGGGTATTGCAACTTTTCAGCATTTTGAAGCGAAATTGTTCCTTTGGGGGGGTATTGCAATTTTTTGCCATTTTGAGGCGAAATTGTTCCTTTGGGGGGGGTATTGCAACTTTTCAGCACTTTGAGGCGAAATTGTTTCTTTGGGGGGGTATTGCAATTTTTTGCCATTTTGAGGCGAAATTGTTCCTTTGGGGGGGTATTGCAACTTTTCGGCATTTTGAGGCGAAATTGTTCCTTTGGGGGTGTATTGCAACTTTTGGCCATTTTGAAGCGAAATTGTTCCTTTGGGGGGGTATTGCAATTTTTTGCCATTTTGAGGCGAAATTGTTCCTTTGGGGGGGGTATTGCAACTTTTGGCCATTTTGAAGTGAAATTGTTCCTTTGGGGGGTATTGCAACTTTTGGCCATTTTGAAGCGAAATTGTTCCTTTGGGAGGGTATTGCAATTTTTAACCATTTTGAGGCGAAATTGTTCCTTTGGGGGGGTATTGCAACTTTTGGACATTTTGAAGTGAAATTGTTCCTTTCGGGGGGTATTGCAACTTTTCAGCATTTTGAAGCGAAATTGTTCCTTTGGGGGGGTATTGCAATTTTTTGCCATTTTGAGGCGAAATTGTTCCTTTGGGGGGGTATTGCAATTTTTTGCCATTTTGAGGTGAAATTGTTCCTTTGGGGGGGTATTGCAACTTTTGGCCATTTTGAGGCGAAATTGTTCCTTTGGGGGGGTATTGCAACTTTTGGCCATATTGAAGCGAAGTTGTTCCTTTTGGGGGGTTTTTACAATTTTTGGCCATTTTGAGGCGAAATTGTTCCTTTCGGGGGGTATTGCAATTTTTTGCCATTTTGAGGCGAAATTGTTCCTTTGGGGGGTATTGCAACTTTTGGCCATTTTGAAGCGAAATTGTTCCTTTGGGGGGGTATTGCAACTTTTCGGCATTTTGAGGCGAAATTGTTCCTTTGGGGGGGTATTGCAGTTTTTTGCCATTTTGAGGCGAAATTGTTCCTTTGAGGGGGTATTGCAACTTTTGACCATTTTGAAGTGAAATTGTTCCTTTGGGGGGGTATTGCAATTTTTGCCATTTTGAGGCGAAATTGTTCCTTTGGGGGGGTATTGCAATTTTTTGCCATTTTGAGGCGAAATTGTTCCTTTGGGGGGGTATTGCAACTTTTGGCCATTTTGAAGCGAAATTGTTCCTTTGGTGGGGTATTGCAATTTTTTGCCATTTTGAGGCGAAATTGTTCCTTTGGGGGGGTATTGCAACTTTTGGTCATATTGAAGCGAAATTGTTCCTTTGGGGGGTTTTTACAATTTTTTTGCCATTTTGAGGCGAAATTGTTCCTTTCGGGGGGTATTGCAACTTTTGGCCATTTTGAAGCGAAATTGTTCCTTTGGGGGGTATTACAACTTTTCGGCATTTTGAGGCGAAATTGTTCCTTTGGGAAGGTATTGCAATTTTTTGCCATTTTGAGGCGAAATTGTTCCTTTGGGGGGGTATTGCAACTTTTGGCCATTTTGAAGCGAAATTGTTCCTTTCGGGGGGTATTGCAACTTTTCGGCATTTTGAGGCGAAATTGTTCCTTTGGGGGGGTATTGCACCTTTTGGCCATTTTGAAGTGAAATTGTTCCTTTGGGGGGGTATTGCAACTTTTCGGCATTTTGAGGCGAAATTGTTCCTTTGGGGGGGTATTGCAATTTTTTGCCATTTTGAGGCGAAATTGTTCCTTTGGGGGGGGTATTGCAACTTTTGGCCATATTGAAGCGAAATTGTTCCTTTGGGGGGGTATTGCAATTTTTAATAATTTTGAAGCGAAATTGTTCCTTTCGGGGGATATTGCAACTTTTCAGCATTTTGAGGCGAAATTGTTCCTTTGGGGGGGTATTGCAATTTTTTGCCATTTTGAGGCGAAATTGTTTCTTTGGGGGGGTATTGCAACTTTTCGGCATTTTGAGGCGAAATTGTTCCTTTGGGGGGTATTGCAATTTTTTTTCCATTTTGAGGCGAAATTGTTCCTTTGGGGGGGTATTGCAACTTTTGGCCATTTTGAAGCGAAATTGTTCCTTTCGGGGGGTATTGCAACTTTTCGGCATTTTGAAGCGAAATTGTTCCTTTTGGGGGGTATTGCAATTTTTTGCCATTTTGAGGCGAAATTGTTCCTTTGGGGGGGTATTGCAACTTTTGGCCATTTTGAAGCGAAATTGTTCCTTTGGGGGGGTATTGCAATTTTTTTTTCATTTGAGGCGAAATTGTTCCTTTGGGGGGGTATTGCAAATTTTGGCCATTTGGAAGCGAAATTGTTCCTCTGGGGGGGGTATTGCAATTTTTTGCCATTTTGAGGCGAAATTGTTCCTTTGGGGGGGTATTGCAACTTTTCGGCATTTTGAGGCGAAATTGTTCCTTTGGGGGGGTATTGCAATTTTTTGCCATTTTGAGGTGAAATTGTACCTTTGGGGGGGTATTGCAACTTTTGGCCATTTTGAAGCGAAATTGTTCCTTTGGGGGGTATTGCAACTTTTGGCCTTTTTGAGGCGAAATTGTTCCTTTGGGGGGTATTGCATTTTTTGGCCATTTTGAAGCGAAATTGTTCCTTTGGGGGGGTATTGCAACTTTTCGGCATTTTGAGGCGAAATTGTTCCTTTGGGGGGGTATTGCAATTTTTTGCCATTTTGAGGTGAAATTGTTCCTTTGGGGGGGTATTGCAACTTTTGGCCATTTTGAAGCGAAATTGTTCCTTTGGGGGGTATTGCATTTTTTTGCCATTTTGAGGCGAAATTGTTCCTTTGGGGGGTATTGCAACTTTTGGCCATTTTGAAGCGAAATTGTTCCTTTGGGGGGGTATTGCAATTTTTTGCCATTTTGAGGCCAAATTGTTCCTTTGGGGGGGTATTGCAACTTTTGGCCTTTTTGAGGCGATATTGTTCCTTTGGGGGAGTATTGCAACTTTTGGCCATTTTGAAATGAAATTGTTCCTTTCGGGGGGTATTGCAACTTTTCAGCATTTTGAAGCGAAATTGTTCCTTTGGGGGGTATTGCAATTTTTTGCCATTTTGAGGCGAAATTGTTCCTTTGGGGGGGTATTGCAACTTTTGGCCATATTGAAGCGAAATTGTTCCTTTGGGGGGGTATTGCAATTTTTTGCCATTTTGAGGCGAAATTGTTCCTTTGGGGGGGTATTGCAACTTTTGGCCATTTTGAAGCGAAATTGTTCCTTTGGGGGGGTATTGCAACTTTTCGGCATTTTGAGGCGAAATTGTTCCTTTGGGGGGGTATTGCAATTTTTTGCCATTTTGAGGCGAAATTGTTCCTTGGGGGGGTATTGCAACTTTTGGCCAATATGAAGCGAAATTGTTCCTTTGGGGAGGTATTGCAATTTTTTGCCATTTTGAGGCGAAATTGTTCCTTTGGGGGGGTATTGCAATTTTTTGCCATTTTGAGGCGAAATTGTTCCTTGGGGGGGAATTGCAACTTTTGGCCATTTTGAAGCGAAATTGTTCCTTTGGGGGGTATTGCAATTTTTTGCCATTTTGAGGCGAAATTGTTCCTTTGGGGGGGTATTGCAACTTTTGGCCATTTTGAAGTGAAATTGTTCCTTTCGGGGGGTATTGCAATTTTTTGCCATTTTGAGGCGAAATTGTTCCTTTGGGGGGGTATTGCAACTTTTGGCCATATTGAAGCGAAATTGTTCCTTTGGGGGGTTTTTACAATTTTCGGCATTTTGAGGCGAAATTGTTCCTTTGGGGGGGTATTGCAACTTTTGGCCATTTTGAAGCGAAATCGTTCCTTTGGGGGGGTATTGCAACTTTTCGGCATTTTGAGGCGAAATTGTTCCTTTGGGGGGGTATTGCAATTTTTTGCCATTTTGAGGTGAAATTGTTCCTTTGGGGGGGTATTGCAACTTTTGGCCATTTTGAAGCGAAATTGTTCCTTTGGGGGGTATAGCATTTTTTTGCCATTTTGAGGCGAAATTGTTCCTTTGGGGGGGTATTGCAACTTTTGGCCATTTTGAAGCGAAATTGTTCCTTTGGGGGGGTATTGCAATTTTTTGCTATTTTGAGGCGAAATTGTTCCTTTGGGGGGGTATTGCAACTTTTCGGCATTTTGAGGCATAATTGTTCCTTTGGGGGGGTATTGCAATTTTTTGCCATTTTGAGGCGAAATTGTTCCTTTGGGGGGGTATTGCAACTTTTGGCCATTTTGAAGCGAAATTGATCCTTTGGGGGGTATTGCAATTTTTAACCATTTTGAGGCGAAATTGTTCCTTTGGGAGGGTATTGCAACTTTTGGCCATTTTGAAGTGAAATTGTTCCTTTCGGGGGGTATTGCAACTTTTCAGCATTTTGAAGCGAAATTGTTCCTTTGGGGGGTATTGCAATTTTTTGCCATTTTGAGGCGAAATTGTTCGTTTGGGGGGGTATTGGAATTTTTTGCCATTTTGAGGCGAAATTGTTCCTTTGGGGGGGTATTGCAACTTTTGGCAATTTTGAGGCGAAATTGTTCCTTTCGGGGGGTATTGCAACTTTTCGGCATTTTGAGGCGAAATTGTTCCTTTGGGGGGGTATTGCAATTTTTTGCCATTTTGAGGCGAAATTGTTCCTTTGGGGGGGTATTGCAACTTTTGGCCATTTTGAAGCGAAATTGTTCCTTTCGGGGGTATTGCAACTTTTCGGCATTTTGAGGCGAAATTGTTCCTTTGGGGGGGTATTGCAACTTTTGGCCATTTTGAGGCGAAATTGTTCCTTTGGGGGGGTATTGCAATTTTTTTGCCATTTTGAGGCGAAATTGTTCCTTTAAGGGGTATTGCAACTTTTCGGCATTTTGAGGCGAAATTGTTCCTTTGGGGGGGTATTGCAATTTTTTGCCATTTTGAGGCGAAATTGTTCCTTTGGGGGGGTATTGCAACTTTTGGCCATTTTGAAGCGAAATTGTTCCTTTCGGGGGTATTGCAACTTTTCGGCATTTTGAGGCGAAATTGTTCCTTTGGGGGGGTATTGCAATTTTTTGCCATTTTGAGGCGAAATTGTTCCTTTGGGGGGGTATTGCAACTTTTGGCCATATTGAAGCGAAATTGTTCCTTTGGGGGGGTATTGCAATTTTTTGCCATTTTGAGGCGAAATTGTTCCTTTGGGGGGGTATTGCAACTTTTGGCCATTTTGAAGCGAAATTGTTCCTTTGGGGGGGTATTGCAACTTTTGGCCTTTTTGAGGCGATATTGTTCCTTTGGGGGAGTATTGCAACTTTTGGCCATTTTGAAGCGAAATTGTTCCTTTGGGGGGGTATTGCAATTTTTTGCCATTTTGAGGCGAAATTGTTCCTTTGGGGGGGTATTGCAGCTTTTGGCCATTTTGAAGCGAAATTGTTCCTTTGGGGGGGTATTGCAACTTTTCGGCATTTTGAGGCGAAATTGTTCCTTGGGGGGGTATTGCAACTTTTGGCCATTTTGAAGCGAAATTGTTCCTTTGGGGGGGTATTGCAATTTTTAACCATTTTGAGGCGAAATTGTTCCTTTGGGGGGGTATTGCAACTTTTGGCCATTTTGAAGTGAAATTGTTCCTTTCGGGGGGTATTGCAACTTTTCAGCATTTTGAAGCGAAATTGTTCCTTTGGGGGGGTATTGCAATTTTTTGCCATTTTGAGGCGAAATTGTTCCTTTGGGGGGGTATTGCAATTTTTTGCCATTTTGAGGCGAAATTGTTCCTTTGGGGGGGTATTGCAACTTTTGGCCATTTTGAAGCGAAATTGTTCCTTTGGGGGGGTATTGCAATTTTTTGCCATTTTGAGGCGAAATTGTTCCTTTGGGGGGGTATTGCAACTTTTGGCCATATTGAAGCGAAATTGTTCCTTTGGGGGGTTTTTACAATTTTTGGCAATTTTGAGGCGAAATTGTTCCTTTCGGGGGTATTGCAACTTTTCGGCATTTTGAAGCGAAATTGTTCCTTTGGGGAGGTATTGCAATTTTTTGCCATTTTGAGGCGAAATTGTTCCTTTGGGGGGTATTGCAACTTTTGGCCATTTTGAAGTGAAATTGTTCCTTTCGGGGGGTATTGCAACTTTTCAGCATTTTGAGGCGAAATTGTTCCTTTGGGGGGGTATTGCAACTTTTGGCCATTTTGAAGCGAAATTGTTCCTTTCGGGGGGTATTGCAACTTTTCGGCATTTTGAGGCGAAATTGTTCCTTTGGGGGGGTATTGCACCTTTTGGCCATTTTGAAGTGAAATTGTTCCTTTGGGGGGGTATTGCAACTTTTCGGCATTTTGAGGCGAAATTGTTCCTTTGGGGGGGTATTGCAATTTTTTGCCATTTTGAGGCGAAATTGTTCCTTTGGGGGGGGTATTGCAACTTTTGGCCATATTGAAGCGAAATTGTTCCTTTGGGGGGGTATTGCAATTTTTAATCATTTTGAAGCGAAATTGTTCCTTTCGGGGGATATTGCAACTTTTCAGCATTTTGAGGCGAAATTGTTCCTTTGGGGGGGTATTGCAATTTTTTGCCATTTTGAGGTGAAATTGTTCCTTTGGGGGGGTATTGCAACTTTTGGCCATTTTGAAGCGAAATTGTTCCTTTGGGGGGTATTGCATTTTTTTGCCATTTTGAGGCGAAATTGTTCCTTTGGGGGGTATTGCAACTTTTGGCCATTTTGAAGCGAAATTGTTCCTTTGGGGGGGTATTGCAATTTTTTGCCATTTTGAGGCGAAATTGTTCCTTTGGGGGGGTATTGCAACTTTTGGCCTTTTTGAGGCGATATTGTTCCTTTGGGGGAGTATTGCAACTTTTGGCCATTTTGAAGTGAAATTGTTCCTTTCGGGGGGTATTGCAACTTTTCAGCATTTTGAGGCGAAATTGTTCCTTTGGGGGGGTATTGCAATTTTTTGCCATTTTGAGGCGAAATTGTTCCTTTGGGGGGGTATTGCAACTTTTGGCCATTTTGAAGCGAAATTGTTCCTTTGGGGGGTATTGCAATTTTTTGCCATTTTGAGGCGAAATTGTTCCTTTGGGGGGGTATTGCAACTTTTGGCCATATTGAAGCGAAATTGTTCCTTTGGGGGGGTATTGCAACTTTTGGCCATTTTGAAGCGAAATTGTTCCTTTGGGGGGGTATTGCAATTTTTTGCCATTTTGAGGCGAAATTGTTCCTTTGGGGGGGTATTGCAACTTTTGGCCATTTTGAAGCGAAATTGTTCCTTTGGGGGGGTATTGCAATTTTTTGCCATTTTGAGGCGAAATTGTTCCTTGGGGGGGTATTGCAACTTTTGGCCAATATGAAGCGAAATTGTTCCTTTGGGGAGGTATTGCAATTTTTTGCCATTTTGAGGCGAAATTGTTCCTTTGGGGGGGTATTGCAACTTTTGGCCATTTTGAAGCGAAATTGTTCCTTTCGGGGGGGTATTGCAACTTTTCGGCATTTTGAGGCGAAATTGTTCCTTTGGGGGGGTATTGCAACTTTTGGCCATATTGAAGCGAAATTATTCCTTTGGGGGGGTATTGCAATTTTTAACCATTTTGAGGCGAAATTGTTCCTTTGGGGGGGTATTGCAACTTTTGGCCATTTTGAAGCGAAATTGTTCCTTTGGGGGGGTATTGCAACTTTTCGGCATTTTGAGGCGAAATTGTTCCTTTGGGGGGGTATTGCAATTTTTTGCCATTTTGAGGCGAAATTGTTCCTTGGGGGGGAATTGCAACTTTTGGCCATCTTGAAGCGAAATTGTTCCTTTGGGGGGGTATTGCAATTTTTTGCCATTTTGAGGCGAAATTGTTCCTTTGGGGGGGTATTGCAACTTTTGGCCATTTTGAAGTGAAATTGTTCCTTTCGGGGGGTATTGCAATTTTTTGCCATTTTGAGGCGAAATTGTTCCTTTGGGGGGGTATTGCAACTTTTGGCCATATTGAAGCGAAATTGTTCCTTTGGGGGGTTTTTACAATTTTTGGCAATTTTGAGGCGAAATTGTTCCTTTCGGGGGGAATTGCAACTTTTCGGCATTTTGAGGCGAAATTGTTCCTATGGGGGGTATTGCAACTTTTGGCCATTTTGAGGCGAAATTGTTCCTTTGGGGGGGTATTGCAATTTTTTGCCATTTTGAGGCGAAATTGTTCCTTTGGGGGGGTATTGCAACTTTTGGCCATTTTGAAGCGAAATTGTTCCTTTCGGGGGTATTGCAACTTTTCGGCATTTTGAGGCGAAATTGTTCCTTTGGGGGGGTATTGCAACTTTTGGCCATTTTGAAGCGAAATCGTTCCTTTGGGGGGGTATTGCAACTTTTCGGCATTTTGAGGCGAAATTGTTCCTTTGGGGGGGTATTGCAATTTTTTGCCATTTTGAGGTGAAATTGTTCCTTTGGGGGGTATTGCAACTTTTGGCCATTTTGAAGCGAAATTGTTCCTTTGGGGGGTATAGCATTTTTTTGCCATTTTGAGGCGAAATTGTTCCTTTGGGGGGGGTATTGCAACTTTTGGCCATTTTGAAGCGAAATTGTTCCTTTGGGGGGGTATTGCAATTTTTTGCTATTTTGAGGCGAAATTGTTCCTTTGGGGGGGTATTGCAACTTTTCGGCATTTTGAGGCATAATTGTTCCTTTGGGGGGGTATTGCAATTTTTTGCCATTTTGAGGCGAAATTGTTCCTTTGGGGGGGTATTGCAACTTTTGGCCATTTTGAAGCGAAATTGATCCTTTGGGGGGTATTGCAATTTTTAACCATTTTGAGGCGAAATTGTTCCTTTGGGAGGGTATTGCAACTTTTGGCCATTTTGAAGTGAAATTGTTCCTTTCGGGGGGTATTGCAACTTTTCAGCATTTTGAAGCGAAATTGTTCCTTTGGGGGGTATTGCAATTTTTTGCCATTTTGAGGCGAAATTGTTCGTTTGGGGGGGTATTGGAATTTTTTGCCATTTTGAGGCGAAATTGTTCCTTTGGGGGGGTATTTCAACTTTTGGCAATTTTGAGGCGAAATTGTTCCTTTCGGGGGGTATTGCAACTTTTCGGCATTTTGAGGCGAAATTGTTCCTTTGGGGGGGTATTGCAACTTTTGGCCATTTTGAAGCGAAATTGTTCCTTTGGGGGGGTATTGCAATTTTTTGCCATTTTGAGGCGAAATTGTTCCTTTGGGGGGGTAATGCAACTTTTGGCCATTTTGAAGCGAAATTGTTCCTTTGGGGGGGTATTGCAACTTTTCGGCATTTTGAGGCGAAATTGTTCCTTTGGGGGGGTATTGCAATTTTTTGCCATTTTGAGGCGAAATTGTTCCTTTGGGGGGGTATTGCAACTTTTGGCCATTTTGAAGCGAAATTGTTCCTTTCGGGGGTATTGCAACTTTTCGGCATTTTGAGGCGAAATTGTTCCTTTGGGGGGGTATTGCAACTTTTGGCCATTTTGAGGCGAAATTGTTCCTTTGGGGGGGTATTGCAATTTTTTTGCCATTTTGAGGCGAAATTGTTCCTTTGGGGGGTATTGCAACTTTTGGCCATTTTGAAGCGAAATTGTTCCTTTCGGGGGTATTACAACTTTTCGGCATTTTGAGGCGAAATTGTTCCTTTGGGGGGGTATTGCAACTTTTGGCCATTTTGAAGCGAAATTGTTCCTTTGGGGGGTATTGCAATTTTTTGCCATTTTGAGGCGAAATTGTTCCTTTGGGGGGGTAATGCAACTTTTGGCCATTTTGAAGCGAAATTGTTCCTTTGGGGGGGTATTGCAACTTTTCGGCATTTTGAGGCGAAATTGTTCCTTTGGGGGGGTATTGCAATTTTTTGCCATTTTGAGGCGAAATTGTTCCTTTGGGGGGGTATTGCAACTTTTGGCCATTTTGAAGCGAAATTGTTCCTTTCGGGGGTATTGCAACTTTTCGGCATTTTGAGGCGAAATTGTTCCTTTGGGGGGGTATTGCAATTTTTTGCCATTTTGAGGCGAAATTGTTCCTTTGGGGGGGTATTGCAACTTTTGGCCATATTGAAGCGAAATTGTTCCTTTGGGGGGGTATTGCAATTTTTAACCATTTTGAGGCGAAATTGTTCCTTTGGGGGGTATTGCAACTTTTGGCCATTTTGAAGCGAAATTGTTCCTTTGGGGGGGTATTGCAACTTTTGGCCTTTTTGAGGCGATATTGTTCCTTTGGGGGAGTATTGCAACTTTTGGCCATTTTGAAGCGAAATTGTTCCTTTGGGGGGGTATTGCAATTTTTTGCCATTTTGAGGCGAAATTGTTCCTTTGGGGGGGTATTGCAACTTTTGGCCATATTGAAGCGAAATTGTTCCTTTGGGGGGGTATTGCAATTTTTAACCATTTTGAGGCGAAATTGTTCCTTTGGGGGGTATTGCAACTTTTGGCCATTTTGAAGCGAAATTGTTCCTTTGGGGGGGTATTGCAACTTTTCGGCATTTTGAGGCGAAATTGTTCCTTTGGGGGGTATTGCAATTTTTAACCATTTTGAGGCGAAATTGTTCCTTTGGGGGGTATTGCAACTTTTGGCCATTTTGAAGCGAAATTGTTCCTTTGGGGGGGTATTGCAACTTTTGGCCTTTTTGAGGCGATATTGTTCCTTTGGGGGAGTATTGCAACTTTTGGCCATTTTGAAGCGAAATTGTTCCTTTGGGGGGGTATTGCAATTTTTTGCCATTTTGAGGCGAAATTGTTCCTTTGGGGGGGTATTGCAACTTTTGGCCATTTTGAAGCGAAATTGTTCCTTTGGGGGGGTATTGCAACTTTTCGGCATTTTGAGGCGAAATTGTTCCTTGGGGGGGTATTGCAACTTTTGGCCATTTTGAAGCGAAATTGTTCCTTTGGGGGGGTATTGCAATTTTTAACCATTTTGAGGCGAAATTGTTCCTTTGGGGGGGTATTGCAACTTTTGGCCATTTTGAAGTGAAATTGTTCCTTTCGGGGGGTATTGCAACTTTTCAGCATTTTGAAGCGAAATTGTTCCTTTGGGGGGGTATTGCAATTTTTTGCCATTTTGAGGCGAAATTGTTCCTTTGGGGGGGTATTGCAATTTTTTGCCATTTTGAGGCGAAATTGTTCCTTTGGGGGGGTATTGCAACTTTTGGCCATTTTGAAGCGAAATTGTTCCTTTGGGGGGGTATTGCAACTTTTGGCCATATTGAAGCGAAATTGTTCCTTTGGGGGGTTTTTACAATTTTTGGCAATTTTGAGGCGAAATTGTTCCTTTCGGGGGTATTGCAACTTTTCGGCATTTTGAAGCGAAATTGTTCCTTTGGGGAGGTATTGCAATTTTTTGCCATTTTGAGGCGAAATTGTTCCTTTGGGGGGTATTGCAACTTTTGGCCATTTTGAAGTGAAATTGTTCCTTTCGGGGGGTATTGCAACTTTTCAGCATTTTGAGGCGAAATTGTTCCTTTGGGGGGGTATTGCAACTTTTGGCCATATTGAAGCGAAATTGTTCCTTTGGGGGGGTATTGCAATTTTTAACCATTTTGAGGCAAAATTGTTCCTTTGGGGGGGTATTGCAACTTTTGGCCATTTTGAAGCGAAATTGTTCCTTTCGGGGGTATTGCAACTTTTCGGCATTTTGAGGCGAAATTGTTCCTTTGGGGGGGTATTGCAACTTTTGGCCATTTTGAAGCGAAATCGTTCCTTTGGGGGGGTATTGCAACTTTTCGGCATTTTGAGGCGAAATTGTTCCTTTGGGGGGGTATTGCAACTTTTGGCCATTTTGAAGCGAAATTGTTCCTTTGGGGGGGTATTGCAACTTTTCGGCATTTTGAGGCGAAATTGTTCCTTTGGGGGGGGTATTGCAATTTTTTGCCATTTTGAGGCGAAATTGTTCCTTTGGGGGGGTATTGCAACTTTTGGCCATTTTGAGGCGAAATTGTTCCTTTGGGGGGGTATTGCAACTTTTCGGCATTTTGAGGCGAAATTGTTCCTTGGGGGGGTATTGCAACTTTTGGCCATTTTGAAGCGAAATTTTTCCTTTGGGGGTATTGCAATTTTTAACCATTTTGAGGCGAAATTGTTCCTTTGGGGGGGTATTGCAACTTTTGGCCATTTTGAAGTGAAATTGTTCCTTTCGGGGGGTATTGCAACTTTTCAGCATTTTGAAGCGAAATTGTTCCTTTGGGGGGGTATTGCAATTTTTTGCCATTTTGAGGCGAAATTGTTCCTTTGGGGGGGTATTGCAACTTTTGGCCATTTTGAAGCGAAATTGTTCCTTTGGGGGGGTATTGCAATTTTTTGCCATTTTGAGGCGAAATTGTTCCTTTGGGGGGGTATTGCAACTTTTGGCCATATTGAAGCGAAATTTTTCCTTTGGGGGGTTTTTACAATTTTTGGCAATTTTGAGGCGAAATTGTTCCTTTCGGGGGGTATTGCAATTTTTTGCCATTTTGAGGCGAAATTGTTCCTTTGGGGGGGTATTGCAACTTTTGGCCATTTTGAAGCGAAATTGTTCCTTTGGGGGGGTATTGCAATTTTTCGCCATTTTGAGGCGAAATTGTTCCTTTGGGGGGGTATTGCAACTTTTGGCCATATTGAAGTGAAATTGTTCCTTTGGGGGGTTTTTACAATTTTTGGCCATTTTGAGGCGAAATTGTTCCTTTGGGGGGGGTATTGCAACTTTTCGGCATTTTGAGGCGAAATTGTTCCTTTGGGGGGTATTGCAATTTTTTGCCATTTTGAGGCGAAATTGTTCCTTTGGGGGGGTATTGCAACTTTTGGCCATTTTGAAGCGAAATTGTTCCTTTCGGGGGGTATTGCAACTTTTCGGCATTTTGAGGCGAAATTGTTCCTTTGGGGGGGTATTGCAACTTTTGGCCATTTTTAAGCGAAATTGTTCCTTTGGGGGGGTATTGCAATTTTTAACCATCTTGAGGCGAAATTGTTCCTTTGGGGGGGTATTGCAACTTTTGGCCATTTTGAAGCGAAATTGTTCCTTTCGGGGGGTATTGCAACTTTTCGGCATTTTGAAGCGAAATTGTTCCTTTGGGGGGTATTGCAATTTTTTGCCATTTTGAGGAGAAATTGTTCCTTTGAGGGGGTATTGCAACTTTTGGCCATTTTGAAGCGAAATTGTTTCTTTGGGGGGGTATTGCAATTTTTTTTTCATTTTGAGGCGAAATTGTTCCTTTGGGGGGGTATTGCAAATTTTGGCCATTTTGAAGCGAAATTGTTCCTTTGGGGGGGTATTGCAACTTTTCGGCATTTTGAGGCGAAATTGTTCTTTGGGGGGGGTATTGCAATTTTTTGCCTATTTGAGGCGAAATTCTTCCTTTGAGGGGGTATTGCAACTTTTGGCCATTTTGAAGCGAAATTGTTCCTTTGGGGGGGTATTGCAACTTTTCGGCATTTTGAGGCGAAATTGTTCCTTTGGGGGGGTATTGCAATTTTTTGCCATTTTGAGGCGAAATTGTTCCTTTGGGGGGGTATTGCAACTTTTGGCCATTTTGAAGCGAAATTGTTCCTTGGGGGGGTATTGCAACTTTTGGCCATTTTGAAGCGAAATTGTTCCTTTCGGGGGGTATTGCAACTTTTCGGCATTTTGAGGCGAAATTGTTCCTTTGGGGGGTATTGCAATTTTTTGCCATTTTGAGGCGAAATTGTTCCTTTGGGGGGGGGGTATTGCAAATTTTGGCCATTTTGAAGCGAAATTGTTCCTTTGGGGGGGTATTGCAACTTTTCGGCATTTTGAGGCGAAATTGTTCCTTTGGGGGGGTATTGCAATTTTTTGCCATTTTGAGGTGAAATTGTTCCTTTGGGGGGGTATTGCAACTTTTGGCCATTTTGAAGCGAAATTGTTCCTTTGGGGGGTATTGCATTTTTTTGCCATTTTGAGGCGAAATTGTTCCTTTGGGGGGGTATTGCAACTTTTGGCCATTTTGAAGCGAAATTGTTCCTTTGGGGGGTATTGCAATTTTTTGCAATTTTGAGGCGAAATTGTTCCTTTGGGGGGGTATTGCAACTTTTGGCCTTTTTGAGGCGAAATTGTTCCTTTGGTGGGGTATTGCAACTTTTGGCCATTTTGAAGCGAAATTGTTCCTTTGGGGGGGTATTGCAACTTTTCGGCATTTTGAGGCGAAATTGTTCCTTTGGGGGGTATTGCAATTTTTTGCCATTTTGAGGCGAAATTGTTCCTTTGGGGGGGTATTGCAACTTTTGGCCATTTTGAAGCGAAATTGTTCCTTTAAGGGGTATTGCAACTTTTCGGCATTTTGAGGCGAAATTGTTCCTTGGGGGGGTATTGCAACTTTTGGCCATTTTGAAGCGAAATTGTTCCTTTGGGGGGGTATTGCAATTTTTAACCATTTTGAGGCGAAATTGTTCCTTTGGGGGGGTATTGCAACTTTTTGCCATTTTGAGGCGAAATTGTTCCTTTGGGGGGGTATTGCAACTTTTGGCCATTTTGAAGCGAAATTGTTCCTTTGGGGGGGTATTGCAACTTTTGAACATATTGAAGCGAAATTGTTCCTTTGTGGGGGTATTGCAATTTTTAACCATTTTGAGGCGAAATTGTTCCTTTGGGGGGGTATTGCAACTTTTGGCCATTTTGAAGCGAAATTGTTCCTTTCGGGGGGTATTGCAACTTTTCAGCATTTTGAGGCGAAATTGTTCCTTTGGGGGGGTATTGCAATTTTTTGCCATTTTGAGGCGAAATTGTTCCTTTGGGGGGGTATTGCAATTTTTTGCCATTTTGAGGCGAAATTGTTCCTTTGGGGGGGTATTGCAACTTTTGGCCATTTTGAAGCGAAATTGTTCCTCTGGGGGGGTATTGCAATTTTTTGCCATTTTGAGGCGAAATTGTTCCTTTGGGGGGGTATTGCAACTTTTGGCCATTTTGAAGCGAAATTGTTCCTTTCGGGGGGGTATTGCAACTTTTCGGCATTTTGAGGCGAAATTGTTCCTTTGGGGGGGTATTGCAACTTTTGGCCATACTGAAGCGAAATTGTTCCTTTCGGGGGGTATTGCAACTTTTCAGCATTTTGAGGCGAAATTGTTCCTTTGGGGGGGGTATTGCAATTTTTTGCCATTTTGAGGCGAAATTGTTCCTTTGGGGAGGTATTGCAACTTTTGGCCATTTTGAAGCGAAATTGTTCCTTTGGGGGGGTATTGCAATTTTTTGCCATTTTGAGGCGAAATTGTTCCTTTGGGGGGGTATTGCAACTTTTGGCCATTTTGAAGCGAAATTGTTCCTTTCGGGGGGTATTGCAACTTTTTGGCATTTTGAAGCGAAATTGTTCCTTTAAGGGGTATTGCAATTTTTGCCATTTTGAGGCGAAATTGTTCCTTTGGGGGGGTATTGCAACTTTTGGCCATTTTGAAACGAAAATGTTCCTTTGGGGGGGTATTGCAATTTTTTTTTCATTTTGAGGCGAAATTGTTCCTTTGGAGGGGGTATTGCAAATTTTGGCCATTTTGAAGCGAAATTGTTCCTTTGGGGGGGTATTGCAATTTTTTGCCATTATGAGGCGAAATTGTTCCTTTGGGGGGGTATTGCAACTTTGGCCATTTTGAAGCGAAATTGTTCCTTTGGGGGGGTATTGCAATTTTTTGCCATTTTGAGGCGAAATTGTTCCTTGGGGGGGTATTGCAATTTTGGCCATTTTGAAGCGAAATTGTTCCTTTGGGGGGGTATTGCAACTTTTCGGCATTTTGAGGCGAAATTGTTCCTTTGGGGGGTATTGCAATTTTTTGCCATTTTGAGGCGAAATTGTTCCTTTGGGGGGGTATTGCAATTTTTTGCCATTTTGAGGCGAAATTGTTCCTTTGGGGGGGTATTGCAACTTTTCGGCATTTTGAGGCGAAATTGTTCCTTTGGGGGGGTATTGCAATTTTTGGCCATTTTGAGGCGAAATTGTTCCTTTCGGGGGGTATTGCAACTTTTTCGGCATTTTGAGGCGAAATTGTTCCTTTGGGGGGGTATTGCAACTTTTGGCCATTTTGAAGCGAAATTGTTCCTTTCGGGGGGTATTGCAACTTTTCGGCATTTTGAGGCGAAATTGTTCCTTTGGGGGGGTATTGCAACTTTTGGCCATTTTGAAGCGAAATTGTTCCTTTGGGGGGGTTTGCAACTTTTCGGCATTTTGAGGCGAAATTGTTCCTTTGGGGGGGTATTGCAATTTTTTGCCATTTTGAGGCGAAATTGTTCCTTTGGGGGGGTATTGCAACTTTTGGCCATTTTGAAGCGAAATTGTTCCTTTGGGGGGGTATTGCAACTTTTGGACATATTGAAGCGAAATTGTTCCTTTGTGGGGGTATTGCAATTTTTAACCATTTTGAGGCGAAATTGTTCCTTTGGGGGGGTATTGCAACTTTTGGCCATTTTGAGGCGAAATTGTTCCTTTGGGGGGGTATTGCAACTTTTGGCCATTTTGAAGCGAAATTGTTCCTTTGGGGGGGTATTGCAATTTTTCGGCATTTTGAGGCGAAATTGTTCCTTGGGGGGGTATTGCAACTTTTGGCCATTTTGAAGCGAAATTGTTCCTTTGGGGGGGTATTGCAATTTTTAACCATTTTGAGGCGAAATTGTTCCTTTGGGGGGGTATTGCAACTTTTGGCCATTTTGAAGTGAAATTGTTCCTTTGGGGGGGTATTGCAATTTTTTGCCATTTTGAGGCGAAATTGTTCCTTTGGGGGGGTATTGCAATTTTTTGCCATTTTGAGGCGAAATTGTTCCTTTGGGGGGGTATTGCAACTTTTGGCCATTTTGAAGCGAAATTGTTCCTTTGGGGGGGTATTGCAATTTTTTGCCATTTTGAGGCGAAATTGTTCCTTTGGGGGGTATTGCAACTTTTGGCCATATTGAAGCGAAATTGTTCCTTTGGGGGGTTTTTACAATTTTTGGCAATTTTGAGGCGAAATTGTTCCTTTCGGGGGTATTGCAACTTTTCGGCATTTTGAAGCGAAATTGTTCCTTTGGGGAGGTATTGCAATTTTTTGCCATTTTGAGGCGAAATTGTTCCTTTGGGGGGTATTGCAACTTTTGGCCATTTTGAAGTGAAATTGTTCCTTTCGGGGGGTATTGCAACTTTTCAGCATTTTGAGGCGAAATTGTTCCTTTGGGGGGGTATTGCAACTTTTGGCCATATTGAAGCGAAATTGTTCCTTTGGGGGGGTATTGCAATTTTTAACCATTTTGAGGCAAAATTGTTCCTTTGGGGGGGTATTGCAACTTTTGGCCATTTTGAAGCGAAATTGTTCCTTTCGGGGGTATTGCAACTTTTCGGCATTTTGAGGCGAAATTGTTCCTTTGGGGGGGTATTGCAACTTTTGGCCATTTTGAAGCGAAATCGTTCCTTTGGGGGGGTATTGCAACTTTTCGGCATTTTGAGGCGAAATTGTTCCTTTGGGGGGGTATTGCAACTTTTGGCCATTTTGAAGCGAAATTGTTCCTTTGGGGGGGTATTGCAACTTTTCGGCATTTTGGGGGGGTATTGCAATTTTTTGCCATTTTGAGGCGAAATTGTTCCTTTGGGGGGGTATTGCAACTTTTGGCCATTTTGAGGCGAAATTGTTCCTTTGGGGGGGTATTGCAACTTTTCGGCATTTTGAGGCGAAATTGTTCCTTGGGGGGGTATTGCAACTTTTGGCCATTTTGAAGCGAAATTTTTCCTTTGGGGGGTATTGCAATTTTTAACCATTTTGAGGCGAAATTGTTCCTTTGGGGGGGTATTGCAACTTTTGGCCATTTTGAAGTGAAATTGTTCCTTTCGGGGGGTATTGCAACTTTTCAGCATTTTGAAGCGAAATTGTTCCTTTGGGGGGGTATTGCAATTTTTTGCCATTTTGAGGCGAAATTGTTCCTTTGGGGGGGTATTGCAATTTTTTGCCATTTTGAGGCGAAATTGTTCCTTTGGGGGGGTATTGCAACTTTTGGCCATTTTGAAGCGAAATTGTTCCTTTGGGGGGGTATTGCAATTTTTTGCCATTTTGAGGCGAAATTGTTCCTTTGGGGGGTATTGCAACTTTTGGCCATATTGAAGCGAAATTGTTCCTTTGGGGGGTTTTTACAATTTTTGGCAATTTTGAGGCGAAATTGTTCCTTTCGGGGGTATTGCAACTTTTCGGCATTTTGAAGCGAAATTGTTCCTTTGGGGAGGTATTGCAATTTTTTGCCATTTTGAGGCGAAATTGTTCCTTTGGGGGGTATTGCAACTTTTGGCCATTTTGAAGTGAAATTGTTCCTTTCGGGGGGTATTGCAACTTTTCAGCATTTTGAGGCGAAATTGTTCCTTTGGGGGGGTATTGCAACTTTTGGCCATATTGAAGCGAAATTGTTCCTTTGGGGGGGTATTGCAATTTTTAACCATTTTGAGGCAAAATTGTTCCTTTGGGGGGGTATTGCAACTTTTGGCCATTTTGAAGCGAAATTGTTCCTTTCGGGGGTATTGCAACTTTTCGGCATTTTGAGGCGAAATTGTTCCTTTGGGGGGGTATTGCAACTTTTGGCCATTTTGAAGCGAAATCGTTCCTTTGGGGGGGTATTGCAACTTTTCGGCATTTTGAGGCGAAATTGTTCCTTTGGGGGGGTATTGCAACTTTTGGCCATTTTGAAGCGAAATTGTTCCTTTGGGGGGGTATTGCAACTTTTCGGCATTTTGGGGGGGTATTGCAATTTTTTGCCATTTTGAGGCGAAATTGTTCCTTTGGGGGGGTATTGCAACTTTTGGCCATTTTGAGGCGAAATTGTTCCTTTGGGGGGGTATTGCAACTTTTCGGCATTTTGAGGCGAAATTGTTCCTTGGGGGGGTATTGCAACTTTTGGCCATTTTGAAGCGAAATTTTTCCTTTGGGGGGTATTGCAATTTTTAACCATTTTGAGGCGAAATTGTTCCTTTGGGGGGGTATTGCAACTTTTGGCCATTTTGAAGTGAAATTGTTCCTTTCGGGGGGTATTGCAACTTTTCAGCATTTTGAAGCGAAATTGTTCCTTTGGGGGGGTATTGCAATTTTTTGCCATTTTGAGGCGAAATTGTTCCTTTGGGGGGGTATTGCAACTTTTGGCCATTTTGAAGCGAAATTGTTCCTTTGGGGGGGTATTGCAATTTTTTGCCATTTTGAGGCGAAATTGTTCCTTTGGGGGGGTATTGCAACTTTTGGCCATATTGAAGCGAAATTGTTCCTTTGGGGGGTTTTTACAATTTTTGGCAATTTTGAGGCGAAATTGTTCCTTTCGGGGGGTATTGCAATTTTTTGCCATTTTGAGGCGAAATTGTTCCTTTGGGGGGGTATTGCAACTTTTGGCCATTTTGAAGCGAAATTGTTCCTTTGGGGGGGTATTGCAATTTTTCGCCATTTTGAGGCGAAATTGTTCCTTTGGGGGGGTATTGCAACTTTTGGCCATATTGAAGCGAAATTGTTCCTTTGGGGGGTTTTTACAATTTTTGGCCATTTTGAGGCGAAATTGTTCCTTTGGGGGGGGTATTGCAACTTTTCGGCATTTTGAGGCGAAATTGTTCCTTTGGGGGGGTATTGCAATTTTTAACCATCTTGAGGCGAAATTGTTCCTTTGGGGGCGTATTGCAACTTTTGGCCATTTTGAAGCGAAATTGTTCCTTTCGGGGGGTATTGCAACTTTTCAGCATTTTAAGGCGAAATTGTTCCTTTGGGGGGGTACTGCAATTTTTTGCCATTTTGAGGCGAAATTGTTCCTATGGGGGGTATTGCAACTTTTGGCCATTTTGAAGCGAAATTGTTCCTTTGGGGGGTATTGCATTTTTTTGCCATTTTGAGGCGAAATTGTTCCTTTGGGGGGGTATTGCAACTTTTGGCCATTTTGAAGCGAAATTGTTCCTTTGGGGGGGGTATTGCAATTTTTTGCCATTTTGAGGCGAAATTGTTCCTTTGAGGGGGTATTGCAACTTTTGGCCATTTTGAAGCGAAATTGTTCCTTTGGGGGGGTATTGCAACTTTTTGGCATTTTGAGGCGAAATTGTTCCTTTGGGGGGGTATTGCAATTTTTTGCCATTTTGAGGCGAAATTGTTCCTTTGGGGGGGTATTGCAACTTTTGGCCATTTTGAAGCGAAATTGTTCCTTGGGGGGGTATTGCAACTTTTGGCCATTTTGAAGTGAAATTGTTCCTTTCGGGGGGTATTGCAACTTTTCAGCATTTTGAAGCGAAATTGTTCCTTTGGGGGGTATTGCAATTTTTTGCCATTTTGAGGCGAAATTGTTCCTTTGGGGGGGTATTGCAATTTTTTGCCATTTTGAGGCGAAATTGTTCCTTTGGGGGGGTATTGCAACTTTTGGCCATTTTGAAGCGAAATTGTTCCTTTGGGGGGGTATTGCAATTTTTTGCCATTTTGAGGCGAAATTGTTCCTTTGGGGGGGTATTGCAACTTTTGGCCATATTGAAGCGAAATTGTTCCTTTGGGGGGTTTTTACAATTTTTGGCCATTTTGAGGCGAAATTGTTCCTTTGGGGGGTTTTTACAATTTTTGGCCATTTTGAGGCGAAATTGTTCCTTTCGGGGGGTATTGCAACTTTTCAACATTTTGAGGCGAAATTGTTCCTTTGGGGGGGTATTGCAACTTTTGGCCATTTTGAAGCGAAATTGTTCCTTTCGGGGGGTATTGCAACTTTTCGGCATTTTGAGGCGAAATTGTTCCTTTGGGGGGGTATTGCAACTTTTGGCCATTTTGAAGCGAAATTGTTCCTTTGGGGGGGTTTGCAACTTTTCGGCATTTTGAGGCGAAATTGTTCCTTTGGGGGGGTATTGCAATTTTTTGCCATTTTGAGGCGAAATTGTTCCTTTGGGGGGGTATTGCAACTTTTGGCCATTTTGAAGCGAAATTGTTCCTTTGGGGGGGTATTGCAACTTTTGGACATATTGAAGCGAAATTGTTCCTTTGTGGGGGTATTGCAATTTTTAACCATTTTGAGGCGAAATTGTTCCTTTGGGGGGGTATTGCAACTTTTGGCCATTTTGAGGCGAAATTGTTCCTTTGGGGGGGTATTGCAACTTTTGGCCATTTTGAAGCGAAATTGTTCCTTTGGGGGGGTATTGCAACTTTTCGGCATTTTGAGGCGAAATTGTTCCTTGGGGGGGTATTGCAACTTTTGGCCATTTTGAAGCGAAATTGTTCCTTTGGGGGGGTATTGCAATTTTTAACCATTTTGAGGCGAAATTGTTCCTTTGGGGGGGTATTGCAACTTTTGGCCATTTTGAAGTGAAATTGTTTCTTTCGGGGAGTATTGCAACTTTTCAGCATTTTGAAGCGAAATTGTTCCTTTGGGGGGGTATTGCAATTTTTTGCCATTTTGAGGCGAAATTGTTCCTTTGGGGGGGTATTGCAATTTTTTGCCATTTTGAGGCGAAATTGTTCCTTTGGGGGGGTATTGCAACTTTTGGCCATTTTGAAGCGAAATTGTTCCTTTGGGGGGGTATTGCAATTTTTTGCCATTTTGAGGCGAAATTGTTCCTTTGGGGGGGTATTGCAACTTTTGGCCATATTGAAGCGAAATTGTTCCTTTGGGGGGTTTTTACAATTTTTGGCAATTTTGAGGCGAAATTGTTCCTTTCGGGGGTATTGCAACTTTTCGGCATTTTGAAGCGAAATTGTTCCTTTGGGGAGGTATTGCAATTTTTTGCCATTTTGAGGCGAAATTGTTCCTTTGGGGGGTATTGCAACTTTTGGCCATTTTGAAGTGAAATTGTTCCTTTCGGGGGGTATTGCAACTTTTCAGCATTTTGAGGCGAAATTGTTCCTTTGGGGGGGTATTGCAACTTTTGGCCATATTGAAGCGAAATTGTTCCTTTGGGGGGGTATTGCAATTTTTAACCATTTTGAGGCAAAATTGTTCCTTTGGGGGGGTATTGCAACTTTTGGCCATTTTGAAGCGAAATTGTTCCTTTCGGGGGTATTGCAACTTTTCGGCATTTTGAGGCGAAATTGTTCCTTTGGGGGGGTATTGCAACTTTTGGCCATTTTGAAGCGAAATCGTTCCTTTGGGGGGGTATTGCAACTTTTCGGCATTTTGAGGCGAAATTGTTCCTTTGGGGGGGTATTGCAACTTTTGGCCATTTTGAAGCGAAATTGTTCCTTTGGGGGGGTATTGCAACTTTTCGGCATTTTGAGGCGAAATTGTTCCTTTGGGGGGGTATTGCAATTTTTTGCCATTTTGAGGCGAAATTGTTCCTTTGGGGGGGTATTGCAACTTTTGGCCATTTTGAGGCGAAATTGTTCCTTTGGGGGGGTATTGCAACTTTTCGGCATTTTGAGGCGAAATTGTTCCTTGGGGGGGTATTGCAACTTTTGGCCATTTTGAAGCGAAATTTTTCCTTTGGGGGGTATTGCAATTTTTAACCATTTTGAGGCGAAATTGTTCCTTTGGGGGGGTATTGCAACTTTTGGCCATTTTGAAGTGAAATTGTTCCTTTCGGGGGGTATTGCAACTTTTCAGCATTTTGAAGCGAAATTGTTCCTTTGGGGGGGTATTGCAATTTTTTGCCATTTTGAGGCGAAATTGTTCCTTTGGGGGGGTATTGCAACTTTTGGCCATTTTGAAGCGAAATTGTTCCTTTGGGGGGGTATTGCAATTTTTTGCCATTTTGAGGCGAAATTGTTCCTTTGGGGGGGTATTGCAACTTTTGGCCATATTGAAGCGAAATTGTTCCTTTGGGGGGTTTTTACAATTTTTGGCAATTTTGAGGCGAAATTGTTCCTTTCGGGGGGTATTGCAATTTTTTGCCATTTTGAGGCGAAATTGTTCCTTTGGGGGGGTATTGCAACTTTTGGCCATTTTGAAGCGAAATTGTTCCTTTGGGGGGGTATTGCAATTTTTCGCCATTTTGAGGCGAAATTGTTCCTTTGGGGGGGTATTGCAACTTTTGGCCATATTGAAGCGAAATTGTTCCTTTGGGGGGTTTTTACAATTTTTGGCCATTTTGAGGCGAAATTGTTCCTTTGGGGGGGGTATTGCAACTTTTCGGCATTTTGAGGCGAAATTGTTCCTTTGGGGGGGTATTGCAACTTTTGGCCATTTTGAAGCGAAATTGTTCCTTTCGGGGGGTATTGCAACTTTTCAGCATTTTAAGGCGAAATTGTTCCTTTGGGGGGGTACTGCAATTTTTTGCCATTTTGAGGCGAAATTGTTCCTTTGGGGGGGTATTGCAACTTTTCGGCATTTTGAGGCGAAATTGTTCCTTTGGGGGGTATTGCAATTTTTTTTCCATTTTGAGGCGAAATTGTTCCTTTGGGGGGGTATTGCAACTTTTGGCCATTTTGAAGCGAAATTGTTCCTTTCGGGGGGTATTGCAACTTTTCGGCATTTTGAAGCGAAATTGTTCCTTTGGGGGGTATTGCAATTTTTTGCCATTTTGAGGAGAAATTGTTCCTTTGAGGGGGTATTGCAACTTTTGGCCATTTTGAAGCGAAATTGTTTCTTTGGGGGGGTATTGCAATTTTTTTTTCATTTTGAGGCGAAATTGTTCCTTTGGGGGGGTATTGCAAATTTTGGCCATTTTGAAGCGAAATTGTTCCTTTGGGGGGGTATTGCAACTTTTCGGCATTTTGAGGCGAAATTGTTCTTTGGGGGGGTATTGCAATTTTTTGCCTATTTGAGGCGAAATTCTTCCTTTGAGGGGGTATTGCAACTTTTGGCCATTTTGAAGCGAAATTGTTCCTTTGGGGGGGTATTGCAACTTTTCGGCATTTTGAGGCGAAATTGTTCCTTTGGGGGGGTATTGCAATTTTTTGCCATTTTGAGGCGAAATTGTTCCTTTGGGGGGGTATTGCAACTTTTGACCATTTTGAAGCGAAATTGTTCCTTGGGGGGGTATTGCAACTTTTGGCCATTTTGAAGCGAAATTGTTCCTTTCGGGGGGTATTGCAACTTTTCGGCATTTTGAGGCGAAATTGTTCCTTTGGGGGGTATTGCAATTTTTGCCATTTTGAGGTGAAATTGTTCCTTTGGGGGGTATTGCAACTTTTGGCCATTTTGAAGCGAAATTGTTCCTTTGGGGGGTATTGCATTTTTTTGCCATTTTGAGGCGAAATTGTTCCTTTGGGGGGGTATTGCAACTTTTGGCCATTTTGAAGCGAAATTGTTCCTTTGGGGGGGGTATTGCAATTTTTTGCCATTTTGAGGCGAAATTGTTCCTTTGAGGGGGTATTGCAACTTTTGGCCATTTTGAAGCGAAATTGTTCCTTTGGGGGGGTATTGCAACTTTTTGGCATTTTGAGGCGAAATTGTTCCTTTGGGGGGGTATTGCAATTTTTTGCCATTTTGAGGCGAAATTGTTCCTTTGGGGGGGTATTGCAACTTTTGGCCATTTTGAAGCGAAATTGTTCCTTGGGGGGGTATTGCAACTCTTGGCCATTTTGAAGTGAAATTGTTCCTTTCGGGGGGTATTGCAACTTTTCAGCATTTTGAAGCGAAATTGTTCCTTTGGGGGGTATTGCAATTTTTTGCCATTTTGAGGCGAAATTGTTCCTTTGGGGGGGTATTGCAATTTTTTGCCATTTTGAGGCGAAATTGTTCCTTTGGGGGGGTATTGCAACTTTTGGCCATTTTGAAGCGAAATTGTTCCTTTGGGGGGGTATTGCAATTTTTTGCCATTTTGAGGCGAAATTGTTCCTTTGGGGGGGTATTGCAACTTTTGGCCATATTGAAGCGAAATTGTTCCTTTGGGGGGTTTTTACAATTTTTGGCCATTTTGAGGCGAAATTGTTCCTTTGGGGGGTTTTTACAATTTTTGGCCATTTTGAGGCGAAATTGTTCCTTTGGGGGGTATTGCAACTTTTGGCCATTTTGGGGGGGTATTGCAACTTTTGGCCATTTTGAAGCGAAATTGTTCCTTTGGGGGGTATTGCAATTTTTAACCATTTTGAGGCGAAATTGTTCCTTTGGGGGGGTATTGCAACTTTTGGCCATTTTGAAGCGAAATTGTTCCTTTCGGGGGGTATTGCAACTTTTCGGCATTTTGAGGCGAAATTGTTCCTTTGGGGGGGTATTGCAACTTTTGGCCATTTTGAAGCGAAATTGTTCCTTTGGGGGGGTATTGCAATTTTTAACCATTTTGAGGCGAAATTGTTCCATTGGGGGGGTATTGCAACTTTTGGCCATTTTGAAGCGAAATTGTTCCTTTCGGGGGATATTGCAACTTTTCAGCATTTTGAGGCGAAATTGTTCCTTTGGGGGGGTATTGCAATTTTTTGCCATTTTGAGGCGAAATTGTTCCTTTGGGGGGGTATTGCAACTTTTCGGCATTTTGAAGCGAAATTGTTCCTTTGGGGGGTATTGCAATTTTTTGCCATTTTGAGGCGAAATTGTTCCTTTGGGGGGGGGGTATTGCAAATTTTGGCCATTTTGAAGCGAAATTGTTCCTTTGGGGGGGTATTGCAACTTTTCGGCATTTTGAGGCGAAATTGTTCCTTTGGGGGGGTATTGCAATTTTTTGCCATTTTGAGGTGAAATTGTTCCTTTGGGGGGGTATTGCAACTTTTGGCCATTTTGAAGCGAAATTGTTCCTTTGGGGGGTATTGCATTTTTTTGCCATTTTGAGGCGAAATTGTTCCTTTGGGGGGGTATTGCAACTTTTGGCCATTTTGAAGCGAAATTGTTCCTTTGGGGGGGTATTGCAATTTTTTGCAATTTTGAGGCGAAATTGTTCCTTTGGGGGGGTATTGCAACTTTTGGCCTTTTTGAGGCGAAATTGTTCCTTTGGTGGGGTATTGCAACTTTTGGCCATTTTGAAGCGAAAGTGTTCCTTTGGGGGGGTATTGCAACTTTTCGGCATTTTGAGGCGAAATTGTTCCTTTGGGGGGGTATTGCAATTTTTTGCCATTTTGAGGCGAAATTGTTCCTTTGGGGGGGTATTGCAACTTTTGGCCATTTTGAAGCGAAATTGTTCCTTTAAGGGGTATTGCAACTTTTCGGCATTTTGAGGCGAAATTGTTCCTTGGGGGGGTATTGCAACTTTTGGCCATTTTGAAGCGAAATTTTTCCTTTGGGGGGGTATTGCAATTTTTAACCATTTTGAGGCGAAATTGTTCCTTTGGGGGGTATTGCAACTTTTGGCCATTTTGAAGCGAAATTGTTCCTTTCGGGGGGTATTGCAACTTTTTGGCATTTTGAAGCGAAATTGTTCCTTTGGGGGGGTATTGCAACTTTTGGCCATTTTGAAGCGAAAATGTTCCTTTGGGGGGGTATTGCAATTTTTTTTTCATTTTGAGGCGAAATTGTTCCTTTGGAGGGGGGTATTGCAAATTTTGGCCATTTTGAAGCGAAATTGTTCCTTTGGGGGGGTATTGCAATTTTTTGCCATTATGAGGCGAAATTGTTCCTTTGGGGGGGTATTGCAACTTTGGCCATTTTGAAGCGAAATTGTTCCTTTGGGGGGGTATTGCAACTTTTCGGCATTTTGAGGCGAAATTGTTCCTTGGGGGGGTATTGCAAATTTTGGCCATTTTGAAGCGAAATTGTTCCTTTGGGGGGGTATTGCAATTTTTTGCCATTTTGAGGCGAAATTGTTCCTTGGGGGGGTATTGCAACTTTGGCCATTTTGAAGCGAAATTGTTCCTTTGGGGGGGTATTGCAACTTTTCGGCATTTTGAGGCGAAATTGTTCCTTTGGGGGGGTATTGCAATTTTTTGCCATTTTGAGGCGAAATTGTTCCTTTGGGGGGGTATTGCAATTTTTTGCCATTTTGAAGCGAAATTGTTCCTTTGGGGGGGTATTGCAATTTTTTGCCATTTTGAGGCGAAATTGTTCCTTTGGGGGGTATTGCAACTTTTGGCCATTTTGAAGCGAAATTGTTCCTTTGGGGGGGTATTGCAACTTTTGGCCATTTTGAAGCGAAATTGTTCCTTTGGGGGGGTATTGCAATTTTTAACCATTTTGAGGCGAAATTGTTCCTTTGGGGGGGTATTGCAACTTTTGGCCATTTTGAAGCGAAATTGTTCCTTTCGGGGGGCATTGCAACTTTTCGGCATTTTGAGGCGAAATTGTTCCTTTGGGGGGGTATTGCAACTTTTGGCCATTTTGAAGCGAAATTGTTCCTTTGGGGGGGTATTGGAATTTTTAACCATTTTGAGGCGAAATTGTTCCATTGGGGGGGTATTGCAACTTTTGGCCATTTTGAAGCGAAATTGTTCCTTTCGGGGGATATTGCAACTTTTCAGCATTTTGAGGCGAAATTGTTCCTTTGGGGGGGTATTGCAATTTTTTGCCATTTTGAGGCGAAATTGTTCCTTTGGGGGGGTATTGCAACTTTTCGGCATTTTGAGGCGAAATTGTTCCTTTGGGGGGGTATTGCAACTTTTGGCCATTTTGAAGCGAAATTGTTCCTTTCGGGGGGTATTGCAACTTTTCGGCATTTTGAAGCGAAATTGTTCCTTTGGGGGGTATTGCAATTTTTTGCCATTTTGAGGCGAAATTGTTCCTTTGGGGGGGTATTGCAACTTTTGGCCATTTTGAAGCGAAATTGTTCCTTTGGGGGGTTTTTACAATTTTTGGCCATTTTGAGGCGAAATTGTTCCTTTGGGGGGTATTGCAATTTTTTGCCATTTTGAGGCGAAATTGTTCCTTTGTGGGGGTATTGCAACTTTTCGGCATTTTGAGGCGAAATTGTTCCTTTGGGGGGGTATTGCAACTTTTGGCCATTTTGAAGCGAAATTGTTCCTTTCGGGGGGTATTGCAACTTTTCGGCATTTTGAAGCGAAATTGTTCCTTTGGGGGGTATTGCAATTTTTTGCCATTTTGAGGCGAAATTGTTCCTTTGGGGGGGGGGTATTGCAAATTTTGGCCATTTTGAAGCGAAATTGTTCCTTTGGGGGGTATTGCAACTTTTCAGCATTTTGAGGCGAAATTGTTCCTTTGGGGGGGTATTGCAATTTTTTGCCATTTTGAGGCGAAATTGTTCCTTTGGGGGGGTATTGCAACTTTTGGCCATTTTGAAGCGAAATTGTTCCTTTGGGGGGGTATTGCAATTTTTTGCAATTTTGAGGCGAAATTGTTCCTTTGGGGGGGTATTGCAACTTTTGGCCTTTTTGAGGCGAAATTGTTCCTTTGGTGGGGTATTGCAACTTTTGGCCATTTTGAAGCGAAATTGTTCCTTTGGGGGGGTATTGCAACTTTTCGGCATTTTGAGGCGAAATTGTTCCTTTGGGGGGGTATTGCAATTTTTTGCCATTTTGAGGCGAAATTGTTCCTTTGGGGGGGTATTGCAACTTTTGGCCATTTTGAAGCGAAATTGTTCCTTTAAGGGGTATTGCAACTTTTCGGCATTTTGAGGCGAAATTGTTCCTTGGGGGGGTATTGCAACTTTTGGCCATTTTGAAGCGAAATTGTTCCTTTGGGGGGGTATTGCAATTTTTAACCATTTTGAGGCGAAATTGTTCCTTTGGGGGGGTATTGCAACTTTTGGCCATTTTGAAGCGAAATTGTTCCTTTCGGGGGGTATTGCAACTTTTTGGCATTTTGAAGCGAAATTGTTCCTTTAAGGGGTATTGCAATTTTTGCCATTTTGAGGCGAAATTGTTCCTTTGGGGGGGTATTGCAACTTTTGGCCATTTTGAAGCGAAAATGTTCCTTTGGGGGGGTATTGCAATTTTTTTTTCATTTTGAGGCGAAATTGTTCCTTTGGAGGGGGGGTATTGCAAATTTTGGCCATTTTGAAGCGAAATTGTTCCTTTGGGGGGGTATTGCAATTTTTTGCCATTATGAGGCGAAATTGTTCCTTTGGGGGGGTATTGCAACTTTGGCCATTTTGAAGCGAAATTGTTCCTTTGGGGGGGTATTGCAACTTTTCGGCATTTTGAGGCGAAATTGTTCCTTTGGGGGGGTATTGCAATTTTTTGCCATTTTGAGGCGAAATTGTTCCTTTGGGGGGGTATTGCAATTTTTTGCCATTTTGAGGCGAAATTGTTCCTTTGGGGGGGTATTGCAACTTTTGGCCATTTTGAAGCGAAATTGTTCCTTTGGGGGGGTATTGCAATTTTTTGCCATTTTGAGGCGAAATTGTTCCTTTGGGGGGGTATTGCAACTTTTGGCCATATTGAAGCGAAATTGTTCCTTTGGGGGGATTTTACAATTTTTGGCCATTTTGAGGCGAAATTGTTCCTTTCGGGGGGTATTGCAACTTTTTCGGCATTTTGAGGCGAAATTGTTCCTTTGGGGGGGTATTGCAACTTTTGGCCATTTTGAAGCGAAATTGTTCCTTTGGAGGGGTATTGCAACTTTTCGGCATTTTGAGGCGAAATTGTTCCTTTGGGGGGGTATTGCAATTTTTTGCCATTTTGAGACGAAATTGTTCCTTTGGGGGGGTATTGCAACTTTTGGCCATTTTGAAGCGAAATTGTTCCTTTCGGGGGGTATTGCAACTTTTCGGCATTTTGAGGCGAAATTGTTCCTTTGGGGGGGTATTGCAACTTTTGGCCATTTTGAAGCGAAATTGTTCCTTTGGGGGGGTTTGCAACTTTTCGGCATTTTGAGGCGAAATTGTTCCTTTGGGGGGGTATTGCAACTTTTGGACATATTGAAGCGAAATTGTTCCTTTGTGGGGGTATTGCAATTTTTAACCATTTTGAGGCGAAATTGTTCCTTTGGGGGGGTATTGCAACTTTTGGCCATTTTGAAGCGAAATTGTTCCTTTCGGGGGGTATTGCAACTTTTCAGCATTTTGAGGCGAAATTGTTCCTTTGGGGGGTATTGCAATTTTTTGCCATTTTGAGGCGAAATTGTTCCTTTGGGGGGGTATTGCAATTTTTTGCCATTTTGAGGCGAAATTGTTCCTTTGGGGGGTATTGCAACTTTTGGCCATTTTGAAGCGAAATTGTTCCTCTGGGGGGGTATTGCAATTTTTTGCCATTTTGAGGCGAAATTGTTCCTTTGGGGGGGTATTGCAACTTTTGGCCATTTTGAAGCGAAATTGTTCCTTTCGGGGGGGTATTGCAACTTTTCGGCATTTTGAGGCGAAATTGTTCCTTTGGGGGGGTATTGCAACTTTTGGCCATTTTGAAGCGAAATTGTTCCTTTCGGGGGGTATTGCAACGTTTCAGCATTTTGAGGCGAAATTGTTCCTTTGGGGGGGTATTGCAATTTTTTGCCATTTTGAGGCGAAATTGTTCCTTTGGGGAGGTATTGCAACTTTTCGGCATTTTGAGGCGAAATTGTTCCTTTGGGGGGGTATTGCAACTTTTGGCCATTTTGAAGCGAAATTGTTCCTTTCGGGGGGTATTGCAACTTTTTGGCATTTTGAAGCGAAATTGTTCCTTTAAGGGGTATTGCAATTTTTGCCATTTTGAGGCGAAATTGTTCCTTTCGGGGGGTATTGCAACTTTTTCGGCATTTTGAGGCGAAATTGTTCCTTTGGGGGGGTATTGCAACTTTTGGCCATTTTGAAGCGAAATTGTTCCTTTGGAGGGGTATTGCAACTTTTCGGCATTTTGAGGCGAAATTGTTCCTTTGGGGGGGTATTGCAATTTTTTGCCATTTTGAGACGAAATTGTTCCTTTGGGGGGGTATTGCAACTTTTGGCCATTTTGAAGCGAAATTGTTCCTTTCGGGGGGTATTGCAACTTTTCGGCATTTTGAGGCGAAATTGTTCCTTTGGGGGGGTATTGCAACTTTTGGCCATTTTGAAGCGAAATTGTTCCTTTGGGGGGGTTTGCAACTTTTCGGCATTTTGAGGCGAAATTGTTCCTTTGGGGGGGTATTGCAATTTTTTGCCATTTTGAGGCGAAATTGTTCCTTTGGGGGGGTATTGCAACTTTTGGCCATTTTGAAGCGAAATTGTTCCTTTGGGGGGGTATTGCAACTTTTGGACATATTGAAGCGAAATTGTTCCTTTGTGGGGGTATTGCAATTTTTAACCATTTTGAGGCGAAATTGTTCCTTTGGGGGGGTATTGCAACTTTTGGCCATTTTGAAGCGAAATTGTTCCTTTCGGGGGGTATTGCAACTTTTCAGCATTTTGAGGCGAAATTGTTCCTTTGGGGGGGTATTGCAATTTTTTGCCATTTTGAGGCGAAATTGTTCCTTTGGGGGGGTATTGCAATTTTTTGCCATTTTGAGGCGAAATTGTTCCTTTGGGGGGTATTGCAACTTTTGGCCATTTTGAAGCGAAATTGTTCCTCTGGGGGGGTATTGCAATTTTTTGCCATTTTGAGGCGAAATTGTTCCTTTGGGGGGGTATTGCAACTTTTGGCCATTTTGAAGCGAAATTGTTCCTTTCGGGGGGGTATTGCAACTTTTCGGCATTTTGAGGCGAAATTGTTCCTTTGGGGGGGTATTGCAACTTTTGGCCATTTTGAAGCGAAATTGTTCCTTTCGGGGGGTATTGCAACTTTTCAGCATTTTGAGGCGAAATTGTTCCTTTGGGGGGGTATTGCAATTTTTTGCCATTTTGAGGCGAAATTGTTCCTTTGGGGAGGTATTGCAACTTTTCGGCATTTTGAGGCGAAATTGTTCCTTTGGGGGGGTATTGCAACTTTTGGCCATTTTGAAGCGAAATTGTTCCTTTCGGGGGGTATTGCAACTTTTTGGCATTTTGAAGCGAAATTGTTCCTTTAAGGGGTATTGCAATTTTTGCCATTTTGAGGCGAAATTGTTCCTTTGGGGGGGTATTGCAACTTTTGGCCATTTTGAAGCGAAAATGTTCCTTTGGGGGGGTATTGCAATTTTTTTTCATTTTGAGGCGAAATTGTTCCTTTGGAGGGGGGTATTGCAAATTTTGGCCATTTTGAAGCGAAATTGTTCCTTTGGGGGGGTATTGCAATTTTTTGCCATTATGAGGCGAAATTGTTCCTTTGGGGGGGTATTGCAACTTTGGCCATTTTGAAGCGAAATTGTTCCTTTGGGGGGGTATTGCAATTTTTTGCCATTTTGAGGCGAAATTGTTCCTTGGGGGGGTATTGCAACTTTGGCCATTTTGAAGCGAAATTGTTCCTTTGGGGGGGTATTGCAACTTTTCGGCATTTTGAGGCGAAATTGTTCCTTTGGGGGGGTATTGCAATTTTTTGCCATTTTGAGGCGAAATTGTTCCTTTGGGGGGGTATTGCAATTTTTTGCCATTTTGAGGCGAAATTGTTCCTTTGGGGGGGTATTGCAACTTTTGGCCATTTTGAAGCGAAATTGTTCCTTTGGGGGGGTATTGCAATTTTTTGCCATTTTGAGGCGAAATTGTTCCTTTGGGGGGGTATTGCAACTTTTGGCCATATTGAAGCGAAATTGTTCCTTTGGGGGGATTTTACAATTTTTGGCCATTTTGAGGCGAAATTGTTCCTTTCGGGGGGTATTGCAACTTTTTCGGCATTTTGAGGCGAAATTGTAACTTTGGGGGGGTATTGCAACTTTTGGCCATTTTGAAGCGAAATTGTTCCTTTGGGGGGGTATTGCAACTTTTCGGCATTTTGAGGCGAAATTGTTCCTTTGGGGGGGTATTGCAATTTTTTGCCATTTTGAGGCGAAATTGTTCCTTTGGGGGGGTATTGCAACTTTTGGCCATTTTGAAGCGAAATTGTTCCTTTGGGGGGGTATTGCAACTTTTGGACATATTGAAGCGAAATTGTTCCTTTGTGGGGGTATTGCAATTTTTAACCATTTTGAGGCGAAATTGTTCCTTTGGGGGGGTATTGCAACTTTTGGCCATTTTGAGGCGAAATTGTTCCTTTGGGGGGGTATTGCAACTTTTGGCCATTTTGAAGCGAAATTGTTCCTTTGGGGGGGTATTGCAACTTTTCGGCATTTTGTGGCGAAATTGTTCCTTGGGGGGGTATTGCAACTTTTGGCCATTTTGAAGCGAAATTGTTCCTTTGGGGGGGTATTGCAATTTTTAACCATTTTGAGGCGAAATTGTTCCTTTGGGGGGGTATTGCAACTTTTGGCCATTTTGAAGTGAAATTGTTCCTTTCGGGGGGTATGGCAACTTTTCAGCATTTTGAAGCGAAATTGTTCCTTTGGGGGGGTATTGCAATTTTTTGCCATTTTGAGGCGAAATTGTTCCTTTGGGGGGGTATTGCAATTTTTTGCCATTTTGAGGCGAAATTGTTCCTTTGGGGGGGTATTGCAACTTTTGGCCATTTTGAAGCGAAATTGTTCCTTTGGGGGGGTATTGCAATTTTTTGCCATTTTGAGGCGAAATTGTTCCTTTGGGGGGGTATTGCAACTTTTGGCCATATTGAAGCGAAATTGTTCCTTTGGGGGGTTTTTACAATTTTTGGCAATTTTGAGGCGAAATTGTTCCTTTCGGGGGTATTGCAATTTTTTGCCATTTTGAGGCGAAATTGTTCCTTTGGGGGGTATTGCAACTTTTGGCCATTTTGAAGTGAAATTGTTCCTTTCGGGGGGTATTGCAACTTTTCAGCATTTTGAGGCGAAATTGTTCCTTTGGGGGGGTATTGCAACTTTTGGCCATATTGAAGCGAAATTGTTCCTTTGGGGGGGTATTGCAATTTTTAACCATTTTGAGGCAAAATTGTTCCTTTGGGGGGGTATTGCAACTTTTGGCCATTTTGAAGCGAAATTGTTCCTTTCGGGGGTATTGCAACTTTTCGGCATTTTGAGGCGAAATTGTTCCTTTGGGGGGGTATTGCAACTTTTGGCCATTTTGAAGCGAAATCGTTCCTTTGGGGGGGTATTGCAACTTTTCGGCATTTTGAGGCGAAATTGTTCCTTTGGGGGGGTATTGCAACTTTTGGCCATTTTAAAGCGAAATTGTTCCTTTGGGGGGGTATTGCAACTTTTCGGCATTTTGAGGCGAAATTGTTCCTTTGGGGGGGTATTGCAATTTTTTGCCATTTTGAGGCGAAATTGTTCCTTTGGGGGGGTATTGCAACTTTTGGCCATTTTGAGGCGAAATTGTTCCTTTGGGGGGGTATTGCAACTTTTCGGCATTTTGAGGCGAAATTGTTCCTTGGGGGGGTATTGCAACTTTTGGCCATTTTGAAGCGAAATTTTTCCTTTGGGGGGTATTGCAATTTTTAACCATTTTGAGGCGAAATTGTTCCTTTGGGGGGGTATTGCAACTTTTGGCCATTTTGAAGTGAAATTGTTCCTTTCGGGGGGTATTGCAACTTTTCAGCATTTTGAAGCGAAATTGTTCCTTTGGGGGGGTATTGCAATTTTTTGCCATTTTGAGGCGAAATTGTTCCTTTGGGGGGGTATTGCAACTTTTGGCCATTTTGAAGCGAAATTGTTCCTTTGGGGGGGTATTGCAATTTTTTGCCATTTTGAGGCGAAATTGTTCCTTTGGGGGGGTATTGCAACTTTTGGCCATATTGAAGCGAAATTGTTCCTTTGGGGGGTTTTTACAATTTTTGGCAATTTTGAGGCGAAATTGTTCCTTTCGGGGGGTATTGCAATTTTTTGCCATTTTGAGGCGAAATTGTTCCTTTGGGGGGGTATTGCAACTTTTGGCCATTTTGAAGCGAAATTGTTCCTTTGGGGGGGTATTGCAATTTTTCGCCATTTTGAGGCGAAATTGTTCCTTTGGGGGGGTATTGCAACTTTTGGCCATATTGAAGCGAAATTGTTCCTTTGGGGGGTTTTTACAATTTTTGGCCATTTTGAGGCGAAATTGTTCCTTTGGGGGGGGTATTGCAACTTTTCGGCATTTTGAGGCGAAATTGTTCCTTTGGGGGGTATTGCAATTTTTTGCCATTTTGAGGCGAAATTGTTCCTTTGGGGGGGTATTGCAACTTTTGGCCATTTTGAAGCAAAATTGTTCCTTTCGGGGGGTATTGCAACTTTTCGGCATTTTGAGGCGAAATTGTTCCTTTGGGGGGGTATTGCAACTTTTGGCCATTTTGAAGCGAAATTGTTCCTTTGGGGGGGTATTGCAATTTTTAACCATCTTGAGGCGAAATTGTTCCTTTGGGGGGGTATTGCAACTTTTGGCCATTTTGAAGCGAAATTGTTCCTTTCGGGGGGTATTGCAACTTTTCAGCATTTTAAGGCGAAATTGTTCCTTTGGGGGGGTACTGCAATTTTTTGCCATTTTGAGGCGAAATTGTTCCTTTGGGGGGGTATTGCAACTTTTCGGCATTTTGAGGCGAAATTGTTCCTTTGGGGGGTATTGCAATTTTTTTTCCATTTTGAGGCGAAATTGTTCCTTTGGGGGGGTATTGCAACTTTTGGCCATTTTGAAGCGAAATTGTTCCTTTCGGGGGGTATTGCAACTTTTCGGCATTTTGAAGCGAAATTGTTCCTTTGGGGGGTATTGCAATTTTTTGCCATTTTGAGGAGAAATTGTTCCTTTGAGGGGGTATTGCAACTTTTGGCCATTTTGAAGCGAAATTGTTTCTTTGGGGGGGTATTGCAATTTTTTTTTCATTTTGAGGCGAAATTGTTCCTTTGGGGGGGTAATGCAAATTTTGACCATTTTGAAGCGAAATTGTTCCTTTGGGGGGGTATTGCAACTTTTCGGCATTTTGAGGCGAAATTGTTCTTTGGGGGGGGTATTGCAATTTTTGCCTATTTGAGGCGAAATTCTTCCTTTGAGGGGGTATTGCAATTTTTGGCCATTTTGAAGCGAAATTGTTCCTTTGGGGGGGTATTGCAACTTTTCGGCATTTTGAGGCGAAATTGTTCCTTTGGGGGGGTATTGCAATTTTTTGCCATTTTGAGGCGAAATTGTTCCTTTGGGGGGGTATTGCAACTTTTGGCCATTTTGAAGCGAAATTGTTCCTTGGGGGGGTATTGCAACTTTTGGCCATTTTGAAGTGAAATTGTTCCTTTCGGGGGGTATTGCAACTTTTCAGCATTTTGAAGCGAAATTGTTCCTTTGGGGGGTATTGCAATTTTTTGCCATTTTGAGGCGAAATTGTTCCTTTGGGGGGGTATTGCAATTTTTTGCCATTTTGAGGCGAAATTGTTCCTTTGGGGGGGTATTGCAACTTTTGGCCATTTTGAAGCGAAATTGTTCCTTTGGGGGGGTATTGCAATTTTTTGCCATTTTGAGGCGAAATTGTTCCTTTGGGGGGGTATTGCAACTTTTGGCCATATTGAAGCGAAATTGTTCCTTTGGGGGGTTTTTACAATTTTTGGCCATTTTGAGGCGAAATTGTTCCTTTGGGGGGTTTTTACAATTTTTGGCCATTTTGAGGCGAAATTGTTCCTTTCGGGGGGTATTGCAACTTTTCAACATTTTGAGGCGAAATTGTTCCTTTGGGGGGGTATTGCAACTTTTGGCCATTTTGAAGCGAAATTGTTCCTTTGGGGGGGTATTGCAATTTTTTGCCATTTTGAGGCGAAATTGTTCCTTTGGGGGGTATTGCAACTTTTGGCCATTTTGAAGCGAAATTGTTCCTTTGGGGGGGTATTGCAACTTTTGGCCATTTTGAAGCGAAATTGTTCCTTTGGGGGGGTATTGCAATTTTTAACCATTTTGAGGCGAAATTGTTCCTTTGGGGGGGTATTGCAACTTTTGGCCATTTTGAAGCGAAATTGTTCCTTTGGGGGGGTATTGCAATTTTTTGGCCATTTTGAAGCGAAATTGTTCCTTTCGGGGGGTATTGCAACTTTTCGGCATTTTGAGGCGAAATTGTTCCTTTGGGGGGGTATTGCAACTTTTGGCCATTTATAGCGAAATTGTTCCTTTGGGGGGTATTGCAATTTTTAACCATTTTGAGGCGAAATTGTTCCATTGGGGGGGTATTGCAACTTTTGGCCATTTTGAAGCGAAATTGTTCCTTTCGGGGGATATTGCAACTTTTCAGCATTTTGAGGCGAAATTGTTCCTTTGGGGGGGTATTGCAATTTTTTGCCATTTTGAGGCGAAATTGTTCCTTTGGGGGGGTATTGCAACTTTTCGGCATTTTGAGGCGAAATTGTTCCTTTGGGGGGGTATTGCAACTTTTGGCCATTTTGAAGCGAAATTGTTCCTTTCGGGGTGTATTGCAACTTTTCGGCATTTTGAAGCGAAATTGTTCCTTTGGGGGGTATTGCAATTTTTTGCCATTTTGAGGCGAAATTGTTCCTTTGGGGGGGTATTGCAACTTTTCGGCATTTTGAGGCGAAATTGTTCCTTTGGGGGGGTATTGCAACTTTTGGCCATTTTGAAGCGAAATTGTTCCTTTGGGGGGTTTTTACAATTTTTGGCCATTTTGAGGCGAAATTGTTCCTTTGGGGGGGTATTGCAATTTTTTGCCATTTTGAGGCGAAATTGTTCCTTTGGGGGGGTATTGCAACTTTTCGGCATTTTGAGGCGAAATTGTTCCTTTGGGGGGGTATTGCAACTTTTGGCCATTTTGAAGCGAAATTGTTCCTTTCGGGGGGTATTGCAACTTTTCGGCATTTTGAAGCGAAATTGTTCCTTTGGGGGGTATTGCAATTTTTTGCCATTTTGAGGCGAAATTGTTCCTTTGGGGGGGGGTATTGCAAATTTTGGCCATTTTGAAGCGAAATTGTTCCTTTGGGGGGGTATTGCAACTTTTCGGCATTTTGAGGCGAAATTGTTCCTTTGGGGGGGTATTGCAATTTTTTGCCATTTTGAGGTGAAATTGTTCCTTTGGGGGGGTATTGCAACTTTTGGCCATTTTGAAGCGAAATTGTTCCTTTGGGGGGTATTGCATTTTTTTGCCATTTTGAGGCGAAATTGTTCCTTTGGGGGGGTATTGCAACTTTTGGCCATTTTGAAGCGAAATTGTTCCTTTGGGGGGGTATTGCAATTTTTTGCAATTTTGAGGCGAAATTGTTCCTTTGGGGGGGTATTGCAACTTTTGGCCTTTTTGAGGCGAAATTGTTCCTTTGGTGGGGTATTGCAACTTTTGGCCATTTTGAAGCGAAATTGTTCCTTTGGGGGGGTATTGCAACTTTTCGGCATTTTGAGGCGAAATTGTTCCTTTGGGGGGGTATTGCAATTTTTTGCCATTTTGAGGCGAAATTGTTCCTTTGGGGGGGTATTGCAACTTTTGGCCATTTTGAAGCGAAATTGTTCCTTTAAGGGGTATTGCAACTTTTCGGCATTTTGAGGCGAAATTGTTCCTTGGGGGGGTATTGCAACTTTTGGCCATTTTGAAGCGAAATTGTTCCTTTGGGGGGTATTGCAATTTTTAACCATTTTGAGGCGAAATTGTTCCTTTGGGGGGGTATTGCAACTTTTGGCCATTTTGAAGTGAAATTGTTCCTTTCGGGGGGTATTGCAACTTTTCAGCATTTTGAAGCGAAATTGTTCCTTTGAGGGGGTATTGCAATTTTTTGCCATTTTGAGGCGAAATTGTTCCTTTGGGGGGGTATTGCAACTTTTTGCCATATTGAAGCGAAATTGTTCCTTTGGGGGGTTTTTACAATTTTTGGCCATTTTGAGGCGAAATTGTTCCTTTCGGGGGGTATTGCAACTTTTCGGCATTTTGAGGCGAAATTGTTCCTTTGGGGGGGTATTGCAACTTTTGGCCATATTGAAGCGAAATTGTTCCTTTGGGGGGGTATTGCAATTTTTAACCATTTTGAGGCGAAATTGTTCCTTTGGGGGGGTATTGCAACTTTTGGCCATTTTGAAGCGAAATTGTTCCTTTCGGGGGGTATTGAAACTTTTCAGCATTTTGAGGCGAAATTGTTCCTTTGGGGGGGTATTGCAATTTTTTGCCATTTTGAGGCGAAATTGTTCCTTTGGGGGGGTATTGCAACTTTTGGCCATTTTGAAGCGAAATTGTTCCTTTCGGGGGGTATTGCAACTTTTCGGCATTTTGAGGCGAAATTGTTCCTTTGGGGGGGTATTGCAACTTTTGGCCATATTGAAGCGAAATTGTTCCTTTGGGGGGGTATTGCAATTTTTAACCATTTTGAGGCGAAATTGTTCCTTTGGGGGGTATTGCAATTTTTTGCCATTTTGAGGCGAAATTGCTCCTTTGGGGGGGTATTGCAACTTTTGGCCATTTTGAAGCGAAATTGTTCCTTTGGGGGGGTATTGCAATTTTTTTTTCATTTTGAGGCGAAATTGTTCCTTTGGGGGGGTATTGCAAATTTTGGCCATTTTGAAGCTAAATTGTTCCTTTGGGGGGGTATTGCAATTTTTTGCCATTTTGAGGCGAAATTGTTCCTTTGGGGGGTATTGCAACTTTTCGGCATTTTGAGGCGAAATTGTTCCTTTGGGGGGGTATTGCAATTTTTTTGCCATTTTGAGGTGAAATTGTTCCTTTGGGGGGGTATTGCAACTTTTGGCCATTTTGAAGCGAAATTGTTCCTTTGGGGGGTATTGAATTTTTTTGCCATTTTGAGGCGAAATTGTTCCTTTGGGGGGGTATTGCAACTTTTGGCCATTTTGAAGCGAGATTGTTCCTTTGGGGGGGTATTGCAACTTTTCGGCATTTTGAGGCGAAATTGTTCCTTTGGGGGGGTATTGCAATTTTTTGCCATTTTGAGGCGAAACTGTTCCTTTGGGGGGGTATTGCAACTTTTGGCCATTTTGAAGCGAAATTGTTCCTTTGGGGGGGTATTGCAATTTTTTGCCATTTTGAGGCGAAATTGTTCCTTGGGGGGGTATTGCAACTTTTGGCCATATTGAAGCGAAATTGTTCCTTTGGGGGGTTTTTACAATTTTTGGCCATTTTGAGGCGAAATTGTTCCTTTCGGGGGGTATTGCAATTTTTTGCCATTTTGAGGCGAAATTGTTCCTTTGGGGGGGTATTGCAACTTTTGGCCATTTTGAAGCGAAATTGTTCCTTTCGGGGGGTATTGCAACTTTTCTGCATTTTGAGGCGAAATTGTTCCTTTGGGGGGGTATTGCAACTTTTGGCCATATTGAAGCGAAATTGTTCCTTTCTGTGGGTATTGCAACTTTTCAGCATTTTGAGGCGAAATTGTTCCTTTGAGGGGTATTGCAATTTTTTGCCATTTTGAGGCGAAATTGTTCCTTTTGGGGGGGTTTTGCAACTTTTCGGCATTTTGAGGCGAAATTGTTCCTTTGGGGGGTATTGCAATTTTTGGCCCTTTTGAAGCGAAATTGTTCCTTTCGGGGGGTATTGCAACTTTTCGGCATTTTAAAGCGAAATTGTTCCTTTGGGGGGTATTGCAACTTTTGGCCATTTTGAAGCGAAATTGTTCCTTTGGGGGGTATTGCAATTTTTTGCCATTTTGAGGCGAAATTGTTCCTTTGGGGGGGTATTGCAACTTTTGGCCTTTTTGAGGCGAAATTGTTCCTTTGGGGGGGTATTGCAACTTTTGGCCATTTTGAAGCGAAATTGTTCCTTTGGGGGGGTATTGCAACTTTTCGGCATTTTGAGGCGAAATTGTTCCTTTAAGGGGGTATTGCAATTTTTTGCCATTTTGAGGCGAAATTGTTCCTTTGGGGGGGTATTGCAACTTTTGGCCTTTTTGAGGCGAAATTGTTCCTTTGGGGGGGTATTGCAACTTTTGGCCATTTTGAAGCGAAATTGTTCCTTTGGGGGGGTATTGCAACTTTTCGGCATTTTGAGGCGAAATTGTTCCTTTAAGGGGGTATTGCAACTTTTGGCCATTTTGAAGCGAAATTGTTCCTTTGGCGGGGTATTGCAACTTTTGGCCATTTTGAAGCGAAATTGTTCCTTTGGAGGGGTATTGCAATTTTTTGCCATTTTGAGGCGAAATTGTTCCTTTGGGGGGGTATTGCAACTTTTGGCCATTTTGAAGCGAAATTGTTCCTTTGGGGGGGTATTGCAACTTTTCGGCATTTTGAGGCGAAATTGTTCCTTTGGGGGGGTATTGCAACTTTTGGCCATTTTGAAGCGAAATTGTTCCTTTGGGGGGTATTGCAACTTTTCGGCATTTTGAGGCGAAATTGTTCCTTGGGGGGGTATTGCAACTTTTGGCCATTTTGAAGCGAAATTGTTCCTTTGGGGGGGTATTGCAATTTTTTGCCATTTTGAGGCGAAATTGTTCCTTTGGGGGGGTATTGCAACTTTTGGCCATTTTGAAGCGGAATTGTTCCTTTGGGGGGGTATTGCAATTTTTTGCCATTTTGAGGCGAAATTGTTCCTTTGGGGGGTTTTTACAATTTTTGGCCATTTTGAGGCGAAATTGTTCCTTTCGGGGGGTATTTCAACTTTTCGGCATTTTGAGGCGAAATTGTTCCTTTGGGGGGGTATTGCAACTTTTGGCCATTTTGAAGCGAAATTGTTCCTTTGGAGGGGTATTGCAATTTTTTGCCATTTTGAGGCGAAATTGTTCCTTTGGGGGGGTATTGCAACTTTTGGCCATTTTGAAGCGAAATTGTTCCTTTGGGGGGTGTATTGCAACTTTTCGGCATTTTGAGGCGAAATTGTTCCTTTGGGGGGGTATTGCAATTTTTTGCCATTTTGAAGCGAAATTGTTCCTTTGGGGGGGTATTGCAACTTTTCGGCATTGTGAGGCGAAATTGTTCCTTTGGGGGGGTATTGCAATTTTTTGCCATTTTGAGGCGAAATTGTTCCTTTGGGGGGGTATTGCAACTTTTGGCCATTTTGAAGCGAAATTGTTCCTTTCGAGGGGTTTTGACTCTTTTCGGCATTTTGAGGCGAAATTGTTCCTTTGGGGGGGTATTGCAAATTTGGCCATATTGAAGCGAAATTGTTCCTTTGGGGGGGTATTGCAACTTTTCGGCATTTTGAAGCGAAATTGTTCCTTTGGGGGGTATTGCAATTTTTTGCCATTTTGAGGCGAAATTGTTCCTTTGGGGGGGTATTGCAACTTTTGGCCATTTTGAAGCGAAATTGTTCCTTTGGGGGGGTATTGCAATTTTTTTTTCATTTTGAGGCGAAATTGTTCCTTTGGGGGGGTATTGCAAATTTTGGCCATTTTGAGGCGAAATTGTTCCTTTGGGGGGGTATTGCAATTTTTTGCCACTTTGAGGCGAAATTGTTCCTTTGGGGGGGTATTGCAACTTTTGGCCTTTTTGAGGCGAAATTGTTCCTTTGGGGGGGTATTGCAACTTTTGGCCATTTTGAAGCGAAATTGTTCCTTTGGGGGGGTATTGCAAATTTTCGGCATTTTGAGGCGTAATTGTTCCTTGGGGGGGTATTGCAACTTTTGGCCATTTTGAAGCGAAATTGTTCCTTTGGGGGGGTATTGCAATTTTTGGCCATTTTGAAGCGAAATTGTTCCTTTGGGGGGGTATTGCAACTTTTGGCCATTTTGAGGCGAAATTGTTCCTTTGGGGGGGGTATTGCAACTTTTGGCCATTTTGAAGTGAAATTGTTCCTTTCGGGGGGTATTGCAACTTTTCAGCATTTTGAAGCGAAATTGTTCCTTTGGGGGGGGTATTGCAATTTTTTGCCATTTTGAGGCGAAATTGTTCCTTTGGGGGGAAATTGCAATTTTTTGCCATTTTGAGGCGAAATTGTTCCTTTGGGGGGGTATTGCAACTTTTGGCCATTTTGAAGCGAAATTGTTCCTTTGGGGGGTATTGCAATTTTTTGCCATTTTGAGGCGAAATTGTTCCTTTGGGGGGGTATTGCAACTTTTGGCCATATTGAAGCGAAATTGTTCCTTTGGGGGGTTTTTACAATTTTTGGCCATTTTGAGGCGAAATTGTTCCTTTCGTGGGGTATTGCAACTTTTCGGCATTTTGAGGCAAAATTGTTCCTTTGGGGGGTATTGCAACTTTTGGCCATTTTGAAGCGAAATTGTTCCTTTGGGGGGGTATTGCAATTTTTTGCCATTTTGAGGCGAAATTGTTCCTTTGGGGGGGTATTGCAACTTTTGGCCATTTTGAAGCGAAATTGTTCCTTTCGGGGGGTATTGCAACTTTTCGGCATTTTGAGGCGAAATTGTTCCTTTGGGGGGGTACTGCAACTTTTGGCCATTTTGAAGCGAAATTGTTCCTTTGGGGGGGTATTGCAACTTTTCGGCATTTTGGGGCGAAATTGTTCCTTTGGGGGGGTATTGCAATTTTTTGCCATTTTGAGGCGAAATTGTTCCTTTGGGGGGTATTGCAACTTTTGGCCATTTTGAAGCGAAATTGTTCCTTTCGGGGGGTATTGCAACTTTTCGGCATTTTGAGGCGAAATTGTTCCTTTGGGGGGTATTGCAACTTTTGGCCATATTGAAGCAAAATTGTTCCTTTGGGGGGGTATTGCAATTTTTAACCATTTTGAGGCAAAATTGTTCCTTTGGGGGGGTATTGCAACTTTTGGCCATTTTGAAGCGAAATTGTTCCTTTCGGGGGGTATTGCAACTTTTCAGCATTTTGAGGCGAAATTGTTCCTTTGGGGGGGTATTGCAATTTTTTGCCATTTTGAGGCCAAATTGTTCCTTTGGGGGGGTATTGCAACTTTTCGGCATTTTGAGGCGAAATTGTTCCTTTGGGGGGTATTGCAATTTTTTTTCCATTTTGAGGCGAAATTGTTCCTTTGGGGGGGTATTGCAATTTTTAACCATTTTGAGGCAAAATTGTTCCTTTGGGGGGGTATTGCAACTTTTGGCCATTTTGAAGCGAAATTGTTCCTTTCGGGGGGTTTTGCAACTTTTCAGCATTTTGAGGCGAAATTGTTCCTTTGGGGGGGTATTGCAATTTTTTGCCATTTTGAGGCGAAATTGTTCCTTTGGGGGGGTATTGCAACTTTTCGGCATTTTGAGGCGAAATTGTTCCTTTGGGGGGTATTGCAATTTTTTTTCCATTTTGAGGCGAAATTGTTCCTTTGGGGGGGTATTGCAACTTTTGGCCATTTTGAAGCGAAATTGTTCCTTTCGGGGGGTATTGCAATTTTTAACCATTTTGAGGCGAAATTGTTCCTTTGGGGGGGTATTGCAAATTTTGGCCATTTTGAAGCGAAATTGTTCCTTTGGGGGGTATTGCAATTTTTTGCCATTTTGAGGCGAAATTGTTCCTTTGGGGGGGTATTGCAACTTTTCGGCATTTTGAGGCGAAATTGTTCCTTTGGGGGGGTATTGCAATTTTTTGCCATTTTGAGGAGAAATTGTTCCTTTGGGGGGGTATTGCAACTTTTGGCCATTTTGAAGCGAAATTGTTCCTTTGGGGGTATTGCATTTTTTTGCCATTTTGAGGCGAAATTGTTCCTTTGGCGGGGTATTGCAACTTTTGGCCATTTTGAAGCGAAATTGTTCCTTTGGGGGGGTATTGCAATTTTTTGCCATTTTGAGGCGAAATTGTTCCTTTGGGGGGGTATTGCAACTTTTGGCCATTTTGAAGCGAAATTGTTCCTTTGGGGGGGTATTGCAACTTTTCGGCATTTTGAGGCGAAATTGTTCCTTTGGGGGGGTATTGCAATTTTTTGCCATTTTGAGGCGAAATTGTTCCTTTGGGGGGGTATTGCAACTTTTGGCCATTTTGAAGCGAAATTGTTCCTTTGGGGGGTATTGCAACTTTTCGGCATTTTGAGGCGAAATTGTTCCTTTGGGGGGGTATTGCAATTTTTTGCCATTTTGAGGCGAAATTGTTCCTTTGGGGGGGTATTGCAACTTTTGGCCATATTGAAGCGAAATTGTTCCTTTGGGGGGTTTTTACAATTTTTGGCCATTTTGAGGCGAAATTGTTTCTTTCGGGGGTTTTGCAACTTTTCGGCATTTTGAGGCGAAATTGTTCCTTTGGGGGGGTATTGCAACTTTTGGCCATTTTGAAGCGAAATTGTTCCTTTGGGGGGGTATTGCAATTTTTTGCCATTTTGAGGCGAAATTGTTCCTTTGGGGGGGTATTGCAACTTTTGGCCATTTTGAAGCGAAATTGTTCCTTTGGGGGGTATTGCAACTTTTCGGCATTTTGAGGCGAAATTGTTCCTTTGGGGGGGTATTGCAATTTTTTGCCATTTTGAGGCGAAATTGTTCCTTTGGGGGGGTATTGCAACTTTTGGCCATTTTGAAGCGAAATTGTTCCTTTCGGGTGGTATTGCAACTTTTCGGCATTTTGAGGCGAAATTGTTCCTTTGGGGGGGTATTGCAACTTTTGGCCATATTGAAGCGAAATTGTTCCTTTGGGGGGGTATTGCAATTTTTAACCATTTTGAGGCGAAATTGTTCCTTTGGGGGGGTATTGCAACTTTTGGCCATTTTGAAGCGAAATTGTTCCTTTCGGGGGGTATTGCAACTTTTCAGCATTTTGACGCGAAATTGTTCCTTTGGGGGGGTATTGCAATTTTTTGCCATTTTGAGGCGAAATTGTTCCTTTGGGGGGGGGTATTGCAACTTTTCAGCATTTTGAAGCGAAATTGTTCCTTTGGGGGGGTATTGCAATTTTTTGCCATTTTGAGGCGAAATTGTTCCTTTGGGGGGGTATTGCAATTTTTTTTTCATTTTGAGGCGAAATTGTTCCTTTGGGGGGGTATTGCAACTTTTCGGCATTTTGAGGCGAAATTGTTCCTTTGGGGGGGTATTGCAATTTTTTGCCATTTTGAGGTGAAATTGTTCCTTTGGGGGGTATTGCAACTTTTGGCCATTTTGAAGCGAAATTGTTCCTTTGGGGGGTATTGCATTTTTTTGCCATTTTGAGGCGAAATTGTTCCTTTTGGGGGTATTGCAATTTTTTGCCATTTTGAGGCGAAATTGTTCCTTTGGGGGGGTATTGCAACTTTTGGCCTTTTTGAGGCGAAATTGTTCCTTTGGGGGGGTATTGCAACTTTTGGCCATTTTGAAGCGAAATTGTTCCTTTGGGGGGGTATTGCAACTTTTCGGCATTTTGAGGCGAAATTGTTCCTTTGGGGGGGTATTGCAATTTTTTGCCATTTTGAGGCGAAATTGTTCCTTTGGGGGTGTATTGCAACTTTTCGGCATTTTGAGGCGAAATTGTTCCTTTGGGGGGTATTGCAATTTTTTTTCCATTTTGAGGCGTAATTGTTCCTTTGGGGGGGTATTGCAACTTTTGGCCATTTTGAAGCGAAATTGTTCCTTTAGGGGGGTATTGCAACTTTTCGGCATTTTGAAGCGAAATTGTTCCTTTGGGGGGTATTGCAATTTTTTGCCATTTTGAGGCGAAATTGTTCCTTTGGGGGGGTATTGCAAATTTTGGCCTTTTTGAGGCGAAATTGTTCCTTTGGGGGGGTATTGCAACTTTTGGCCATTTTGAAGCAAAATTGTTCCTTTGGGGGGGTATTGCAACTTTTCGGCATTTTGAGGCGAAATTGTTCCTTTGTGGGGGTATTGCAATTTTTTGCCATTTTGAGGCGAAATTGTTCCTTTGGGGGGTATTGCAACTTTTGGCCATTTTGAAGCGAAATTGTTCCTTTGGGGGGGTATTGCAACTTTTCGGCATTTTGAGGCGAAATTGTTACTGGGGGGGTATTGCAACTTTTGGCCATTTTAAAGCGAAATTGTTCCTTTGGGGGGTATTGCAATTTTTAACCATTTTGAGGCGAAATTGTTCCTTTGGGGGGTTTTTACAATTTTTGGCCATTTTGAGGCGAAATTGTTCCTTTCGGGGGGTATTGCAACTTTTCGGCATTTTGAGGCGAAATTGTTCCTTTGGGGGGGTATTGCAACTTTTGGCCATTTTGAAGCGAAATTGTTCCTTTGGGGGGGTATTGCAATTTTTTGCCATTTTGAGGCGAAATTGTTCCTTTGGGGGTGTATTGCAATTTTTTGCCATTTTGAGGCGAAATTGTTCCTTTGGGGGGGTATTGCAACTTTTGGCCATTTTGAAGCGAAATTGTTCCTTTGGGGGGTATTGCAAATTTTCGGTATTTTTAGGCGAAATTGTTCCTTTGGGGGGGTATTGCAATTTTTTGCCATTTTGAGGCGAAATTGTTCCTTTGGGGGGGTATTGCAACTTTTGGCCATTTTGAAGCGAAATTGTTCCTTTCGGGTGGTATTGCAACTTTTCGGCATTTTGAGGCGAAATTGTTCCTTTGGGGGGGTATTGCAACTTTTGGCCATATTGAAGCGAAATTGTTCCTTTGGGGGGGTATTGGAACTTTTGGCTATTTTGAAGCGAAATTGTTCCTTTGGGGGGTATTGCAACTTTTTGCCATTTTGAAGCGAAATTGTTCCTTTGGGGGGGTATTGCAACTTTTCGGCATTTTGAGGCGAAATTGTTCCTTTGGGGGGGTATTGCAATTTTTTGCCATTTTGAGGCGAAATTGTTCCTTTGGGGGGGTATTGCAACTTTTGGCCATTTTGAAGCGAAATTGTTCCTTTCGGGGGGTATTGCAACTTTTCGGCATTTTGAGGCGAAATTGTTCCTTTGGGGGGGTATTGCAACTTTTGGCCATATTGAAGCGAAATTGTTCCTTTGGGGTGGTATTGCAATTTTTAACCATTTTGAGGTGAAATTGTTCCTTTGGGGGGGTATTGCAACGTTTGGCCATTTTGAAGCGAAATTGTTCCTTTCGGGGGGTATTGCAACTTTTCGGCATTTTGAAGCGAAATTGTTCCTTTGGGGGGTATTGCAATTTTTTGCCATTTTGAGGCGAAATTGTTCCTTTGGGGGGTATTGCAACTTTTGGCCATTTTGAGGCGAAATCGTTCCTTTGGGGGGGGTATTGCAAATTTTGGCCATTTTGAAGCGAAATTGTTCCTTTGGGGGGGGTATTGCATTTTTTTGCCATTTTAAGGCGAAATTGTTCCTTTGGGGGGGTATTGCAACTTTTGGCCATTTTGAGGCGAAATTGTTCCTTTGGGGGTGTATTGCAATTTTTTGCCATTTTGAGGCGAAATTGTTCCTTTGGGGGGGTATTGCAACTTTTGGCCATTTTGAAGCGAAATTGTTCCTTTGGGGGGTATTGCAAATTTTCGGCATTTTGAGGCGAAATTGTTCCTTTGGGGGGTATTGCAACTTTTGGCCATTTTGAAGCGAAATTGTTCCTTTGGGGGGTATTGCAACTTTTTGCCATTTTGAAGCGAAATTTTTCCTTTGGGGGGGTATTGCAACTTTTCGGCATTTTGAGGCGAAATTGTTCCTTTGGGGGGATATTGCAATTTTTTGCCATTTTGAGGCGAAATTGTTCCTTTGGGGGGGTATTGCAACTTTTGGCCATTTTGAAGCGAAATTGTTCCTTTCGGGGGGTATTGCAACTTTTCGGCATTTTGAGGCGAAATTGTTCCTTTGGGGGGGTATTGCAACTTTTGGCCATATTGAAGCGAAATTGTTCCTTTGGGGGGGTATTGCAATTTTTAACCATTTTGAAGCGAAATTGTTCCTTTCGGGGGGTATTGCAACTTTTCGGCATTTTGAAGCGAAATTGTTCCTTTGGGGGGTATTGCAATTTTTTGCCATTTTGAGGCGAAATTGTTGCTTTGGGGGGGGTATTGCAAATTTTGGCCATTTTGAAGCGAAATTGTTCCTTTGGGGGGGTATTGCATTTTTTTGCCATTTTGAAGCGAAATTGTTCCTTTGGGGGGTATTGCAACTTCTTGGCATTTTGAGGCGAAATTGTTCCTTGGGGGGGTATTGCAACTTTTGGCCATTTTGAAGCGAAATTGTTCCTTTGGGGGGGTATTGCAATTTTTTGCCATTTTGAGGCGAAATTGTTCCTTTGGGGGGTATTGCAACTTTTGGCCATATTGAAGCGAAATTGTTCCTTTGGGGGGTTTTTACAATTTTTGGCTATTTTGAGGCGAAATTGTTCCTTTCAAGGGGTATTGCAACGTTTCGGCATTTTGAGGCGAAATTGTTCCTTTAGGGGGGTATTGCAACTTTTGGCCATTTTGAAGCGAAATTGTTCCTTTCGGGGGGTATTGCAACTTTTCGGCATTTTGAAGCGAAATTGTTCCTTTGGGGGGTATTGCAATTTTTTTTTCATTTTGAGGCGAAATTGTTCCTTTGGGGGGGTATTGCAACTTTTCGGCATTTTGAGGCGAAATTGTTCCTTTGGGGGGGTATTGCAATTTTTTGCCATTTTGAGGTGAAATTGTTCCTTTGGGGGGTATTGCAACTTTTGGCCATTTTGAAGCGAAATTGTTCCTTTGGGGGTATTGCATTTTTTTGCCATTTTGAGGCGAAATTGTTCCTTTTGGGGGTATTGCAATTTTTTGCCATTTTGAGGCGAAATTGTTCCTTTGGGGGGGTATTGCAACTTTTGGCCTTTTTGAGGCGAAATTGTTCCTTTGGGGGGGTATTGCAACTTTTGGCCATTTTGAAGCGAAATTGTTCCTTTGGGGGGGTATTGCAACTTTTCGGCATTTTGAGGCGAAATTGTTCCTTTGGGGGGGTATTGCAATTTTTTGCCATTTTGAGGCGAAATTGTTCCTTTGGGGGTGTATTGCAACTTTTCGGCATTTTGAGGCGAAATTGTTCCTTTGGGGGGTATTGCAATTTTTTTTCCATTTTGAGGCGTAATTGTTCCTTTGGGGGGGTATTGCAACTTTTGGCCATTTTGAAGCGAAATTGTTCCTTTAGGGGGGTATTGCAACTTTTCGGCATTTTGAAGCGAAATTGTTCCTTTGGGGGGTATTGCAATTTTTTGCCATTTTGAGGCGAAATTGTTCCTTTGGGGGGGTATTGCAAATTTTGGCCTTTTTGAGGCGAAATTGTTCCTTTGGGGGGGTATTGCAACTTTTGGCCATTTTGAAGCAAAATTGTTCCTTTAGGGGGGTATTGCAACTTTTCGGCATTTTGAGGCGAAATTGTTCCTTTGTGGGGGTATTGCAATTTTTTGCCATTTTGAGGCGAAATTGTTCCTTTGGGGGGTATTGCAACTTTTGGCCATTTTGAAGCGAAATTGTTCCTTTGGGGGGGTATTGCAACTTTTCGGCATTTTGAGGCGAAATTGTTACTGGGGGGGTATTGCAACTTTTGGCCATTTTAAAGCGAAATTGTTCCTTTGGGGGGTATTGCAATTTTTAACCATTTTGAGGCGAAATTGTTCCTTTGGGGGGTTTTTACAATTTTTGGCCATTTTGAGGCGAAATTGTTCCTTTCGGGGGGTATTGCAACTTTTCGGCATTTTGAGGCGAAATTGTTCCTTTGGGGGGGTATTGCAACTTTTGGCCATTTTGAAGCGAAATTGTTCCTTTGGGGGGGTATTGCAATTTTTTGCCATTTTGAGGCGAAATTGTTCCTTTGGGGGTGTATTGCAATTTTTTGCCATTTTGAGGCGAAATTGTTCCTTTGGGGGGGTATTGCAACTTTTGGCCATTTTGAAGCGAAATTGTTCCTTTGGGGGGTATTGCAAATTTTCGGTATTTTTAGGCGAAATTGTTCCTTTGGGGGGTATTGGAACTTTTGGCTATTTTGAAGCGAAATTGTTCCTTTGGGGGGTATTGCAACTTTTTGCCATTTTGAAGCGAAATTGTTCCTTTGGGGGGGTATTGCAACTTTTCGGCATTTTGAGGCGAAATTGTTCCTTTGGGGGGGTATTGCAATTTTTTGCCATTTTGAGGCGAAATTGTTCCTTTGGGGGGGTATTGCAACTTTTGGCCATTTTGAAGCGAAATTGTTCCTTTCGGGGGGTATTGCAACTTTTCGGCATTTTGAGGCGAAATTGTTCCTTTGGGGGGGTATTGCAACTTTTGGCCATATTGAAGCGAAATTGTTCCTTTGGGGTGGTATTGCAATTTTTAACCATTTTGAGGTGAAATTGTTCCTTTGGGGGGGTATTGCAACGTTTGGCCATTTTGAAGCGAAATTGTTCCTTTCGGGGGGTATTGCAACTTTTCGGCATTTTGAAGCGAAATTGTTCCTTTGGGGGGTATTGCAATTTTTTGCCATTTTGAGGCGAAATTGTTCCTTTGGGGGGTATTGCAACTTTTGGCCATTTTGAGGCGAAATCGTTCCTTTGGGGGGGGTATTGCAAATTTTGGCCATTTTGAAGCGAAATTGTTCCTTTGGGGGGGTATTGCATTTTTTTGCCATTTTAAGGCGAAATTGTTCCTTTGGGGGGGTATTGCAACTTTTGGCCATTTTGAGGCGAAATTGTTCCTTTGGGGGTGTATTGCAATTTTTTGCCATTTTGAGGCGAAATTGTTCCTTTGGGGGGGTATTGCAACTTTTGGCCATTTTGAAGCGAAATTGTTCCTTTGGGGGGTATTGCAAATTTTCGGCATTTTGAGGCGAAATTGTTCCTTTGGGGGGTATTGCAACTTTTGGCCATTTTGAAGCGAAATTGTTCCTTTGGGGGGTATTGCAACTTTTTGCCATTTTGAAGCGAAATTTTTCCTTTGGGGGGGTATTGCAACTTTTCGGCATTTTGAGGCGAAATTGTTCCTTTGGGGGGATATTGCAATTTTTTGCCATTTTGAGGCGAAATTGTTCCTTTGGGGGGGTATTGCAACTTTTGGCCATTTTGAAGCGAAATTGTTCCTTTCGGGGGGTATTGCAACTTTTCGGCATTTTGAGGCGAAATTGTTCCTTTGGGGGGGTATTGCAACTTTTGGCCATATTGAAGCGAAATTGTTCCTTTGGGGGGGTATTGCATTTTTTTGCCATTTTGAAGCGAAATTGTTCCTTTGGGGGGTATTGCAACTTCTTGGCATTTTGAGGCGAAATTGTTCCTTGGGGGGGTATTGCAACTTTTGGCCATTTTGAAGCGAAATTGTTCCTTTGGGGGGGTATTGCAATTTTTTGCCATTTTGAGGCGAAATTGTTCCTTTGGGGGGTATTGCAACTTTTGGCCATATTGAAGCGAAATTGTTCCTTTGGGGGGTTTTTACAATTTTTGGCTATTTTGAGGCGAAATTGTTCCTTTCAGGGGGTATTGCAACGTTTCGGCATTTTGAGGCGAAATTGTTCCTTTAGGGGGGTATTGCAACTTTTGGCCATTTTGAAGCGAAATTGTTCCTTTGGGGGGGTATTGCAATTTTTTGCATTTTGAGGCGAAATTGTTCCTTTGGGGGGGTATTGCAACTTTTGGCCATTTTGAAGCGAAATTGTTCTTTTGGGGGGGTATTGCAACTTTTCGGCATTTTGAGGCGAAATTGTTCCTTTGGGGGGGTATTGCAACTTTTGGCCATTTTGAAGCGAAATTGTTCCTTTCGGGGGGTATTGCAACTTTTCGGCATTTTGAGGCGAAATTGTTCCTTTGGGGGGGTATTGCAACTTTTGGCCATTTTGAAGCGAAATTGTTCCTTTGGGGGGTATTGCAACTTTTGGCCATTTTGAAGCGAAATTGTTCCTTTGGGGGGGTATTGCAATTTTTTGCCATTTTGAGGCGAAATTGTTCCTTTGGGGGGGTATTGCAACTTTTGGCCATTTTGAAGCGAAATTGTTCCTTTCGGGTGGTATTGCAACTTTTCGGCATTTTGAGGCGAAATTGTTCCTTTGGGGGGGTATTGCAATTTTTTGCCATTTTGAGGCGAAATTGTTCCTTTGGGGGGGTATTGCAACTTTTGGCCATTTTGAAGCGAAATTGTTCCTTTGGGGGGGTATTGCAACTTTTCGGCATTTTGAGGCGAAATTGTTCCTTTGGGGGGGTATTGCAATTTTTTGCCATTTTGAGGCGAAATTGTTCCTTTGGGGGGGTATTGCAACTTTTGGCCATTTTGAAGCGAAATTGTTCCTTTCGGGGGGTATTGCAACTTTTCGGCATTTTGAGGCGAAATTGTTCCTTTGGGGGGGTATTGCAACTTTTCGGCATTTTGAGGCGAAATTGTTCCTTTGGGGGGGTATTGCAATTTTTTGCCATTTTGAGGCGAAATTGTTCCTTTGGGGGGGTATTGCAACTTTTGGCCATTTTGAAGCGAAATTGTTCCTTTCGGGGGGTATTGCAACTTTTCGGCATTTTGAGGCGAAATTGTTCCTTTGGGGGGGTATTGCAACTTTTGGCCATTTTGAAGCGAAATTGTTCCTTTGGGGGGGTATTGCAACTTTTGGCCATTTTGAAGCGAAATTGTTCCTTTGCGGGGGTATTGCAACTTTTGGCCATTTTGAAGCGAAATTGTTCCTTTCGGGGGGTATTGCAACTTTTCAGCATTTTGAGGCGAAATTGTTCCTTTGGGGGGGTATTGCAAATTTTTGCCATTTTGAGGCGAAATTGTTCCTTTGGGGGGTATTGCAACTTTTGGCCATTTTGAAGCGAAATTGTTGCTTTGGGGGGTATTGCATTTTTTTGCCATTTTGAGGCGAAATTGTTCCTTTGGGGGGGTATTGCAATTTTTTGCCATTTTGAGGCGAAATTGTTCCTTTGCGGGGGTATTGCAACTTTTCGGCATTTTGAGGCGAAATTGTTCCTTTGGGGGGTATTGCAATTTTTTTTCCATTTTGAGGCGTAATTGTTCCTTTGGGGGGGTATTGCAACTTTTGGCCATTTTGAAGCGAAATTATTCCTTTCGGGGGGTATTGCAACTTTTCGGCATTTTGAAGCGAAATTGTTCCTTTGGGGGGTATTGCAATTTTTTGCCATTTTGAGGCGAAATTGTTCCTTTGGGGGGGTATTGCAACTTTTGGCCATTTTGAAGCGAAATTGTTCCTTTGGGGGGGTATTGCATTTTTTTGCCATTTTGAGGCGAAATTGTTCCTTTGGGGGGGTATTGCAATTTTTTGCCATTTTGAGGCGAAATTGTTCCTTTGGGGGGGTATTGCAACTTTTGGCCTTTTTGAGGCGAAATTGTTCCTTTGGGGGGGTATTGCAATTTTTTGCCATTTTGAGGCGAAATTGTTCCTTTGGGGGGTATTGCAACTTTTGGCCATTTTGAAGCGAAATTGTTCCTTTGGGGGGGTATTGCAACTTTTCGGCATTTTGAGGCGAAATTGTTTCTTGGGGGGGTATTGCAACTTTTGGCCATTTTAAAGCGAAATTGTTCCTTTGGGGGGGTATTGCAATTTTTAACCATTTTGAGGCGAAATTGTTCCTTTGGGGGGGTATTGCAACTTTTGGCCATTTTGAAGTGAAATTGTTCCTTTCGGGGGGTATTGCAACTTTTCAGCATTTTGAAGCGAAATTGTTCCTTTGGGGGGGTATTGCAATTTTTTGCCATTTTGAGGCGAAATTGTTCCTTTGGGGGGGTATTGCAACTTTTGGCCATTTTGAAGCGAAATTGTTCCTTTGGGGGGGTATTGCAATTTTTTGCCATTTTGAGGCGAAATTGTTCCTTTGGGGGGGTATTGCAACTTTTGGCCATATTGAAGCGAAATTGTTCCTTTGGGGGGTTTTTACAATTTTTGGCCATTTTGAGGCGAAATTGTTCCTTTCGGGGGGTATTGCAACTTTTCGGCATTTTGAGGCGAAATTGTTCCTTTGGGGGGGTATTGCAACTTTTGGCCATTTTGAAGCGAAATTGTTCCTTTGGGGGGGTATTGCAACTTTTGGCCATTTTGAAGCGAAATTGTTCCTTTGGGGGGGTATTGCAATTTTTTGCCATTTTGAGGCGAAATTGTTCCTTTGGGGGGGTATTGCAACTTTTGGCCATTTTGAAGCGAAATTGTTCCTTTCGGGGGGTATTGCAACTTTTCGGCATTTTGAGGCGAAATTGTTCTTTTGGGGGGGTATTGCAACTTTTGGCCATTTTGAAGCGAAATTGTTCCTTTGGGGGGGTATTGCAACTTTTGGCCATTTTGAAGCGAAATTGTTCCTTTGGGGGGGTATTGCAATTTTTTGCCATTTTGAGGCGAAATTGTTCCTTTGGGGGGGTATTGCAACTTTTGGCCATTTTGAAGCGAAATTGTTCCTTTGGGGGGGTATTGCAATTTTTTGCCATTTTGAGGCGAAATTGTTCCTTTGGGGGGGTATTGCAACTTTTGGCCTTTTTGAGGCGAAATTGTTCCTTTGGGGGGGTATTGCAACTTTTCGGCATTTTGAGGCGAAATTGTTCCTTTGGGGGGGTATTGCAATTTTTTGCCATTTTGAGGCGAAATTGTTCCTTTGGGGGGTATTGCAACTTTTCGCCATTTTGAAGCGAAATTGTTCCTTTGGGGGGGTATTGCAACTTTTCGGCATTTTGAGGCGAAATTGTTTCTTGGGGGGGTGTTGCAACTTTTGGCCATTTTAAAGCGAAATTGTTCCTTTGGGGGGGTATTGCAATTTTTAACCATTTTGAGGCGAAATTGTTCCTTTGGGGGGGTATTGCAACTTTTGGCCATTTTGAAGTGAAATTGTTCCTTTCGGGGGGTATTGCAACTTTTCAGCATTTTGAAGCGAAATTGTTCCTTTTGGGGGGGTATTGCAATTTTTTGCCATTTTGAGGCGAAATTGTTCCTTTGGGGGGGTATTGCAACTTTTGGCCATTTTGAAGCGAAATTGTTCCTTTGGGGGGGTATTGCAATTTTTTGCCATTTTGAGGCGAAATTGTTCCTTTGGGGGGGTATTGCAACTTTTGGCCATATTGAAGCGAAATTGTTCCTTTGGGGGGTTTTTACAATTTTTGGCCATTTTGAGGCGAAATTGTTCCTTTCGGGGGGTATTGCAACTTTTCGGCATTTTGAGGCGAAATTGTTCCTTTGGGGGGGTATTGCAACTTTTGGCCATTTTGAAGCGAAATTGTTCCTTTGGGGGGTATTGCAATTTTTTGCCATTTTGAGGCGAAATTGTTCCTTTCGGGGTGTATTGCAATTTTTTGCCATTTTGAGGCGAAATTGTTCCTTTGGGGGGGTATTGCAACTTTTGGCCATTTTGAAGCGAAATTGTTCCTTTGGGGGGTATTGCAACTTTTCGGCATTTTGAGGCGAAATTGTTCCTTTGGGGGGGTATTGCAACTTTTGGCCATATTGAAGCGAAATTGTTCCTTTGGGGGGGTATTGCAATTTTTAACCATTTTGAGGTGAAATTGTTCCTTTGGGGGGGTATTGCAACTTTTGGCCATTTTGAAGCGAAATTGTTCCTTTCGGGGGGTATTGCAACTTTTCGGCATTTTGAAGCGAAATTGTTCCTTTGGGGGGTATTGCAATTTTTTGCCATTTTGAGGCGAAATTGTTCCTTTGGGGGGGTATTGCAACTTTTGGCCATTTTGAAGCGAAATTGTTCCTTTGGGGGGGTATAGCAATTTTTTTTTCATTTTGAGGCGAAATTGTTCCTTTGGGGGGGGTATTGCAAATTTTGGCCATTTTGAAGCGAAATTGTTCCTTTGGGGGGTATTGCATTTTTTTGCCATTTTGAGGCGAAATTGTTCCTTTGGGGGGGTATTGCAACTTTTGGCCATTTTGAAGCGAAATTGTTCCTTTGGGGGGGTATTGCAATTTTTTGCCATTTTGAGGCGAAATTGTTCCTTTGGGGGGTATTGCAACTTTTGGCCTTTTTGAGGCGAAATTGTTCCTTTGGGGGGGTATTGCAACTTTTGGCCATTTTGAAGCGAAATTGTTCCTTTGGGGGGTATTGCAACTTCTCGGCATTTTGAGGCGAAATTGTTCCTTGGGGGGGTATTGCGACTTTTGGCCATTTGGAAGCGAAATTGTTCCTTTGGGGGGTATTGCAATTTTTAACCATTTTGAGGCGAAATTTTTCCTTTGGGGGGGTATTGCAACTTTTGGCCATTTTGAAGTGAAATTGTTCCTTTCGGGGGGTATTGCAACTTTTGGCCTTTTTGAGGCGAAATTGTTCCTTTGGGGGGGTATTGCAACTTTTGGCCATTTTGAAGCGAAATTGTTCCTTTGGGGGGTATTGCAACTTCTCGGTATTTTGAGGAGAAATTGTTCCTTGGGGGGTATTGCAACTTTTGGCCATTTTGAAGCGAAATTGTTCCTTTGGGGGGGTATTGCAATTTTTTGCCATTTTGAGGCGAAATTGTTCCTTTGGGGGGGTATTGCAACTTTTGGCCATATTGAAGCGAAATTGTTCCTTTGGGGGGTTTTTACAATTTTTGGCCATTTTGAGGCGAAATTGTTCCTTTCGGGGGGTATTGCAACTTTTCAGCATTTTGAGGCGAAATTGTTCCTTTGGGGGGGTATTGCAACTTTTGGCCATTTTGAAGCGAAATTGTTCCTTTGGGGGGGTATTGCAATTTTTTGCATTTTGAGGCGAAATTGTTCCTTTGGGGGGGTATTGCAACTTTTGGCCATTTTGAAGCGAAATTGTTCCTTTGGGGGGGTATTGCAACTTTTCGGCATTTTGAGGCGAAATTGTTCCTTTGGGGGGGTATTGCAATTTTTTGCCATTTTGAGGCGAAATTGTTCCTTTGGGGGGGTATTGCAACTTTTGGCCATTTTGAAGCGAAATTGTTCCTTTGGGGGGGTATTGCAACTTTTGGCCATTTTGAAGCGAAATTGTTCCTTTGGGGGGGTATTGCAATTTTTTGCCATTTTGAGGCGAAATTGTTCCTTTGGGGGGGTATTGCAACTTTTCAGCATTTTGAGGCGAAATTGTTCCTTTGGGGGGGTATTGCAATTTTTTGCCATTTTGAGGCGAAATTGTTCCTTTGGGGGGGTATTGCAACTTTTCGGCATTTTGAGGCGAAATTGTTCCTTTGGGGGGTATTGCAATTTTTTTTCCATTTTGAGGCGAAATTGTTCCTTTGGGGGGGTATTGCAACTTTTGGCCATTTTGAAGCGAAATTGTTCCTTTCGGGGGGTATTGCAACTTCTCAGCATTTTGAGGCGAAATTGTTCCTTTGGGGGGGTATTGCAATTTTTTGCCATTTTGAGGCGAAATTGTTCCTTTGGGGGGGTATTGCAACTTTTCGGCATTTTGAGGCGAAATTGTTCCTTTGGGGGGTACTGCAACTTTTGGCCATTTTGAAGCGAAATTGTTCCTTTGGGGGGGTATTGCAATTTTTTTTTCATTTTGAGGCGAAATTGTTCCTTTGGGGGGGTATTGCAAATTTTGGCCATTTTGAAGCGAAATTGTTCCTTTGGGGGGGTATTGCAATTTTTTGTCATTTTGAGGTGAAATTGTTCCTTTGGGGGGGTATTGCAACTTTTGGCCATTTTGAAGCGAAATTGTTCCTTTGGGGGGGTATTGCATTTTTTTGCCATTTTGAGGCGAAATTGTTCCTTTGGCGGGGTATTGCAACTTTTGGCCATTTTGAAGCGAAATTGTTCCTTAGGGGGGGTATTGCAATTTTTTGCCATTTTGAGGCGAAATTGTTCCTTTGGGGGGTATTGCAACTTTTGGCCTTATGAGGGGAAATTGTTCCTTTGGGGGGGTATTGCAACTTTTGGCCATTTTGAAGCGAAATTGTTCCTTTGGGGGGGTATTGCAACTTTTCGGCATTTTGAGGCGAAATTGTTCTTTGGGGGGGTATTGCAATTTTTTGCCATTTTGAGGCGAAATTGTTCCTTTGGGGGGGTATTGCAACTTTTGGCCATTTTGAAGCGAAATTGTTCCTTTGGGGGGTATTGCAACTTTTCGGCATTTTGAGGCGAAATTGTTCCTTGGGGGGGTATTGCAATTTTTAACCATTTTGAGGCGAAATTGTTCCTTTGGGGGGGTATTGCAACTTTTGGCCATTTTGAAGTGAAATTGTACCTTTCGGGGGGTATTGCAACTTTTCAGCATTTTGAAGCGAAATTGTTCCTTTGGGGGGGTATTGCAATTTTTTGCCATTTTGAGGCGAAATTGTTCCTTTGGGGGGGTATTGCAATTTTTTGCCATTTTGAGGCGAAATTGTTCCTTTGGGGGGTATTGCAACTTTTGGCCATTTTGAAGCGAAATTGTTCCTTTGGGGGGTATTGCAATTTTTTGCCATTTTGAGGCGAAATTGTTCCTTTGGGGGGGTATTGCAACTTTTGGCCATATTGAAGCGAAATTGTTCCTTTGGGGGATTTTTACAATTTTTGGCCATTTTGAGGCGAAATTGTTCCTTTCGGGGGTATTGCAACTTTTCGGCATTTTGAGGCGAAATTGTTCCTTTGGGGGGTATTGCAACTTTTGGCCATTTTGAAGCGAAATTGTTCCTTTGGGGGGTATTGCAATTTTTTGCCATTTTGAGGCGAAATTGTTCCTTTGGGGGGGTATTGCAACTTTTCGGCATTTTGAGGCGAAATTGTTCCTTTGGGGGGGTTTTGCAATTTTTTGCCATTTTGAGGCGAAATTGTTCCTTTCGGGGGGTATTGCAACTTTTGGCCATATTGAAGCGAAATTGTTCCTTTGGGGGGGTATTGCAATTTTTAACCATTTTGAGGCGAAATTGTTCCTTTGGGGGGGTATTGCAACTTTTGGCCATTTTGAAGCGAAATTGTTCCTTTCGGGGGGTATTGCAACTTTTCGGCATTTTGAGGCGAAATTGTTCCTTTGGGGGGGTATTGCAACTTTTGGCCACATTGAAGCGAAATTGTTCCTTTGGGGGGGTATTGCAATTTTTAACCATTTTGAGGCGAAATTGTTCCTTTGGGGAAGTATTGCAACTTTTGGCCATTTTGAAGCGAAATTGTTCCTTTCGGGGGGTATTGCAACTTTTCAGCATTTTGAGGCGAAATTGTTCCTTTGGGGGGTATTGCAATTTTTTGCCATTTTGAGGCGAAATTGTTCCTTTGGGGGGGTATTGCAACTTTTGGCCATTTTGAAGCGAAATTGTTCCTTTGGGGGGGTATTGCAACTTTTCGGCATTTTGAGGCGAAATTGTTCTTTGGGGGGGTATTGCAATTTTTTGCCATTTTGAGGCGAAATTGTTCCTTTGGGGGGGTATTGCAACTTTTGGCCATTTTGAAGCGAAATTGTTCCTTTGGGGGGGTATTGCAACTTTTGGCCATTTTGAAGTGAAATTGTACCTTTCGGGGGGTATTGCAACTTTTCAGCATTTTGAAGCGAAATTGTTCCTTTGGGGGGGTATTGCAACTTTTGGCCATTTTGAAGTGAAATTGTACCTTTCGGGGGGTATTGCAACTTTTCAGCATTTTGAAGCGAAATTGTTCCTTTGGGGGGGTATTGCAATTTTTTGCCATTTTGAGGCGAAATTGTTCCTTTGGGGGGGTATTGCAATTTTTTGCCATTTTGAGGCGAAATTGTTCCTTTGGGGGGTATTGCAACTTTTGGCCATTTTGAAGCGAAATTGTTCCTTTGGGGGGTATTGCAATTTTTTGCCATTTTGAGGCGAAATTGTTCCTTTGGGGGGGTATTGCAACTTTTGGCCATATTGAAGCGAAATTGTTCCTTTGGGGGATTTTTACAATTTTTGGCCATTTTGAGGCGAAATTGTTCCTTTCGGGGGTATTGCAACTTTTCGGCATTTTGAGGCGAAATTGTTCCTTTGGGGGGTATTGCAACTTTTGGCCATTTTGAAGCGAAATTGTTCCTTTGGGGGGTATTGCAATTTTTTGCCATTTTGAGGCGAAATTGTTCCTTTGGGGGGGTATTGCAACTTTTGGCCATTTTGAGGCGAAATTGTTCCTTTGGGGGGGTTTTGCAATTTTTTGCCATTTTGAGGCGAAATTGTTCCTTTCGGGGGGTATTGCAACTTTTCGGCATTTTGAGGCGAAATTGTTCCTTTGGGGGGGTATTGCAACTTTTGGCCATATTGAAGCGAAATTGTTCCTTTGGGGGGGTATTGCAATTTTTAACCATTTTGAGGCGAAATTGTTCCTTTGGGGGGGTATTGCAACTTTTGGCCATTTTGAAGCGAAATTGTTCCTTTCGGGGGGTATTGCAACTTTTCGGCATTTTGAGGCGAAATTGTTCCTTTGGGGGGTATTGCAATTTTTTGCCATTTTGAGGCGAAATTGTTCCTTTGGGGGGGTATTGCAACTTTTCGGCATTTTGAGGCGAAATTGTTCCTTTGGGGGGGTTTTGCAATTTTTTGCCATTTTGAGGCGAAATTGTTCCTTTGGGGGGGTATTGCAACTTTTGGCCATATTGAAGCGAAATTGTTCCTTTGGGGGGGTATTGCAATTTTTAACCATTTTGAGGCGAAATTGTTCCTTTGGGGGGGTATTGCAACTTTTGGCCATTTTGAAGCGAAATTGTTCCTTTCGGGGGGTATTGCAACTTTTCGGCATTTTGAGGCGAAATTGTTCCTTTGGGGGGGTATTGCAACTTTTGGCCACATTGAAGCGAAATTGTTCCTTTGGGGGGGTATTGCAATTTTTAACCATTTTGAGGCGAAATTGTTCCTTTGGGGAAGTATTGCAACTTTTGGCCATTTTGAAGCGAAATTGTTCCTTTCGGGGGGTATTGCAACTTTTCAGCATTTTGAGGCGAAATTGTTCCTTTGGGGGGGTATTGCAATTTTTTGCCATTTTGAGGCGAAATTGTTCCTTTGGGGGGGTATTGCAACTTTTGGCCATTTTGAAGCGAAATTGCTCCTTTGGGGGGTATTGCAATTTTTTTTTCATTTTGAGGCGAAATTGTTCCTTTGGGAAGGAATTGCAAATTTTGGCCATTTTGAAGCGAAATTGTTCCTTTGGGGGGGTATTGCAATTTTTTGCCATTTTGAGGCGAAATTGTTCCTTTGGGGGGGTATTGCAACTTTTCGGCATTTTGAGGCGAAATTGTTCCTTTGGGGGGGTATTGCAATTTTTTGCCATTTTGAGGTGAAATTGTTCCTTTGGGGGGGTATTGCAAATTTTGGCCATTTTGAGGCGAAATTGTTCCTTTGGGGGGGGTATTGCAATTTTTTGCCATTTTGAGGTGAAATTGTTCCTTTGGTGGGGGTATTGCAACTTTTGGCCATTTTGAAGCGAAATTGTTCCTTTGGGGGGGTATTGCAATTTTTTGCCATTTTGAGGCGAAATTGTTCCTTTCGGGGGGTATTGCAACTTTTGGCCATTTTGAAGCGAAATTGTTCCTTTGGGGGGTATTGCAACTTTTCGGCATTTTGAGGCGAAATTGTTCCTTTGGGGGGGTATTGCAACTTTTGGCCATTTTGAAGCGAAATTGTTCCTTTGGGGGGGTATTGCAATTTTTTGCCATTTTGAGGCGAAATTGTTCCTTTGGGGGGGGTATTGCAACTTTTGGCCATTTTAAAGCGAAATTGTTCCTTTGGGGGTGTATTGCAACTTTTGGCCATTTTGAAGCGAAATTGTTCCTTTGGGGGGGTATTGCAACTTTTGGCCATTTTGAAGTGAAATTGTTCCTTTGGGGGGGTATTGCAATTTTTTGCCATTTTGAGGCGAAATTGTTCCTTTGGAGGGGGTATTGCAACTTTTGGCCATTTTGAAGCGAAATTGTTCCTTTCGGGGGGTATTGCAACTTTTCAGCATTTTGAGGCGAAATTGTTCCTTTGGGGGGGTATTGCAACTTTTCGGCATTTTGAGGCGAAATTGTTCCTTTGGGGGGGTATTGCAACTTTTGGCCATTTTGAAGCGAAATTGTTCCTTTGGGGGGGTATTGCAACTTTTGGCCATTTTGAAGTGAAATTGTTCCTTTGGGGGTTGTATTGCAATTTTTTGCCATTTTGAGGCGAAATTGTTCCTATGGGGGGGTATTGCAACTTTTCGGCATTTTGAGGCGAAATTGTTCCTTTGGGGGGTATTGCAATTTTTTTTCCATTTTGAGGCGAAATTGTTCCTTTGGGGGGGTATTGCAACTTTTGGCCATTTTGAAGCGAAATTGTTCCTTTCGGGGGGTATTGCAACTTTTCGGCATTTTGAAGCGAAATTGTTCCTTTGGGGGGTATTGCAATTTTTTGCCATTTTGAGGCGAAATTGTTCCTTTGGGGGGGTATTGCAACTTTTGGCCATTTTGAAGCGAAATTGTTCCTTTGGGGGGGTATTGCAAATTTTGGCCATTTTGAAGCGAAATTGTTCCTTTGGGGGGGTATTGCAATTTTTTGCCATTTTGAGGCGAAATTGTTCCTTTGGGGGGGTATTGCAACTTTTGGCCATATTGAAGCGAAATTGTTCCTTTGGGGGGTTTTTACAATTTTTGGCCATTTTGAGGCGAAATTGTTCCTTTCGGGGGTATTGCAACTTTTCGGCATTTTGAGGCGAAATTGTTCCTTTGGGGGGGTATTGCAACTTTTGGCCATTTTGAAGCGAAATTGTTCCTTTTGGGGGGTATTGCAACTTTTCGGCATTTTGAGGCGAAATTGTTCCTTTGGGGGGGTATTGCAACTTTTGGCCATATTGAAGCGAAATTGTTCCTTTGGGGGGTTATTGCAATTTTTAACCATTTTGAGGCGAAATTGTTCCTTTGGGGGGGTATTGCAACTTTTGGCCATTTTGAAGCGAAATTGTTCCTTTCGGGGGGTATTGCAACTTTTCAGCATTTTGAGGCGAAATTGTTCCTTTGGGCGGGTATTGCAATTTTTTTCCATTTTGAGGCGAAATTGTTCCTTTGGGGGGGTATTGCAACTTTTGGCCATTTTGAAGCGAAATTGTTCCTTTGGGGGGTATTGCAATTTTTTTTTCATTTTGAGGCGAAATTGTTCCTTTGGGAAGGAATTGCAAATTTTGGCCATTTTGAAGCGAAATTGTTCCTTTGGGGGGGTATTGCAACTTTTCGGCATTTTGAGGCGAAATTGTTCCTTTGGGGGGTATTGCAATTTTTTGCCATTTTGAGGTGAAATTGTTCCTTTGGGGGGGTATTGCAAATTTTGGCCATTTTGAGGCGAAATTGTTCCTTTGGGGGGGTATTGCAATTTTTTGCCATTTTGAGGTGAAATTGTTCCTTTGGGGGGGTATTGCAACTTTTGGCCATTTTGAAGCGAAATTGTTCCTTTAGGGGGTATTGCAATTTTTTGCCATTTTGAGGTGAAATTGTTCCTTTGGGGGGGTATTGCAACTTTTGGCCATTTTGAAGCGAAATTGTTCCTTTGGGGGGTATTGCAACTTCTCGGCATTTTGAGGCGAAATTGTTCCTTGGGGGGTATTGCAACTTTTGGCCATTTTGAAGCGAAATTGTTCCTTTGGGGGGGGTATTGCAATTTTTTGCCATTTTGAGGCAAAATTGTTCCTTTGGGGGGGTATTGCAACTTTTGGCCATATTGAAGCGAAATTGTTCCTTTGGGGGGTTTTTACAATTTTTGGCCATTTTGAGGCGAAATTGTTCCTTTCGGTGGGTATTGCAACTTTTCGGCATTTTGAGGCGAAATTGTTCCTTTGGGGGGGTATTGCAACTTTTGGCCATTTTGAAGCGAAATTGTTCCTTTGGGGGGGTATTGCAATTTTTTGCCATTTTGAGGCGAAATTGTTCCTTTGGGGGGGTATTGCAACTTTTGGCCATTTTAAAGCGAAATTGTTCCTTTGGGGGGGTATTGCAACTTTTCGGCATTTTGAGGCGAAATTGTTCCTTTGGGGGGGTATTGCAACTTTTCGGCATTTTGAGGCGAAATTGTTCTTTTGGGGGGGTATTGCAACTTTTGGACATTTTGAAGCGAAATTGTTCCTTTGGGGGGGTATTGCAACTTTTGGCCATTTTGAAGTGAAATTGTTCCTTTGGGGGGGGTATTGCAATTTTTTGCCATTTTGAGGCGAAATTGTTCCTATGGGGGGGTATTGCAACTTTTCGGCATTTTGAGGCGAAATTGTTCCTTTGGGGGGTATTGCAATTTTTTTTCCATTTTGAGGCGAAATTGTTCCTTTGGGGGGGTATTGCAACTTTTGGCCATTTTGAAGCGAAATTGTTCCTTTCGGGGGGTATTGCAACTTTTCGGCATTTTGAAGCGAAATTGTTCCTTTGGGGGGTATTGCAATTTTTTGCCATTTTGAGGCGAAATTGTTCCTTTGGGGGGGTATTGCAACTTTTGGCCATTTTGAAGCGAAATTGTTCCTTTCGGGGGTATTGCAACTTTTCGGCATTTTGAAGCGAAATTGTTCCTTTGGGGGGGTATTGCAAATTTTGGCCATTTTGAAGCGAAATTGTTCCTTTGGGGGGTATTGCAATTTTTTGCCATTTTGAGGCGAAATTGTTCCTTTGGGGGGGTATTGCAACTTTTCGGCATTTTGAGGCGAAATTGTTCCTTTGGGGGGTATTGCAATTTTTTTTCCATTTTGAGGCGAAATTGTTCCTTTGGGGGGGTATTGCAACTTTTGGCCATTTTGAAGCGAAATTGTTCCTTTCAGGGGGTATTGCAACTTTTCGGCATTTTGAAGCGAAATTGTTCCTTTGGGGGGGTATTGGAACTTTTGGCCATTTTGAAGCGAAATTGTTCCTTTTGGGGGGGTATTGCAATTTTTTGCTATTTTGAGGCGAAATTGTTCCTTTGGGGGGGTATTGCAACTTTTCGGCATTTTGAGGCGAAATTGTTCCTTTGGGGGGGTATTGCAATTTTTTGCCATATTGAAGCGAAATTGTTCCTTTGGGGGGGTATTGCAACTTTTGGCCATTTTGAAGCGAAATTGTTCCTTTGGGGGTATTGCATTTTTTTGCCATTTTGAGGCGAAATTGTTCCTTTGGGGGGTATTGCAACTTTTGGCCATTTTGAGGCGAAATTGTTCCTTTGGGGGGGTATTGCAAATTTTGGCCATTTTGAAGCGAAATTGTTCCTTTGGGGGGGTATTGCAATTTTTTGCCATTTTGAGGCGAAATTGTTCCTTTGGGGGGGTATTGCAATTTTTTGCCATTTTGAGGCGAAATTGTTCCTTTGGGGGGGTATTGCAACTTTTGGCCTTTTTGAAGCGAAATTGTTCCTTTGGGGGGGTATTGCAACTTTTTGGCATTTTGAAGCGAAATTGTTCCTTTGGGGGGGTATTGGAACTTTTGGCCATTTTGAAGCGAAATTGTTCCTTTGGGGGGGTATTGCAATTTTTTGCTATTTTGAGGCGAAATTGTTCCTTTGGGGGGGTATTGCAACTTTTGGCCATTTTGAAGCGAAATTGTTCCTTTGGGGGTATTGCATTTTTTTGCCATTTTGAGGCGAAATTGTTCCTTTGGGGGGTATTGCAACTTTTGGCCATTTTGAGGCGAAATTGTTCCTTTGGGGGGGTATTGCAAATTTTGGCCATTTTGAAGCGAAATTGTTCCTTTGGGGGGGTATTGCAATTTTTTGCCATTTTGAGGCGAAATTGTTCCTTTTGGGGGGTATTGCAAATTTTGGCCATTTTGAGGCGAAATTGTTCCTTTGGGGGGGTATTGCAACTTTTGGCCTTTTTGAAGCGAAATTGTTCCTTTGGGGGGGTATTGCAACTTTTCGGCATTTTGAGGCGAAATTGTTCCTTTGGGGGGGTATTGCAACTTTTGGCCATTTTGAAGCGAAATTGTTCCTTTGGGGGGGTATGGCAACTTTTCGGCATTTTGAGGCGAAATTGTTCCTTAGGGGGGTATTGCAACTTTTGGCCATTTTGAAGCGAAATTGTTCCTTTGGGGGGGTATTGCAATTTTTAACCATTTTGAGGCGAAATTGTTCCTTTGGGGGGGTATTGCAACTTTTGGCCATTTTGAAGTGAAATTGTTTCTTTCGGGGGGTATTGCAACTTTTCGGCATTTTGAGGCGAAATTGTTCCTTTGGGGGGGTATTGCAACTTTTGGCCATATTGAAGCGAAATTGTTCCTTTGGGGGGTTTTTACAATTTTTGGCCATTTTGAGGCGAAATTGTTCCTTTGGGGGGGTATTGCAATTTTTTGCCATTTTGAGGCGAAATTGTTCCTTTGGGGGGGTATTGCAACTTTTGGCCATTTTGAAGCGAAATTGTTCCTTTGGGGGGTATTGCAATTTTTTGCCATTTTGAGGCGAAATTGTTCCTTTGGGGGGGTATTGCAACTTTTGGCCATATTGAAGCGAAATTGTTCCTTTGGGGGGTTTTTACAATTTTTGGCCATTTTGAGGCGAAATTGTTCCTTTGGGGGGGTATTGCAATTTTTTGCCATTTTGAGGCGAAATTGTTCCTTTGGGGGGGTATTGCAACTTTTGGCCATTTTGAAGCGAAATTGTTCCTTTGGGGGGTATTGCAATTTTTTTTCCATTTTGAGGCGAAATTGTTCCTTTGGGGGGGTATTGCAACTTTTGGCCATTTTGAAGCGAAATTGTTCCTTTCGGGGGGTATTGCAACTTTTCGGCATTTTGAAGCGAAATTGTTCCTTTGGGGGGGTATTGCAAATTTTGGCCATTTTGAAGCGAAATTGTTCCTTTGGGGGGGTATTGCAATTTTTTGCCATTTTGAGGCGAATTTGTTCCTTTCGGGGGTATTGCAACTTTTCGGCATTTTGAGGCGAAATTGTTCCTTTGGGGGGGTATTTCAATTTTTTGCCATTTTGAGGCGAAATTGTTCCTTTGGGGGGGTATTGCAACTTTTGGCCATATTGAAGCGAAATTGTTCCTTTGGGGGGTTTTTACAATTTTTGGCCATTTTGAGGCGAAATTGTTCCTTTGGGGGGGTATTGCAATTTTTTGCCATTTTGAGGCGAAATTGTTCCTTTGGGGGGGTATTGCAACTTTTGGCCATTTTGAAGCGAAATTGTTCCTTTGGGGGGTATTGCAATTTTTTTTCCATTTTGAGGCGAAATTGTTCCTTTGGGGGGGTATTGCAACTTTTGGCCATTTTGAAGCGAAATTGTTCCTTTCGGGGGGTATTGCAACTTTTCGGCATTTTGAAGCGAAATTGTTCCTTTGGGGGGGTATTGCAAATTTTGGCCATTTTGAAGCGAAATTGTTCCTTTGGGGGGGTATTGCAATTTTTTGCCATTTTGAGGCGAAATTGTTCCTTTCGGGGGTATTGCAACTTTTCGTCATTTTGAGGCGAAATTGTTCCTTTGGGGGGGTTTTGCAACTTTTGGCCATTTTGAAGCGAAATTGTTCCTTTGGGGGGGTATTGCAATTTTTTGCCATTTTGAGGCGAAATTGTTCCTTTGGGGGGGTATTGCAACTTTTGGCCATTTTGAAGTGAAATTGTTCCTTTGGGGGGGTATTGCAACTTTTGGCCATTTTGAGGCGAAATTGTTCCTTTGGGGGGGTATTGCAACTTTTGGCCATATTGAAGCGAAATTGTTCCTTTGGGGGGTTTTTACAATTTTTGGCCATTTTGAGGCGAAATTGTTCATTTGGGGGGTATTGCAACTTTTGGCCATTTTGAAGCGAAATTGTTCCTTTGGGGGGGTATTGCAATTTTTTGCCATTTTGAGGCGAAATTGTTCCTTTGGGGGGTTATTGCAACTTTTGGCCATTTTAAAGCGAAATTGTTCCTTTGGGGGGGTATTGCAACTTTTCGGCATTTTGAGGCGAAATTATTCCTTTGGGGGGGTATTGCAATTTTTTTCCATTTTGAGGCGAAATTGTTCCTTTGGGGGGGTATTGCAACTTTTGGCCATTTTGAAGCGAAATTGTTCCTTTCGGGGGGTATTGCAACTTTTCGGCATTTTGAGGCGAAATTGTTCCTTTGGGGGGGTATTGCAACTTTTGGCCATTTTGAAGCGAAATTGTTCCTTTGGGGGGGTATTGCAACTTTTGGCCATTTTGAAGCGAAATTGTTTCTTTCGGGGGGTATTGCAACTTTTCAGCATTTTGAGGCGAAATTGTTCCTTTGGGGGGGTATTGCAATTTTTTGCCATTTTGAGGCGAAATTGTTCCTTTGGGGGGGTATTGCAACTTTTCGGCATTTTGAGGCGAAATTGTTCCTTTGGGGGGGTATTGCAATTTTTTTTCCATTTTGAGGCGAAATTGTTCCTTTGGGGGGGTCTTGCAACTTTTGGCCATTTTGAAGCGAAATTATTCCTTTCGGGGGGTATTGCAACTTTTCGGCATTTTGAAGCGAAATTGTTCCTTTGGGGGGTATTGCAATTTTTTGCCATTTTGAGGCGAAATTGTTCCTTTGGGGGGGTATTGCAACTTTTGGCCTTTTTGAAGCGAAATTGTTCCTTTGGGGGGGTATTGCAACTTTTCAGCATTTTGAAGCGAAATTGTTCCTTTGGGGGGTATTGCAATTTTTTGCCATTTTGAGGCGAAATTGTTCCTTTGGGGGGTATTGCAACTTTTGGCCTTTTTGAGGCGAAATTGTTCCTTTGGGGGGGTATTGCAACTTTTGGCCATTTTGAAGCGAAATTGTTCCTTTGGGGGGGTATTGCAACTTTTCGGCATTTTGAGGCGAAATTGTTCTTTGGGGGGGTATTGCAATTTTTTGCCATTTTGAGGCAAAATTGTTCCTTTGGGGGGGGTATTGCAACTTTTCGGCATTTTGAGGCGAAATTGTTCCTTGGGGGGTATTGCAACTTTTGGCCATTTTGAAGCGAAATTGTTCCTTTGGGGGGGTATTGCAATTTTTAACCATTTTGAGGCGAAATTGTTCCTTTGGGGGGGTATTGCAACTTTTGGCCATTTTGAAGTGAAATTGTTCCTTTCGGGGGGTATTGCAACTTTTCAGCATTTTGAAGCGAAATTGTTCCTTTGGGGGGTATTGCAATTTTTTGCCATTTTGAGGCGAAATTGTTCCTTTGGGGGGGGTATTGCAATTTTTTGCCATTTTGAGGCGAAATTGTTCCTTTGGGGGGGTATTGCAATTTTTTGCCATTTTGAGGCGAAATTGTTCCTTTGGGGGGTATTGCAATTTTTTGCCATTTTGAGGCGAAATTGTTCCTTTGGGGGGGTATTGCAACTTTTGGCCATATTGAAGCGAAATTGTTCCTTTGGGGGTTTTTTACAATTTTTGGCCATTTTGAGGCGAAGCTGTTCCTTTCGGGGGTATTGCAACTTTTCGGCATTTTGAGGCGAAATTGTTCCTTTGGGGGGGTATTGCAACTTTTGGCCATTTTGAAGCGAAATTGTTCCTTTGGGGGGGTATTGCAATTTTTTGCCATTTTGAGGCGAAATTGTTCCTTTGGGGGGGTATTGCAACTTTTGGCCATTTTGAAGTGAAATTGTTCCTTTGGGGGGGTATTGCAACTTTTCGGCATTTTGAGGCGAAATTGTTCCTTTGGGGGGGTTTTGCAATTTTTTGCCATTTTGAGGCGAAATTGTTCCTTTGGGGGGGTATTGCAACTTTTGGCCATTTTGAAGCGAAATTGTTCCTTTCGGGGGGTATTGCAACTTTTCGGCATTTTGAGGCGAAATTGTTCCTTTGGGGGGGTATTGCAACTTTTGGCCATATTGAAGCGAAATTGTTCCTTTGGGGGGGTATTGCAATTTTTAACCATTTTGAGGCGAAATTGTTCCTTTGGGGGGTTATTGCAACTTTTGGCCATTTTGAAGCGAAATTGTTCCTTTCGGGGGGTATTGCAACTTTTCAGCATTTTGAGGTGAAATTGTTCCTTTGGGGGGGTATTGCAATTTTTTGCCATTTTGAGGCGAAATTGTTCCTTTGGGGGGGTATTGCAAATTTTGGCCATTTTGAAGCGAAATTGTTCCTTTGGGGGGGTATTGCAATTTTTTGCCATTTTAAGGCGAAATTGTTCCTTTGGGGGGGTATATCAACTTTTCGGCATTTTGAGGCGAAATTGTTCCTTTGGGGGGGTATTGCAATTTTTTGCCATTTTGAGGTGAAATTGTTCCTTTGGGGGGGTAGTGCAACTTTTGGCCATTTTGAAGCGAAATTGTTCCTTTGGGGGGTATTGCATTTTTTTGCCATTTTGAGGCGAAATTGTTCCTTTGGGGGGGTATTGCAATTTTTTTCCATTTTGAGGCGAAATTGTTCCTTTGGGGGGGTATTGCAACTTTTGGCCATATTGAAGCGAAATTGTTCCTTTGGGGGGTTTTTACAATTTTTGGCCATTTTGAGGCGAAGCTGTTCCTTTCGGGGGTATTGCAACTTTTCGGCATTTTGAGGCGAAATTGTTCCTTTGGGGGGGTATTGCAACTTTTGGCCATTTTGAAGCGAAATTGTTCCTTTGGGGGGGTATTGCAATTTTTTGCCATTTTGAGGCGAAATTGTTCCTTTGGGGGGGTATTGCAACTTTTGGCCATTTTGAAGTGAAATTGTTCCTTTGGGGGGGTATTGCAACTTTTCGGCATTTTGAGGCGAAATTGTTCCTTTGGGGGGGTTTTGCAATTTTTTGCCATTTTGAGGCGAAATTGTTCCTTTGGGGGGGTATTGCAACTTTTGGCCATTTTGAAGCGAAATTGTTCCTTTCGGGGGGTATTGCAACTTTTCGGCATTTTGAGGCGAAATTGTTCCTTTGGGGGGGTATTGCAACTTTTGGCCATATTGAAGCGAAATTGTTCCTTTGGGGGGGTATTGCAATTTTTAACCATTTTGAGGCGAAATTGTTCCTTTGGGGGGTTATTGCAACTTTTGGCCATTTTGAAGCGAAATTGTTCCTTTCGGGGGGTATTGCAACTTTTCAGCATTTTGAGGTGAAATTGTTCCTTTGGGGGGGTATTGCAATTTTTTGCCATTTTGAGGCGAAATTGTTCCTTTGGGGGGGTATTGCAAATTTTGGCCATTTTGAAGCGAAATTGTTCCTTTGGGGGGGTATTGCAATTTTTTGCCATTTTAAGGCGAAATTGTTCCTTTGGGGGGGTATATCAACTTTTCGGCATTTTGAGGCGAAATTGTTCCTTTGGGGGGGTATTGCAATTTTTTGCCATTTTGAGGTGAAATTGTTCCTTTGGGGGGGTAGTGCAACTTTTGGCCATTTTGAAGCGAAATTGTTCCTTTGGGGGGTATTGCATTTTTTTGCCATTTTGAGGCGAAATTGTTCCTTTTGGGGGGGTATTGCAATTTTTTTCCATTTTGAGGCGAAATTGTTCCTTTGGGGGGGTATTGCAACTTTTCGGCATTTTGAGGCGAAATTGTTTCTTCGGTGGGTATTGCAACTTTTGGCCATTTTGAAGCGAAATTGTTCCTTTGGGGGGGTATTGCAATTTTTAACCATTTTGAGGCGAAATTGTTCCTTTGGGGGGGTATTGCAACTTTTGGCCATTTTGAAGTGAAATTGTTCCTTTCGGGGGGTATTGCAACTTTTCAGCATTTTGAAGCGAAATTGTTCCTTTGGGGGGGTATTGCAACTTTTGGCCATTTTGAAGCGAAATTGTTCCTTTGGGGGGGTATTGCAATTTTTTGCCATTTTGAGGCGAAATTGTTCCTTTGGGGGGGTATTGCAACTTTTGGCCATATTGAAGCGAAATTGTTCCTTTTGGGGGTTTTTACAATTTTTGGCCATTTTGAGGCGAAATTGTTCCTTTCGGGGGGTATTGCAACTTTTCGGCATTTTGAGGCGAAATTGTTCCTTTGGGGGGGTATTGCAACTTTTGGCCATTTTGAAGCGAAATTGGTACTTTGGGGGGTATTGCAAATTTTCGGCATTTTGAGGCGAAATTGTTCCTTTGGGGGGTATTGCAATTTTTTTCCATTTTGAGGCGAAATTGTTCCTTTGGGGGGGTATTGCAACTTTTGGCCTTTTTGAGGCGAAATTGTTCCTTTGGGGGGGTATTGCAACTTTTCGGCATTTTGAGGCGAAATTGTTTCTTGGGTGGGTATTGCAACTTTTGGCCATTTTGAAGCGAAATTGTTCCTTTGGGGGGTATTGCAATTTTTAACCATTTTGAGGCGAAATTGTTCCTTTGGGGGGGTATTGCAACTTTTGGCCATTTTGAAGTGAAATTGTTCCTTTCGGGGGGTATTGCAACTTTTCAGCATTTTGAAGCGAAATTGTTCCTTTGGGGGGGTATTGAAATTTTTTGCCATTTTGAGGCGAAATTGTTCCTTTGGGGGGGTATTGCAACTTTTGGCCATTTTGAAGCGAAATTGTTCCTTTGGGGGGGTATTGCAATTTTTTGCCATTTTGAGGCGAAATTGTTCCTTTGGGGGGGTATTGCAACTTTTGGCCATATTGAAGCGAAATTGTTCCTTTTGGGGGTTTTTACAATTTTTGGCCATTTTGAGGCGAAATTGTTCCTTTCGGGGGGTATTGCAACTTTTCGGCATTTTGAGGCGAAATTGTTCCTTTGGGGGGGTATTGCAATTTTTTGCCATTTTGAGGCGAAATTGTTCCTTTGGGGGGGTATTGCAACTTTTGGCCATTTTGAAGCGAAATTGGTCCTTTGGGGGGTATTGCAAATTTTCGGCATTTTGAGGCGAAATTGTTCCTTTGGGGGGCATTGCAACTTTTGGCCATTTTGAAGCGAAATTGTTCCTTTCGGGGGTATTGCAACTTTTCGGCATTTTGAGGCAAAATTGTTCCTTTGGGGGGGTATTGCAACTTTTGGCCATTTTGAAGCGAAATTGTTCCTTTGGGGGGGTATTGCAACTTTTCGGCATTTTGAGGCGAAATTGTTCCTTTGGGGGGGTATTGCAATTTTTTGCCATTTTAAAGCGAAATTGTTCCTTTGGGGGGGTATTGCAACTTTTGGCCATTTTGAAGCGAAATTGTTCCTTTCGGGGGGTATTGCAACTTTTCGGCATTTTGAGGCGAAATTGTTCCTTTGGGGGGGTATTGCAACTTTTGGCCATATTGAAGCGAAATTGTTCCTTTCGGTGGGTATTGCAACTTTTCAGCATTTTGAGGCGAAATTGTTCCTTTGGGGGGTATTGCAATTTTTTGCCATTTTGAGGCGAAATTGTTCCTTTGGGGGGTATTGCAACTTTTGGCCATTTTGAGGCGAAATTGTTCCTTTGGGGGGGTATTGCAACTTTTCGGCATTTTGAGGCGAAATTGTTCCTTTGGGGGGTATTGCAATTTTTTTTCCATTTTGAGGCGAAATTGTTCCTTTCGGGGGGTATTGCAACTTTTCGGCATTTTGAAGCGAAATTGTTCCTTTCGGGGGGTATTGCAACTTTTCGGCATTTTGAAGCGAAATTGTTCCTTTGGGGGGTATTGCAATTTTTTGCCATTTTGAGGCGAAATTGTTCCTTTGGGGGGGTATTGCAACTTTTGGCCATTTTGAAGCGAAATTGTTCCTTTGGGGGGTATTGCAATTTTTTTTTCATTTTGAGGCGAAATTGTTCCTTTGGGGGGGTATTGCAAATTTTGGCCATTTTGAAGCGAAATTGTTCCTTTGGGGGGTTATTGCAATTTTTTGCCATTTTAAGGCGAAATTGTTCCTTTGGGGGGGTATTGCAACTTTTCGGCATTTTGAGGCGAAATTGTTCCTTTGGGGGGGTATTGCAATTTTTTGCCATTTTGAGGTGAAATTGTTCCTTTGGGGGGGTATTGCAACTTTTGGCCATTTTGAAGCAAAATTGTTCCTTTGGGGGGGTATTGCAACTTTTGGCCATTTTGAAGCGAAATTGTTCCTTTGGGGGGGTATTGCAATTTTTTGCCATTTTGAGGCGAAATTGTTCCTTTGGGGGGGTATTGCAACTTTTGGCCTTTTTGAGGCGAAATTGTTCCTTTCGGGGGGTATTGCAACTTTTGGCCATTTTGAAGCGAAATTGTTCCTTTGGGGGGTATTGCAACTTCTCGGCATTTTGAGGCGAAATTGTTCCTTGGGGGGGTATTGCAACTTTTGGCCATTTTGAAGCGAAATTGTTCCTTTGGGGGGGTATTGCAATTTTTTGCCATTTTGAGGCGAAATTGTTCCTTTGGGGGGGTATTGCAACTTTTGGCCATTTTGAAGCGAAATTGTTCCTTTGGGGGGGTATTGCAACTTTTCGGCATTTTGAGGCAAAATTGTTCCTTTGGGGGGGTATTGCAATTTTTTGCCATTTTGAGGCGAAATTGTTCCTTTGGGGGGGTATTGCAACTTTTGGCCATTTTGAAGCGAAATTGTTCCTTTCGGGGGGTATTGCAACTTTTCGGCATTTTGAGGCGAAATTGTTCCTTTGGGGGGGTATTGCAACTTTTGGCCATTTTGAAGCGAAATTGTTCCTTTGGGGGGGTATTGCAACTTTTGGCCATTTTGAAGCGAAATTGTTCCTTTGGGGGGTATTGCATTTTTTTGCCATTTTGAGGCGAAATTGTTCCTTTGGGGGGTATTGCAACTTTTGGCCATTTTGAAGCGAAATTGTTCCTTTGGGGGGGTATTGCAATTTTTTGCCATTTTGAGGCGAAATTGTTCCTTTGGGGGGGTATTGCAACTTTTGGCCTTTTTGAGGCGAAATTGTTCCTTTGGGGGGGTATTGCAACTTTTGGCCATTTTGAAGCGAAATTGTTCCTTTGGGGGGGTATTGCAACTTTTGGCCATATTGAAGCGAAATTGTTCCTTTGGGGGGTTTTTACAATTTTTGGCCATTTTGAGGCGAAATTGTTCCTTTCGGGGGGGTATTGCAACTTTTCGGCATTTTGAGGCGAAATTGTTCATTTGGGGGGTATTGCAACTTTTGGCCATTTTGAGGCGAAATTGTTCCTTTGGGGGGGTATTGCAACTTTTGGCCTTTTTGAGGCGAAATTGTTCCTTTGGGGGGGTATTGCAACTTTTGGCCATTTTGAAGCGAAATTGTTCCTTTGGGGGGGTATTGCAACTTTTGGCCATATTGAAGCGAAATTGTTCCTTTGGGGGGTTTTTACAATTTTTATCCATTTTGAGGCGAAATTGTTCCTTTCGGGGGGGTATTGCAACTTTTCGGCATTTTGAGGCGAAATTGTTCATTTGGGGGGGTATTGCAACTTTTGGCCATTTTGAAGCGAAATTGTTCCTTTGGGGGGTATTGCAATTTTTTTTTCATTTTGAGGCGAAATTGTTCCTTTGGGGGGGTATTGCAAATTTTGGCCATTTTGAAGCGAAATTGTTCCTTTGGGGGGTTATTGCAATTTTTTGCCATTTTGAGGCGAAATTGTTCCTTTGGGGGGGTATTGCAAATTTTGGCCTTTTTGAGGCGAAATTGATCCTTTGGGGGGGTATTGCAACTTTTGGCCATTTTGAAGCAAAATTGTTCCTTTGGGGGGGTATTGCAACTTTTCGGCATTTTGAGGCGAAATTGTTCCTTTGGGGGGGTATTGCAACTTTTGGCCATTTTGAAGCGAAATTGTTCCTTTGGGGGGGTATTGCAATTTTTAACCATTTTGAGGCGAAATTGTAACTTTGGGGGGGTATTGCAACTTTTGGCCATTTTGAAGTGAAATTGTTTCTTTCGGGGGGTATTGCAACTTTTCATCATTTTGAAGCGAAATTGTTCCTTTGGGGGGGTATTGCAATTTTTTGCCATTTTGAGGCGAAATTGTTCCTTTGGGGGGGTATTGCAATTTTTTGCCATTTTGAGGCGAAATTGTTCCTTTGGGGGGGTATTGCAACTTTTGGCCATATTGAAGCGAAATTGTTCCTTTGGGGGGTTTTTACAATTTTTGGCCATTTTGAGGCGAAATTGTTCCTTTCGGGGGGGTATTGCAACTTTTCGGCATTTTGAGGCGAAATTGTTCATTTGGGGGGGTATTGCAACTTTTGGCCATTTTGAAGCAAAATTGTTCCTTTGGGGGGTATTGCAATTTTTTGCCATTTTGAGGCGAAATTGTTCCTTTGGGGGGGTATTGCAACTTTTGGCCATTTTGAAGCGAAATTGTTCCTTTGGGGGGGTATTGCAACTTTTCGGCATTTTGAGGCGAAATTGTTCCTTTGGGGAGGTATTGCAATTTTTTGCCATTTTGAGGCGAAATTGTTCCTTTGGGGGGGTATTGCAACTTTTGGCCATTTTGAAGCGAAATTGTTCCTTTCGGGGGGTATTGCAACTTTTCGGCATTTTGAGGCGAAATTGTTCATTTGGGGGGGTATTGCAACTTTTGGCCATTTTGAAGCGAAATTGTTCCTTTGGGGGGTATTGCAACTTTTCGGCATTTTGAGGCAAAATTGTTCCTTTGGGGGGGTATTGCAATTTTTTGCCATTTTGAGGCGAAATTGTTCCTTTGGGGGGGTATTGCAACTTTTGGCCATTTTGAAGCGAAATTGTTCCTTTGGGGGGGTATTGCAATTTTTTGCCATTTTGAGGTGAAATTGTTCCTTTGGGGGGGTAGTGCAACTTTTGGCCATTTTGAAGCGAAATTGTTCCTTTGGGGGGTATTGCATTTTTTTGCCATTTTGAGGCGAAATTGTTCCTTTGGGGGGGTATTGCAATTTTTTTCCATTTTGAGGCGAAATTGTTCCTTTGGGGAAGGTATTGCAACTTTTGGCCTTTTTGAGGCGAAATTGTTCCTTTGGGGGGGTATTGCAACTTTTCGGCATTTTGAGGCGAAATTGTTTCTTGGGGGGTATTGCAACTTTTGGCCATTTTGAAGCGAAATTGTTCCTTTGGGGGGGTATTGCAATTTTTAACCATTTTGAGGCGAAATTGTTCCTTTGGGGGGGTATTGCAACTTTTAACCATTTTGAAGTGAAATTGTTCCTTTCGGGGGGTATTGCAACTTTTCGGCATTTTGAAGCGAAATTGTTCCTTTGGGGGGTATTGCAATTTTTTGCCATTTTGAGGCGAAATTGTTCCTTTGGGGGGGTATTGCAACTTTTGGCCATTTTGAAGCGAAATTGTTCCTTTGGGGGGGTATTGCAATTTTTTTTTCATTTTGAGGCGAAATTGTTCCTTTGGGGGGGTATTGCAAATTTTGGCCATTTTGAAGCGAAATTGTTCCTTTGGGGGGGTATTGCAATTTTTTGCCATTTTAAGGCGAAATTGTTCCTTTGGGGGGGTATTGCAACTTTTCGGCATTTTGAGGCGAAATTGTTCCTTTGGGGGGGTATTGCAATTTTTTGCCATTTTGAGGTGAAATTGTTCCTTTGGGGGGGTATTGCAACTTTTGGCCATTTTGAAGCAAAATTGTTCCTTTGGGGGGGGTATTGCAACTTTTGGCCATTTTGAAGCGAAATTGTTCCTTTGGGGGGGTATTGCAATTTTTTGCCATTTTGAGGCGAAATTGTTCCTTTGGGGGGGTATTGCAACTTTTGGCCTTTTTGAGGCGAAATTGTTCCTTTCGGGGGGTATTGCAACTTTTGGCCATTTTGAAGCGAAATTGTTCCTTTGGGGGGTATTGCAACTTCTCGGCATTTTGAGGCGAAATTGTTCCTTGGGGGGGTATTGCAACTTTTGGCCATTTTGAAGCGAAATTGTTCCTTTGGGGGGGTATTGCAATTTTTTGCCATTTTGAGGCGAAATTGTTCCTTTGGGGGGGTATTGCAACTTTTGGCCATTTTGAAGCGAAATTGTTCCTTTGGGGGGGTATTGCAACTTTTCGGCATTTTGAGGCGAAATTGTTCCTTTGGGGGGGTATTGCAATTTTTTGCCATTTTGAGGCGAAATTGTTCCTTTGGGGGGGTATTGCAACTTTTGGCCATTTTGAAGCGAAATTGTTCCTTTCGGGGGGTATTGCAACTTTTCGGCATTTTGAGGCGAAATTGTTCCTTTGGGGGGGCATTGCAACTTTTGGCCATTTTGAAGCGAAATTGTTCCTTTGGGGGGGTATTGCAACTTTTGGCCATTTTGAAGCGAAATTGTTCCTTTGGGGGGTATTGCATTTTTTTGCCATTTTGAGGCGAAATTGTTCCTTTGGGGGGTATTGCAACTTTTGGCCATTTTGAAGCGAAATTGTTCCTTTGGGGGGGTATTGCAATTTTTTGCCATTTTGAGGCGAAATTGTTCCTTTGGGGGGGTATTGCAACTTTTGGCCTTTTTGAGGCGAAATTGTTCCTTTGGGGGGGTATTGCAACTTTTGGCCATTTTGAAGCGAAATTGTTCCTTTAAGGGGGTATTGCAACTTTTGGCCATATTAAAGCGAAATTGTTCCTTTGGGGGGTTTTTACAATTTTTGGCCATTTTGAGGCGAAATTGTTCCTTTCGGGGGGGTATTGCAACTTTTCGGCATTTTGAGGCGAAATTGTTCATTTGGGGGGTATTGCAACTTTTGGCCATTTTGAGGCGAAATTGTTCCTTTGGGGGGGTATTGCAACTTTTGGCCTTTTTGAGGCGAAATTGTTCCTTTGGGGGGGTATTGCAACTTTTGGCCATTTTGAAGCGAAATTGTTCCTTTGGGGGGGTATTGCAACTTTTGGCCATATTGAAGCGAAATTGTTCCTTTGGGGGGTTTTTACAATTTTTATCGATTTTGAGGCGAAATTGTTCCTTTCGGGGGGGTATTGCAACTTTTCGGCATTTTGAGGCGAAATTGTTCATTTGGGGGGGTATTGCAACTTTTGGCCATTTTGAAGCGAAATTGTTCCTTTGGGGGGGTATTGCAATTTTTTTTTCATTTTGAGGCGAAATTGTTCCTTTGGGGGGGTATTGCAAATTTTGGCCATTTTGAAGCGAAATTGTTCCTTTGGGGGGTTATTGCAATTTTTTGCCATTTTGAGGCGAAATTGTTCCTTTGGGGGGGTATTGCAAATTTTGGCCTTTTTGAGGCAAAATTGATCCTTTGGGGGGGTATTGCAACTTTTGGCCATTTTGAAGCAAAATTGTTCCTTTGGGGGGGTATTGCAACTTTTCGGCATTTTGAGGCGAAATTGTTCCTTTGGGGGGGTATTGCAACTTTTGGCCATTTTGAAGCGAAATTGTTCCTTTGGGGGGTATTGCAATTTTTAACCATTTTGAGGCGAAATTGTTCCTTTGGGGGGGTATTGCAACTTTTGGCCATTTTGAAGTGAAATTGTTTCTTTCGGGGGGTATTGCAACTTTTCATCATTTTGAAGCGAAATTGTTCCTTTGGGGGGGTATTGCAATTTTTTGCCATTTTGAGGCGAAATTGTTCCTTTGGGGGGGTATTGCAATTTTTTGCCATTTTGAGGCGAAATTGTTCCTTTGGGGGGGTATTGCAACTTTTGGCCATATTGAAGCGAAATTGTTCCTTTGGGGGGTTTTTACAATTTTTGGCCATTTTGAGGCGAAATTGTTCCTTTCGGGGGGGTATTGCAACTTTTCGGCATTTTGAGGCGAAATTGTTCATTTGGGGGGGTATTGCAACTTTTGGCCATTTTGAAGCAAAATTGTTCCTTTGGGGGGGTATTGCAATTTTTTGCCATTTTGAGGCGAAATTGTTCCTTTGGGGGGGTATTGCAACTTTTGGCCATTTTGAAGCGAAATTGTTCCTTTGGGGGGGTATTGCAACTTTTCGGCATTTTGAGGCGAAATTGTTCCTTTGGGGAGGTATTGCAATTTTTTGCCATTTTGAGGCGAAATTGTTCCTTTGGGGGGGTATTGCAACTTTTGGCCATTTTGAAGCGAAATTGTTCCTTTCGGGGGGTATTGCAACTTTTCGGCATTTTGAGGCGAAATTGTTCATTTGGGGGGGTATTGCAACTTTTGGCCATTTTGAAGCGAAATTGTTCCTTTGGGGGGTATTGCAACTTTTCGGCATTTTGAGGCAAAATTGTTCCTTTGGGGGGGTATTGCAATTTTTTGCCATTTTGAGGTGAAATTGTTCCTTTGGGGGGGTATTGCAACTTTTGGCCATTTTGAAGCGAAATTGTTCCTTTGGGGGGTATTGCATTTTTTTGCCATTTTGAGGCGAAATTGTTCCTTTGGGGGGGTATTGCAATTTTTTTCCATTTTGAGGCGAAATTGTTCCTTTGGGGGGGGTATTGCAACTTTTGGCCTTTTTGAGGCGAAATTGTTCCTTTGGGGGGGTATTGCAACTTTTCGGCATTTTGAGGCGAAATTGTTTCTTGGGGGGTATTGCAACTTTTGGCCATTTTGAAGCGAAATTGTTCCTTTGGGGGGGTATTGCAATTTTTAACCTTTTTGAGGCGAAATTGTTCCTTTGGGGGGGTATTGCAACTTTTGGCCATTTTGAAGTGAAATTGTTCCTTTCGGGGGGTATTGCAACTTTTCAGCATTTTGAAGCGAAATTGTTCCTTTGGGGGGGTATTGCAATTTTTTGCCATTTTGAGGCGAAATTGTTCCTTTGGGGGGGTATTGCAACTTTTGGCCATTTTGAAGCGAAATTGTTCCTTTGGGGGATAATTGCAATTTTTTGCCATTTTGAGGCGAAATTGTTCCTTTGGGGGGGTATTGCAACTTTTGGCCATATTGAAGCGAAATTGTTCCTTTTGGGGGTTTTTACATTTTTTGGCCATTTTGAGGCGAAATTGTTCCTTTCGGGGGGTATTGCAACTTTTCGGCATTTTGAGGCGAAATTGTTCCTTTGGGGGGGTATTGCAACTTTTGGCCATTTTGAAGCGAAATTGTTCCTTTGGGGGGGTATTGCAATTTTTTGCCATTTTGAGGCGAAATTGTTCCTTTGGGGGGGTATTGCAATTTTTTGCCATTTTGAGGCGAAATTGTTCCTTTGGGGGGGTATTGCAACTTTTGGCCATTTTGAAGCGAAATTGGTCCTTTGGGGGGTATTGCAAATTTTCGGCATTTTGAGGCAAAATTGTTCCTTTGGGGGGGTATTGCAACTTTTGGCCATTTTGAAGCGAAATTGTTCCTTTGGGGGGGTATTGCAACTTTTCGGCATTTTGAGGCGAAATTGTTCCTTTGGGGGGGGTATTGCAATTTTTTGCCATTTTAAAGCGAAATTGTTCCTTTGGGGGGGTATTGCAACTTTTGGCCATTTTGAAGCGAAATTGTTCCTTTCGGGGGGTATTGCAACTTTTCGGCATTTTGAGGCGAAATTGTTCCTTTGGGGGAGTATTGCAACTTTTGGCCATATTGAAGCGAAATTGTTCCTTTCAGGGGGTATTGCAACTTTTCAGCATTTTGAGGCGAAATTGTTCCTTTGGGGGGGTATTGCAATTTTTTGCCATTTTGAGGTGAAATTGTTCCTTTGGGGGGGTAGTGCAACTTTTGGCCATTTTGAAGCGAAATTGTTCCTTTGGGGGGTATTGCATTTTTTTGCCATTTTGAGGCGAAATTGTTCCTTTGGGGGGGTATTGCAATTTTTTTCCATTTTGAGGCGAAATTGTTCCTTTGGGGAAGGTATTGCAACTTTTGGCCTTTTTGAGGCGAAATTGTTCCTTTGGGGGGGTATTGCAACTTTTCGGCATTTTGAGGCGAAATTGTTTCTTGGGGGGTATTGCAACTTTTGGCCATTTTGAAGCGAAATTGTTCCTTTGGGGGGGTATTGCAATTTTTAACCATTTTGAGGCGAAATTGTTCCTTTGGGGGGGTATTGCAACTTTTAACCATTTTGAAGTGAAATTGTTCCTTTCGGGGGGTATTGCAACTTTTCGGCATTTTGAAGCGAAATTGTTCCTTTGGGGGGTATTGCAATTTTTTGCCATTTTGAGGCGAAATTGTTCCTTTGGGGGGGTATTGCAACTTTTGGCCATTTTGAAGCGAAATTGTTCCTTTGGGGGGGTATTGCAATTTTTTTTTCATTTTGAGGCGAAATTGTTCCTTTGGGGGGGTATTGCAAATTTTGGCCATTTTGAAGCGAAATTGTTCCTTTGGGGGGGTATTGCAATTTTTTGCCATTTTAAGGCGAAATTGTTCCTTTGGGGGGGTATTGCAACTTTTCGGCATTTTGAGGCGAAATTGTTCCTTTGGGGGGGTATTGCAATTTTTTGCCATTTTGAGGTGAAATTGTTCCTTTGGGGGGGTATTGCAACTTTTGGCCATTTTGAAGCAAAATTGTTCCTTTGGGGGGGGTATTGCAACTTTTGGCCATTTTGAAGCGAAATTGTTCCTTTGGGGGGGTATTGCAATTTTTTGCCATTTTGAGGCGAAATTGTTCCTTTGGGGGGGTATTGCAACTTTTGGCCTTTTTGAGGCGAAATTGTTCCTTTCGGGGGGTATTGCAACTTTTGGCCATTTTGAAGCGAAATTGTTCCTTTGGGGGGTATTGCAACTTCTCGGCATTTTGAGGCGAAATTGTTCCTTGGGGGGGTATTGCAACTTTTGGCCATTTTGAAGCGAAATTGTTCCTTTGGGGGGGTATTGCAATTTTTTGCCATTTTGAGGCGAAATTGTTCCTTTGGGGGGGTATTGCAACTTTTGGCCATTTTGAAGCGAAATTGTTCCTTTGGGGGGGTATTGCAACTTTTCGGCATTTTGAGGCGAAATTGTTCCTTTGGGGGGGTATTGCAATTTTTTGCCATTTTGAGGCGAAATTGTTCCTTTGGGGGGGTATTGCAACTTTTGGCCATTTTGAAGCGAAATTGTTCCTTTCGGGGGGTATTGCAACTTTTCGGCATTTTGAGGCGAAATTGTTCCTTTGGGGGGGCATTGCAACTTTTGGCCATTTTGAAGCGAAATTGTTCCTTTGGGGGGGTATTGCAACTTTTGGCCATTTTGAAGCGAAATTGTTCCTTTGGGGGGTATTGCATTTTTTTGCCATTTTGAGGCGAAATTGTTCCTTTGGGGGGTATTGCAACTTTTGGCCATTTTGAAGCGAAATTGTTCCTTTGGGGGGGTATTGCAATTTTTTGCCATTTTGAGGCGAAATTGTTCCTTTGGGGGGGTATTGCAACTTTTGGCCTTTTTGAGGCGAAATTGTTCCTTTGGGGGGGTATTGCAACTTTTGGCCATTTTGAAGCGAAATTGTTCCTTTAAGGGGGTATTGCAACTTTTGGCCATATTAAAGCGAAATTGTTCCTTTGGGGGGTTTTTACAATTTTTGGCCATTTTGAGGCGAAATTGTTCCTTTCGGGGGGGTATTGCAACTTTTCGGCATTTTGAGGCGAAATTGTTCATTTGGGGGGTATTGCAACTTTTGGCCATTTTGAGGCGAAATTGTTCCTTTGGGGGGGTATTGCAACTTTTGGCCTTTTTGAGGCGAAATTGTTCCTTTGGGGGGGTATTGCAACTTTTGGCCATTTTGAAGCGAAATTGTTCCTTTGGGGGGGTATTGCAACTTTTGGCCATATTGAAGCGAAATTGTTCCTTTGGGGGGTTTTTACAATTTTTATCGATTTTGAGGCGAAATTGTTCCTTTCGGGGGGGTATTGCAACTTTTCGGCATTTTGAGGCGAAATTGTTCATTTGGGGGGGTATTGCAACTTTTGGCCATTTTGAAGCGAAATTGTTCCTTTGGGGGGGTATTGCAATTTTTTTTTCATTTTGAGGCGAAATTGTTCCTTTGGGGGGGTATTGCAAATTTTGGCCATTTTGAAGCGAAATTGTTCCTTTGGGGGGTTATTGCAATTTTTTGCCATTTTGAGGCGAAATTGTTCCTTTGGGGGGGTATTGCAAATTTTGGCCTTTTTGAGGCAAAATTGATCCTTTGGGGGGGTATTGCAACTTTTGGCCATTTTGAAGCAAAATTGTTCCTTTGGGGGGGTATTGCAACTTTTCGGCATTTTGAGGCGAAATTGTTCCTTTGGGGGGGTATTGCAACTTTTGGCCATTTTGAAGCGAAATTGTTCCTTTGGGGGGTATTGCAATTTTTAACCATTTTGAGGCGAAATTGTTCCTTTGGGGGGGTATTGCAACTTTTGGCCATTTTGAAGTGAAATTGTTTCTTTCGGGGGGTATTGCAACTTTTCATCATTTTGAAGCGAAATTGTTCCTTTGGGGGGGTATTGCAATTTTTTGCCATTTTGAGGCGAAATTGTTCCTTTGGGGGGGTATTGCAATTTTTTGCCATTTTGAGGCGAAATTGTTCCTTTGGGGGGGTATTGCAACTTTTGGCCATATTGAAGCGAAATTGTTCCTTTGGGGGGTTTTTACAATTTTTGGCCATTTTGAGGCGAAATTGTTCCTTTCGGGGGGGTATTGCAACTTTTCGGCATTTTGAGGCGAAATTGTTCATTTGGGGGGGTATTGCAACTTTTGGCCATTTTGAAGCAAAATTGTTCCTTTGGGGGGGTATTGCAATTTTTTGCCATTTTGAGGCGAAATTGTTCCTTTGGGGGGGTATTGCAACTTTTGGCCATTTTGAAGCGAAATTGTTCCTTTGGGGGGGTATTGCAACTTTTCGGCATTTTGAGGCGAAATTGTTCCTTTGGGGAGGTATTGCAATTTTTTGCCATTTTGAGGCGAAATTGTTCCTTTGGGGGGGTATTGCAACTTTTGGCCATTTTGAAGCGAAATTGTTCCTTTCGGGGGGTATTGCAACTTTTCGGCATTTTGAGGCGAAATTGTTCATTTGGGGGGGTATTGCAACTTTTGGCCATTTTGAAGCGAAATTGTTCCTTTGGGGGGTATTGCAACTTTTCGGCATTTTGAGGCAAAATTGTTCCTTTGGGGGGGTATTGCAATTTTTTGCCATTTTGAGGTGAAATTGTTCCTTTGGGGGGGTATTGCAACTTTTGGCCATTTTGAAGCGAAATTGTTCCTTTGGGGGGTATTGCATTTTTTTGCCATTTTGAGGCGAAATTGTTCCTTTGGGGGGGTATTGCAATTTTTTTCCATTTTGAGGCGAAATTGTTCCTTTGGGGGGGGTATTGCAACTTTTGGCCTTTTTGAGGCGAAATTGTTCCTTTGGGGGGGTATTGCAACTTTTCGGCATTTTGAGGCGAAATTGTTTCTTGGGGGGTATTGCAACTTTTGGCCATTTTGAAGCGAAATTGTTCCTTTGGGGGGGTATTGCAATTTTTAACCTTTTTGAGGCGAAATTGTTCCTTTGGGGGGGTATTGCAACTTTTGGCCATTTTGAAGTGAAATTGTTCCTTTCGGGGGGTATTGCAACTTTTCAGCATTTTGAAGCGAAATTGTTCCTTTGGGGGGGTATTGCAATTTTTTGCCATTTTGAGGCGAAATTGTTCCTTTGGGGGGGTATTGCAACTTTTGGCCATTTTGAAGCGAAATTGTTCCTTTGGGGGATAATTGCAATTTTTTGCCATTTTGAGGCGAAATTGTTCCTTGGGGGGGTATTGCAACTTTTGGCCATATTGAAGCGAAATTGTTCCTTTTGGGGGTTTTTACATTTTTTGGCCATTTTGAGGCGAAATTGTTCCTTTCGGGGGGTATTGCAACTTTTCGGCATTTTGAGGCGAAATTGTTCCTTTGGGGGGGTATTGCAACTTTTGGCCATTTTGAAGCGAAATTGTTCCTTTGGGGGGGTATTGCAATTTTTTGCCATTTTGAGGCGAAATTGTTCCTTTGGGGGGGTATTGCAATTTTTTGCCATTTTGAGGCGAAATTGTTCCTTTGGGGGGGTATTGCAACTTTTGGCCATTTTGAAGCGAAATTGGTCCTTTGGGGGGTATTGCAAATTTTCGGCATTTTGAGGCAAAATTGTTCCTTTGGGGGGGTATTGCAACTTTTGGCCATTTTGAAGCGAAATTGTTCCTTTGGGGGGGTATTGCAACTTTTCGGCATTTTGAGGCGAAATTGTTCCTTTGGGGGGGGTATTGCAATTTTTTGCCATTTTAAAGCGAAATTGTTCCTTTGGGGGGGTATTGCAACTTTTGGCCATTTTGAAGCGAAATTGTTCCTTTCGGGGGGTATTGCAACTTTTCGGCATTTTGAGGCGAAATTGTTCCTTTGGGGGAGTATTGCAACTTTTGGCCATATTGAAGCGAAATTGTTCCTTTCAGGGGGTATTGCAACTTTTCAGCATTTTGAGGCGAATTTGTTCCTTTGGGGGGGTATTGCAATTTTTTGCCATTTTGAGGCGAAATTGTTCCTTTGGGGGGGTATTGCAACTTTTGGCCATTTTGAGGCGAAATTGTTCCTTTGGGGGGGTATTGCAACTTTTCGGCATTTTGAGGCGAAATTGTTCCTTTGGGGGGTATTGCAATTTTTTTTCCATTTTGAGGCGAAATTGTTCCTTTTGGGGGGTATTGAAACTTTTCGGCATTTTGAAGCGAAATTGTTCCTTTCGTGGGGTATTGCAACTTTTCGGCATTTTGAAGCGAAATTGTTCCTTTGGGGGGTATTGCAATTTTTTGCCATTTTGAGGCGAAATTGTTCCTTTGGGGGGGTATTGCAACTTTTGGCCATTTTGAAGCGAAATTGTTCCTTTGGGGGGGTATTGCAATTTTTCGGCATTTTGAGGCGAAATTGTTCCTTTGGGGGGGTATTGCAATTTTTTGCCATTTTGAAGTGAAATTGTTCCTTTGGGGGGGTATTGCAACTTTTGGCCATTTTGAAGCGAAATTGTTCCTTTGAGGGGGGTATTGCAACTTTTGGCCATTTTGAAGTGAAATTGTTCCTTTGGGGGGGTATTGAAATTTTTTGCCATTTTGAGGCGAAATTGTTCCTTTGGGGGGGTATTGCAACTTTTGGCCTTTTTGAGGCGAAATTGTTCCTTTCGGGGGGTATTGCAACTTTTGGCCATTTTGAAGCGAAATTGTTCCTTTGGGGGGTATTGCAATTTTTTTTCCATTTTGAGGCGAAATTGTTCCTTTCGGGGGGTATTGAAACTTTTCGGCATTTTGAAGCGAAATTGTTCCTTTCATGGGGTATTGCAACTTTTCGGCATTTTGAAGCGAAATTGTTCCTTTGGGGGGTATTGCAATTTTTTGCCATTTTGAGGCGAAATTGTTCCTTTGGGGGGGTATTGCAACTTTTGGCCATTTTGAAGCGAAATTGTTCCTTTGGGGGGGTATTGCAATTTTTCGGCATTTTGAGGCGAAATTGTTCCTTTGGGGGGGTATTGCAATTTTTTGCCATTTTGAAGTGAAATTGTTCCTTTGGGGGGGTATTGCAACTTTTGGCCATTTTGAAGCGAAATTGTTCCTTTGAGGGGGGTATTGCAACTTTTGGCCATTTTGAAGTGAAATTGTTCCTTTGGGGGGGTATTGAAATTTTTTGCCATTTTGAGGCGAAATTGTTCCTTTGGGGGGGTATTGCAACTTTTGGCCTTTTTGAGGCGAAATTGTTCCTTTCGGGGGGTATTGCAACTTTTGGCCATTTTGAAGCGAAATTGTTCCTTTGGGGGGTATTGCAACTTCTCGGCATTTTGAGGCGAAATTGTTCCTTGGGGGGGTATTGCAACTTTTGGCCATTTTGAAGCGAAATTGTTCCTTTGGGGGGGTATTGCAATTTTTTGCCATTTTGAGGCGAAATTGTTCCTTTGGGGGGGTATTGCAACTTTTGGCCATATTGAAGCGAAATTGTTCCTTTGGGGGGTTTTTACAATTTTTGGCCATTTTGAGGCGAAATTGTTCCTTTCGGGGGTATTGCAACTTTTCGGCATTTTGAGGCGAAATTGTTCCTTTGGGGGGGTATTGCAACTTTTGGCCATTTTGAAGCGAAATTGTTCCTTTGGGGGGGTATTGCAATTTTTTGCCATTTTGAGGCGAAATTGTTCCTTTGGGGGGGTAGTGCAACTTTTGGCCATTTTGAAGCGAAATTGTTCCTTTGGGGGGTATTGCATTTTTTTGCCATTTTGAGGCGAAATTGTTCCTTTGGGGGGGTATTGCAATTTTTTTCCATTTTGAGGCGAAATTGTTCCTTTGGGGGGGGTATTGCAACTTTTGGCCTTTTTGAGGCGAAATTGTTCCTTTGGGGGGGTATTGCAACTTTTCGGCATTTTGAGGCGAAATTGTTTCTTGGGGGGTATTGCAACTTTTGGCCATTTTGAAGCGAAATTGTTCCTTTGGGGGGGTATTGCAATTTTTAACCATTTTGAGGCGAAATTGTTCCTTTGGGGGGGGTATTGCAACTTTTGGCCATTTTGAAGTGAAATTGTTCCTTTCGGGGGGTATTGCAACTTTTCAGCATTTTGAAGCGAAATTGTTCCTTTGGGGGGGTATTGCAATTTTTTGCCATTTTGAGGCGAAATTGTTCCTTTGGGGGGGTATTGCAACTTTTGGCCATTTTGAAGCGAAATTGTTCCTTTGGGGGGGTATTGCAATTTTTTGCCATTTTGAGGCGAAATTGTTCCTTTGGGGGGGTATTGCAACTTTTGGCCATATTGAAGCGAAATTGTTCCTTTTGGGGGTTTTTACATTTTTTGGCCATTTTGAGGCGAAATTGTTCCTTTCGGGGGGTATTGCAACTTTTCGGCATTTTGAGGCGAAATTGTTCCTTTGGGGGGGTATTGCAACTTTTGGCCATTTTGAAGCGAAATTGTTCCTTTGGGGGGGTATTGCAATTTTTTGCCATTTTGAGGCGAAATTGTTCCTTTGGGGGGGTATTGCAATTTTTTGCCATTTTGAGGCGAAATTGTTCCTTTGGGGGGGTATTGCAACTTTTGGCCATTTTGAAGCGAAATTGGTCCTTTGGGGGGTATTGCAAAATTGTTCCTTTGGGGGGGTATTGCAACTTTTGGCCTTTTTGAGGCGAAATTGTTCCTTTCGGGGGGTATTGCAACTTTTGGCCATTTTGAAGCGAAATTGTTCCTTTGGGGGGGTATTGCAACTTTTGGCCATATTAAAGCGAAATTGTTCCTTTGGGGGGTTTTTACAATTTTTGGCCATTTTGAGGCGAAATTGTTCCTTTCGGGGGTATTGCAACTTTTCGGCATTTTGAGGCGAAATTGTTCCTTTGGGGGGGTATTGCAACTTTTGGCCATTTTGAAGCGAAATTGTTCCTTTGGGGGGGTATTGCAATTTTTTGCCATTTTGAGGCGAAATTGTTCCTTTGGGGGGGTATTGCAACTTTTGGCCATTTTGAAGCGAAATTGTTCCTTTGGGGGGTATTGCAACTTTTCGGCATTTTGAGGCGAAATTGTTCCTTTGGGGGGGTATTGCAATTTTTTGCCATTTTGAGGCGAAATTGTTCCTTTGGGGGGGTATTGCAACTTTTGGCCATTTTGAAGCGAAATTGTTCCTTTCGGGGGGTATTGCAACTTTTCGGCATTTTGAGGCGAAATTGTTCCTTTGGGGGGGTATTGCAACTTTTGGCCATTTTGAAGCGAAATTGTTCCTTTGGGGGGGTATTGCAACTTTTGGCCATTTTGAAGCGAAATTGTTCCTTTGGGGGGGTATTGCAATTTTTGCCATTTTGAGGCGAAATTGTTCCTTTGGGGGGGGTATTGCAACTTTTGGCCATTTTGAAGCGAAATTGTTCCTTTGGGGGGGTATTGCAACTTTTGGCCATTTTGAAGCGAAATTGGTCCTTTGGGGGGTATTGCAAATTTTCGGCATTTTGAGGCAAAATTGTTCCTTTGGGGGGGTATTGCAACTTTTGGCCATTGTGAAGCGAAATTGTTCCTTTGGGGGGGTATTGCAACTTTTCGGCATTTTGAGGCGAAATTGTTCCTTTGGGGGGGGGTATTGCAATTTTTTGCCATTTTAAAGCGAAATTGTTCCTTTGGGGGGGTATTGCAACTTTTGGCCATTTTGAAGCGAAATTGTTCCTTTGGGGGGGTATTGCAACTTTTCGGCATTTTGAGGCGAAATTGTTCCTTTGGGGGGTATTGCAATTTTTTTTCCATTTTGAGGCGAAATTGTTCCTTTCGGGGGGTATTGAAACTTTTCGGCATTTTGAAGCGAAATTGTTCCTTTCGTGGGGTATTGCAACTTTTCGGCATTTTGAAGCGAAATTGTTCCTTTGGGGGGTATTGCAATTTTTTGCCATTTTGAGGCGAAATTGTTCCTTTGGGGGGGTATTGCAACTTTTGGCCATTTTGAAGCGAAATTGTTCCTTTGGGGGGGTATTGCAATTTTTCGGCATTTTGAGGCGAAATTGTTCCTTTGGGGGGGTATTGCAATTTTTTGCCATTTTGAAGCGAAATTGTTCCTTTGGGGGGTATTGCAACTTCTCGGCATTTTGAGGCGAAATTGTTCCTTGGGGGGGTATTGCAACTTTTGGCCATTTTGAAGCGAAATTGTTCCTTTGAGGGGGGTATTGCAACTTTTGGCCATTTTGAAGTGAAATTGTTCCTTTGGGGGGGTATTGAAATTTTTTGCCATTTTGAGGCGAAATTGTTCCTTTGGGGGGGTATTGCAACTTTTGGCCTTTTTGAGGCGAAATTGTTCCTTTCGGGGGGTATTGCAACTTTTGGCCATTTTGAAGCGAAATTGTTCCTTTGGGGGGTATTGCAACTTCTCGGCATTTTGAGGCGAAATTGTTCCTTGGGGGGGTATTGCAACTTTTGGCCATTTTGAAGCGAAATTGTTCCTTTGGGGGGGTATTGCAATTTTTTGCCATTTTGAGGCGAAATTGTTCCTTTGGGGGGGTATTGCAACTTTTGGCCATATTAAAGCGAAATTGTTCCTTTGGGGGGTTTTTACAATTTTTGGCCATTTTGAGGCGAAATTGTTCCTTTCGGGGGTATTGCAACTTTTCGGCATTTTGAGGCGAAATTGTTCCTTTGGGGGGGTATTGCAACTTTTGGCCATTTTGAAGCGAAATTGTTCCTTTGGGGGGGTATTGCAATTTTTTGCCATTTTGAGGCGAAATTGTTCCTTTGGGGGGGTATTGCAACTTTTGGCCATTTTGAAGCGAAATTGTTCCTTTGGGGGGTATTGCAACTTTTCGGCATTTTGAGGCGAAATTGTTCCTTTGGGGGGGTATTGCAATTTTTTGCCATTTTGAGGCGAAATTGTTCCTTTGGGGGGGTATTGCAACTTTTGGCCATTTTGAAGCGAAATTGTTCCTTTCGGGGGGTATTGCAACTTTTCGGCATTTTGAGGCGAAATTGTTCCTTTGGGGGGGTATTGCAACTTTTGGCCATTTTGAAGCGAAATTGTTCCTTTGGGGGGGTATTGCAACTTTTGGCCATTTTGAAGCGAAATTGTTCCTTTGGGGGGGTATTGCAATTTTTGCCATTTTGAGGCGAAATTGTTCCTTTGGGGGGGGTATTGCAACTTTTGGCCATTTTGAAGCGAAATTGTTCCTTTCGGGGGGTATTGCAACTTTTCAGCATTTTGAGGCGAAATTATTCCTTTGGGGGGGTATTGCAATTTTTTGCCATTTTGAGGCGAAATTGTTCCTTTGGGGGGGGGTATTGCAACTTTTGGCCATTTTGAAGCGAAATTGTTCCTTTCGGGGGGTATTGCAACTTTTCAGCATTTTGAGGCGAAATTATTCCTTTGGGGGGTATTGCAATTTTTTGCCATTTTGAGGCGAAATTGTTCCTTTGGGGGGGTATTGCAACTTTTGGCCATTTTGAAGCGAAATTGTTCCTTTGGGGGGGTATTGCAAATTTTGGCCATTTTGAAGCGAAATTGTTCCTTTGGGGGGGTATTGCAATTTTTTGCCATTTTGAGGCGAAATTGTTCCTTTGGGGGGGTATTGCAACTTTTCGGCATTTTGAGGCGAAATTGTTCCTTTGGGGGGTATTGCAATTTTTTTTCCATTTTGAGGCGAAATTGTTCCTTTGGGGGGGTATTGCAACTTTTCGGCATTTTGAAGCGAAATTGTTCCTTTGGGGGGGTATTGCAACTTTTGGCCATTTTGAAGCGAAATTGTTCCTTTGGGGGGGTATTGCAAATTTTGGCCATTTTGAAGCGAAATTGTTCCTTTGGGGGGGTATTGCAATTTTTTGCCATTTTGAGGCGAAATTGTTCCTTTGGGGGGGTATTGCAACTTTTCGGCATTTTGAAGCGAAATTGTTCCTTTGGGGGGGTATTGCAATTTTTTGCCATTTTGAGGTGAAATTGTTCCTTTGGGGGGGTATTGCAACTTTTGGCCATTTTGAAGCGAAATTGTTCCTTTGAGGGGTATTGCATTTTTTTGCCATTTTGAGGCGAAATTGTTCCTTTGGGGGGTATTGCAACTTTTGGCCATTTTGAAGCGAAATTGTTCCTTTGGGGGGGTATTGCAATTTTTTGCCATTTTGAGGCGAAATTGTTCCTTTGGGGGGGTATTGCAACTTTTGGCCTTTTTGAGGCGAAATTGTTAATTTGGGGGGGTATTGCAACTTTTGGCCATTTTGAAGCGAAATTGTTCCTTTGGGGGGGTATTGCAATTTTTTTTTCATTTTGAGGCGAAATTGTTCCTTTGGGGGGGTATTGCAAATTTTGGCCATTTTGAAGCGAAATTGTTCCTTTGGGGGGTTATTGCAATTTTTTGCCATTTTGAGGCGAAATTGTTCCTTTGGGGGGGTATTGCAAATTTTGGCCTTTTTAAAGCGAAATTGATCCTTTGGGGGGGTATTGCAACTTTTGGCCATTTTGAAGCAAAATTGTTCCTTTGGGGGGGTATTGCAACTTTTCGGCATTTTGAGGCGAAATTGTTCCTTTGGGGGGGTATTGCAACTTTTCGGCATTTTGAGGCGAAATTGTTCCTTGGGGGGGTATTGCAACTTTTGGCCATTTTGAAGCGAAATTGTTCCTTTGGGGGGTATTGCAATTTTTAACCATTTTGAGGCGAAATTGTTCCTTTGGGGGGGTATTGCAACTTTTGGCCATTTTGAAGTGAAATTGTTCATTTGGGGGGGTATTGCAACTTTTGGCCATTTTGAAGCAAAATTGTTCCTTTGGGGGGGTATTGCAATTTTTTGCCATTTTGAGGCGAAATTGTTCCTTTGGGGGGGTATTGCAACTTTTGGCCATTTTGAAGCGAAATTGTTCCTTTGGGGGGGTATTGCAACTTTTCGGCATTTTGAGGCGAAATTGTTCCTTTGGGGGGGTATTGCAACTTTTGGCCATTTTGAAGCGAAATTGTTCCTTTGGGGGGTATTGCAACTTTTCGGCATTTTGAGGCAAAATTGTTCCTTTGGGGGGGTATTGCAATTTTTTGCCATTTTGAGGCGAAATTGTTCCTTTGGGGGGGTATTGCAACTTTTGGCCATTTTGAAGCGAAATTGTTCCTTTGGGGGGGTATTGCAATTTTTTGCCATTTTGAGGCGAAATTGTTCCTTTGGGGGGGTATTGCAACTTTTGGCCATTTTGAAGCGAAATTGTTCCTTTCGGGGGGTATTGCAACTTTTCGGCATTTTGAGGCGAAATTGTTCCTTTGGGGGGGTATTGCAACTTTTCGGCATTTTGAGGCGAAATTGTTCCTTTGGGGGGTATTGCAATTTTTTTTCCATTTTGAGGCGAAATTGTTCCTTTGGGGGGGTCTTGCAACTTTTGGCCATTTTGAAGCGAAATTGTTCCTTTGGGGGGGTATTGCAATTTTTTGCCATTTTGAGGCGAAATTGTTCCTTTGGGGGGGTATTGCAACTTTTGGCCTTTTTGAAGCGAAATTGTTCCTTTGGGGGGGTATTGCAACTTTTCGGCATTTTGAGGCGAAATTGTTCCTTTGGGGGGGTATTGCAATTTTTTTGCCATTTTGAGGCGAAATTGTTCCTTTGGGGGGGTATTGCAACTTTTGGCCATTTTGAAGCGAAATTGTTCCTTTGGGGGGGTATGGCAACTTTTCGGCATTTTGAGGCGAAATTGTTCCTTAGGGGGGTATTGCAACTTTTGGCCATTTTGAAGCGAAATTGTTCCTTTGGGGGGGTATTGCAATTTTTAACCATTTTGAGGCGAAATTGTTCCTTTGGGGGGGTATTGCAACTTTTGGCCATTTTGAAGTGAAATTGTTTCTTTCGGGGGGTATTGCAACTTTTCAGCATTTTGAAGCGAAATTGTTCCTTTGGGGGGGTATTGCAATTTTTTGCCATTTTGAGGCGAAATTGTTCCTTTGGGGGGTATTGCAATTTTTTGCCATTTTGAGGCGAAATTGTTCCTTTGGGGGGGTATTGCAACTTTTGGCCATTTTGAAGCGAAATTGTTCCTTTGGGGGTTTTTTACAATTTTTTGCTATTTTGAGGCGAAATTGTTCCTTTCGGGGGGTATTGCAACTTTTCGGCATTTTGAGGCGAAATTGTTCCTTTGGGGGGTATTGCAACTTTTGGCCATATTGAAGCGAAATTGTTCCTTTGGGGGGGTATTGCAATTTTTAACCATTTTGAGGCGAAATTGTTCCTTTGGGGGGTATTGCAACTTTTGGCCATTTTGAAGCGAAATTGTTCCTTTCGGGGGTTATTGCAACTTTTCAGCATTTTGAGGCGAAATTGTTCCTTTGGGGGGGTATTGCAATTTTTTGCCATTTTGAGGCGAAATTCTTCCTTTGGGGGGGTATTGCAACTTTTTGGCATTTTGAGGCGAAATTGTTCCTTTGGGGGGTATTGCAATTTTTTTTCCATTTTGAGGCGAAATTGTTCCTTTGGGGGGGTATTGCAACTTTTGGCCATTTTGAAGCGAAATTGTTCCTTTCGGGAGGTATTGCAACTTTTCGACATTTTGAAGCGAAATTGTTCCTTTGGGGGGTATTGCAATTTTTTGCCATTTTGAGGCGAAATTGTTCCTTTGGGGGGGTATTGCAACTTTTGGCCATTTTGAAGCGAAATTGTTCCTTTGGGGGGGTATTGCAATTTTTTGCCATTTTGAGGCGAAATTGTTCCTTTGGGGGGGTATTGCAATTTTTCGGCATTTTGAGGCGAAATTGTTCCTTGGGGGGGTATTGCAATTTTTTGCCATTTTGAGGTGAAATTGTTCCTTTGGGGGGGTATTGCAACTTTTGGCCATTTTGAAGCGAAATTGTTCCTTTGGGGGGGTATTGCAATTTTTTGCCATTTTTAGGCAAAATTGTTCCTTTGGGGGGTATTGCAACTTTTGGCCATTTTGAAGCGAAATTGTTCCTTTGGGGGGGTATTGCAACTTTTGGCCATTTTGAAGCGAAATTGTTCCTTTGGGGGGGTATTGCAATTTTTAACCATTTTGAGGCGAAATTGTTCCTTTGGGGGGGTATTGCAACTTTTCAGCATTTTAAAGCGAAATTGTTCCTTTGGGGGGGTATTGCAATTTTTTGCCATTTTGAGGCGAAATTGTTCCTTTGGGGGGGGGTATTGCAACTTTTGGCCATTTTGAAGCGAAATTGTTCCTTTGGGGGGGTATTGCAACTTTTCGGCATTTTGAGGCGAAATTGTTCCTTAGGGGGGTATTGCAACTTTTGGCCATTTTGAAGCGAAATTGTTCCTTTGGGGGGGTATTGCAATTTTTAACCATTTTGAGGCGAAATTGTTCCTTTGGGGGGGTATTGCAACTTTTGGCCATTTTGAAGTGAAATTGTTTCTTTCGGGGGGGTATTGCAATTTTTTGCCATTTTGAGGCGAAATTGTTCCTTTGCGGGGTATTGCAATTTTTTGCCATTTTGAGGCGAAATTGATCCTTTGGGGGGGTATTGCAACTTTTGGCCATATTGAAGCGAAATTGTTCCTTTGGGGGGTTTTTACAATTTTTGGCCATTTTGAGGCGAAATTGTTCCTTTGGGGGGGTATTGCAACTTTTGGCCATTTTGAAGCGAAATTGTTCCTTTGGGGGGGTATTGCAACTTTTCGGCATTTTGAGGCGAAATTGTTCCTTTCGGGGGGTATTGCAACTTTTCGGCATTTTGAGGCGAAATTGTTCCTTTGGGGGGGTATTGCAATTTTTTGCCATTTTGAGGCGAAATTGTTCCTTTGGGGGGGTATTGCAACTTTTGGCCATTTTGAAGCGAAATTGTTCCTTTCGGGGGGTATTGCAACTTTTCAGCATTTTGAGGCGAAATTGTTCCTTTGGGGGGTATTGCAACTTTTCGGCATTTTGAGGCGAAATTGTTCCTTTGGGGGGTATTGCAATTTTTTTTCCATTTTGAGGCGAAATTGTTCCTTTGGGGGGGATTGCAACTTTTGGCCATTTTGAAGCGAAATTGTTCCTTTCGGGGGGTATTGCAACTTTTGGCCATTTTGAAGCGAAATTGTTCCTTTGGGGGGGTATTGCAATTTTTTTTTCATTTTGAGGCGAAATTGTTCCTTTGGGGGGGGTATTGCAAATTTTGGCCATTTTGAAGCGAAATTGTTCCTTTGGGGGGGTATTGCAATTGTTTGCCATTTTGAGGCGAAATTGTTCCTTTGGGGGGTATTGCAACTTTTCGGCATTTTGAGGCGAAATTGTTCCTTTGGGGGGGTATTGCAATTTTTTGCCCTTTTGAGGTGAAATTGTTCCTTTGGGGGGGTATTGCAACTTTTGGCCATTTTGAAGCGAAATTGTTCCTTTGGGGGGGTTTTGCAATTTTTTGCCATTTTGAGGCGAAATTGTTCCTTTCGGGGGGTATTGCAACTTTTGGCCATTTTGAAGCGAAATTGTTCCTTTGGGGGGGTATTGCAATTTTTTGCCATTTTGAGGCGAAATTGTTCCTTTGGGGGGGTATTGCAACTTTTGGCCATTTTGAAGCGAAATTGTTCCTTTCGGGGGGTATTGCAACTTTTCGGCATTTTGAAGCGAAATTGTTCCTTTGGGGGGTATTGCAACTTTTGGCCATTTTGAAGCGAAATTGTTCCTTTGGGGGGGTATTGCAACTTTTCGGCATTTTGAGGCGAAATTGTTCCTTTGGGGGGGTATTGCAATTTTTTGCCATTTTGAGGCGAAATTGTTCCTTTGGGGGGGTATTGCAACTTTTGGCCATTTTGAAGCAAAATTGTTCCTTTGGGGGGTATTTCAATTTTTTGCCATTTTGAGGCGAAATTGTTCCTTTGGGGGGGTATTGCAACTTTTGGCCATTTTGAAGCGAAATTGTTCCTTTCGGGGGGTATTGCAACTTTTGGCCATATTGAAGCGAAATTGTTCTTTTGGGGGGTATTGGAATTTTTAACCATTTTGAGGCGAAATTGTTCCTTTGGGGGGGTATTGCAACTTTTGGCCATTTTGAAGCGAAATTGTTCCTTTCGGGGGGTATTGCAACTTTTCAGCATTTTGAGGCGAAATTGTTCCTTTGGGGGGGTATTGCAACTTTTCGGCATTTTGAGGCGAAATTGTTCCTTTGGGGGGTATTGCAATTTTTTTTCCATTTTGAGGCGAAATTGTTCCTTTCGGGGGGTATTGCAACTTTTCGGCATTTTGAAGCGAAATTGTTCCTTTGGGGGGGTATTGCAATTTTTTGCCATTTTGAAGCGAAATTGTTCCTTTGTGGGGTTTTTACAATTTTTGGCCATTTTGAGGCGAAATTGTTCCTTTCGGGGTGTATTGCAACTTTTTGCCATTTTGAGGCGAAAATGTTCCTTTGGGGGGGGTATTGCAAATTTTGGCCATTTTGGAGCGAAATTGTTCCTTTGGGGGGGTATTGCAATTTTTTGCCATTTTGAGGCGAAATTGTTCCTTTGGGGGGGTATTGCAACTTTTCGGCATTTTGAGGCGAAATTGTTCCTTTGGGGGGGTATTGCAATTTTTTGCCATTTTGAGGTGAAATTGTTCCTTTGGGGGGGTATTGCAACTTTTGGCCATTTTGAAGCGAAATTGTTCCTTTGGGGGGTATTGCATTTTTTTGCCATTTTGAGGCGAAATTGTTCCTTTGGGGGGGTATTGCAACTTTTGGCCATTTTGAAGCGAAATTGTTCCTTTGGGGGGGTATTGCAATTTTTTGCCATTTTGAGGCGAAATTGTTCCTTTGGGGGGGTATTGCAACTTTTGGCCTTTTTGAGGCGAAATTGTTCCTTTGGGGGGGTATTGCAACTTTTGGCCATTTTGAAGCGAAATTGTTCCTTTGGGGGGGTATTGCAACTTTTCGGCATTTTGAGGCGAAATTGTTCCTTTGGGGGGGTATTGCAATTTTTTGCCATTTTGAGGCGAAATTGTTCCTTGGGGGGGTATTGCAACTTTTGGCCATTTTGAAGCGAAATTGTTCCTTTGGGGGGGTATTGCAATTTTTTGCCATTTTGAGGCGAAATTGTTCCTTGGGGGGGTATTGCAACTTTTGGCCATTTTGAAGTGAAATTGTTCCTTTGGGGGGTTTTTACAATTTTTGGCCATTTTGAGGCGAAATTGTTCCTTTCGGGGGGTATTGCAACTTTTGGCCATTTTGAAGCGAAATTGTTCCTTTGGGGGGGTATTGCAATTTTTTGCCATTTTGAGGCGAAATTGTTCCTTTGGGGGGGGTATTGCAACTTTTGGCCATTTTGAAGCGAAATTGTTCCTTTGGGGGGGTATTGCAACTTTTCGGCATTTTGAGGCGAAATTGTTCCTTTGGGGGGGTGTTGCAATTTTTTGCCATTTTGAGGCGAAATTGTTCCTTTGGGGGGGTATTGCAACTTTTGGCCATTTTGAAGCGAAATTGTTCCTTTCGGGGGGTATTGCAACTTTTCGGCATTTTGAAGCGAAATTGTTCCTTTGGGGGGGTATTGCAACTTTTGGCCATTTTGAAGCGAAATTGTTCCTTTGGGGGGGTATTGCAACTTTTCGGCATTTTGAGGCGAAATTGTTCCTTTGGGGGGGTATTGCAATTTTTTGCCATTTTGAGGCGAAATTGTTCCTTTGGGGGGGTATTGCAACTTTTGGCCATTTTGAAGCGAAATTGTTCCTTTGGGGGGTATTGCAATTTTTTGCCATTTTGAGGCGAAATTGTTCCTTTGGGGGGGTATTGCAACTTTTGGCCATTTTGAAGTGAAATTGTTCCTTTCGGGGGGTATTGCAACTTTTCAGCATTTTGAAGCGAAATTGTTCCTTTGGGGGGGTATTGCAATTTTTTGCCATTTTGAGGCGAAATTGTTCCTTTGGGGGGTATTGCAATTTTTTGCCATTTTGAGGCGAAATTGTTCCTTTGGGGGGGGTATTGCAACTTTTGGCCATTTTGAAGCGAAATTGTTCCTTTGGGGGGGTATTGCAATTTTTTGCCATTTTGAGGCGAAATTGTTCCTTTGGGGGGGTATTGCAACTTTTGGCCATATTGAATTGAAATTGTTCCTTTGGGGGGGTATTGCAATTTTTTGACATTTTGAGGCGAAATTGTTCCTTTGGGGGGGTATTGCAATTTTTTGCCATTTTGAGGCGAAATTGTTCCTTTGGGGGGGTATTGCAATTTTTTGCCATTTTGAGGCGAAATTGTTCCTTTGGGGGGGGTATTGCAACTTTTGGCCATTTTGAAGCGAAATTGTTCCTTTGGGGGGGTATTGCAATTTTTTGCCATTTTGAGGCGAAATTGTTCCTTTGGGGGGGTATTGCAACTTTTGGCCATTTTGAAGCGAAATTGTTCCTTTGGGAGGGTATTGCAACTTTTCGGCATTTTGAGGCGAAATTGTTCCTTTGGGGGGGTATTGCAATTTTTTGCCATTTTGAGGCGAAATTGTTCCTTTGGGGGGGTATTGCAATTTTTTGCCATTTTGAAGCGAAATTGTTCCTTTGGGGGGGTATTGCAATTTTTTGTCATTTTGAGGCGAAATTGTTCCTTTGGGGGGGTATTGCAACTTTTGGCCATTTTGAAGCGAAATTGTTCCTTTCGGGGGGTATTGCAACTTTTCGGCATTTTGAGGCGAAATTGTTCCTTTGGGGGGGTATTGAAACTTTTGGCCATAATTAAGCGAAATTGTTCCTTTGGGGGGGGTATTGCAATTTTTAACCATTTTGAGGCGAAATTGTTCCTTTGGGGGGGTATTGCAACTTTTGGCCATTTTGAAGCGAAATTGTTCCTTTCGGGGGGTATTGCAACTTTTCAGCATTTTGAGGCGAAATTGTTCCTTTGGGGGGGGTATTGCAATTTTTTGCCATTTTGAGGCGAAATTGTTCCTTTGGGGGGTATTGCAACTTTTGGCCATTTTGAAGCGAAATTGTTCCTTTGGGGGGGTATTGCAATTTTTTTTTCATTTTGAGGCGAAATTGTTCCTTTGGGGGGGTATTGCAAATTTTGGCCATTTTGAAGCGAAATTGTTCCTTTGGGGGGTATTGCAATTTTTTGCCATTTTGAGGCGAAATTGTTCCTTTGGGGGGGTATTGCAACTTTTCGGCATTTTGAGGCGAAATTGTTCCTTTGGGGGGTATTGCAACTTTTGGCCATTTTGAAGCGAAATTGTTCCTTTGGGGGGGTATTGCAATTTTTTGCCATTTTGAGGCGAAATTGTTCCTTTGGGGGGGTATTGCAACTTTTGGCCTTATTGAGGCGAAATTGTTCCTTTGGGGGGGTATTGCAACTTTTGGCCATTTTGAAGCGAAATTGTTCCTTTGGGGGGGTATTGCAATTTTTAACCATTTTGAGGCGAAATTGTTCCTTTGGGGGGGTATTGCACCTTTTGGCCATTTTGAAGTGAAATTGTTCCTTTCGGGGGGTATTGCAACCTTTCAGCATTTTGAAGCGAAATTGTTCCTTTGGGGGGGTATTGCAATTTTTTGCCATTTTGAGGCGAAATTGTTCCTTTGGGGGGTATTGCAATTTTTTGCCATTTTGAGGCGAAATTGTTGCTTTGGGGGGGTATTGCAACTTTTGGCCATTTTGAAGCGAAATTGTTCCTTTGGGGGGGTATTGCAATTTTTTGCCATTTTGAGGCGAAATTGTTCCTTTGGGGGGTTTTTACAATTTTTGGCCATTTTGAGGCGAAATTGTTCCTTTCAGGGGGTTTGCAACTTTTCGGCATTTTGAGGCGAAATTGTTCCTTTGGGGGGGTATTGCAACTTTTGGCCATTTTGAAGCGAAATTGTTCCTTTGGGGGGGTATTGCAATTTTTTGCCATTTTGAGGCGAAATTGTTCCTTTGGGGGGGTATTGCAACTTTTGGCCATTTTGAAGCGAAATTGTTCCTTTGGGGGGGTATTGCAACTTTTCGGCATTTTGAGGCGAAATTGTTCCTTTGGGTGGGTATTGCAATTTTTTGCCATTTTGAGGCGAAATTGTTCCTTTGGGGGGGTATTGCAACTTTTCGGCATTTTGAGGCGAAATTGTTCCTTTGGGGGGTATTGCAACTTTTGGCCATTTTGAAGCGAAATTATTTCTTTGGGGGGGTATTGCAACTTTTCGGCATTTTGAGGCGAAATTGTTCCTTTGGGGAGGTATTGCAATTTTTTGCCATTTTGAGGCGAAATTTTTCCTTTGGGGGGTTATTGCAACTTTTGGCCATTTTGAAGCGAAATTGTTCCTTTCGGGGGGTATTGCAACTTTTGGCCATATTGAAGCGAAATTGTTCCTTTGGGGGGGTATTGCAATTTTTAGTGCTGTAGTGCACATTTGGTGCCGGCTTTTTGTTTTTTCTTCATTGAATTGGTCGGTGGTTGACCTCCACCTTGCTATGCACCCCAATTTGGGATGTATTCCATCTGTCTGGATTTTGGCGGTTGGTGACTGTTCACATTAAGTCATCAGGCTTTGTCCACAGGCTATTTACTTCATGCAGCATTTGCTTGGACCTGTCCCGCCCACAGCCATGACTCAGTCATGGGTACGGGATTGAAATAGACCAGGTGAGTGCTGCTAAGAGCAGTTCTACTATTCATATGTGAGGCCGTATGGCACATTTTATAAAAATATTTTAGTGTAGGACTGCTTCAAATGAGATTTGCCGTGACGTGGCGAAGCAGCTCAAGAAATTGCAATTTTTTGCCAAAAATCTCAAAACATTTTTTATAATAAGTACAGTTTGGAATGTTTAGTGCTGTAGTGCACATTTGGTGCTGGCTTTTTGTTTTTTCTTCATTGAATTGGTCGGTGGTTGACCTCCACCTTGCTATGCACCCCAATTTGGGATGTATTCCATCTGTCTGGATTTTGGCGGTTGGTGACTGTTCACATTAAGTCATCAGGCTTTGTCCACAGGCTATTTACTTCATGCAGCATTTGCTTGGACCTGTCCCGCCCACAGCCATGACTCAGTCATGGGTACGGGATTGAAATAGACCAGGTGAGTGCTGCTAAGAGCAGTTCTACTATTCATATGTGAGGCCGTATGGCACATTTTATAAAAATATTTTAGTGTAGGACTGCTTCAAATGAGATTTGCCGTGACGTGGCGAAGCAGCTCAAGAAATTGCAATTTTTTGCCAAAAATCTCAAAACATTTTTTATAATAAGTACAGTTTGGAATGTTTAGTGCTGTAGTGCACATTTGGTGCTGGCTTTTTGTTTTAACTTTTGGCCATGTTGAAGCGAAATTGTTCCTTTGGGGGGGTATTGCAACTTTTCGGCATTTTGAGGCGAAATTGTTCCTTTGGGGGGTATTGCAATTTTTTGCCATTTTGAGGCGAAATTGTTCCTTTGGGGGGGTATTGCAACTTTTGGCCATTTTGAGGCGAAATTGTTCCTTTGGGGGGGGGTATTGCAACTTTTGGCCATATTGAAGCGAAATTGTTCCTTTGGGGGGTATTGCAATTTTTAACCATTTTGAGGCGAAATTGTTCCTTTGGGGGGGTATTGCAACTTTTGGCCATTTTGAAGCGAAATTGTTCCTTTCGGGGGGTATTGCAACTTTTCAGCATTTTGAGGCGAAATTGTTCCTTTCGGGGGGTATTGCAATTTTTTGCCATTTTGAGGCGAAATTGTTCCTTTGGGGGGGTATTGCAACTTTTGGCCATATTGAATTGAAATTGTTCCTTTGGGGGGGTATTGCAATTTTTTGCCATTTTGAGGCGAAATTGTTCCTTTGGGGGGGGGTATTGCAACTTTTGGCCATTTTGAAGCGAAATTGTTCCTTTGGGGGGGTATTGCAATTTTTTGCCATTTTGAGGCGAAATTGTTCCTTTGGGGGGGTATTGCAACTTTTGGCCATTTTGAAGCGAAATTGTTCCTTTGGGAGGGTATTGCAACTTTTCGGCATTTTGAGGCGAAATTGTTCCTTTGGGGGTATTGCAATTTTTTGCCATTTTGAGGCGAAATTGTTCCTTTGGGGGGGTATTGCAATTTTTTGTCATTTTGAGGCGAAATTGTTCCTTTGGGGGGGTATTGCAACTTTTGGCCATTTTGAAGCGAAATTGTTCCTTTCGGGGGGTATTGCAACTTTTCGGCATTTTGAGGCGAAATTGTTCCTTTGGGGGGGTATTGAAACTTTTGGCCATAATTAAGCGAAATTGTTCCTTTGGGGGGGGTATTGCAATTTTTAACCATTTTGAGGCGAAATTGTTCCTTTGGGGGGGTATTGCAACTTTTGGCCATTTTGAAGCGAAATTGTTCCTTTCGGGGGGTATTGCAACTTTTCAGCATTTTGAGGCGAAATTGTTCCTTTGGGGGGGGTATTGCAATTTTTTGCCATTTTGAGGCGAAATTGTTCCTTTGGGGGGTATTGCAACTTTTGGCCATTTTGAAGCGAAATTGTTCCTTTGGGGGGGTATTGCAATTTTTTTTTCATTTTGAGGCGAAATTGTTCCTTTGGGGGGGTATTGCAAATTTTGGCCATTTTGAAGCGAAATTGTTCCTTTGGGGGGTATTGCAATTTTTTGCCATTTTGAGGCGAAATTGTTCCTTTGGGGGGGTATTGCAACTTTTCGGCATTTTGAGGCGAAATTGTTCCTTTGGGGGGTATTGCAACTTTTGGCCATTTTGAAGCGAAATTGTTCCTTTCGGGGGGTATTGCAACTTTTCAGCATTTTGAGGCGAAATTGTTCCTTTCGGGGGGTATTGCAATTTTTTGCCATTTTGAGGCGAAATTGTTCCTTTGGGGGGGTATTGCAACTTTTGGCCATATTGAATTGAAATTGTTCCTTTGGGGGGGTATTGCAATTTTTTGCCATTTTGAGGCGAAATTGTTCCTTTGGGGGGGGGTATTGCAACTTTTGGCCATTTTGAAGCGAAATTGTTCCTTTGGGGGGGTATTGCAATTTTTTGCCATTTTGAGGCGAAATTGTTCCTTTGGGGGGGTATTGCAACTTTTGGCCATTTTGAAGCGAAATTGTTCCTTTGGGAGGGTATTGCAACTTTTCGGCATTTTGAGGCGAAATTGTTCCTTTGGGGGTATTGCAATTTTTTGCCATTTTGAGGCGAAATTGTTCCTTTGGGGGGGTATTGCAATTTTTTGTCATTTTGAGGCGAAATTGTTCCTTTGGGGGGGTATTGCAACTTTTGGCCATTTTGAAGCGAAATTGTTCCTTTCGGGGGGTATTGCAACTTTTCGGCATTTTGAGGCGAAATTGTTCCTTTGGGGGGGTATTGAAACTTTTGGCCATAATTAAGCGAAATTGTTCCTTTGGGGGGGGTATTGCAATTTTTAACCATTTTGAGGCGAAATTGTTCCTTTGGGGGGGTATTGCAACTTTTGGCCATTTTGAAGCGAAATTGTTCCTTTCGGGGGGTATTGCAACTTTTCAGCATTTTGAGGCGAAATTGTTCCTTTGGGGGGGGTATTGCAATTTTTTGCCATTTTGAGGCGAAATTGTTCCTTTGGGGGGTATTGCAACTTTTGGCCATTTTGAAGCGAAATTGTTCCTTTGGGGGGGTATTGCAATTTTTTTTTCATTTTGAGGCGAAATTGTTCCTTTGGGGGGGTATTGCAAATTTTGGCCATTTTGAAGCGAAATTGTTCCTTTGGGGGGTATTGCAATTTTTTGCCATTTTGAGGCGAAATTGTTCCTTTGGGGGGGTATTGCAACTTTTCGGCATTTTGAGGCGAAATTGTTCCTTTGGGGGGTATTGCAACTTTTGGCCATTTTGAAGCGAAATTGTTCCTTTGGGGGGGTATTGCAATTTTTTGCCATTTTGAGGCGAAATTGTTCCTTTGGGGGGGTATTGCAACTTTTGGCCTTATTGAGGCGAAATTGTTCCTTTGGGGGGGTATTGCAACTTTTGGCCATTTTGAAGCGAAATTGTTCCTTTGGGGGGTATTGCAATTTTTAACCATTTTGAGGCGAAATTGTTCCTTTGGGGGGTATTGCAACTTTTGGCCATTTTGAAGCGAAATTGTTCCTTTCGGGGGGTATTGCAACTTTTCAGCATTTTGAGGCGAAATTGTTCCTTTCGGGGGGTATTGCAATTTTTTGCCATTTTGAGGCGAAATTGTTCCTTTGGGGGGGTATTGCAACTTTTCGGCATTTTGAGGCGAAATTGTTCCTTTGGGGGGTATTGCAATTTTTTTTCCATTTTGAGGCGAAATTGTTCCTTTGGGGGGTATTGCAACTTTTGGCCATTTTGAAGCGAAATTGTTCCTTTCGGGGGGTATTGCAACTTTTCAGCATTTTGAAGCGAAATTGTTCCTTTATGGGGTATTGCAATTTTTTGCCATTTTGAGGCAAATTTGTTCCTTTGGGGGGCTATTGCAACTTTTGGCCATTTTGAAGCGAAATTGTTCCTTTGGGGGGGTATTGCAATTTTTTTTTCATTTTGAGGCGAAATTGTTCCTTTGGGGGGGGTATTGCAAATTTTGGCCATTTTGAAGCAAAATTGTTCCTTTGGGGGGGTATTGCAACTTTTCGGCATTTTGAGGCGAAATTGTTCCTTTGGGGGGGTATTGGAATTTTTTGCCATTTTGAGGTGAAATTGTTCCTTGGGGGGGTATTGCATTTTTTTGCCATTTTGAGGCGAAATTGTTCCTTTGGGGGGTATTGCAAATTTTGGCCATTTTGAAGCGAAATTGTTCCTTTGGGGGGGTATTGCAATTTTTTGCCATTTTGAGGCGAAATTGTTCCTTTGGGGGGGTATTGCAACTTTTGGCCATTTTGAAGCGAAATTGTTCCTTTGGGGGGGTATTGCAACTTTTCGGCATTTTGAGGCGAAATTGTTCCTTTGGGGGGTATTGCAATTTTTTGCCATTTTGAAACGAAATTGTTCCTTTGGGGGGGTATTGCAACTTTTGGCCATTTTGAAGCGAAATTGTTCCTTTGGGGGGGTATTGCAACTTTTCGGCATTTTGAGGCGAAATTGTTCCTTGGGGGGGTATTGCAACTTTTGGCCATTTTGAAGCGAAATTGTTCCTTTGGGGGGGTATTGCAATTTTTAACCATTTTGAGGCGAAATTGTTCCTTTGGGGGGGTATTGCAACTTTTGGCCATCTTGAAGTGAAATTGTTCCTTTCGGGGGGTATTGCAACTTTTCAGCATTTTGAAGCGAAATTGTTCCTTTGGGGGGGTATTGCAATTTTTTGCAATTTTGAGGCGAAATTGTTCCTTTCGGGGGGTATTGCAACTTTTCGGCATTTTCAGGCGAAATTGTTCCTTTGGGGGGGTATTGCAACTTTTGGCCATTTTGAAGCGAAATTGTTCCTTTGGGGGGGTATTGCAACTTTTGGCCATTTTGAAGCGAAATTGTTCCTTTGGGGGGTATTGCATTTTTTTGCCATTTTGAGGCGAAATTGTTCCTTTGGGGGGGGGTATTGCAACTTTTGGCCATTTTGAAGCGAAATTGTTCCTTTGGGGGGGGTATTGCAATTTTTTGCCATTTTGAGGCGAAATTGTTCCTTTGGGGGGTATTGCAATTTTTTGCCATTTTGAAGCGAAATTGTTCCTTTGGGGGGGTATTGCAATTTTTTGTCATTTTGAGGCGAAATTGTTCCTTTGGGGGGGTATTGCAACTTTTGGCCATTTTGAAGCGAAATTGTTCCTTTCGGGGGGTATTGCAACTTTTCGGCATTTTGAGGCGAAATTGTTCCTTTGGGGGGGGTATTGCAATTTTTTGCCATTTTGAGGCGAAATTGTTCCTTTGGGGGGGTATTGCAACTTTTGGCCATTTTGAAGCGAAATTGTTCCTTTGGGAGGGTATTGCAACTTTTCGGCATTTTGAGGCGAAATTGTTCCTTTGGGGGGTATTGCAATTTTTTGCCATTTTGAAGCGAAATTGTTCCTTTGGGGGGGTATTGCAATTTTTTGTCATTTTGAGGCGAAATTGTTCCTTTGGGGGGGTATTGCAACTTTTGGCCATTTTGAAGCGAAATTGTTCCTTTCGGGGGGTATTGCAACTTTTCGGCATTTTGAGGCGAAATTGTTCCTTTGGGGGGGTATTGAAACTTTTGGCCATAATTAAGCGAAATTGTTCCTTTGGGGGGGGTATTGCAATTTTTAACCATTTTGAGGCGAAATTGTTCCTTTGGGGGGGTATTGCAACTTTTGGCCATTTTGAAGCGAAATTGTTCCTTTCGGGGGGTATTGCAACTTTTCAGCATTTTGAGGCGAAATTGTTCCTTTGGGGGGGGTATTGCAATTTTTTGCCATTTTGAGGCGAAATTGTTCCTTTGGGGGGTATTGCAACTTTTGGCCATTTTGAAGCGAAATTGTTCCTTTGGGGGGGTATTGCAATTTTTTTTTCATTTTGAGGCGAAATTGTTCCTTTGGGGGGGTATTGCAAATTTTGGCCATTTTGAAGCGAAATTGTTCCTTTGGGGGGTATTGCAATTTTTTGCCATTTTGAGGCGAAATTGTTCTTTTGGGGGGGTATTGCAACTTTTCGGCATTTTGAGGCGAAATTGTTCCTTTGGGGGGTATTGCAACTTTTGGCCATTTTGAAGCGAAATTGTTCCTTTGGGGGGGTATTGCAATTTTTTGCCATTTTGAGGCGAAATTGTTCCTTTGGGGGGGTATTGCAACTTTTGGCCTTATTGAGGCGAAATTGTTCCTTTGGGGGGGTATTGCAACTTTTGGCCATTTTGAAGCGAAATTGTTCCTTTGGGGGGGTATTGCAATTTTTAACCATTTTGAGGCGAAATTGTTCCTTTGGGGGGGTATTGCAACTTTTGGCCATTTTGAAGTGAAATTGTTCCTTTCGGGGGGTATTGCAACCTTTCAGCATTTTGAAGCGAAATTGTTCCTTTGGGGGGGTATTGCAATTTTTTGCCATTTTGAGGCGAAATTGTTCCTTTGGGGGGTATTGCAATTTTTTGCCATTTTGAGGCGAAATTGTTACTTTGGGGGGGTATTGCAACTTTTGGCCATTTTGAAGCGAAATTGTTCCTTTGGGGGGGTATTGCAATTTTTTGCCATTTTGAGGCGAAATTGTTCCTTTGGGGGGTTTTTACAATTTTTGGCCATTTTGAGGCGAAATTGTTCCTTTCAGGGGGTTTGCAACTTTTCGGCATTTTGAGGCGAAATTGTTCCTTTGGGGGGGTATTGCAACTTTTGGCCATTTTGAAGCGAAATTGTTCCTTTGGGGGGGTATTGCTATTTTTTGCCATTTTGAGGCGAAATTGTTCCTTTGGGGGGGTATTGCAACTTTTGGCCATTTTGAAGCGAAATTGTTCCTTTGGGGGGGTATTGCAACTTTTCGGCATTTTGAGGCGAAATTGTTCCTTTGGGTGGGTATTGCAATTTTTTGCCATTTTGAGGCGAAATTGTTCCTTTGGGGGGGTATTGCAACTTTTCGGCATTTTGAGGCGAAATTGTTCCTTTGGGGGGTATTGCAACTTTTGGCCATTTTGAAGCGAAATTATTTCTTTGGGGGGGTATTGCAACTTTTCGGCATTTTGAGGCGAAATTGTTCCTTTGGGGAGGTATTGCAATTTTTTGCCATTTTGAGGCGAAATTGTTCCTTTGGGGGGGTATTGCAACTTTTGGCCATTTTGAAGCGAAATTCTTCCTTTCGGGGGGTATTGCAACTTTTGGCCATATTGAAGCGAAATTGTTCCTTTGGGGGGGTATTGCAATTTTTAGTGCTGTAGTGCACATTTGGTGCCGGCTTTTTGTTTTTTCTTCATTGAATTGGTCGGTGGTTGACCTCCACCTTGCTATGCACCCCAATTTGGGATGTATTCCATCTGTCTGGATTTTGGCGGTTGGTGACTGTTCACATTAAGTCATCAGGCTTTGTCCACAGGCTATTTACTTCATGCAGCATTTGCTTGGACCTGTCCCGCCCACAGCCATGACTCAGTCATGGGTACGGGATTGAAATAGACCAGGTGAGTGCTGCTAAGAGCAGTTCTACTATTCATATGTGAGGCCGTATGGCACATTTTATAAAAATATTTTAGTGTAGGACTGCTTCAAATGAGATTTGCCGTGACGTGGCGAAGCAGCTCAAGAAATTGCAATTTTTTGCCAAAAATCTCAAAACATTTTTTATAATAAGTACAGTTTGGAATGTTTAGTGCTGTAGTGCACATTTGGTGCTGGCTTTTTGTTTTAACTTTTGGCCATGTTGAAGCGAAATTGTTCCTTTGGGGGGGTATTGCAACTTTTCGGCATTTTGAGGCGAAATTGTTCCTTTGGGGGGTATTGCAATTTTTTGCCATTTTGAGGCGAAATTGTTCCTTTGGGGGGGTATTGCAACTTTTGGCCATTTTGAGGCGAAATTGTTCCTTTGGGGGGGGGTATTGCAACTTTTGGCCATATTGAAGCGAAATTGTTCCTTTGGGGGGTATTGCAATTTTTAACCATTTTGAGGCGAAATTGTTCCTTTGGGGGGTATTGCAACTTTTGGCCATTTTGAAGCGAAATTGTTCCTTTCGGGGGGTATTGCAACTTTTCAGCATTTTGAGGCGAAATTGTTCCTTTCGGGGGGTATTGCAATTTTTTGCCATTTTGAGGCGAAATTGTTCCTTTGGGGGGGGTATTGCAACTTTTCGGCATTTTGAGGCGAAATTGTTCCTTTGGGGGGTATTGCAATTTTTTTTCCATTTTGAGGCGAAATTGTTCCTTTGGGGGGTATTGCAACTTTTGGCCATTTTGAAGCGAAATTGTTCCTTTCGGGGGGTATTGCAACTTTTCAGCATTTTGAAGCGAAATTGTTCCTTTATGGGGTATTGCAATTTTTTGCCATTTTGAGGCAAATTTGTTCCTTTGGGGGGCTATTGCAACTTTTGGCCATTTTGAAGCGAAATTGTTCCTTTGGGGGGGTATTGCAATTTTTTTTTCATTTTGAGGCGAAATTGTTCCTTTGGGGGGGGTATTGCAAATTTTGGCCATTTTGAAGCAAAATTGTTCCTTTGGGGGGGTATTGCAACTTTTCGGCATTTTGAGGCGAAATTGTTCCTTTGGGGGGGTATTGGAATTTTTTGCCATTTTGAGGTGAAATTGTTCCTTTGGGGGGGTATTGCATTTTTTTGCCATTTTGAGGCGAAATTGTTCCTTTGGGGGGTATTGCAAATTTTGGCCATTTTGAAGCGAAATTGTTCCTTTGGGGGGGTATTGCAATTTTTTTGCCATTTTGAGGCGAAATTGTTCCTTTGGGGGGGTATTGCAACTTTTGGCCATTTTGAAGCGAAATTGTTCCTTTGGGGGGGTATTGCAACTTTTCGGCATTTTGAGGCGAAATTGTTCCTTTGGGGGGTATTGCAATTTTTTGCCATTTTGAGGCGAAATTGTTCCTTTGGGGGGGTATTGCAACTTTTGGCCATTTTGAAGCGAAATTGTTCCTTTGGGGGGGTATTGCAACTTTTCGGCATTTTGAGGCGAAATTGTTCCTTGGGGGGGTATTGCAACTTTTGGCCATTTTGAAGCGAAATTGTTCCTTTGGGGGGGTATTGCAATTTTTAACCATTTTGAGGCGAAATTGTTCCTTTGGGGGGGTATTGCAACTTTTGGCCATCTTGAAGTGAAATTGTTCCTTTCGGGGGGTATTGCAACTTTTCAGCATTTTGAAGCGAAATTGTTCCTTTGGGGGGGTATTGCAATTTTTTGCAATTTTGAGGCGAAATTGTTCCTTTCGGGGGGTATTGCAACTTTTCGGCATTTTCAGGCGAAATTGTTCCTTTGGGGGGGTATTGCAACTTTTGGCCATTTTGAAGCGAAATTGTTCCTTTGGGGGGGTATTGCAACTTTTGGCCATTTTGAAGCGAAATTGTTCCTTTGGGGGGTATTGCATTTTTTTGCCATTTTGAGGCGAAATTGTTCCTTTGGGGGGGTATTGCAACTTTTGGCCATTTTGAAGCGAAATTGTTCCTTTGGGGGGGTATTGCAATTTTTTGCCATTTTGAGGCGAAATTGTTCCTTTGGGGGGGTATTGCAACTTTTGGCCTTTTTGAAGCGAAATTGTTCCTTTGGGGGGGTATTGCAACTTTTCGGCATTTTGAGGCGAAATTGTTCACTGGGGGGGTATTGCAACTTTTGGCCATTTTGAAGCGAAATTGTTCCTTTGGGGGGGTATTGCAACTTTTAACCATTTTGAAGCGAAATTGTTCCTTTGGGGGGGGTATTGCAATTTTTTGCCATTTTGAGGCGAAATTGTTCCTTTCGGGGGGTATTGCAACTTTTCGGCATTTTGAGGCGAAATTGTTCCTTTGGGGGGGTATTGCAACTTTTGGCCATTTTGAAGCGAAATTGTTCCTTTGGGGGGGTATTGCAGTTTTTTCATTTTGAGGCGAAATTATTCCTTTGGGGGGGTATTGCAAATTTGGCCATTTTGAGGCGAAATTGTTCCTTTGGGGGGGTATTGCAACTTTTCGGCATTTTGAGGCGAAATTGTTCCTTTGGGGGGGTATTGCAATTTTTTGCCATTTTGAGGTGAAATTGTTCCTTTGGGGGGTATTGCAACTTTTGGCCATTTTGAAGCGAAATTGTTCCTTTGGGGGGTATTGCATTTTTTTGCCATTTTGAGGCGAAATTGTTCCTTTGGGGGGGTATTGCAACTTTTGGCCATTTTGAAGCGAAATTGTTCCTTTGGGGGGGTATTGCAACTTTTCGGCATTTTGAGGCGAAATTGTTCCTTTGAGGGGGTATTGCAATTTTTTGCCATTTTGAGGCGAAATTGTTCCTTTAGGGGGGTATTACAACTTTTGGCCATTTTGAAGCGAAATTGTTCCTTTGGGGGGGTATTGCAATTTTTTGCCATTTTGAGGCGAAATTGTTCCTTGGGGGGGTATTGCAACTTTTGGCCATTTTGAAGCGAAATTGTTCCTTTGGGGGGTATTGCAATTTTTAACCATTTTGAGGCGAAATTGTTCCTTTGGGGGGGTATTGCAACTTTTGGCCATCTTGAAGTGAAATTGTTCCTTTCGGGGGGTATTGCAACTTTTCAGCATTTTGAGGCGAAATTGTTCCTTTGAGGGGGTATTGCAATTTTTTGCCATTTTGAGGCGAAATTGTTCCTTTGGGGGGTATTGCAACTTTTCGGCATTTTGAGGCGAAATTGTTCCTTTGGGGGGGTATTGCAATTTTTTTTCCATTTTGAGGCGAAATTGTTCCTTTCGGGGGGTATTGCAACTTTTGGCCATTTTGAAGCGAAATTGTTCCTTTGGGGGGTATTGCAATTTTTTTTCATTTTGAGGCGAAATTGTTCCTTTGGGGGGGGTATTGCAAATTTTGGCCATTTTGAAGCGAAATTGTTCCTTTGGGGGGGTATTGCAACTTTTGGCCATTTTGAAGCAAAATTGTTCCTTTGGGGGGTATTGCAATTTTTTTTCATTTTGAGGCGAAATTGTTCCTTTGGGGGGGGTATTGCAAATTTTGGCCATTTTGAAGCGAAATTGTTCCTTTGGGGGGGTATTGCAACTTTTCAGCATTTTGAGGCGAAATTGTTCCTTTGGGGGGTATTGCAATTTTTTGCCATTTTGAGGTGAAATTGTTCCTTTGGGGGGTATTGCAACTTTTGGCCATTTTGAGGCGAAATTGTTCCTTTGGGGGGTATTGCATTTTTTTGCCATTTTGAGGCGAAATTGTTCCTTTGGGGGGGTATTGCAACTTTTGGCCATTTTGAAGCGAAATTGTTCCTTTGGGGGGGTATTGCAACTTTTGGCCTTTTTGAGGCGAAATTGTTCCTTTGGGGGGGTATTGCAACTTTTGGCCATTTTGAAGCGAAATTGTTCCTTTGGGGGGGTATTGCAACTTTTCGGCATTTTGAGGCGAAATTGTTCCTTTGGGGGGTATTGCAATTTTTTGCCATTTTGAGGCGAAATTGTTCCTTTGGGGGGGTATTGCAACTTTTGGCCATTTTGAAGCGAAATTGTTCCTTTGGGGGGGTATTGCAACTTTTCGGCATTTTGAGGCGAAATTGTTCCTTTGGGGGGTATTGCAATTTTTTTTCCATTTTGAGGCGAAATTGTTCCTTTGGGGGACTATTGCAACTTTTGGCCATTTTGAAGCGAAATTGTTCCTTTGGGGGGGTATTGCAAATTTGGCCATTTTAAGGCGAAATTGTTCCTTTGGGGGGGTATTGCAAATTTGGCCATTTTGAAGCGAAATTGTTCCTTTGGGGGGGTATTGCAATTTTTTGCCATTTTGAGGCGAAATTGTTCCTTTGGGGGGGTATTGCAATTTTTAACCATTTTGAGGCGAAATTGTTCCTTTGGGGGTGGTATTGCAACTTTTGGCCATCTTGAAGTGAAATTGTTCCTTTCGGGGGGTATTGCAACTTTTCAGCATTTTGAAGCGAAATTGTTCCTTTGGGGGGGTATTGCAATTTTTTGCCATTTTGAGGCGAAATTGTTCCTTTGGGGGGGGTATTGCAATTTTTTGCCATTTTGAGGCGAAATTGTTCCTTTGGGGGGGTATTGCAACTTTTGGCCATTTTGAAGTGAAATTGTTCCTTTGGGGGGGTATTGCAATTTTTTGCCATTTTGAGGCGAAATTGTTCCTTTGGGGGGGTATTGCAACTTTTGGCCATATTGAAGCGAAATTGTTCCTTTGGGGGTTTTTTACAATTTTTGGCCATTTTGAGGCGAAATTGTTCCTTTTGGGGGGTATTGCAACTTTTCGGCATTTTGAGGCGAAATTGTTCCTTTGGGGGGTATTGCAACTTTTGGCCATTTTGAAGCGAAATTGTTCCTTTGGGGGCTATTGCATTTTTTTGCCATTTTGAGGCGAAATTGTTCCTTTGGGGGGGTTTTGCAACTTTTGGCCATTTTGAAGCGAAATTGTTCCTTTGGGGGGGTATTGCAACTTTTCGGCATTTTGAGGCGAAATTGTTCCTTTGAGGGGGTATTGCAATTTTTTGCCATTTTGAGGCGAAATTGTTCCTTTAGGGGGGTATTGCAACTTTTGGCCATTTTGAAGCGAAATTGTTCCTTGGGGGGGTATTGCAATTTTTTGCCGTTTTGAGGCGAAATTGTTCCTTGGGGGGGTATTGCAACTTTTGGCCATCTTGAAGTGAAATTGTTCCTTTCGGGGGGTATTGCAACTTTTCAGCATTTTGAAGCGAAATTGTTCCTTTGGGGGGGTATTGCAATTTTTTGCCATTTTGAGGCGAAATTGTTCCTTTGGGGGGTATTGCAACTTTTCGGCATTTTGAGGCGAAATTGTTCCTTTGGGGGGGTATTGCAATTTTTTTTCCATTTTGAGGCGAAATTGTTCCTTTGGGGGGGATTGCAACTTTTGGCCATTTTGAAGCGAAATTGTTCCTTTCGGGGGGTATTGCAACTTTTGGCCATTTTGAAGCGAAATTGTTCCTTTGGGGGGTATTGCAATTTTTTTTCATTTTGAGGCGAAATTGTTCCTTTGGGGGGGTATTGCAAATTTTGGCCATTTTGAAGCGAAATTGTTCCTTTGGGGGGGTATTGCAATTGTTTGCCATTTTGAGGCGAAATTGTTCCTTTGGGGGTGTATTGCAATTTTTTGCCATTTTGAGGTGAAATTGTTCCTTTGGGGGGTATTGCAACTTTTGGCCATTTTGAAGCGAAATTGTTCCTTTGGGGGGTATTGCATTTTTTTGCCATTTTGAGGCGAAATTGTTCCTTTGGGGGGGTATTGCAATTTTTTGCCATTTTGAGGTGAAATTGTTCCTTTGGGGGGTATTGCAACTTTTGGCCATTTTGAAGCGAAATTGTTCCTTTGGGGGGTATTGCATTTTTTTGCCATTTTGAGGCGAAATTGTTCCTTTGGGGGGTATTGCAACTTTTGGCCATTTTGAAGCGAAATTGTTCCTTTGGGGGGGGTATTGCAACTTTTGGCCTTTTTGAGGCGAAATTGTTCCTTTGGGGGGGTATTGCAACTTTTGGCCATTTTGAAGCGAAATTGTTCCTTTGGGGGGGTATTGCAACTTTTCGGCATTTTGAGGTGAAATTGTTCCTTTGGGGGGTATTGCAATTTTTTGCCATTTTGAGGCGAAATTGTTCCTTTGGGGGGGTATTGCAACTTTTGGCCATTTTGAAGCGAAATTATTCCTTTGGGGGGGTATTGCAACTTTTCGGCATTTTGAGGCGAAATTGTTCCTTTGGGGGTATTGCAATTTTTTTTCCATTTTGAGGCGAAATTGTTCCTTTGGGGGACTATTGCAACTTTTGGCCATTTTGAAGCGAAATTGTTCCTTTGGGGGGGTATTGCAACTTTTCGGCATTTTGAGGCGAAATTGTTCCTTTGGGGGGTATTGCAATTTTTTGCCATTTTGAGGCGAAATTGTTCCTTTGGGGGGGGTATTGCAACTTTTGGCCATTTTGAAGCGAAATTGTTCCTTTGGGGGGTATTGCAATTTTTTTTCCATTTTGAGGCGAAATTGTTCCTTTGGGGGACTATTGCAACTTTTGGCCATTTTGAAGCGAAATTGTTCCTTTGGGGGGGTATTGCAAATTTGGCCATTTTGAGGCGAAATTGTTCCTTTTGGGGGGGTATTGCAAATTTGGCCATTTTGAAGCGAAATTGTTCCTTTGGGGGGGTTTTGCAACTTTTGGCCATCTTGAAGCGAAATTGTTCCTTTGGGGGGTATTGCAATTTTTTGCCATTTTGAGGCGAAATTGTTCCTTTGGGGGGGTATTGCAATTTTTTGCCATTTTGAGGCGAAATTGTTCCTTTGGGGGGGTATTGCAACTTTTGGCCATATTGAAGCGAAATTGTTCCTTTGGGGGGTTTTTACAATTTTTGGCCATTTTGAGGCGAAATTGTTCCCTTCGGGGGGTATTGCAACTTTTCGGCATTTTGAGGCGAAATTGTTCCTTTGGGGGGTATTGCAACTTTTGGCCATTTTGAAGCGAAATTGTTCCTTTGGGGGGATATTGCAATTTTTTGCCATTTTGAGGCGAAATTGTTCCTTTCGGGGGGTATTGCAACTTTTGGCCATTTTGAAGCGAAATTGTTCCTTTTGGGGGGGTATTGCAACTTTTCGGCATTTTGAGGCGAAATTGTTCCTTTGGGGGGGTATTGCAATTTTTTGCCATTTTGAGGCGAAATTGTTCCTTTGGGGGGGTATTGCAACTTTTGGCCATTTTGAAGCGAAATTGTTCCTTTGGGGGGGTATTGCAATTTTTCGGCATTTTGAGGCGAAATTGTTCCTTTGGGGGGGTATTGCAACTTTTGGCCATTTTGAAGCGAAATTGTTCCTTTGAGGGGGTATTGCAATTTTTAACCATTTTGAGGCGAAATTGTTCCTTTGGGGGGGTATTGCAACTTTTGGCCATTTTGAAGCGAAATTGTTCTTTTCGGGGGGTATTGCAACTTTTCAGCATTTTGAGGCGAAATTGTTCCTTTGGGGGGGTATTGCAATTTTTTGCCATTTTGAGGCGAAATTGTTCCTTTGGGGGGGTATTGCAACTTTTCGGCATTTTGAGGCGAAATTGTTCCTTTGGGGGGTATTGCAATTTTTTTTCCATTTTGAGGCGAAATTGTTCCTTTGGGGGGGGTATTGCAATTTTTTGCCATTTTGAGGCGAAATTGTTCCTTTGGGGGGGTATTGCAACTTTTGGCCATTTTGAAGTGAAATTGTTCCTTTGGGGGGGTATTGCAATTTTTTGCCATTTTGAGGCGAAATTGTTCCTTTGGGGGGGTATTGCAACTTTTGGCCATATTGAAGCGAAATTGTTCCTTTGGGGGTTTTTTACAATTTTTGGCCATTTTGAGGCGAAATTGTTCCTTTTGGGGGGTATTGCAACTTTTCGGCATTTTGAGGCGAAATTGTTCCTTTGGGGGGTATTGCAACTTTTGGCCATTTTGAAGCGAAATTGTTCCTTTGGGGGCTATTGCATTTTTTTGCCATTTTGAGGCGAAATTGTTCCTTTGGGGGGGTTTTGCAACTTTTGGCCATTTTGAAGCGAAATTGTTCCTTTGGGGGGGTATTGCAACTTTTCGGCATTTTGAGGCGAAATTGTTCCTTTGAGGGGCTATTGCATTTTTTTGCCATTTTGAGGCGAAATTGTTCCTTGGGGGGGTATTGCAACTTTTGGCCATCTTGAAGTGAAATTGTTCCTTTCGGGGGGTATTGCAACTTTTCAGCATTTTGAAGCGAAATTGTTCCTTTGGGGGGGTATTGCAATTTTTTGCCATTTTGAGGCGAAATTGTTCCTTTGGGGGGTATTGCAACTTTTCGGCATTTTGAGGCGAAATTGTTCCTTTGGGGGGGTATTGCAATTTTTTTTCCATTTTGAGGCGAAATTGTTCCTTTGGGGGGGATTGCAACTTTTGGCCATTTTGAAGCGAAATTGTTCCTTTCGGGGGGTATTGCAACTTTTGGCCATTTTGAAGCGAAATTGTTCCTTTGGGGGGTATTGCAATTTTTTTTCATTTTGAGGCGAAATTGTTCCTTTGGGGGGGTATTGCAAATTTTGGCCATTTTGAAGCGAAATTGTTCCTTTGGGGGGGTATTGCAATTGTTTGCCATTTTGAGGCGAAATTGTTCCTTTGGGGGTGTATTGCAATTTTTTGCCATTTTGAGGTGAAATTGTTCCTTTGGGGGGTATTGCAACTTTTGGCCATTTTGAAGCGAAATTGTTCCTTTGGGGGGTATTGCATTTTTTTTCCATTTTGAGGCGAAATTGTTCCTTTGGGGGGGATTGCAACTTTTGGCCATTTTGAAGCGAAATTGTTCCTTTCGGGGGGTATTGCAACTTTTGGCCATTTTGAAGCGAAATTGTTCCTTTGGGGGGTATTGCAATTTTTTTTCATTTTGAGGCGAAATTGTTCCTTTGGGGGGGTATTGCAAATTTTGGCCATTTTGAAGCGAAATTGTTCCTTTGGGGGGGTATTGCAATTGTTTGCCATTTTGAGGCGAAATTGTTCCTTTGGGGGTGTATTGCAATTTTTTGCCATTTTGAGGTGAAATTGTTCCTTTGGGGGGTATTGCAACTTTTGGCCATTTTGAAGCGAAATTGTTCCTTTGGGGGGTATTGCATTTTTTTGCCATTTTGAGGCGAAATTGTTCCTTTGGGGGGGTATTGCAATTTTTTGCCATTTTGAGGTGAAATTGTTCCTTTGGGGGGTATTGCAACTTTTGGCCATTTTGAAGCGAAATTGTTCCTTTGGGGGGTATTGCATTTTTTTGCCATTTTGAGGCGAAATTGTTCCTTTGGGGGGTATTGCAACTTTTGGCCATTTTGAAGCGAAATTGTTCCTTTGGGGGGGGTATTGCAACTTTTGGCCTTTTTGAGGCGAAATTGTTCCTTTGGGGGGGTATTGCAACTTTTGGCCATTTTGAAGCGAAATTGTTCCTTTGGGGGGGTATTGCAACTTTTCGGCATTTTGAGGTGAAATTGTTCCTTTGGGGGGTATTGCAATTTTTTGCCATTTTGAGGCGAAATTGTTCCTTTGGGGGGGTATTGCAACTTTTGGCCATTTTGAAGCGAAATTATTCCTTTGGGGGGGTATTGCAACTTTTCGGCATTTTGAGGCGAAATTGTTCCTTTGGGGGTATTGCAATTTTTTTTCCATTTTGAGGCGAAATTGTTCCTTTGGGGGACTATTGCAACTTTTGGCCATTTTGAAGCGAAATTGTTCCTTTGGGGGGGTATTGCAACTTTTCGGCATTTTGAGGCGAAATTGTTCCTTTGGGGGGTATTGCAATTTTTTGCCATTTTGAGGCGAAATTGTTCCTTTGGGGGGGGTATTGCAACTTTTGGCCATTTTGAAGCGAAATTGTTCCTTTGGGGGGGTATTGCAACTTTTCGGCATTTTGAGGCGAAATTGTTCCTTTGGGGGGTATTGCAATTTTTTTTCCATTTTGAGGCGAAATTGTTCCTTTGGGGGACTATTGCAACTTTTGGCCATTTTGAAGCGAAATTGTTCCTTTGGGGGGGTATTGCAAATTTGGCCATTTTGAGGCGAAATTGTTCCTTTTGGGGGGGTATTGCAAATTTGGCCATTTTGAAGCGAAATTGTTCCTTTGGGGGGGTTTTGCAACTTTTGGCCATCTTGAAGCGAAATTGTTCCTTTGGGGGGTATTGCAATTTTTTGCCATTTTGAGGCGAAATTGTTCCTTTGGGGGGGTATTGCAATTTTTTGCCATTTTGAGGCGAAATTGTTCCTTTGGGGGGGTATTGCAACTTTTGGCCATATTGAAGCGAAATTGTTCCTTTGGGGGGTTTTTACAATTTTTGGCCATTTTGAGGCGAAATTGTTCCCTTCGGGGGGTATTGCAACTTTTCGGCATTTTGAGGCGAAATTGTTCCTTTGGGGGGTATTGCAACTTTTGGCCATTTTGAAGCGAAATTGTTCCTTTGGGGGGATATTGCAATTTTTTGCCATTTTGAGGCGAAATTGTTCCTTTCGGGGGGTATTGCAACTTTTGGCCATTTTGAAGCGAAATTGTTCCTTTTGGGGGGGTATTGCAACTTTTCGGCATTTTGAGGCGAAATTGTTCCTTTGGGGGGGTATTGCAATTTTTTGCCATTTTGAGGCGAAATTGTTCCTTTGGGGGGGTATTGCAACTTTTGGCCATTTTGAAGCGAAATTGTTCCTTTGGGGGGGTATTGCAATTTTTCGGCATTTTGAGGCGAAATTGTTCCTTTGGGGGGGTATTGCAACTTTTGGCCATTTTGAAGCGAAATTGTTCCTTTGAGGGGGTATTGCAATTTTTAACCATTTTGAGGCGAAATTGTTCCTTTGGGGGGGTATTGCAACTTTTGGCCATTTTGAAGCGAAATTGTTCTTTTCGGGGGGTATTGCAACTTTTCAGCATTTTGAGGCGAAATTGTTCCTTTGGGGGGGTATTGCAATTTTTTGCCATTTTGAGGCGAAATTGTTCCTTTGGGGGGGTATTGCAACTTTTCGGCATTTTGAGGCGAAATTGTTCCTTTGGGGGGTATTGCAATTTTTTTTCCATTTTGAGGCGAAATTGTTCCTTTGGGGGACTATTGCAACTTTTGGCCATTTTGAAGCGAAATTGTTCCTTTGGGGGGGTATTGCAATTTTTTGCCATTTTGAGGCGAAATTGTTCCTTTGGGGGGGTATTGCAACTTTTCGGCATTTTGAGGCGAAATTGTTCCTTTGGGGGGTATTGCAATTTTTTTTCCATTTTGAGGCGAAATTGTTCCTTTGGGGGACTATTGCAACTTTTGGCCATTTTGAAGCGAAATTGTTCCTTTGGGGGGGTATTGCAATTTTTTGCCATTTTGAGGCGAAATTGTTCCTTTGGGGGGGTATTGCAACTTTTCGGCATTTTGAGGCGAAATTGTTCCTTTGGGGGGGTATTGCAATTTTTTGCCATTTTAAGGTGAAATTGTTCCTTTGGGGGGTATTGCAACTTTTGGCCATTTTGAAGCGAAATTGTTCCTTTGGGGGGGTATTGCAATTCTTTGCCATTTTGAGGCGAAATTGTTTCTTTGGGGGGGTATTGCAACTTTTGGCCTTTTTGAGGCGAAATTGTTCCTTTGGGGGGGTATTGCAACTTTTGGCCATTTTGAAGCGAAATTGTTCCTTTGGGGGGGTATTGCAATTTTTTGCCATTTTGAGGCGAAATTGTTCCTTTGGGGGGGTATTGTAATTTTTGGCCATTTTGAAGCGAAATTGTTCCTTTGGGGGGGTATTGCAACTTTTCGGCATTTTGAGGCGAAATTGTTCCTTGGGGGGGTATTGCAACTTTTGGCCATTTTGAAGCGAAATTGTTCCTTTGGGGGGGTATTGCAATTTTTAACCATTTTGAGGCGAAATTGTTCCTTTGGGGGGGTATTGCAACTTTTGGCCATCTTGAAGTGAAATTGTTCCTTTCGGGGGGTATTGCAACTTTTCGGCATTTTGAAGCGAAATTGTTCCTTTGGGGGGGTATTGCAATTTTTAACCATTTTGAGGCGAAATTGTTCCTTTGGGGGGGTATTGCAACTTTTGGCCATCTTGAAGTGAAATTGTTCCTTTGGGGGGGGTATTACAACTTTTGGCCATATTGAAGCGAAATTGTTCCTTTGGGGGGTATTGCAACTTTTCGGCATTTTGAGGCGAAATTGTTCCTTTGGGGGGTATTGCAATTTTTTTTCCATTTTGAGGCGAAATTGTTCCTTTGGGGGGGTATTGCAAATTTTGGCCATTTTGAAGCGAAATTGTTCCTTTCGGGGGGTATTGCAACTTTTCAGCATTTTGAGGCGAAATTGTTCCTTTGGGGGGGTATTGGAATTTTTTGCCATTTTGAGGCGAAATTGTTCCTTTGGGGGGGTATTGCAACTTTTGGCCATTTTGAAGCGAAATTGTTCCTTTGGGGGGGTATTGCAGTTTTTTTTTTCATTTTGAGGCGAAATTGTTCCTTTGGGGGGGGTATTGCAAATTTGGCCATTTTGAAGCGAAATTGTTCCTTTGGGGGGGTATTGCAATTTTTTGCCATTTTGAGGCGAAATTGTTCCTTTGGGGGGGTATTGCAACTTTTCGGCATTTTGAGGTGAAATTGTTCCTTTGGGGGGTATTGCAACTTTTGGCCATTTTGAAGCGAAATTGTTCCTTTGGGGGGTATTGCATTTTTTTGCCATTTTGAGGCGAAATTGTTCCTTTCGGGGGGTATTGCAACTTTTCGGCATTTTGAGGCGAAATTGTTCCTTTGGGGTGTATTGCAACTTTTGGCCATTTTGAAGCGAAATTGTTCCTTTCGGGGGGTATTGCAACTTTTCGGCATTTTGAGGCGAAATTGTTCCTTTGGGGGGTATTGCAACTTTTGGCCATTTTGAAGCGAAATTGTTCCTTTGGGGGGTATTGCAACTTTTGGCCATTTTGAAGCGAAATTGTTCCTTTCGGGGGGTATTGCAACTTTTGGCCATTTTAAAGCGAAATTGTTCCTTTGGGGGGGTATTGAAATTTTTTGCCATTTTGAGGCGAAATTGTTCCTTTGGGGGGGTTTTGCAACTTTTGGCCATTTTGAAGCGAAATTGTTCCTTTCGGGGGGTATTGCAACTTTTCGGCATTTTGAGGCGAAATTGTTCCTTTGGGGGGGTATTGCAACTTTTGGCCATATTGAAGCGAAATTGTTCCTTTGGGGGGGTATTGCAATTTTTAACCATTTTGAGGCGAAATTGTTCCTTTGGGGGGGTATTGCAACTTTTGGCCATTTTGAAGCGAAATTGTTCCTTTCGGGGGGTATTGCAACTTTTCAGCATTTTGAGGCGAAATTGTTCCTTTGGGGGGGTATTGCAATTTTTTGCCATTTTGAGGCGAAATTGTTCCTTTGGGGGGGTATTGCAACTTTTCGGCATTTTGAGGCGAAATTGTTCCTTTGGGGGGTATTGCAATTTTTTTTCCATTTTGAGGCGAAATTGTTCCTTTGGGGGGGTATTGCAACTTTTGGCCATTTTGAAGCGAAATTGTTCCTTTCGGGGGGTATTGCAACTTTTCGGCATTTTGAAGCGAAATTGTTCCTTTGGGGGGTATTGCAATTTTTTGCCATTTTGAGGCGAAATTGTTCCTTTGGGGGGTATTGCAACTTTTGGCAATTTTGAAGCGAAATTGTTCCTTTGGGGGGGTATTGCCATTTTGAGGCCAAATTGTTCCTTTTGGGGGGTATTGCAACTTTTGGCCATTTTGAAGCGAAATTGTTCCTTTCATGGGGTTTTGCAACTTTTCGGCATTTTGAGGCGAAATTGTTCCTTTGGGGGGGTATTGCAATTTTTTGCCATTTTGAGGCGAAATTGTTCCTTTGGGGGGGTATTGCAACTTTTGGCCATTTTGAAGCGAAATTGTTCCTTTGGGGGGTATTGCAATTTTTTGCCATTTTGAGGCGAAATTGTTCCTTTGGGGGGGGTATTGCAACTTTTCGGCATTTTGAGGCGAAATTGTTCCTTTGGGGGGTATTGCAATTTTTTTTACATTTTGAGGGGAAATTGTTCCTTTGGGGGGGTATTGCAACTTTTGGCCATTTTGAAGCGAAATTGTTCCTTTGGGGGGGTATTGCAATTTTTTGCCATTTTGAGGCGAAATTGTTCCTTTGGGGGGGTATTGCAACTTTTGGCCATTTTGAAGCGAAATTGTTCCTTTGGGGGGGTATTGCAACTTTTCGGCATTTTGAGGCGAAATTGTTCCTTTGGGGGGGTATTGCAATTTTTTGCCATTTTGAGGCGAAATTGTTCCTTTGGGGGGTATTGCAACTTTTGGCCATTTTGAAGCGAAATTGTTCCTTTCGGGGGGTATTGCAACTTTTCGGCATTTTGAGGCGAAATTGTTCCTTTGGGGGGGTATTGCAATTTTTTGCCATTTTGAGGTGAAATTGTTCCTTTGGGGGGGTATTGCAACTTTTAGCCATTTTGAAGCGAAATTGTTCCTTTGGGGGGTATTGCATTTTTTTGCCATTTTGAGGCGAAATTGTTCCTTTGGGGGGGTATTGCAACTTTTGGCCATTTTGAAGCGAAATTGTTCCTTTGGGGGGGTATTGCAATTTTTTGCCATTTTGAGGCGAAATTGTTCCTTTGGGGGGGTATTGCAACTTTTGGCCTTTTTGAGGCGAAATTGTTCCTTTGGGGGGGTATTGCAACTTTTGGCCATTTTGAAGCGAAATTGTTCCTTTGGGGGGGTATTGCAACTTTTCGGCATTTTGAGGCGAAATTGTTCCTTTGGGGGGGTATTGCAACTTTTGGCCATTTTGAAGCGAAATTGTTCCTTTTGGGGGGTATTGCAACTTTTCGGCATTTTGAGGCGAAATTGTTCCTTGGGGGGTATTGCAACTTTTGGCCATTTTGAAGCGAAATTGTTCCTTTCGGGGGGTATTGAAACTTTTCAGCATTTTGAAGCGAAATTGTTCCTTTGGGGGGTATTGCAATTTTTTGCCATTTTGAGGCGAAATTGTTCCTTTGGGGGGTACTGCAAATTTTTGCCATTTTGAGGCGAAATTGTTCCTTTGGGGGGGTATTGCAACTTTTGGCCATTTTGAAGCGAAATTGTTCCTTTGGGGGGGTATTGCAATTTTTTGCCATTTTGAGGCGAAATTGTTCCTTTGGGGGGGTATTGCAACTTTTGGCCATATTGAAGCGAAATTGTTCCTTTGGGGGGTTTTTACAATTTTTGGCCATTTTGAGGCGAAATTGTTCCTTTCGGGGGGTATTGCAACTTTTCGGCATTTTGAGGCGAAATTGTTCCTTTGGGGGGGTATTGCAACTTTTGGCCATTTTGAAGCGAAATTGTTCCTTTGGGGGGGTATTGCAATTTTTTGCCATTTTGAGGCGAAATTGTTCCATTGGGGGGGTATTGCAACTTTTGGCCATTTTGAAGCGAAATTGTTCCTTTGGGGGGGTATTGCAACTTTTCGGCATTTTGAGGCAAAATTGTTCCTTTGGGGGGGTATTGCAATTTTTTGCCATTTTGAGGCGAAATTGTTCCTTTGGGGGGTATTGCAACTTTTGGCCATTTTGAAGCGAAATTGTTCCTTTCGGTGGGTATTGCAACTTTTCGGCATTTTGAGGCGAAATTGTTCCTTTGGGGGGGTATTGCAACTTTTGGCCATTTTGAAGCGAAATTGTTCCTTTGGGGGGGTATTGCAACTTTTGGCCATTTTGAAGCGAAATTGTTCCTTTCGGGGGGTATTGCAACTTTTGGCCATTTTAAAGCGAAATTGTTCCTTTGGGGGGTATTGCAATTTTTTGCCATTTTGAGGCGAAATTGTTCCTTTGGGGGGGTTTTGCAACTTTTGGCCATTTTGAAGCGAAATTGTTCCTTTCGAGGGGTATTGCAACTTTTCGGCATTTTGAGGCGAAATTGTTCCTTTGGGGGGGTATTGCAACTTTTGGCCATATTGAAGCGAAATTGTTCCTTTGGGGGGGTATTGCAATTTTTAACCATTTTGAGGCGAAATTGTTCCTTTGGGGGGGTATTGCAACTTTTGGCCATTTTGAAGCGAAATTGTTCCTTTGGGGGGGTATTGCAACTTTTCGGCATTTTGAGGCGAAATTGTTCCTTTGGGGGGGTATTGCAATTTTTTGCCATTTTGAGGCGAAATTGTTCCTTTGGGGGGTATTGCAACTTTTGGCCATTTTGAAGCGAAATTGTTCCTTTCGGGGGGTATTGCAACTTTTCGGCATTTTGAGGCGAAATTGTTCCTTTGGGGGGGTATTGCAATTTTTTGCCATTTTGAGGTGAAATTGTTCCTTTGGGGGGGTATTGCAACTTTTGGCCATTTTGAAGCGAAATTGTTCCTTTGGGGGGTATTGCAATTTTTTGCCATTTTGAGGCGAAATTGTTCCTTTGGGGGGGTATTGCAACTTTTGGCCTTTTTGAGGCGAAATTGTTCCTTTGGGGGGGTATTGCAACTTTTGGCCATTTTGAAGCGAAATTGTTCCTTTGGGGGGGTATTGCAACTTTTCGGCATTTTGAGGCGAAATTGTTCCTTTGGGGGGTATTGCAATTTTTTTCCATTTTGAGGCGAAATTGTTCCTTTGGGGGGGTATTGCAACTTTTGGCCATTTTGAAGCGAAATTGTTCCTTTGGGGGGGTATTGCAACTTTTCGGCATTTTGAGGCGAAATTGTTCCTTGGGGGGTATTGCAACTTTTGGCCATTTTGAAGCGAAATTGTTCCTTTCGGGGGGTATTGAAACTTTTCAGCATTTTGAAGCGAAATTGTTCCTTTGGGGGGGTATTGCAATTTTTTGCCATTTTGAGGCGAAATTGTTCCTTTGGGGGGTACTGCAATTTTTTGCCATTTTGAGGCGAAATTGTTCCTTTGGGGGGTATTGCAATTTTTTGCCATTTTGAGGCGAAATTGTTCCTTTGGGGGGGTATTGCAACTTTTGGCCATATTGAAGCGAAATTGTTCCTTTGGGGGGTTTTTACAATTTTTGGCCATTTTGAGGCGAAATTGTTCCTTTCGGGGGGTATTGCAACTTTTCGGCATTTTGAGGCGAAATTGTTCCTTTGGGGGGGTATTGCAACTTTTGGCCATTTTGAAGCGAAATTGTTCCTTTGGGGGGGTATTGCAATTTTTTGCCATTTTGAGGCGAAATTGTTCCATTGGGGGGGTATTGCAACTTTTGGCCATTTTGAAGCGAAATTGTTCCTTTGGGGGGGTATTGCAACTTTTCGGCATTTTGAGGCAAAATTGTTCCTTTGGGGGGGTATTGCAATTTTTTGCCATTTTGAGGCGAAATTGTTCCTTTGGGGGGTATTGCAACTTTTGGCCATTTTGAAGCGAAATTGTTCCTTTCGGGGGGTATTGCAACTTTTCGGCATTTTGAGGCGAAATTGTTCCTTTGGGGGGGTATTGCAACTTTTGGCCATATTGAAGCGAAATTGTTCCTTTGGGGGGGTATTGCAATTTTTAACCATTTTGAGGCGAAATTGTTCCTTTGGGGGGGTATTGCAACTTTTGGCCATTTTGAAGCGAAATTGTTCCTTTCGGGGGGTATTGAAACTTTTCAGCATTTTGAGGCGAAATTGTTCCTTTGGGGGGTATTGCAAGTTTTTTGCCATTTTGAGGCGAAATTGTTCCTTTGGGGGGTACTGCAATTTTTTGCCATTTTGAGGCGAAATTGTTCCTTGGGGGGGGTATTGCAACTTTTCGGCATTTTGAGGCGAAATTGTTCCTTTGGGGGGTATTGCAATTTTTTTTACATTTTGAGGGGAAATTGTTCCTTTGGGGGGGTATTGCAACTTTTGGCCATTTTGAAGCGAAATTGTTCCTTTGGGGGGTATTGCAATTTTTTTTACATTTTGAGGAGAAATTGTTCCTTTGGGGGGGTATTGCAACTTTTGGCCATTTTGAAGCGAAATTGTTCCTTTGGGGGGGTATTGCAACTTTTTGGCATTTTGAGGCAAAATTGTTCCTTTGGGGGGGTATTGCAATTTTTTGCCATTTTGAGGCGAAATTGTTCCTTTGGGGGGTATTGCAACTTTTGGCCATTTTGAAGCGAAATTGTTCCTTTCGGGGGGTATTGCAACTTTTCGGCATTTTGAGGCGAAATTGTTCCTTTGGGGGGGTATTGCAACTTTTGGCCATATTGAAGCGAAATTGTTCCTTTGGGGGGGTATTGCAATTTTTAACCATTTTGAGGCGAAATTGTTCCTTTGGGGGGTATTGCAACTTTTGGCCATTTTGAAGCGAAATTGTTCCTTTCAGGGGGTATTGAAACTTTTCAGCATTTTGAGGCGAAATTGTTCCTTTGGGGGGTACTGCAATTTTTTGCCATTTCGAGGCGAAATTGTTCCTTTGGGGGGGTATTGCAACTTTTCGGCATTTTGAGGCGAAATTGTTCCTTTGGGGGGTATTGCAATTTTTTTTACATTTTGAGGGGAAATTGTTCCTTTGGGGGGGTATTGCAACTTTTGGCCATTTTGAAGCGAAATTGTTCCTTTGGGGGGGTATTGCAATTTTTTGCCATTTTGAGGCGAAATTGTTCCTTTGGGGGGGTATTGCAACTTTTGGCCATTTTGAAGCGAAATTGTTCCTTTGGGGGGGTATTGCAACTTTTCGGCATTTTGAGGCGAAATTGTTCCTTTGGGGTGGTATTGCAATTTTTTGCCATTTTGATGCGAAATTGTTCCTTTGGGGGGTATTGCAACTTTTGGCCATTTTGAAGCGAAATTGTTCCTTTCGGGGGGTATTGCAACTTTTCGGCATTTTGAGGCGAAATTGTTCCTTTGGGGGGGTATTGCAATTTTTTGCCATTTTGAGGTGAAATTGTTCCTTTGGGGGGGTATTGCAACTTTTAGCCATTTTGAAGCGAAATTGTTCCTTTGGGGGGTATTGCATTTTTTTGCCATTTTGAGGCGAAATTGTTCCTTTGGGGGGGGTATTGCAACTTTTGGCCATTTTGAAGCGAAATTGTTCCTTTGGGGGGGTATTGCAATTTTTTGCCATTTTGAGGCGAAATTGTTCCTTTGGGGGGGTATTGCAACTTTTGGCCTTTTTGAGGCGAAATTGTTCCTTTGGGGGGGTATTGCAACTTTTCGGCATTTTGAGGCGAAATTGTTCCTTTGGGGGGGTATTGCAATTTTTTTCCATTTTGAGGCGAAATTGTTCCTTTGGGGGGGTATTGCAACTTTTGGCCATTTTGAAGCGAAATTGTTCCTTTGGGGGGGTATTGCAACTTTTCGGCATTTTGAGGCGAAATTGTTCCTTGGGGGGTATTGCAACTTTTGGCCATTTTGAAGCGAAATTGTTCCTTTCGGGGAGTATTGAAACTTTTCAGCATTTTGAAGCGAAATTGTTCCTTTGGGGGGGTATTGCAATTTTTTGCCATTTTGAGGCGAAATTGTTCCTTTGGGGGTACTGCAATTTTTTGCCATTTTGAGGCGAAATTGTTCCTTTGGGGGGGTATTGCAACTTTTGGCCATTTTGAAGCGAAATTGTTCCTTTGGGGGGGTATTGCAATTTTTTGCCATTTTGAGGCGAAATTGTTCCTTTGGGGGTGTATTGCAACTTTTGGCCATATTGAAGCGAAATTGTTCCTTTGGGGGGTTTTTACAATTTTTGGCCATTTTGAGGCGAAATTGTTCCTTTCGGGGGGTATTGCAACTTTTCGGCATTTTGAGGCGAAATTGTTCCTTTGGGGGGGTATTGCAACTTTTGGCCATTTTGAAGCGAAATTGTTCCTTTGGGGGGGTATTGCAATTTTTTGCCATTTTGAGGCGAAATTGTTCCTTTGGGGGGGTATTGCAACTTTTGGCCATTTTGAAGCAAAATTGTTCCTTTGGGGGGGTATTGCAACTTTTCGGCATTTTGAGGCGAAATTGTTCCTTGGGGGGGTATTGCAACTTTTGGCCATTTTGAGGCGAAATTGTTCCTTTGGGGGGGTATTGCAACTTTTGGCCATTTTGAAGTGAAATTGTTCCTTTCGGGGGGTATTGCAACTTTTGGCCATTTTGAAGCGAAATTGTTCCTTTGGGGGGTTTTTACAATTTTTGGCCATTTTGAGGCGAAATTGTTCCTTCGGGGGGTATTGCAACTTTTCGGCATTTTGAGGCGAAATTGTTCCTTTGGGGGGGTATTGCAACTTTTGGCCATTTTGAAGCGAAATTGTTCCTTTGGGGGGGTATTGCAATTTTTTGCCATTTTGAGGCGAAATTGTTCCTTTGGGGGGGTATTGCAACTTTTGGCCATTTTGAAGCGAAATTGTTCCTTTGGGGGGGTATTGCAACTTTTCGGCATTTTGAGGCGAAATTGTTCCTTTGGGGGGGTATTGCAATTTTTTGCCATTTTGAGGCGAAATTGTTCCTTTGGGGGGGTATTGCAACTTTTGGCCTTTTTGAGGCGAAATTGTTCCTTTGGGGGGGTATTGCAACTTTTGGCCATTTTGAAGCGAAATTGTTCCTTTGGGGGGGTATTGCAACTTTTCGGCATTTTGAGGCGAAATTGTTCCTTTGGGGGGGTATTGCAATTTTTTTCCATTTTGAGGCGAAATTGTTCCTTTGGGGGGGTATTGCAACTTTTGGCCTTTTTGAAGCGAAATTGTTCCTTTGGGGGGGTATTGCAACTTTTCGGCATTTTGAGGCGAAATTGTTCCTTGGGGGGTATTGCAACTTTTGGCCATTTTGAAGCGAAATTGTTCCTTTCGGGGGGTATTGAAACTTTTCAGCATTTTGAAGCGAAATTGTTCCTTTGGGGGGGTATTGCAATTTTTTGCCATTTTGAGGCGAAATTGTTCCTTTGGGGGGTACTGCAATTTTTTGCCATTTTGAGGCGAAATTGTTCCTTTGGGGGGGTATTGCAACTTTTGGCCATTTTGAAGCGAAATTGTTCCTTTGGGGGGGTATTGCAATTTTTTGCCATTTTGAGGCGAAATTGTTCCTTTGGGGGGGTATTGCAACTTTTGGCCATATTGAAGCGAAATTGTTCCTTTGGGGGGTTTTTACAATTTTTGGCCATTTTGAAGCGAAATTGTTCCTTTGGGGGGCTATTGCAACTTTTCGGCATTTTGAGGCAAAATTGTTCCTTTGGGGGGGTATTGCAATTTTTTGCCATTTTGAGGCGAAATTGTTCCTTTGGGGGGGTATTGCAACTTTTGGCCATTTTGAAGCGAAATTGTTCCTTTCGGGGGGTATTGCAACTTTTCGGCATTTTGAGGTGAAATTGTTCCTTTGGGGGGTATTGCAACTTTTGGCCATTTTGAAGCGAAATTGTTCCTTTGGGGGGGTATTGCATTTTTTTGCCATTTTGAGGCGAAATTGTTCCTTTGGGGGGGTATTGCAACTTTTGGCTATATTGAAGCGAAATTGTTCCTTTGGGGGGGAATTGCAATTTTTAACCATTTTGAGGCGAAATTGTTCCTTTGGGGGGGTATTGCAACTTTTGGCCATTTTGAAGCGAAATTGTTCCTTTCGGGGGGTATTGAAACTTTTCAGCATTTTGAGGCGAAATTGTTCCTTTGGGGGGTATTGCAATTTTTTGCCATTTTGAGGCGAAATTGTTCCTTTGGGGGGTACTGCAATTTTTTGCCATTTTGAGGCGAAATTGTTCCTTTGGGGGGGTATTTCAACTTTTGGCCATTTTGAAGCGAAATTGTTCCTTTGGGGGGGTATTGCAACTTTTCGGCATTTTGAGGCGAAATTGTTCCTTTGGGGGGGTATAGCAACTTTTGGCCTTTTTGAAACGAAATTGTTCCTTTGGGGGGGTATTGCAACTTTTCGGCATTTTGAGGCGAAATTGTTCCTTTGGGGGGGTATTGCAATTTTTTGCCATTTTGAGGCGAAATTGTTCCTTTGGGGGGGTATTGCAACTTTTGGCCATATTGAAGTGAAATTGTTCCGTTGGGGGGGTATTGCAATTTTTAACCATTTTGAGGCGAAATTGTTCCTTTGGGGGGGTATTGCAACTTTTGGCCATTTTGAAGCGAAATTGTTCCTTTGGGGGGGTATTGCAATTTTTTGCCATTTTGAGGCGAAATTGTTCCTTTGGGGGGGTATTGCAACTTTTGGCCATTTTGAAGCGAAATTGTTCCTTTGGGGGTGTATTGCAATTTTTTGCCATTTTGAAGCGAAATTGTTCCTTTGGGGGGTATTGCATTTTTTTGTCATTTTGAGGCGAAATTGTTCCTTTGGGGGGGTATTGCAACTTTTGGCCATTTTGAAGCGAAATTGTTCCTTTGGGGGGGTATTGCAGTTTTTTTTTTCATTTTGAGGCGAAATTGTTCCTTTGGGGGGGGTATTGCAAATTTGGCCATTTTGAAGCGAAATTGTTCCTTTGGGGGGGTATTGCAACTTTTCGGCATTTTGAGGTGAAATTGTTCCTTTGGGGGGTATTGCAACTTTTGGCCATTTTGAAGCGAAATTGTTCCTTTGGGGGGGTATTGCAACTTTTGGCCATTTTGAAGCGAAATTGTTCCTTTGGGGGGTATTGCATTTTTTTGCCATTTTGAGGCGGAATTGTTCCTTTGGGGGGGTATTGCAACTTTTCGGCATTTTGAGGTGAAATTGTTCCTTTGGGGGGTATTGCAAATTTTGGCCATTTTGAAGCGAAATTGTTCCTTTGGGGGGGTATTGCATTTTTTTGCCATTTTGAGGCGGAATTGTTCCTTTGGGGGGTATTGCAACTTTTGGCCATTTTGAGGCGAAATTGTTTCTTTGGGGGGGTATTGCAACTTTTGGCCTTTTTGAGGCGAAATTGTTCCTTTGGGGGGGTATTGCAACTTTTGGCCATTTTGAAGCGAAATTGTTCCTTTGGGGGGGTATTGCAACTTGTCGGCATTTTGAGGCGAAATTGTTCCTTTGGGGGGTATTGCAACTTTTGGCCATTTTGAAGCGAAATTGTTCCTTTGGGGGGGTATTGCAATTTTTTGCCATTTTGAGGCGAAATTGTTCCTTTCGGGGGGTATTGCAACTTTTGGCCATTTTGAAGCGAAATTGTTCCTTTGGGGGGGTATTGCAATTTTTTGCCATTTTGAGGCGAAATTGTTCCTTTGGGGGGGTATTGCAACTTTTGGCCATTTTGAAGCGAAATTGTTCCTTTGGGGGGTATTGCAATTTTTAACCATTTTGAGGCGAAATTGTTCCTTTGGGGGGGTATTGCAACTTTTGGCCATTTTGAAGCGAAATTGATCCTTTCGGGGGGTATTGCAACTTTTCGGCATTTTGTTGCGAAATTGTTCCTTTGGGGGGTATTGCAATTTTTTTTCCATTTTGAGGCGAAATTGTTCCTTTATGGGACTATTGCAACTTTTGGCCATTTTGAAGCGAAATTGTTCCTTTGGGGGGGTATTGCAATTTTTTGCCATTTTGAGGCGAAATTGTTCCTTTGGGGGGGGTATTGCAACTTTTCGGCATTTTGAGGCGAAATTGTTCCTTTGGGGTGTATTGCAATTTTTTTTCCATTTTGAGGCGAAATTGTTCCTTTGGGGGACTATTGCAACTTTTGGCCATTTTGAAGCGAAATTGTTCCTTTGGGGGGGTATTGCAATTTTTTGCCATTTTGAGGCGAAATTGTTCCTTTGGGGGGGTATTGCAACTTTTCGGCATTTTGAGGCGAAATTGTTCCTTTGGGGGGGTATTGCAATTTTTTGCCATTTTAAGGTGAAATTGTTCCTTTGGGGGGTATTGCAACTTTTGGCCATTTTGAAGCGAAATTGTTCCTTTGGGGGTATTGCATTTTTTTGCCATTTTGAGGCGAAATTGTTCCTTTGGGGAGGTATTGCAACTTTTGGCCATTTTGAAGCGAAATTGTTCCTTTGGGGGGGTATTGCAATTCTTTGCCATTTTGAGGAGAAATTGTTCCTTTGGGGGGGTATTGCAATTTTTTGCCATTTTGAGGCGAAATTGTTCCTTTGGGGGGGTATTGCAACTTTTGGCCATTTTGAAGCGAAATTGTTCCTTTGGGGGGGTATTGCAATTTTTAACCATTTTGAAGCGAAATTGTTCCTTTGGGGGGGTATTGCAACTTTTGGCCATTTTGAAGCGAAATTGTTCCTTTGGGGGGGTATTGCAATTTTTTGCCATTTTGAGGCAAAATTGTTCCTTTGGGGGGGTATTGCAACTTTTGGCCATTTTGAAGCGAAATTGTTCCTTTGGGGGGGTATTGCAACTTTTCGGCATTTTGAAGCGAAATTGTTCCTTTGGGGGGGTATTGCAATTTTTTTGCTATTTTGAGGCGAAATTGTTCCTTTGGGGGGGTATTGCAACTTTTGGCCATTTTGAAGCGAAATTGTTCCTTTCGGGGGGTATTGCAACTTTTTGGCATTTTGAGGCGAAATTGTTCCTTTGGGGGGGTATTGCAACTTTTGGCCATTTTGAAGCGAAATTGTTCCTTTCGGGGGGTATTGCAACTTTTCAGCATTTTGAGGCGAAATTGTTCCTTTGGGGGGTATTGCAATTTTTTGCCATTTTGAGGCGAAATTGTTCCTTTGGGGGGGTATTGCAACTTTTGGCCATTTTGAAGCGAAATTGTTCCTTTGGGGGGGTATTGCAGTTTTTTTTTTCATTTTGAGGCGAAATTGTTCTTTTGGGGGGGGTATTGCAAATTTGGCCATTTTGAAGCGAAATTGTTCCTTTGGGGGGGGTATTGCAACTTTTCGGCATTTTGAGGTGAAATTGTTCTTTTGGGGGGTATTGCAACTTTTGGCCATTTTGAAGCGAAATTGTTCCTTTGGGGGTATTGCATTTTTTTGCCATTTTGAGGCGGAATTGTTCCTTTGGGGGGGTATTGCAACTTTTCGGCATTTTGAGGTGAAATTGTTCCTTTGGGGGGTATTGCAACTTTTGGCCATTTTGAAGCGAAATTGTTCCTTTGGGGGGGTATTGCATTTTTTTGCCATTTTGAGGCGGAATTGTTCCTTTGGGGGGGTATTGCAACTTTTGGCCATTTTGAAGCGAAATTGTTCCTTTGGGGGGTTTTGCAATTTTTTGCCATTTTGAGGCGAAATTGTTTCTTTGGGGGGGTATTGCAACTTTTGGCCTTTTTGAGGCGAAATTGTTCCTTTGGGGGGGTATTGCAACTTGTCGGCATTTTGAGGCGAAATTGTTCCTTTGGGGGGGTATTGCAATTTTTTGCCATTTTGAGGCGAAATTGTTCCTTTGGGGGGGTATTGCAACTTTTGGCCATTTTGAAGCGAAATTGTTCCTTTGGGGGGGTATTGCAACTTTTCGGCATTTTGAGGCGAAATTGTTCCTTGGGGGGGGGTATTGCAACTTTTGGCCTTTTTGAGGCGAAATTGTTCCTTTGGGGGGGTATTGCAACTTTTGGCCATTTTGAAGCGAAATTGTTCCTTTGGGGAGGTATTGCAACTTGTCGGCATTTTGAGGCGAAATTGTTCCTTTGGGGGGGTATTGCAATTTTTTGCCATTTTGAGGCGAAATTGTTCCTTTGGGGGGGTATTGCAACTTTTGGCCATCTTGAAGTGAAATTGTTCCTTTCGGGGGGTATTGCAACTTTTCAGCATTTTGAAGCGAAATTGTTCCTTTGGGGGGGTATTGCAATTTTTTGCCATTTTGAGGCGAAATTGTTCCTTTGGGGGGGTATTGCAATTTTTTGCCATTTTGAGGCGAAATTGTTCCTTTGGGGGGGTATTGCAACTTTTGGCCATTTTGAAGCGAAATTGTTCCTTTGGGGGGGTATTGCAATTTTTTGCGATTTTGAGGCGAAATTGTTCCTTTGGGGGGTATTGCAACTTTTGGCCATATTGAAGCGAAATTGTTCCTTTGGGGGTTTTTACAATTTTTGGCCATTTTGAGGCGAAATTGTTCCTTTCGGGGGGTATTGCAACTTTTCGGCATTTTGAGGCGAAATTGTTCCTTGGGGGGGTATTGCAAATTTTGGCCATTTTGAAGCGAAATTGTTCCTTTGGGGGGGTATTGCAACTTTTGGCCATTTTGAAGCGAAATTGTTCCTTTGGGGGGGTATTGCAACTTTTCGGCATTTTGAGGCGAAATTGTTCCTTTGGGGGGTATTGCAATTTTTTGCTATTTTGAGGCGAAATTGTTCCTTTGGGGGGGTATTGCAACTTTTGGCCATTTTGAAGCGAAATTGTTCCTTTGGGGGGGTATTGCAACTTTTCGGCATTTTGAGGCGAAATTGTTCCTTGGGGGGGTATTGCAACTTTTGGCCATTTTAAAGCGAAATTGTTCCTTTGGGGGGGTATTGCAATTTTTAACCATTTTGAGGCGAAATTGTTCCTTTGGGGGGGTATTGCAACTTTTGGCCATTTTGAAGTGAAACTGTTCCTTTCGGGGGGTATTGCAACTTTTCAGCATTTTGAAGCGAAATTGTTCCTTGGGGGGGTATTGCAATTTTTTGCCATTTTGAGGCGAAATTGTTCCTTTGGGGGGTTTTTACAATTTTTGGCCATTTTGAGGCGAAATTGTTCCTTTGGGGGGGTATTGCAACTTTTGGCCATTTTGAAGCGAAATTGTTCCGTTCGGGGGGTATTGCAACTTTTGGCCATTTTAAAGCGAAATTGTTCCTTTGGGGGGGTATTGCAATTTTTTGCCATTTTGAGGCGAAATTGTTCCTTTCGGGGGGTATTGCAACTTTTCGGCATTTTGAGGCGAAATTGTTCCTTTGGGGGGGTATTGCAACTTTTGGCCATATTGAAGCGAAATTGTTCCTTTGGGGGGGTATTGCAATTTTTAACCATTTTGAGGCGAAATTGTTCCTTTGGGGGGGTATTGCAACTTTTGGCCATTTTGAAGCGAAATTGTTCCTTTCGGGGGGTATTGCAACTTTTCAGCATTTTGAGGCGAAATTGTTCCTTTGGGGGGTATTGCAATTTTTCGGCATTTTGAGGCGAAATTGTTCCTTTGGGGGGTATTGCAATTTTTTTTCCATTTTGAGGCGAAATTGTTCCTTTGGGGGGGTATTGCAACTTTTGGCCATTTTGAAGCGAAATTGTTCCTTTCGGGGGGTATTGCAACTTTTCGGCATTTTGAAGCGAAATTGTTCCTTTGGGGGGTATTGCAATTTTTTGCCATTTTGAGGCGAAATTGTTCCTTTGGGGGGTATTGCAACTTTTGGCAATTTTGAAGCGAAATTGTTCCTTTGGGGGGGGTATTGCAATTTTTTTTTCATTTTGAGGCGAAATTGTTCCTTTGGGGGGGTATTGCAAATTTTGGCCATTTTGAAGCGAAATTGTTCCTTTGGGGGGCGTATTGCAATTTTTTGCCATTTTGAGGCGAAATTGTTCCTTGGGGGGGTATTGCAATTTTTTGCCATTTTGAGGTGAAATTGTTCCTTTGGGGGGGTATTGCAACTTTTGGCCATTTTGAAGCGAAATTGTTTCTTTGGGGGGTATTGCATTTTTTTGCCATTTTGAGGCGAAATTGTTCCTTTGGGGGGTATTGCAACTTTTCGGCATTTTGAGGCGAAATTGTTCCTTTGGAGGGGTATTGCCATTTTGAGGCCAAATTGTTCCTTTGGGGGGTATTGCAACTTTTGGCCATTTTGAAGCGAAATTGTTCCTTTCAGGGGGTTTTGCAACTTTTCGGCATTTTGAGGCGAAATTGTTCCTTTGGGGGGGTATTGCAATTTTTTGCCATTTTGAGGCGAAATTGTTCCTTTGGGGGGGTATTGCAACTTTTGGCCATTTTGAAGCGAAATTGTTCCTTTGGGGGGGTATTGCAATTTTTTGCCATTTTGAGGCGAAATTGTTCCTTTGGGGGGGTATTGCAACTTTTGGCCATATTGAAGCGAAATTGTTCCTTTGGGGGGGTATTGCAATTTTTAACCATTTTGAGGCGAAATTGTTCCTTTGGGGGGGTATTGCAACTTTTGGCCATATTGAAGCGAAATTGTTCCTTTCGGGGGGTATTGCAACTTTTCAGCATTTTGAGGCGAAATTGTTCCTTTGGGGGGTATTGCAATTTTTTGCCATTTTGAGGCGAAATTGTTCCTTTGGGGGGGATATTGCAACTTTTCGGTATTTTGAGGCGAAATTGTTCCTTTGGGGGGTATTGCAATTTTTTTTCCATTTTGAGGCGAATTTGTTCCTTTGGGGGGGTATTGCAACTTTTGGCCATTTTGAAGCGAAATTGTTCCTTTCGGGGGGTATTGCAACTTTTCGGCATTTTGAGGCGAAATTGTTCCTTTGGGGGGGTATTGCAATTTTTTGCCATTTTGAGGGGAAATTGTTCCTTTGGGAGGGTATTGCAACTTTTGGCCATTTTGAAGCGAAATTGTTCCTTTGGGGGGTATTGCATTTTTTTGCCATTTTGAGGCAAAATTGTTCCTTTGGGGGGGTATTGCAACTTTTGGCCATTTTGAAGCGAAATTGTTCCTTTGGGGGGTATTGCAATTTTTTGCCATTTTGAGGCGAAATTGTTCCTTTGGGGGGTATTGCAACTTTTCGGCATTTTGAGGCGAAATTGTTCCTTTGGGGGTATTGCAACTTTTGGCCATATTGAAGCGAAATTGTTCCTTTGGGGGGGTATTGCAATTTTTAACCATTTTGAGGCGAAATTGTTCCTTTGGGGGGTATTGCAACTTTTGGCCATTTTGAAGCGAAATTGTTCCTTTCGGGGGGTATTGCAACTTTTCAGCATTTTGAGGCGAAATTGTTCCTTTGGGGGGGTATTGCAACTTTTGGCCATTTTGAAGCGAAATTGTTCCTTTGGGGGGTATTGCAGTTTTTTTTTTCATTTTGAGGCGAAATTGTTCCTTTGGGGGGGGTATTGCAAATTTGGCCATTTTGAAGCGAAATTGTTCCTTTGGGGGGGTATTGCAACTTTTCGGCATTTTGAGGTGAAATTGTTCCTTTGGGGGGTATTGCAACTTTTGGCCATTTTGAACCGAAATTGTTCCTTTGGGGGGTATTGCATTTTTTTGCCATTTTGAGGCGGAATTGTTCCTTTGGGGGGGTATTGCAACTTTTCGGCATTTTGAGGTGAAATTGTTCCTTTGGGGGGTATTGCAACTTTTGGCCATTTTGAAGCGAAATTGTTCCTTTGGGGGGGTATTGCATTTTTTTGCCATTTTGAGGCGGAATTGTTCCTTTGGGGGGGTATTGCAACTTTTGGCCATTTTGAAGCGAAATTGTTCCTTTGGGGGGGTATTGCAATTTTTTGCCATTTTGAGGCGAAATTGTTTCTTTGGGGGGGTATTGCAACTTTTGGCCATTTTGAAGCGAAATTGTTCCTTTATGGGGGTATTGCAACTTGTCGGCATTTTGAGGCGAAATTGTTCCTTTGGGGGGGGGTATTGCAATTTTTTGCCATTTTGAGGCGAAATTGTTCCTTTGGGGGGGTATTGCAACTTTTGGCCATCTTGAAGTGAAATTGTTCCTTTCGGGGGGTATTGCAACTTTTCAGCATTTTGAAGCGAAATTGTTCCTTTGGGGGGGTATTTTAATTTTTTGCCATTTTGAGGCGAAATTGTTCCTTTGGGGGGGTATTGCAACTTTTGGCCATTTTGAAGCGAAATTGTTCCTTTGGGGGGGTATTGCAATTTTTTGCGATTTTGAGGCGAAATTGTTCCTTTGGGGGTATTGCAACTTTTGGCCATATTGAAGCGAAATTGTTCCTTTGGGGGTTTTTACAATTTTTGGCCATTTTGAGGCGAAATTGTTCCTTTCGGGGGGTATTGCAACTTTTCGGCATTTTGAGGCGAAATTGTTCCTTGGGGGGGGTATTGCAACTTTTGGCCATTTTGAAGCGAAATTGTTCCTTTGGGGGGGTATTGCAATTTTTTGCCATTTTGAGGCGAAATTGTTCCTTTGGGGGGGTATTGCAACTTTTGGCCATTTTGAAGCGAAATTGTTCCTTTGGGGGGGTATTGCAACTTTTCGGCATTTTGAGGCGAAATTGTTCCTTTGGGGGGGTATTGCAATTTTTTGCTATTTTGAGGCGAAATTGTTCCTTTGGGGGAGTATTGCAACTTTTGGCCATTTTGAAGCGAAATTGTTCCTTTGGGGGGGTATTGACACTTTTCGGCATTTTGAGGCGAAATTGTTCCTTGGGGGGGTATTGCAACTTTTGGCCATTTTGAAGCGAAATTGTTCCTTTGGGGGGGTATTGCAATTTTTAACAATTTTGAGGCGAAATTGTTCCTTTGGGGGGGTATTGCAACTTTTGGCCATTTTGAAGTGAAATTGTTCCTTTCGGGGGGTATTGCAACTTTTCAGCATTTTGAAGCGAAATTGTTCCTTGGGGGGGTATTGCAATTTTTTGCCATTTTGAGGCGAAATTGTTCCTTTGGGGGGTTTTTACAATTTTTGGCCATTTTGAGGCGAAATTGTTCCTTTGGGGGGGGTATTGCAACTTTTGGCCATTTTGAAGCGAAATTGTTCCTTTCGGGGGGTATTGCAACTTTTGGCCATTTTAAAGCGAAATTGTTCCTTTGGGGGGGTATTGCAATTTTTTGCCATTTTGAGGCGAAATTGTTCCTTTGGGGGGGTTTTGCAACTTTTTGCCATTTTGAAGCGAAATTGTTCCTTTCGGGGGGTATTGCAACTTTTCGGCATTTTGAGGCGAAATTGTTCCTTTGGGGGGGTATTGCAACTTTTGGCCATATTGAAGCGAAATTGTTCCTTTGGGGGGGTATTGCAATTTTTAACCATTTTGAGGCGAAATTGTTCCTTTGGGGGGGGTATTGCAACTTTTCGGCATTTTGAAGCGAAATTGTTCCTTTGGGGGGTATTGCAATTTTTTGCCATTTTGAGGCGAAATTGTTCCTTTGGGGGGTATTGCAACTTTTGGCAATTTTGAAGCGAAATTGTTCCTTTGGGGGGGTATTGCAATTTTTTTTTCATTTTGAGGCGAAATTGTTCCTTTGGGGGGGTATTGCAAATTTTGGCCATTTTGAAGCGAAATTGTTCCTTTGGGGGGGGTATTGCAATTTTTTGCCATTTTGAGGCGAAATTGTTCCTTGGGGGGGTATTGCAATTTTTTGCCATTTTGAGGTGAAATTGTTCCTTTGGGGGGGTATTGCAACTTTTGGCCATTTTGAAGCGAAATTGTTCCTTTGGGGGGTATTGCATTTTTTTGCCATTTTGAGGCGAAATTGTTCCTTTGGGGGGGTATTGCAACTTTTCGGCATTTTGAGGCGAAATTGTTCCTTTGGGGGGGTATTGCCATTTTGAGGCCAAATTGTTCCTTTGGGGGGTATTGCAACTTTTGGCCATTTTGAAGCGAAATTGTTCCTTTCAGGGGGTTTTGCAACTTTTCGGCATTTTGAGGCGAAATTGTTCCTTTGGGGGGGTATTGCAATTTTTTGCCATTTTGAGGCGAAATTGTTCCTTTGGGGGGGTATTGCAACTTTTGGCCATTTTGAAGCGAAATTGTTCCTTTGGGGGGGTATTGCAATTTTTTGCCATTTTGAGGCGAAATTGTTCCTTTGGGGGGGTATTGCAACTTTTGGCCATATTGAAGCGAAATTGTTCCTTTGGGGGGGTATTGCAATTTTTAACCATTTTGAGGCGAAATTGTTCCTTTGGGGGGGTATTGCAACTTTTGGCCATATTGAAGCGAAATTGTTCCTTTCGGGGGGTATTGCAACTTTTCAGCATTTTGAGGCGAAATTGTTCCTTTGGGGGGTATTGCAATTTTTTGCCATTTTGAGGCGAAATTGTTCCTTTGGGGGGGTATTGCAACTTTTCGGCATTTTGAGGCGAAATTGTTCCTTTGGGGGGTATTGCATTTTTTTGCCATTTTGAGGCAAAATTGTTCCTTTGGGGGGTATTGCAACTTTTGGCCATTTTGAAGCGAAATTGTTCCTTTGGGGGGGTATTGCAATTTTTTGCCATTTTGAGGCGAAATTGTTCCTTTGGGGGGGTATTGCAACTTTTGGCCTTTTTGAGGCGAAATTGTTCCTTTGGGGGGGTATTGCAACTTTTGGCCATTTTGAAGCGAAATTGTTCCTTTGGGGGGTATTGCAACTTTTCGGCATTTTGAGGCGAAATTGTTCCTTTGGGGGTATTGCAACTTTTGGCCATATTGAAGCGAAATTGTTCCTTTGGGGGGGTATTGCAATTTTTAACCATTTTGAGGCGAAATTGTTCCTTTGGGGGGTATTGCAACTTTTGGCCATTTTGAAGCGAAATTGTTCCTTTCGGGGGGTATTGCAACTTTTCAGCATTTTGAGGCGAAATTGTTCCTTTGGGGGGGTATTGCAACTTTTGGCCATTTTGAAGCGAAATTGTTCCTTTGGGGGGGTATTGCAATTTTTTGCCATTTTGAGGCGAAATTGTTCCTTTGGGGGGGTATTGCAACTTTTGGCCATTTTGAAGCGAAATTGTTCCTTTGGGGGGGTATTGCAACTTTTCGGCATTTTGAGGCGAAATTGTTCCTTTGGGGGGGTATTGCAATTCTTTGCCATTTTGAGGCGAAATTGTTCCTTGGGGGGGGTATTGCAACTTTTGGCCATATTGAAGCGAAATTGTTCCTTTGGGGGGTATTTCAATTTTTAACCATTTTGAGGCGAAATTGTTCCTTTGGGGGGTATTGCAACTTTTGGCCATTTTGAAGCGAAATTGTTCCTTTGGGGGGGTATTGCAACTTTTCGGCATTTTGAGGCGAAATTGTTCCTTTCGGGGGGTATTGCAACTTTTCGGCATTTTGAGGCGAAATTGTTCCTTGGGGGGGTATTGCAACTTTTGGCCATATTGAAGCGAAATTGTTCCTTTGGGGGGGTATTGCAATTTTTAACCATTTTGAGGCGAAATTGTTCCTTTGGGGGGTATTGCAACTTTTGGCCATTTTGAGGCGAAATTGTTCCTTTGGGGGGGTATTGCAACTTTTCGGCATTTTGAGGCGAAATTGTTCCTTTGGGGGGGTATTGCAATTTTTTGCCATTTTGAAGCGAAATTGTTCCTTTCGGGGGGTATTGCAACTTTTCGGCATTTTGAGGCGAAATTGTTCCTTGGGGGGGTATTGCAATTTTTTGCCATTTTGAGGTGAAATTGTTCCTTTGGGGGGGGTATTGCAACTTTTGGCCATTTTGAAGCGAAATTGTTCCTTTGGGGGGTATTGCATTTTTTTGCCATTTTGAGGCGAAATTGTTCCTTTGGGGGGGTATTGCAACTTTTGGCCATTTTGAAGCGAAATTGTTCCTTTGGGGGGGTATTGTATTTTTTGCCATTTTGAGGCGAAATTGTTCCTTTGGGGGGGTATTGCAACTTTTGGCCTTTTTGAGGCGAAATTGTTCCTTTGGGGGGGTATTGCAACTTTTGGCCATTTTGAAGCGAAATTGTTCCTTTGGGGGGGTATTGCAACTTTTCGGCATTTTGAAGCGAAATTGTTCCTTTCGGGGGTTATTGAAACTTTTCAGCATTTTGAAGCAAAATTGTTCCTTTGGGGGGGTATTGCAATTTTTTGCCATTTTGAGGCGAAATTGTTCCTTTGGGGGGTACTGCAATTTTTTGCCATTTTGAAGCGAAATTGTTCCTTTGGGGGGTTTTTACAATTTTTGGCCATTTTGAAGCGAAATTGTTCCTTTCAGGGGGTATTGCAACTTTTCGGCATTTTGAGGCGAAATTGTTCCTTTGGGGGGGTATTGCAACTTTTGGCCATTTTGAAGCGAAATTGTTCCTTTGGGGGGGTATTGCAACTTTTGGCCATTTTGAAGCGAAATTGTTCCTTTGGGGGGGTATTGCAACTTTTCGGCATTTTGAGGCGAAATTGTTCCTTTGGGGGGGTATTGCAACTTTTGGCTATATTGAAGCGAAATTGTTCCTTTGGGGGGGTATTGCAATTTTTAACCATTTTGAGGCGAAATTGTTCCTTTGGGGGGGTATTGCAACTTTTGGCCATTTTGAAGCGAAATTGTTCCTTTCGGGGGGTATTGAAACTTTTCAGCATTTTGAGGCGAAATTGTTCCTTTGGGGGGGTATTGCAATTTTTTGCCATTTTGAGGCGAAATTGTTCCTTTGGGGGGGTATTGCAACTTTTCGGCATTTTGAGGCGAAATTGTTCCTTTGGGGGGGTATTGCAATTTTTTGCCATTTTGAGGCGAAATTGTTCCTTTGGGGGGTATTGCAACTTTTGGCCATTTTGAAGCGAAATTGTTCCTTTCGGGGGGTATTGCAACTTTTCGGCATTTTGAGGCGAAATTGTTCCTTTGGGGGGGTATTGCAACTTTTGGCCATATTGAAGCGAAATTGTTCCTTTGGGGGGGTATTGCAATTTTTAACCATTTTGAGGCGAAATTGTTCCTTTGGGGGGGTATTGCAACTTTTGGCCATTTTGAAGCGAAATTGTTCCTTTGGGGGGGTATTGCAAATTTTGGCCATTTTGAAGCGAAATTGTTCCTTTGGGGGGGGTATTGCAATTTTTTGCCATTTTGAGGCGAAATTGTTCCTTGGGGGGGTATTGCAATTTTTTGCCATTTTGAGGTGAAATTGTTCCCTTGGGGGGGATATTGCAACTTTTGGCCATTTTGAAGCGAAATTGTTTCTTTGGGGGGTATTGCATTTTTTTGCCATTTTGAGGCGAAATTGTTCCTTTGGGGGGGTATTGCAACTTTTCGGCATTTTGAGGCGAAATTGTTCCTTTGGGGGGGTATTGCCATTTTGAGGCCAAATTGTTCCTTTGGGGGGTATTGCAACTTTTGGCCATTTTGAAGCGAAATTGTTCCTTTCAGGGGGTTTTGCAACTTTTCGGCATTTTGAGGCGAAATTGTTCCTTTGGGGGGGTATTGCAATTTTTTGCCATTTTGAGGCGAAATTGTTCCTTTGGGGGGTATTGCAACTTTTGGCCATTTTGAAGCGAAATTGTTCCTTTGGGGGGGTATTGCAATTTTTTGCCATTTTGAGGCGAAATTGTTCCTTTGGGGGGGTATTGCAACTTTTGGCCATATTGAAGCGAAATTGTTCCTTTGGGGGGGTATTGCAATTTTTAACCATTTTGAGGCGAAATTGTTCCTTTGGGGGGGTATTGCAACTTTTGGCCATATTGAAGCGAAATTGTTCCTTTCGGGGGGTATTGCAACTTTTCAGCATTTTGAGGCGAAATTGTTCCTTTGGGGGGTATTGCAATTTTTTGCCATTTTGAGGCGAAATTGTTCCTTTGTGGGGGGTATTGCAACTTTTCGGCATTTTGAGGCGAAATTGTTCCTTTGGGGGGTATTGCAATTTTTTTTCCATTTTGAGGCGAATTTGTTCCTTTGGGGGGTATTGCAACTTTTGGCCATTTTGAAGCGAAATTGTTCCTTTCGGGGGGTATTGCAACTTTTCGGCATTTTGAGGCGAAATTGTTCCTTTGGGGGGGTATTGCAATTTTTTGCCATTTTGAGGGGAAATTGTTCCTTTGGGGGGGTATTGCAACTTTTGGCCATTTTGAAGCGAAATTGTTCCTTTGGGGGGTATTGCATTTTTTTCCCATTTTGAGGCAAAATTGTTCCTTTGGGGGGGTATTGCAACTTTTGGCCATTTTGAAGCGAAATTGTTCCTTTGGGGGGGTATTGCAATTTTTTGCCATTTTGAGGCGAAATTGTTCCTTTGGGGGGGTATTGCAACTTTTGGCCTTTTTGAGGCGAAATTGTTCCTTTGGGGGGGTATTGCAACTTTTGGCCATTTTGAAGCGAAAGTGTTCCTTTGGGGGGTATTGCAACTTTTCAGCATTTTGAGGCGAAATTGTTCCTTTGGGGGGGTATTGCAACTTTTGGCCATTTTGAAGCGAAATTGTTCCTTTGGGGGGTATTGCAGTTTTTTTTTTCATTTTGAGGCGAAATTGTTCCTTTGGGGGTTATTGCAAATTTGGCGATTTTGAAGCGAAATTGTTCCTTTGGGGGGGTATTGCAACTTTTCGGCATTTTGAGGTGAAATTGTTCCTTTGGGGGGTATTGCAACTTTTGGCCATTTTGAACCGAAATTGTTCCTTTGGGGGGTATTGCATTTTTTTGCCATTTTGAGGCGGAATTGTTCCTTTGGGGGGGTATTGCAACTTTTCGGCATTTTGAGGTGAAATTGTTCCTTTGGGGGGTATTGCAACTTTTGGCCATTTTGAAGCGAAATTGTTCCTTTGGGGGGGTATTGCATTTTTTTGCCATTTTGAGGCGGAATTGTTCCTTTGGGGGGGTATTGCAACTTTTGGCCATTTTGAAGCGAAATTGTTCCTTTGGGGGGTATTGCAATTTTTTGCCATTTTGAGGCGAAATTGTTTCTTTGGGGGGGTATTGCAACTTTTGGCCATTTTGAAGCGAAATTAATCCTTTATGGGGGTATTGCAACTTGTCGGCATTTTGAGGCGAAATTGTTCCTTTGGGGGGGTATTGCAATTTTTTGCCATTTTGAGGTGAAATTGTTCCTTTGGGGGGGTATTGCAACTTTTGGCCATCTTGAAGTGAAATTGTTCCTTTCGGGGGGTATTGCAACTTTTCAGCATTTTGAAGCGAAATTGTTCCTTTGGGGAAGTATTTTAATTTTTTGCCATTTTGAGGCGAAATTGTTCCTTTGGGGGGGTATTGCAACTTTTGGCCATTTTGAAGCGAAATTGTTCCTTTGGGGGGGTATTGCAATTTTTTGCGATTTTGAGGCGAAATTGTTCCTTTGGGGGTATTGCAACTTTTGGCCATATTGAAGCGAAATTGTTCCTTTGGGGGTTTTTACAATTTTTGGCCATTTTGAGGCGAAATTGTTCCTTTCGGGGGGTATTGCAACTTTTCGGCATTTTGAGGCGAAATTGTTCCTTGGGGGGGGTATTGCAACTTTTGGCCATTTTGAAGCGAAATTGTTCCTTTGGGGGGGTATTGCAATTTTTTGCCATTTTGAGGCGAAATTGTTCCTTTGGGGGGGTATTGCAACTTTTGGCCATTTTGAAGCGAAATTGTTCCTTTGGGGGGGTATTGCAACTTTTCGGCATTTTGAGGCGAAATTGTTCCTTTGGGGGGGTATTGCAATTTTTTGCTATTTTGAGGCGAAATTGTTCCTTTGGGGGGTATTGCAACTTTTGGCCATTTTGAAGCGAAATTGTTCCTTTGGGGGGGTATTGACACTTTTCGGCATTTTGAGGCGAAATTGTTCCTTGGGGGGGTATTGCAACTTTTGGCCATTTTGAAGCGAAATTGTTCCTTTGGGGGGGTATTGCAATTTTTAACAATTTTGAGGCGAAATTGTTCCTTTGGGGGGTATTGCAACTTTTGGCCATTTTGAAGTGAAATTGTTCCTTTCGGGGGGTATTGCAACTTTTCAGCATTTTGAAGCGAAATTGTTCCTTGGGGGGGTATTGCAATTTTTTGCCATTTTGAGGCGAAATTGTTCCTTTGGGGGGTTTTTACAATTTTTGGCCATTTTGAGGCGAAATTGTTCCTTTGGGGGGGTATTGCAACTTTTGGCCATTTTGAAGCGAAATTGTTCCTTTCGGGGGGTATTGCAACTTTTGGCCATTTTAAAGCGAAATTGTTCCTTTGGGGGGGTATTGCAATTTTTTGCCATTTTGAGGCGAAATTGTTCCTTTGGGGGGGTTTTGCAACTTTTGGCCATTTTGAAGCGAAATTGTTCCTTTCGGGGGGTATTGCAACTTTTCGGCATTTTGAGGCGAAATTGTTCCTTTGGGGGGGTATTGCAACTTTTGGCCATATTGAAGCGAAATTGTTCCTTTGGGGGGGTATTGCAATTTTTAACCATTTTGAGGCGAAATTGTTCCTTTGGGGGGGTATTGCAACTTTTCGGCATTTTGAAGCGAAATTGTTCCTTTGGGGGGTATTGCAATTTTTTGCCATTTTGAGGCGAAATTGTTCCTTTGGGGGGTATTGCAACTTTTGGCAATTTTGAAGCGAAATTGTTCCTTTGGGGGGGGTATTGCAATTTTTTTTCATTTTGAGGCGAAATTGTTCCTTTGGGGGGGTATTGCAAATTTTGGCCATTTTGAAGCGAAATTGTTCCTTTGGGGGGGGTATTGCAATTTTTTGCCATTTTGAGGCGAAATTGTTCCTTGGGGGGGTATTGCAATTTTTTGCCATTTTGAGGTGAAATTGTTCCTTTGGGGGGGTATTGCAACTTTTGGCCATTTTGAAGCGAAATTGTTCCTTTGGGGGGTATTGCATTTTTTTGCCATTTTGAGGCGAAATTGTTCCTTTGGGGGGGTATTGCAACTTTTCGGCATTTTGAGGCGAAATTGTTCCTTTGGGGGGGTATTGCCATTTTGAGGCCAAATTGTTCCTTTGGGGGGGTATTGCAACTTTTGGCCATTTTGAAGCGAAATTGTTCCTTTCAGGGGGTTTTGCAACTTTTCGGCATTTTGAGGCGAAATTGTTCCTTTGGGGGGGTATTGCAATTTTTTGCCATTTTGAGGCGAAATTGTTCCTTTGGGGGGGTATTGCAACTTTTGGCCATTTTGAAGCGAAATTGTTCCTTTGGGGGGGTATTGCAATTTTTTGCCATTTTGAGGCGAAATTGTTCCTTTGGGGGGTATTGCAACTTTTGGCCATATTGAAGCGAAATTGTTCCTTTGGGGGGGTATTGCAATTTTTAACCATTTTGAGGCGAAATTGTTCCTTTGGGGGGGTATTGCAACTTTTGGCCATATTGAAGCGAAATTGTTCCTTTCGGGGGGTATTGCAACTTTTCAGCATTTTGAGGCGAAATTGTTCCTTTGGGGGGTATTGCAATTTTTTGCCATTTTGAGGCGAAATTGTTCCTTTGGGGGGGGTATTGCAACTTTTCGGCATTTTGAGGCGAAATTGTTCCTTTGGGGGGTATTGCAATTTTTTTTCCATTTTGAGGCGAATTTGTTCCTTTGGGGGGGTATTGCAACTTTTGGCCATTTTGAAGCGAAGTTGTTCCTTTCGGGGGGTATTGCAACTTTTCGGCATTTTGAGGGGAAATTGTTCCTTTGGGGGGGTATTGCAACTTTTGGCCATTTTGAAGCGAAATTGTTCCTTTGGGGGGTATTGCATTTTTTTGCCATTTTGAGGCAAAATTGTTCCTTTGGGGGGTATTGCAACTTTTGGCCATTTTGAAGCGAAATTGTTCCTTTGGGGGGGTATTGCAATTTTTTGCCATTTTGAGGCGAAATTGTTCCTTTGGGGGGGTATTGCAACTTTTGGCCTTTTTGAGGCGAAATTGTTCCTTTGGGGGGGTATTGCAACTTTTGGCCATTTTGAAGCGAAATTGTTCCTTTGGGGGGTATTGCAACTTTTCGGCATTTTGAGGCGAAATTGTTCCTTTGGGGGTATTGCAACTTTTGGCCATATTGAAGCGAAATTGTTCCTTTGGGGGGGTATTGCAATTTTTAACCATTTTGAGGCGAAATTGTTCCTTTGGGGGGTATTGCAACTTTTGGCCATTTTGAAGCGAAATTGTTCCTTTCGGGGGGTATTGCAACTTTTCAGCATTTTGAGGCGAAATTGTTCCTTTGGGGGGGTATTGCAACTTTTGGGCATTTTGAAGTGAAATTGTTCCTTTCGGGGGGTATTGCAACTTTTGGCCATTTTGAAGCGAAATTGTTCCTTTGGGGGGTTTTTACAATTTTTGGCCATTTTGAGGCGAAATTGTTCCTTTCGGGGGGTATTGCAACTTTTCGGCATTTTGAGGCGAAATTGTTCCTTTGGGGGGGTATTGCAACTTTTGGCCATTTTGAAGCGAAATTGTTCCTTTGGGGGGGTATTGCAACTTTTCGGCATTTTGAGGCGAAATTGTTCCTTTGGGGGGGTATTGCAATTCTTTGCCATTTTGAGGCGAAATTGTTCCTTTGGGGGCTATTGCAACTTTTGGCCATTTTGAAGCGAAATTGTTCCTTTCGGGGGGTATTGCAACTTTTCGGCATTTTGAGGCGAAATTGTTCCTTGGGGGGTATTGCAACTTTTGGCCATATTGAAGCGAAATTGTTCCTTTGGGGGGGTATTGCAATTTTTAACCATTTTGAGGCGAAATTGTTCCTTTGGGGGGTATTGCAACTTTTGGCCATTTTGAAGCGAAATTGTTCCTTTGGGGGGGTATTGCAACTTTTCGGCATTTTGAGGCGAAATTGTTCCTTTCGGGGGGTATTGCAACTTTTCGGCATTTTGAGGCGAAATTGTTCCTTGGGGGGGTATTGCAACTTTTGGCCATATTGAAGCGAAATTGTTCCTTTGGGGGGGTATTGCAATTTTTAACCATTTTGAGGCGAAATTGTTCCTTTGGGGGGTATTGCAACTTTTGGCCATTTTGAGGCGAAATTGTTCCTTTGGGGGGGTATTGCAACTTTTCGGCATTTTGAGGCGAAATTGTTCCTTTGGGGGGGTATTGCAATTTTTTGCCATTTTGAAGCGAAATTGTTCCTTTCGGGGGGTATTGCAACTTTTCGGCATTTTGAGGCGAAATTGTTCCTTTGGGGGGGTATTGTATTTTTTGCCATTTTGAGGCGAAATTGTTCCTTTGGGGGGGTATTGCAACTTTTGGCCATTTTGAAGCGAAATTGTTCCTTTGGGGGGGTATTGTATTTTTTGCCATTTTGAGGCGAAATTGTTCCTTTGGGGGGGTATTGCAACTTTTGGCCTTTTTGAGGCGAAATTGTTCCTTTGGGGGGGTATTGCAACTTTTGGCCATTTTGAAGCGAAATTGTTCCTTTGGGGGGGTATTGCAACTTTTCGGCATTTTGAAGCGAAATTGTTCCTTTCGGGGGGTATTGAAACTTTTCAGCATTTTGAAGCAAAATTGTTCCTTTGGGGGGGTATTGCAATTTTTTGCCATTTTGAGGCGAAATTGTTCCTTTGGGGGGTACTGCAATTTTTTGCCATTTTGAAGCGAAATTGTTCCTTTGGGGGGTTTTTACAATTTTTGGCCATTTTGAGGCGAAATTGTTCCTTTCGGGGGGTATTGCAACTTTTCGGCATTTTGAGGCGAAATTGTTCCTTTGGGGGGGTATTGCAACTTTTGGCCATATTGAAGCGAAATTGTTCCTTTGGGGGGGTATTGCAATTTTTAACCATTTTGAGGCGAAATTGTTCCTTTGGGGGGGTATTGCAACTTTTGGCCATTTTGAAGCGAAATTGTTCCTTTGGGGGGGTATTGCAATTTTTTGCCATTTTGAGGCGAAATTGTTCCTTTGGGGGGGTATTGCAACTTTCGGCCATTTTGAAGCGAAATTGTTCCTTTGGGGGTGTATTGCAATTTTTTGCCATTTTAAAGCGAAATTGTTCCTTTGGGGGGTATTGCATTTTTTTGCCATTTTGAGGCGAAATTGTTCCTTTGGGGGGGTATTGCAACTTTTGGCCATTTTGAAGCGAAATTGTTCCTTTGGGGGGGTATTGCAATTTTTTGCCATTTTGAGGCGAAATTGTTCCTTTGGGGGGGTATTGCAACTTTTGGCCTTTTTGAGGCGAAATTGTTCCTTTGGGGGGGTATTGCAACTTTTGGCCATTTTGAAGCGAAATTGTTCCTTTGGAGGGGTATTGCAACTTTTCGGCATTTTGAGGCGAAATTGTTCCTTTGGGGGGGTATTGCAACTTTTCGGCATTTTGAGGCGAAAATGTTCCTTTGGGGAGTATTGCAACTTTTGGCCATTTTGAAGTGAAATTGTTCCTTTGGGGGGGTATTGCAATTTTTTGCCATTTTGAGGCGAAATTGTTCCTTTGGGGGGGTATTGCAACTTTTGGCCATATTGAAGCGAAATTGTTCCTTTGGGGGGTTTTTACAATTTTTGGCCATTTTGAGGCGAAATTGTTCCTTTCGGGGGTTATTGCAACTTTTCGCCATTTTGAGGCGAAATTGTTCCTTTGGGGGGGTATTGCAACTTTTGGCCATTTTGAAGCGAAATTGTTCCTTTGGGGTGTATTGCAACTTTTCGGCATTTTGAGGCGAAATTGTTCCTTTGGAGGGTATTGCAATTTTTTGCCATTTTGAGGCGAAATTGTTCCTTTTGGGGGGGTATTGCAACTTTTGGCCATTTTGAAGCGAAATTGTTCCTTTGGGGGGGTATTGCAACTTTTCGGCATTTTGAGGCGAAATTGTTCCTTTGGGGGGTATTGCAACTTTTGGCCATTTTGAAGCGAAATTGTTCCTTTGGGGGGGTATTGCAACTTTTCGGCATTTTGAGGCGAAATTGTTCCTTTGGGGGGGTATTGCAACTTTTCGGCATTTTGAGGCGAAATTGTTCCTTTGGGGGGGTATTGCAACTTTTGGCCATTTTGAAGCGAAATTGTTTCTTTCGGGGTGTATTGCAACTTTATAGCATTTTGAGGCGAAATTGTTCCTTTGGGGGGGTATTGCAACTTTTCGGCATTTTGAGGCGAAATTGTTCCTTTGGGGGGTATTGCAATTTTTTTCCATTTTGAGGCGAAATTGTTCCTTTTGGGGGGGTATTGCAACTTTTGGCCATTTTGAAGCGAAATTGTTCCTTTCGGGGGGTATTGCAACTTTTCGGCATTTTGAAGCGAAATTGTTCCTTTGGGGGGTATTGCAATTTTTTGCCATTTTGAGGTGAAATTGTTCCTTTGGGGGGGGTATTGCAAATTTTGGCCATTTTGAAGCGAAATTGTTCCTTTGGGGGGTATTGCAATTTTTTGCCATTTTGAGGCGAAATTGTTCCTTTGGGGGGGTATTGCAACTTTTCGGCATTTTGAGGCGAAATTGTTCCTTTGGGGGGGTATTGCAATTTTTTGCCATTTTGAGGCGAAATTGTTCCTTTGGGGGGGTATTGCAACTTTTGGCCTTTTTGAGGCGAAATTGTTCCTTTGGGGGGGGTATTGCAACTTTTGGCCATTTTGAAGCGAAATTGTTCCTTTGGGGGGGTATTGCAACTTTTCGGCATTTTGAGGCGAAATTGTTCCTTTGGGGGGGTATTGCAACTTTTCGGCATTTTGAGGCGAAAATGTTCCTTTGGGGGGTATTGCAACTTTTGGCCATTTTGAAGTGAAATTGTTCCTTTGGGGGGGTATTGCAACTTTTCGGCATTTTGAGGCGAAATTGTTCCTTGGGGGGGTATTGCAACTTTTGGCCATTTTGAAGCGAAATTGTTCCTTTGGGGGGGTATTGCAATTTTTAACCATTTTGAGGCGAAATTGTTCCTTTGGGGGGGTATTGCAACTTTTGGCCATTTTGAAGTGAAATTGTTCCTTTCGGGGGGTATTGCAACTTTTCGGCATTTTGAGGCGAAATTGTTCCTTTGGGGGGGTATTGCAACTTTTGGCCATTTTGAAGCGAAATTGTTCCTTTGGGGGGGTATTGCAATTTTTTGCCATTTTGAGGCGAAATTGTTCCTTTGGGGGGGTATTGCAACTTTTGGCCATTTTGAAGCGAAATTGTTCCTTTCGGGGGGTATTGCAACTTTTCGGCATTTTGAGGCGAAATTGTTCCTTTGGGGGGGTATTGCAACTTTTGGCCATTTTGAAGCGAAATTGTTCCTTTCGGGGGGTATTGCAACTTTTCAGCATTTTGAGGCGAAATTGTTCCTTTGGAGGGGTATTGCAATTTTTTGCCATTTTGAGGCGAAATTGTTCCTTTGGGGGGGTATTGCAACTTTTCGGCATTTGGAGGCGAAATTGTTCCTTTGTGGGGGTATTGCAACTTTTGGCCATTTTGAAGCGAAATTGTTCCTTTGGGGGGTATTGCAATTTTTTTTTCATTTTGAGGCGAAATTGTTCCTTTGGGGGGGTATTGCAAATTTTGGCCATTTTGAAGCGAAATTGTTCCTTTTGGGGGGTATTGTAATTTTTTGCCATTTTGAGGCGAAATTGTTCCTTTGGGGGGGTATTGCAACTTTTGGCCATTTTGAGGTGAAATTGTTCCTTTGGGGGGGTATTGCAACTTTTGGCCATTTTGAAGCGAAATTGTTCCTTTGGGGGGGTATTGCAACTTTTGGCCATTTTGAAGCGAAATTGTTCCTTTGGGGGTATTGCAATTTTTTGACATTTTGAGGCGAAATTGTTCCTTTGGGGGGGTATTGCAACTTTTGGCCATTTTAAAGCGAAATTGTTCCTTTGGGGGGGTACTGCAACTTTTGGCCATTTTGAAGTGAAATTGTTCCTTTGGGGGGTATTGCAACTTTTCGGCATTTTGAGGCGAAATTGTTCCTTGGGGGGGTATTGCAACTTTTGGCCATTTTGAAGCGAAATTGTTCCTTTGGGGGGGTATTGCAATTTTTAACCATTTTGAGGCGAAATTGTTCCTTTGGGGGGGTATTGCAACTTTTGGCCATTTTGAAGTGAAATTGTTCCTTTCGGGGGGTATTGCAACTTTTCGGCATTTTGAGGCGAAATTGTTCCTTTGGGGGGGTATTGCAACTTTTGGCCATTTTGAAGTGAAATTGTTCCTTTCGGGGGGTATTCCAACTTTTCGGCATTTTGAGGCGAAATTGTTCCTTTAGGGGGGGGTATTGCAACTTTTGGCCATTTTGAAGCGAAATTGTTCCTTTCGGGGGGTATTGCAACTTTTCGGCATTTTGAGGCGAAATTGTGCCTTTGGGGGGGTATTGCAATTTTTTGCCATTTTGAGGCGAAATTGTTCCTTTGGGGGAGTATTGCATCTTTTCGGCATTTTGAGGCGAAATTGTTCCTTTGTGGGGGTATTGCAACTTTTGGCCATTTTGAAGCGAAATTGTTCCTTTCGGGGGGTATTGCAACTTTTCGGCATTTTGAAGCGAAATTGTTCCTTTGGGGGGTATTGCAATTTTTTGCCATTTTGAGGCGAAATTGTTCCTTTGTGGGGGTATTGCAACTTTTGGCCATTTTGAAGCGAAATTGTTCCTTTGGGGGGGTATTGCAACTTTTCGGCATTTTGAGGCGAAATTGTTCCTTTGGGGGGGTATTGCAACTTTTGGCCATTTTGAAGCGAAATTGTTCCTTTGGGGGGGTATTGCAACTTTTCGGCATTTTGAGGCAAAATTGTTCCTTTGGGGGGGTATTGCAATTTTTTGCCATTTTGAGGCGAAATTGTTCCTTTGGGGGGGATTGCAACTTTTGGCCATTTTGAAGCGAAATTGTTCCTTTCGGGGGGTATTGCAACTTTTCGGCATTTTGAGGCGAAATTGTTCCTTTGGGGGGGTATTGCAACTTTTGGCCATTTTGAAGCGAAATTGTTTCTTTCGGGGTGTATTGCAACTTTATAGCATTTTGAGGCGAAATTGTTCCTTTGGGGGAGTATTGCAACTTTTCGGCATTTTGAGGCGAAATTGTTCCTTTGGGGGGTATTGCAATTTTTTTCCATTTTGAGGCGAAATTGTTCCTTTTGGGGGGGTATTGCAACTTTTGGCCATTTTGAGGCGAAATTGTTCCTTTCGGGGGGTATTGCAACTTTTCGGCATTTTGAAGCGAAATTGTTCCTTTGGGGGGTATTGCAATTTTTTGCCATTTTGAGGTGAAATTGTTCCTTTGGGGGGGGTATTGAAAATTTTGGCCATTTTGAAGCGAAATTGTTCCTTTGGGGGGTATTGCAATTTTTTGCCATTTTGAGGCGAAATTGTTCCTTTGGGGGGGTATTGCAACTTTTCGGCATTTTGAGGCGAAATTGTTCCTTTGGGGGGGTATTGCAATTTTTTGCCATTTTGAGGTGAAATTGTTCCTTTGGGGGGGTATTGCAACTTTTGGCCATTTTGAAGCGAAATTGTTCCTTTGGGGGGTATTGCATTTTTTTGCCATTTTGAGGCGAAATTGTTCCTTTGGGGGGGTATTACAAGTTTTGGCCATTTTGAAGCGAAATTGTTCCTTTGGGGGGGTATTGCAATTTTTTGCCATTTTGAGGCGAAATTGTTCCTTTGGGGGGGTATTGCAACTTTTGGCCTTTTTGAGGCGAAATTGTTCCTTTGGGGGGGTATTGCAACTTTTGGCCATTTTGAAGCGAAATTGTTCCTTTGGGGGGGTATTGCAACTTTTCGGCATTTTGAGGCGAAATTGTTCCTTTGGGGGGGTATTGCAACATTTCGGCATTTTGAGGCGAAAATGTTCCTTTGGGGGGTATTGCAACTTTTGGCCATTTTGAAGTGAAATTGTTCCTTTGGGGGGGTATTGCAACTTTTCGGCATTTTGAGGCGAAATTGTTCCTTGGGGGGGTATTGCAACTTTTGGCCATTTTGAAGCGAAATTGTTCCTTTGGGGGGGTATTGCAACTTTTGGCCATTTTGAAGTGAAATTGTTCCTTTCGGGGGGTATTGCAACTTTTCGGCATTTTGAGGCGAAATTGTTCCTTTGGGGGGGTATTGCAACTTTTGGCCATTTTGAAGCGAAATTGTTCCTTTGGGGGGGTATTGCAATTTTTTGCCATTTTGAGGCGAAATTATTCCTTTGGGGGGGTATTGCAACTTTTGGCCATTTTGAAGCGAAATTGTTCCTTTGGGGGGGTATTGCAATTTTTTGCCATTTTGAGGCGAAATTGTTCCTTTGGGGGGGTATTGCAACTTTTGGCCATTTTGAAGCGAAATTGTTCCTTTCGGGGGGTATTGCAACTTTTCGGCATTTTGAGGCGAAATTGTTCCTTTGGGGGGGTATTGCAACTTTTGGCCATTTTGAAGCGAAATTGTTCCTTTCGGGGGTATTGCAACTTTTCAGCATTTTGAGGCGAAATTGTTCCTTTGGAGGGGTATTGCAATTTTTTGCCATTTTGAGGCGAAATTGTTCCTTTGGGGGGGTATTGCAACTTTTCGGCATTTGGAGGCGAAATTGTTCCTTTGTGGGGGTATTGCAACTTTTGGCCATTTTGAAGCGAAATTGTTCCTTTGGGGGGTATTGCAATTTTTTTTTCATTTTGAGGCGAAATTGTTCCTTTGGGGGGGTATTGCAAATTTTGGCCATTTTGAAGCGAAATTGTTCCTTTGGGGGGGTATTGCAATTTTTTGCCATTTTGAGGCGAAATTGTTCCTTTGGGGGGGTATTGCAACTTTTCGGCATTTTGAGGCGAAATTGTTCCTTTGGGGGGGTATTGCAATTTTTTGCCATTTTGAGGTGAAATTGTTCCTTTGGGGGGGTATTGCAACTTTTGGCCATTTTGAAGCGAAATTGTTCCTTTGGGGGGGTATTGCAACTTTTGGCCATTTTGAAGCGAAATTGTTCCTTTGGGGGGTATTGCAATTTTTTGCCATTTTGAGGCGAAATTGTTCCTTTGGGGGGGTATTGCAACTTTTGGCCATTTTAAAGCGAAATTGTTCCTTTGGGGGGGTACTGCAAATTTTGGCCATTTTGAAGTGAAATTGTTCCTTTGGGGGGTATTACAACTTTTCGGCATTTTGAGGCGAAATTGTTCCTTGGGGGGGTATTGCAACTTTTGGCCATTTTGAAGCGAAATTGTTCCTTTGGGGGGGGTATTGCAATTTTTAACCATTTTGAGGCGAAATTGTTCCTTTGGGGGGGTATTGCAACTTTTGGCCATTTTGAAGTGAAATTGTTCCTTTCGGGGGGTATTGCAACTTTTCGGCATTTTGAGGCGAAATTGTTCCTTTGGGGGGGTATTGCAACTTTTGGCCATTTTGAAGTGAAATTGTTCCTTTCGGGGGGTATTCCAACTTTTCGGCATTTTGAGGCGAAATTGTTCCTTTAGGGGGGGGTATTGCAACTTTTGGCCATTTTGAAGCGAAATTGTTCCTTTCGGGGGGTATTGCAACTTTTCGGCATTTTGAGGCGAAATTGTGCCTTTGGGGGGGTATTGCAATTTTTTGCCATTTTGAGGCGAAATTGTTCCTTTGGGGGGGTATTGCAACTTTTGGCCATTTTGAAGCGAAATTGTTCCTTTCGGGGGGTATTTCAACTTTTCGGCATTTTGAGGCGAAATTGTTCCTTTGGGGGGGTATTGCAATTTTTTGCCATTTTGAGGTGAAATTGTTCCTTTGGGGGGGTATTGCAACTTTTGGCCATTTTGAAGCGAAATTGTTCCTTTGGGGGGTATTGCAACTTTTGGCCATTTTGAAGCGAAATTGTTCCTTTGGGGGGGTATTGCAACTTTTGGCCATTTTGAAGCGAAATTGTTCCTTTGGGGGGGTATTGCAACTTTTCGGCATTTTGAGGTGAAATTGTTCCTTTGGGGGGTATTGCAATTTTTTGCCATTTTGAGGCGAAATTGTTCCTTTGGGGGGTATTGAAACTTTTGGCCATTTTGAAGTGAAATTGTTCCTTTGGGGGGTATTGCAACTTTTCGGCATTTTGAGGCGAAATATTTCCTTGGGGGGGTATTGCAACTTTTGGCCATTTTGAAGCGAAATTGTTCCTTTGGGAGGGTATTGCAATTTTTAACCATTTTGAGGCGAAATTGTTCCTTTGGGGGGTATTGCAACTTTTGGCCATTTTGAAGTGAAATTGTTCCTTTCGGGGGGTATTGCAACTTTTCAGCATTTTGAAGCGAAATTGTTCCTTTGGGGGGGTATTGCAACTTTTGGCCATTTTGAAGCGAAATTGTTCCTTTGGGGGGGTATTGCAATTTTTTGCCATTTTGAGGCGAAATTGTTCCATTGGGGGGGTATTGCAACTTTTGGCCATTTTGAAGCGAAATTGTTCCTTTGGGGGGGTATTGCAACTTTTCGGCATTTTGAGGCGAAATTGTTCCTTTGGGGGGGTATTGCAATTTTTTGCCATTTTGAGGCGAAATTGTTCCTTTGGGGGGGTATTGCAACTTTTGGCCATTTTGAAGCGAAATTGTTCCTTTCGGGGGATATTGCAACTTTTCGGCATTTTGAGGCGAAATTGTTCCTTTGGGGGGGTATTGCAACTTTTGGCCATATTGAAGCGAAATTGTTCCTTTGGGGGGGTATTGCAATTTTTAACCATTTTGAGGCGAAATTGTTCCTTTGGGGGGGTATTGCAACTTTTGGCCATTTTGAAACGAAATTGTTCCTTTCGGGGGGTATTGAAACTTTTCAGCATTTTGAGGCGAAATTGTTCCTTTGGGGTGGTATTGCAATTTTTTGCCATTTTGAGGCGAAATTGTTCCTTTGGGGGGTACTGCAATTTTTTGCCATTTTGAGGCGAAATTGTTCCTTTGGGGGGTATTGCAACTTTTGGCCATTTTGAAGCGAAATTGTTCCTTTGGGGGGGTATTGCAACTTTTGGCCATTTTGAAGCAAAATTGTTCCTTTGGGGGGTTTTTACAATTTTTGGCCATTTTGAGGCGAAATTGTTCCATTGGGGGGTATTGCAACTTTTCGGCATTTTGAGGCGAAATTGTTCCTTTGGGGGGGTATTGCAACTTTTGGCCATTTTGAAGCGAAATTGTTCCTTTGGGGGGGTATTGCAATTTTTTGCCATTTTGAGGCGAAATTGTTCCATTGGGGGGGTATTGCAACTTTTGGCCATTTTGAAGCGAAATTGTTCCTTTGGGGGGTATTGAAACTTTTCGGCATTTTGAGGCGAAATTGTTCCTTTTGGGGGGGGGGGTATTGCAAATTTTGGCCATTTTGAAGCAAAATTGTTCCTTTGGGGGGGTATTGCAATTTTTTGCCATTTTGAGGCGAAATTGTTCCTTTGGGGGGGTATTGCAACTTTTGGCCATTTTGAAGCGAAATTGTTCCTTTGGGGGGTATTGCATTTTTTTGCCATTTTGAGGCGAAATTGTTCCTTTGGGGGGGTTTTGCAACTTTTGGCCATTTTGAAGCGAAATTGTTCCTTTGGGGGGGTATTGCAATTTTTTGCCATTTTGAGGGGAAATTGTTCCTTTGGGGGGGTATTGCAACTTTTGGCCTTTTTGAGGCGAAATTGTTCCTTTGGGGGGGTATTGCAACTTTTGGCCATTTTGAAGCGAAATTGTTCCTTTGGGGGGGTATTGCAACTTTTCGGCATTTTGAGGCGAAATTGTTCCTTTGGGGGGGTATTGCAATTTTTTGCCATTTTGAGGCGAAATTGTTCCTTTGGGGGGGTATTGCAACTTTTGGCCATTTTGAAGCGAAATTGTTCCTTTGGGGGGGTATTGCAATTTTTTGCCATTTTGAGGCGAAATTGTTCCTTTGGGGGGGTATTGCAATTTTTTGCCATTTTGAGGCGAAATTGTTCCTTTGGGGGGGTATTGCAACTTTTGGCCATATTGAAGCGAAATTGTTTTTTTGGGGGGTTTTTACAATGTTTGGCCATTTTGAAGCGAAATTGTTCCTTTGGGGGGTATTGCAATTTTTTGCCATTTTGAGGCGAAATTGTTCCTTTGGGGGGGTATTGCAACTTTTGGCCATTTTGAAGCGAAATTGTTCCTTTGGGGGGGTATTGCAACTTTTCGGCATTTTGAGGCGAAATTGTTCCTTTGGGGGGGTATTGCAATTTTTTGCCATTTTGAGGCAAAATTGTTCCTTTGGGGGGGTATTGCAACTTTTGGCCATTTTGAAGCGAAATTGTTCCTTTCGGGGGGTATTGCAACTTTTCGGCATTTTGAGGCGAAATTGTTCCTTTGGGGGGGTATTGCAATTTTTTGCCATTTTGAGGCGAAATTGTTCCTTTGGGGGGGTATTGCAACTTTTGGCCATTTTGAAGCGAAATTGTTCCTTTCGGGGGATATTGCAACTTTTCGGCATTTTGAGGCGAAATTGTTCCTTTGGGGGGGTATTGCAACTTTTGGCCATATTGAAGCGAAATTGTTCCTTTGGGGGGGTATTGCAATTTTTAACCATTTTGAGGCGAAATTGTTCCTTTGGGGGGGTATTGCAACTTTTGGCCATTTTGAAACGAAATTGTTCCTTTCGGGGGGTATTGAAACTTTTCAGCATTTTGAGGCGAAATTGTTCCTTTGGGGTGGTATTGCAATTTTTTGCCATTTTGAGGCGAAATTGTTCCTTTGGGGGGTACTGCAATTTTTTGCCATTTTGAGGCGAAATTGTTCCTTTGGGGGGTATTGCAACTTTTGGCCATTTTGAAGCGAAATTGTTCCTTTGGGGGGGTATTGCAACTTTTGGCCATTTTGAAGCAAAATTGTTCCTTTGGGGGGTTTTTACAATTTTTGGCCATTTTGAGGCGAAATTGTTCCATTGGGGGGTATTGCAACTTTTCGGCATTTTGAGGCGAAATTGTTCCTTTGGGGGGGTATTGCAACTTTTGGCCATTTTGAAGCGAAATTGTTCCTTTGGGGGGTATTGAAACTTTTCGGCATTTTGAGGCGAAATTGTTCCTTTGGGGGGTATTGCAATTTTTTGCCATTTTGAGGCGAAATTGTTCCTTTTGGGGGGGGGGGGTATTGCAAATTTTGGCCATTTTGAAGCAAAATTGTTCCTTTGGGGGGGTATTGCAATTTTTTGCCATTTTGAGGCGAAATTGTTCCTTTGGGGGGGTATTGCAACTTTTGGCCATTTTGAAGCGAAATTGTTCCTTTGGGGGGTATTGCATTTTTTTGCCATTTTGAGGCGAAATTGTTCCTTTGGGGGGGTTTTGCAACTTTTGGCCATTTTGAAGCGAAATTGTTCCTTTGGGGGGGTATTGCAATTTTTTGCCATTTTGAGGGGAAATTGTTCCTTTGGGGGGGTATTGCAACTTTTGGCCTTTTTGAGGCGAAATTGTTCCTTTGGGGGGGTATTGCAACTTTTGGCCATTTTGAAGCGAAATTGTTCCTTTGGGGGGGTATTGCAACTTTTCGGCATTTTGAGGCGAAATTGTTCCTTTGGGGGGGTATTGCAATTTTTTGCCATTTTGAGGCGCAATTGTTCCTTTGGGGGGGTATTGCAACTTTTGGCCATTTTGAAGCGAAATTGTTCCTTTGGGGGGGTATTGCAATTTTTTGCCATTTTGAGGCGAAATTGTTCCTTTGGGGGGGTATTGCAATTTTTTGCCATTTTGAGGCGAAATTGTTCCTTTGGGGGGGTATTGCAACTTTTGGCCATATTGAAGCGAAATTGTTTTTTTGGGGGGTTTTTACAATGTTTGGCCATTTTGAAGCGAAATTGTTCCTTTGGGGGGGTATTGCAATTTTTTGCCATTTTGAGGCGAAATTGTTCCTTTGGGGGGGTATTGCAACTTTTGGCCATTTTGAAGCGAAATTGTTCCTTTGGGGGGGTATTGCAACTTTTCGGCATTTTGAGGCGAAATTGTTCCTTTGGGGTGGTATTGCAATTTTTTGCCATTTTGAGGCGAAATTGTTCCTTTGGGGGGGTATTGCAACTTTTGGCCATTTTGAAGCGAAATTGTTCCTTTCGGGGGGTATTGCAACTTTTCGGCATTTTGAGGCGAAATTGTTCCTTTGGGGGGGTATTGCAATTTTTTGCCATTTTGAGGCGAAATTGTTCCTTTGGGGGGGTATTGCAACTTTTGGCCATTTTGAAGCGAAATTGTTCCTTTCGGGGGATATTGCAACTTTTCGGCATTTTGAGGCGAAATTGTTCCTTTGGGGGGGTATTGCAACTTTTGGCCATATTGAAGCGAAATTGTTCCTTTGGGGGGGTATTGCAATTTTTAACCATTTTGAGGCGAAATTGTTCCTTTGGGGGGGTATTGCAACTTTTGGCCATTTTGAAACGAAATTGTTCCTTTCGGGGGGTATTGAAACTTTTCAGCATTTTGAGGCGAAATTGTTCCTTTGGGGTGGTATTGCAATTTTTTCCATTTTGAGGCGAAATTGTTCCTTTGGGGGGTACTGCAATTTTTTGCCATTTTGAGGCGAAATTGTTCCTTTGGGGGGTATTGCAACTTTTGGCCATTTTGAAGCGAAATTGTTCCTTTGGGGGGGTATTGCAACTTTTGGCCATTTTGAAGCAAAATTGTTCCTTTGGGGGGTTTTTACAATTTTTGGCCATTTTGAGGCGAAATTGTTCCATTGGGGGGTATTGCAACTTTTCGGCATTTTGAGGCGAAATTGTTCCTTTGGGGGGGTATTGCAACTTTTGGCCATTTTGAAGCGAAATTGTTCCTTTGGGGGGTATTGAAAATTTTCGGCATTTTGAGGCGAAATTGTTCCTTTTGGGGGGGGGGGTATTGCAAATTTTGGCCATTTTGAAGCAAAATTGTTCCTTTGGGGGGGTATTGCAATTTTTTGCCATTTTGAGGCGAAATTGTTCCTTTGGGGGGGTATTGCAACTTTTGGCCATTTTGAAGCGAAATTGTTCCTTTGGGGGGTATTGCATTTTTTTGCCATTTTGAGGCGAAATTGTTCCTTTGGGGGGGTTTTGCAACTTTTGGCCATTTTGAAGCGAAATTGTTCCTTTGGGGGGGGTATTGCAATTTTTTGCCATTTTGAGGGGAAATTGTTCCTTTGGGGGGGTATTGCAACTTTTGGCCTTTTTGAGGCGAAATTGTTCCTTTGGGGGGGTATTGCAACTTTTGGCCATTTTGAAGCGAAATTGTTCCTTTGGGGGGGTATTGCAACTTTTGGCCATTTTGAGGCGAAATTGTTCCTTTGGGGGGGTATTGCAATTTTTTGCCATTTTGAGGCGAAATTGTTCCTTTGGGGGGGTATTGCAACTTTTGGCCATTTTGAAGCGAAATTGTTCCTTTGGGGGGGTATTGCAATTTTTTGCCATTTTGAGGCGAAATTGTTCCTTTGGGGGGGTATTGCAATTTTTTGCCATTTTGAGGCGAAATTGTTCCTTTGGGGGGGTATTGCAACTTTTGGCCATATTGAAGCGAAATTGTTTTTTTGGGGGGTTTTTACAATGTTTGGCCATTTTGAAGCGAAATTGTTCCTTTGGGGGGGTATTGCAATTTTTTGCCATTTTGAGGCGAAATTGTTCCTTTGGGGGGGTATTGCAACTTTTGGCCATTTTGAAGCGAAATTGTTCCTTTGGGGGGGTATTGCAACTTTTCGGCATTTTGAGGCGAAATTGTTCCTTTGGGGGGGTATTGCAATTTTTTGCCATTTTGAGGCGAAATTGTTCCTTTGGGGGGGTATTGCAACTTTTGGCCATTTTGAAGCGAAATTGTTCCTTTCGGGGGGTATTGCAACTTTTCGGCATTTTGAGGCGAAATTGTTCCTTTGGGGGGGTATTGCAACTTTTGGCCATATTGAAGCGAAATTGTTCCTTTGGGGGGGTATTGCAATTTTTAACCATTTTGAGGCGAAATTGTTCCTTTGGGGGGGTATTGCAACTTTTGGCCATTTTGAAGCGAAATTGTTCCTTTGGGGGGGTATTGCAATTTTTTGCCATTTTGAGGCGAAATTGTTCCTTTGGGGGGGTATTGCAACTTTTGGCCATTTTGAAGCGAAATTGTTCCTTTGGGGGTGTATTGCAATTTTTTGCCATTTTGAAGCGAAATTGTTCCTTTGGGGGTATTGCATTTTTTTGCCATTTTGAGGCGAAATTGTTCCTTTGGGGGGTATTGCAACTTTTGGCCATTTTGAAGCGAAATTGTTCCTTTGGGGGGGTATTGCAATTTTTTGCCATTTTGAGGCGAAATTGTTCCTTTGGGGGGGTATTGCAACTTTTGGCCTTTTTGAGGCGAAATTGTTCCTTTGGGGGGGTATTGCAACTTTTGGCCATTTTGAAGCGAAATTGTTCCTTTGGGGGGGTATTGCAACTTTTCGGCATTTTGAGGCAAAAATGTTCCTTTGGGGGGTATTGCAACTTTTGGCCATTTTGAAGTGAAATTGTTCCTTTGGGGGGGTATTGCAATTTTTTGCCATTTTGAAGCGAAATTGTTCCTTTGGGGGGGTATTGCAATTTTTAACCATTTTGAGGCGAAATTGTTCCTTTGGGGGGGTATTGCAACTTTTGGCCATTTTGAAGTGAAATTGTTCCTTTCGGGGGGTATTGCAACTTTTCAGCATTTTGAAGCGAAATTGTTCCTTTGGGGGGTATTGCATTTTTTTGCCATTTTGAAGCGAAATTGTTCCTTTGGGGGGGTATTGCAATTTTTTGCCATTTTGAGGCGAAATTGTTCCTTTGGGGGGGTATTGCAACTTTTGGCCATATTGAAGCGAAATTGTTCCTTTGGGGGGTTTTTACAATTTTTGGCCATTTTGAGGCGAAATTGTTCCTTTCGAGGGGTATTGCAATTTTTCAGCATTTTGAGGCGAAATTGTTCCTTTGGGGGGGTATTGCAACTTTTGGCCATTTTGAAGCGAAATTGTTCCTTTGGGGGGTTATGCAATTTTTTGCCATTTTGAGGCGAAATTGTTCCTTTGGGGGGGTATTGCAACTTTTGGCCATTTTGAAGCGAAATTGTTCCTTTGGGGGGGTATTGCAACTTTTCGGCATTTTGAGGCGAAATTGTTCCTTTGGGGGGTATTGCAATTTTTTGCCATTTTGAGGCGAAATTGTTCCTTTTGGGGGGGTATTGCAACTTTTGGCCATTTTGAAGCGAAATTGTTCCTTTGGGGGGGTATTGTAACTTTTCGGCATTTTGAGGCGAAATTGTTCCTTTGGGGGGGTATTGCAACTTTTGGCCATTTTGAAGCGAAATTGTTCCTTTGGGGGGGTATTGCAACTTTTCGGCATTTTGAGGCGAAATTGTTCCTTTGGGGGGGTATTGCAACTTTTGGCCATATTAAAGCAAAATTGTTCCTTTGGGGGGTTTTTACAATTTTTGGCCATTTTGAGGCGAAATTGTTCCTTTCGGGGGGTATTGCAACTTTTCGGCATTTTGAGGCGAAATTGTACCTTTGGGGGGGTATTGCAACTTTTGGCCATTTTGAAGCGAAATTGTTCCTTTGGGGGGGTATTGCAATTTTTTGCCATTTTGAGGCGAAATTGTTCCTTTGGGGGGGTATTGCAACTTTTGGCCATTTTGAAGCGAAATTGTTCCTTTGGGGGGGTATTGCAACTTTTCGGCATTTTGAGGCGAAATTGTTCCTTTGGGGGGTATTGCAATTTTTTGCCATTTTGAGGCGAAATTGTTCCTTTTGGGGGGGTATTGCAACTTTTGGCCATTTTGAAGCGAAATTGTTCCTTTGGGGGGGTATTGCAACTTTTCGGCATTTTGAGGCGAAATTGTTCCTTTGGGGGGTATTGCAACTTTTGGCCATTTTGAAGCGAAATTGTTCCTTTGGGGGGGTATTGCAACTTTTCGGCATTTTGAGGCGAAATTGTTCCTTTGGGGGGGTATTGCAATTTTTTGCCATTTTGAGGCGAAATTGTTCCTTTGGGGGGGTATTGCAACTTTTTGCCATTTTGAAGCGAAATTGTTCCTTTCGGGGGGTATTGCAACTTTTCGGCATTTTGAGGCGAAATTGTTCCTTTGGGGGGGTATTGCAACTTTTTGCCATTTTGAAGCAAAATTGTTCCTTTCGGGGGGTATTGCAACTTTATAGCCTTTTGAGGCGAAATTGTTCCTTTGGGGGGGTATTGCAACTTTTCGGCATTTTGAAGCGAAATTGTTCCTTTGGGGGGTATTGCAAATTTTGGCCATTTTGTAGCGAAATTGTTCCTTTGGGGGGGTATTGCAATTTTTTGCCATTTTGAGGCGAAATTGTTCCTTTTGGGGGGTATTGCAACTTTTCGGCATTTTGAGGCGAAATTGTTCCTTTGGGGGGGTATTGCAATTTTTTGCCATTTTGAGGTGAAATTGTTCCTTTGGGGGTATTGCATTTTTTTGCCATTTTGAGGCGAAATTGTTCCTTTGGGGGGGTATTGCAACTTTTGGCCATTTTGAAGCGAAATTGTTCCTTTGGGGGGGTATTGCAATTTTTTGCCATTTTGAGGCGAAATTGTTCCTTTAGGGGGGTATTGCAACTTTTGGCCTTTTTGAGGCGAAATTGTTCCTTTGGGGGGGTATTGCAACTTTTCGGCATTTTGAGGCGAAATTGTTCCTTTGGGGGGGTATTGCAACTTTTCGGCATTTTGAGGCGAAAATGTTCCTTTGGGGGGTATTGCAACTTTTGGCCATTTTGAAGTGAAATTGTTCCTTTCGGGGGGTATTGCAACTTTTCGGCATTTTGAGGCGAAATTGTTCCTTTGGGGGGGTATTGCAACTTTTGGCCATTTTGAAGCGAAATTGTTCCTTTCGGGGGGTATTGCAATTTTTTGCCATTTTGAGGCGAAATTGTTCCTTTGGGGGGGTATTGCAACTTTTGGCCATTTTGAAGCGAAATTGTTCCTTTGGGGGTGTATTGCAATTTTTTGCCATTTTGAAGCGAAATTGTTCCTTTGGGGGGTATTGCATTTTTTTGCCATTTTGAGGCGAAATTGTTCCTTTGGGGGGTATTGCAACTTTTGGCCATTTTGAAGCGAAATTGTTCCTTTGGGGGGTATTGCAATTTTTTGCCATTTTGAGGCGAAATTGTTCCTTTGGGGGGGTATTGCAACTTTTGGCCTTTTTGAGGCGAAATTGTTCCTTTGGGGGGGTATTGCAACTTTTGGCCATTTTGAAGCGAAATTGTTCCTTTGGGGGGGTATTGCAACTTTTCGGCATTTTGAGGCGGAAATGTTCCTTTGGGGGGTATTGCAACTTTTGGCCATTTTGAAGTGAAATTGTTCCTTTGGGGGGGTATTGCAATTTTTTGCCATTTTGAAGCGAAATTGTTCCTTTGGGGGGGTATTGCAATTTTTAACCATTTTGAGGCGAAATTGTTCCTTTGGGGGGGTATTGCAACTTTTGGCCATTTTGAAGTGAAATTGTTCCTTTCGGGGGGTATTGCAACTTTTCAGCATTTTGAAGCGAAATTGTTCCTTTGGGGGGTATTGCATTTTTTTGCCATTTTGAAGCGAAATTGTTCCTTTGGGGGGGTATTGCAATTTTTTGCCATTTTGAGGCGAAATTGTTCCTTTGGGGGGGTATTGCAACTTTTGGCCATATTGAAGCGAAATTGTTCCTTTGGGGGGTTTTTACAATTTTTGGCCATTTTGAGGCGAAATTGTTCCTTTCGAGGGGTATTGCAACTTTTCGGCATTTTGAGGCGAAATTGTTCCTTTGGGGGGTATTGCAACTTTTGGCCATTTTGAAGCGAAATTGTTCCTTTGGGGGGGTTATGCAATTTTTTGCCATTTTGAGGCGAAATTGTTCCTTTGGGGGGGTATTGCAACTTTTGGCCATTTTGAAGCGAAATTGTTCCTTTGGGGGGGTATTGCAACTTTTCGGCATTTTGAGGCGAAATTGTTCCTTTGGGGGGTATTGCAATTTTTTGCCATTTTGAGGCGAAATTGTTCCTTTGGGGGGGTATTGCAACTTTTGGCCATTTTGAAGCGAAATTGTTCCTTTGGGGGGTATTGTAACTTTTCGGCATTTTGAGGCGAAATTGTTCCTTTGGGGGGGTATTGCAACTTTTGGCCATTTTGAAGCGAAATTGTTCCTTTGGGGGGGTATTGCAACTTTTCGGCATTTTGAGGCGAAATTGTTCCTTTGGGGGGGTATTGCAACTTTTCGGCATTTTGAGGCGAAAATGTTCCTTTGGGGGGTATTGCAACTTTTGGCCATTTTGAAGTGAAATTGTTCCTTTGGGGGGGTATTGCAATTTTTTGCCATTTTGAGGCGAAATTGTTCCTTGGGGGGGTATTGCAACTTTTGGCTATTTTGAAGCGAAATTGTTCCTTTGGGGGGTATTGCATTTTTTTGCCATTTTGAAGCGAAATTGTTCCTTTGGGGGGTATTGCAATTTTTTGCCATTTTGAGGCGAAATTGTTCCTTTGGGGGGGTATTGCAACTTTTGGCCATTTTGAAGCGAAATTGTTCCTTTGGGGGGGTATTGCAACTTTTCGGCATTTTGAGGCGAAATTGTTCCTTTGGGGGGGTATTGCAACTTTTGGCCATATTGAAGCAAAATTGTTCCTTTGGGGGGTTTTTACAATTTTTGGCCATTTTGAGGCGAAATTGTTCCTTTCGGGGGGTATTGCAACTTTTCGGCATTTTGAGGCGAAATTGTTCCTTTGGGGGGGTATTGCAACTTTTGGCTATTTTGAAGCGAAATTGTTCCTTTGGGGGGGTATTGCAATTTTTTGCCATTTTGAGGCGAAATTGTTCCTTTGGGGGGGTATTGCAACTTTTGGCCATTTTGAAGCGAAATTGTTCCTTTGGGGGGTATTGCAACTTTTCGTCATTTTGAGGCGAAATTGTTCCTTTGGGGGGTATTGCAACTTTTGGCCATTTTGAAGCGAAATTGTTCCTTTGGGGGGGGTATTGCAACTTTTCGGCATTTTGAGGCGAAATTGTTCCTTTGGGGGGGTATTGCAATTTTTTGCCATTTTGAGGCGAAATTGTTCCTTTGGGGGGGTATTGCAACTTTTTGCCATTTTGAAGCGAAATTGTTCCTTTCGGGGGGTATTGCAACTTTTCGGCATTTTGAGGCGAAATTGTTCCTTTGGGGGGGTATTGCAACTTTTGGCCATTTTGAAGCAAAATTGTTTCTTTCGGGGGGTATTGCAACTTTATAGCATTTTGAGGCGAAATTGTTCCTTTGGGGGGTATTGCAATTTTTTTTCCATTTTGAGGCGAAATTGTTCCTTTGGGCGGGTATTGCAACTTTTGGCCATTTTGAAGCGAAATTGTTCCTTTCGGGGGGTATTGCAACTTTTCGGCATTTTGAAGCGAAATTGTTCCTTTGGGGGGTATTGCAAATTTTGGCCATTTTGTAGCGAAATTGTTCCTTTGGGGGGGTATTGCAATTTTTTGCCATTTTGAGGCGAAATTGTTCCTTTGGGGGGTATTGCAACTTTTCGGCATTTTGAGGCGAAATTGTTCCTTTGGGGGGGTATTGCAATTTTTTGCCATTTTGAGGTGAAATTGTTCCTTTGGGGGGTATTGCATTTTTTTGCCATTTTGAGGCGAAATTGTTCCTTTGGGGGGGTATTGCAACTTTTGGCCATTTTGAAGCGAAATTGTTCCTTTGGGGGGGTATTGCAATTTTTTGCCATTTTGAGGCGAAATTGTTCCTTTAGGGGGGTATTGCAACTTTTGGCCTTTTTGAGGCGAAATTGTTCCTTTGGGGGGGTATTGCAACTTTTCGGCATTTTGAGGCGAAATTGTTCCTTTGGGGGGGTATTGCAACTTTTCGGCATTTTGAGGCGAAAATGTTCCTTTGGGGGGTATTGCAACTTTTGGCCATTTTGAAGTGAAATTGTTCCTTTCGGGGGGTATTGCAACTTTTCGGCATTTTGAGGCGAAATTGTTCCTTTGGGGGGGTATTGCAACTTTTGGCCATTTTGAAGCGAAATTGTTCCTTTGGGGGGGTATTGCAATTTTTTGCAATTTTGAGGCGAAATTGTTCCTTTGGGGGGGTATTGCAACTTTTGGCCATTTTGAAGCGAAATTGTTCCTTTCGGGGGGTATTGCAACTTTTCGGCATTTTGAGGCGAAATTGTTCCTTTGGGGGGGTATTGCAACTTTTGGCCATTTTGAAGCGAAATTGTTCCTTTCGGGGGGTATTGCAACTTTTCAGCATTTTGAGGCGAAATTGTTCCTTTGGGGGGTATTGCAACTTTTGGCCATTTTGAAGCGAAATTGTTCCTTTGGGGGGGTATTGCAATTTTTTGCCATTTTGAGGCGAAATTGTTCCTTTGGGGGGGTATTGCAACTTTTGGCCTTTTTGAGGCGAAATTGTTCCTTTGGGGGGGTATTGCAACTTTTCGGCATTTTGAGGCGAAATTGTTCCTTTGGGGGGGTATTGCAACTTTTCGGCATTTTGAGGCGAAAATGTTCCTTTGGGGGGTATTGCAACTTTTGGCCATTTTGAAGTGAAATTGTTCCTTTCGGGGGGTATTGCAACTTTTCGGCATTTTGAGGCGAAATTGTTCCTTTGGGGGGGTATTGCAACTTTTGGCCATTTTAAAGCGAAATTGTTCCTTTGGGGGGGTATTGCAATTTTTTGCCATTTTGAGGCGAAATTGTTCCTTTGGGGGGGTATTGCAACTTTTGGCCATTTTGAAGCGAAATTGTTCCTTTCGGGGGGTATTGCAACTTTTCGGCATTTTGAGGCGAAATTGTTCCTTTGGGGGGGTATTGCAACTTTTGGCCATTTTGAAGCGAAATTGTTCCTTTCGGGGGGTATTGCAACTTTTCAGCATTTTGAGGCGAAATTGTTCCTTTGGAGGGGTATTGCAATTTTTTGCCATTTTGAGGCGAAATTGTTCCTTTGGGGGGGTATTGCAACTTTTCGGCATTTTGAGGCGAAATTGTTCCTTTGTGGGGGTATTGCAACTTTTGGCCATTTTGAAGCGAAGTTGTTCCTTTCGGGGGGTATTGCAACTTTTCGGCATTTTGAGGCGAAATTGTTCCTTTGGGGGGTATTGCAATTTTTTGCCATTTTGAGGCGAAATTGTTCCTTTGGGGGGGGGGTATTGCAAATTTTGGCCATTTTGAAGCGAAATTGTTCCTTTGGGGGGGTATTGCAATTTTTTGCCATTTTGAGGCGAAATTGTTCCTTTGGGGGGGTATTGTAACTTTTCGGCATTTTGAGGCGAAATTGTTCCTTTGGGGGGGTATTGCAATTTTTTGCCATTTTGAGGTGAAATTGTTCCTTTGGGGGGGTATTGCAACTTTTGGCCATTTTGAAGCGAAATTGTTCCTTTGGGGGGTATTGCATTTTTTTGCCATTTTGAGGCGAAATTGTTCCTTTGGGGGGGTATTGCAACTTTTGGCCATTTTGAAGCGAAATTGTTCCTTTGGGGGGGTATTGCAATTTTTTGCCATTTTGAGGCGAAATTGTTCCTTTGGGGGGGTATTGCAACTTTTGGCCATTTTGAAGCGAAATTGTTCCTTTGGGGGGGTATTGCAACTTTTCGGCATTTTGAGGCGAAATTGTTCCTTGGGGGGGTATTGCAACTTTTGGCCATTTTGAAGCGAAATTGTTCCTTTGGGGGGGTATTGCAATTTTTTGCCATTTTGAGGCGAAATTGTTCCCTTGGGGGAGTATTGCAACTTTTCGGCATTTTGAGGCGAAATTGTTCCTTTGTGGGGGTATTGCAACTTTTGGCCATTTTGAAGCGAAATTGTTCCTTTCGGGGGGTATTGCAACTTTTCGGCATTTTGAAGCGAAATTGTTCCTTTGGGGAGTATTGCAATTTTTTGCCATTTTGAGGCGAAATTGTTCCTTTGGGGGGGTATTGCAACTTTTGGCCATTTTGAAGCGAAATTGTTCCTTTGGGGGGGTATTGCAATTTTTTTTTCATTTTGAGGCGAAATTGTTCCTTTGGGGGGGGTATTGCAAATTTTGGCCATTTTGAAGCGAAATTGTTCCTTTGGGGGGTATTGCAATTTTTTGCCATTTTGAGGCGAAATTGTTCCTTTGGGGGGGTATTGCAACTTTTCGGCATTTTTAGGCGAAATTGTTCCTTTGGGGGGGTATTGCAATTTTTTGCCATTTTGAGGTGAAATTGTTCCTTTGGGGGGGTATTGCAACTTTTGGCCATTTTGAAGCGAAATTGTTCCTTTGGGGGGTATTGCATTTTTTTGCCATTTTGAGGCGAAATTGTTCCTTTGGGGGGGTATTGCAACTTTTGGCCATTTTGAAGCGAAATTGTTCCTTTGGGGGGGTATTGCAACTTTTGGCCTTTTTGAGGCGAAATTGTTCCTTTGGGGGGGTATTGCAACTTTTGGCCATTTTGAAGCGAAATTGTTCCTTTGGGGGGGTATTGCAATTTTTTGCCATTTTGAGGCGAAATTGTTCCTTTCGGGGGGTATTGCAACTTTTCAGCATTTTGAAGCGAAATTGTTATTTTGGGGGGGTATTGCAATTTTTTGCCATTTTGAGGCGAAATTGTTCCTTTGGGGGGTATTGCAATTTTTTGCCATTTTGAGGCGAAATTGTTCCTTTGGGGGGTATTGCAATTTTTTGCCATTTTGAGGCGAAATTGTTCCTTTGGGGGGTATTGCAACTTTTGGCCATTTTGAAGCGAAATTGTTCCTTTGGGGGGGTATTGCAACTTTTCAGCATTTTGAGGCGAAATTGTTCCTTTGGGGGGGTATTGCAATTTTTTTCCATTTTGAGGCGAAATTGTTCCTTTGGGGGGGTATTGCAACTTTTCGGCATTTTGAGGCGAAATTGTTCCTTTGGGGGGTATTGCATTTTTTTTTCCATTTTGAGGCGAAATTGTTCCTTTGGGGGGGTATTTCAACTTTTGGCCATTTTGAAGCGAAATTGTTCCTTTCGGGGGGTATTGCAACTTTTCGGCATTTTGAAGCGAAATTGTTCCTTTGGGGGGTATTGCAATTTTTTGCCATTTTGAGGCGAAATTGTTCCTTTGGGGGGGTATTGCAACTTTTGGCCATTTTGAAGCGAAATTGTTCCTTTGGGGGGGTATTGCAATTTTTTTTTCATTTTGAGGCGAAATTGTTCCTTTGGGGGGGTATTGCAAATTTTGGCCATTTTGAAGCGAAATTGTTCCTTTGGGGGGGTATTGCAATTTTTTGCCATTTTGAGGCGAAATTGTTCCTTTGGGGGGGTATTGCAATTTTTTGCCATTTTGAGGTGAAATTGTTCCTTTGGGGGGTATTGCAACTTTTGGCCATTTTGAAGCGAAATTGTTCCTTTGGGGGGTATTGCATTTTTTTGCCATTTTGAGGCGAAATTGTTCCTTAGGGGGGGTATTGCAAATTTTGGGCATTTTGAAGCAAAATTGTTCCTTTGGGGGGGTATTGCAATTTTTCGGCATTTTGAGGCGAAATTGTTCCTTTGGGGGGGTATTGCAATTTTTTGCCATTTTGAGGTGAAATTGTTCCTTTGGGGGGGTATTGCAACTTTTGGCCATTTTGAAGCGAAATTGTTCCTTTCGGGGGGTATTGCAACTTTTCAGCATTTTGAGGCGAAATTGTTCCTTTGGGGGGTATTGCAACTTTTGGCCATTTTGAAGCGAAATTGTTCCTTTGGGGGGGTATTGCAATTTTTTGCCATTTTGAGGCGAAATTGTTCCTTTGGGGGGGTATTGCAACTTTTGGCCTTTTTGAGGCGAAATTGTTCCTTTGGGGGGGTATTGCAACTTTTCGGCATTTTGAGGCGAAATTGTTCCTTTGGGGGGGTATTGCAACTTTTCGGCATTTTGAGGCGAAAATGTTCCTTTGGGGGGTATTGCAACTTTTGGCCATTTTGAAGTGAAATTGTTCCTTTCGGGGGGTATTGCAACTTTTCGGCATTTTGAGGCGAAATTGTTCCTTTGGGGGGGTATTGCAACTTTTGGCCATTTTAAAGCGAAATTGTTCCTTTGGGGGGGTATTGCAATTTTTTGCCATTTTGAGGCGAAATTGTTCCTTTGGGGGGGTATTGCAACTTTTGGCCATTTTGAAGCGAAATTGTTCCTTTCGGGGGGTATTGCAACTTTTCGGCATTTTGAGGCGAAATTGTTCCTTTGGGGGGGTATTGCAACTTTTGGCCATTTTGAAGCGAAATTGTTCCTTTCGGGGGGTATTGCAACTTTTCAGCATTTTGAGGCGAAATTGTTCCTTTGGAGGGGTATTGCAATTTTTTGCCATTTTGAGGCGAAATTGTTCCTTTGGGGGGGTATTGCAACTTTTCGGCATTTTGAGGCGAAATTGTTCCTTTGTGGGGGTATTGCAACTTTTGGCCATTTTGAAGCGAAGTTGTTCCTTTCGGGGGGTATTGCAACTTTTCGGCATTTTGAAGCGAAATTGTTCCTTTGGGGGGTATTGCAATTTTTTGCCATTTTGAGGCGAAATTGTTCCTTTGGGGGGGGGTATTGCAAATTTTGGCCATTTTGAAGCGAAATTGTTCCTTTGGGGGGGTATTGCAATTTTTTGCCATTTTGAGGCGAAATTGTTCCTTTGGGGGGGTATTGTAACTTTTCGGCATTTTGAGGCGAAATTGTTCCTTTGGGGGGGTATTGCAATTTTTTGCCATTTTGAGGTGAAATTGTTCCTTTGGGGGGGTATTGCAACTTTTGGCCATTTTGAAGCGAAATTGTTCCTTTGGGGGGTATTGCATTTTTTTGCCATTTTGAGGCGAAATTGTTCCTTTGGGGGGGTATTGCAACTTTTGGCCATTTTGAAGCGAAATTGTTCCTTTGGGGGGGTATTGCAATTTTTTGCCATTTTGAGGCGAAATTGTTCCTTTGGGGGGGTATTGCAACTTTTGGCCATTTTGAAGCGAAATTGTTCCTTTGGGGGGGTATTGCAACTTTTCGGCATTTTGAGGCGAAATTGTTCCTTGGGGGGGTATTGCAACTTTTGGCCATTTTGAAGCGAAATTGTTCCTTTGGGGGGGTATTGCAATTTTTTGCCATTTTGAGGCGAAATTGTTCCTTTGGGGGGGTATTGCAACTTTTGGCCTTTTTGAGGCGAAATTGTTCCTTTGGGGGGGTATTGCAACTTTTCGGCATTTTGAGGCGAAATTGTTCCTTTGGGGGGGTATTGCAACTTTTCGGCATTTTGAGGCGAAAATGTTCCTTTGGGGGGTATTGCAACTTTTGGCCATTTTGAAGTGAAATTGTTCCTTTCGGGGGGTATTGCAACTTTTCGGCATTTTGAGGCGAAATTGTTCCTTTGGGGGGGTATTGCAACTTTTGGCCATTTTAAAGCGAAATTGTTCCTTTGGGGGGGTATTGCAATTTTTTGCCATTTTGAGGCGAAATTGTTCCTTTGGGGGGGTATTGCAACTTTTGGCCATTTTGAAGCGAAATTGTTCCTTTCGGGGGGTATTGCAACTTTTCGGCATTTTGAGGCGAAATTGTTCCTTTGGGGGGGTATTGCAACTTTTGGCCATTTTGAAGCGAAATTGTTCCTTTCGGGGGGTATTGCAACTTTTCAGCATTTTGAGGCGAAATTGTTCCTTTGGAGGGGTATTGCAATTTTTTGCCATTTTGAGGCGAAATTGTTCCTTTGGGGGGGTATTGCAACTTTTCGGCATTTTGAGGCGAAATTGTTCCTTTGTGGGGGTATTGCAACTTTTGGCCATTTTGAAGCGAAGTTGTTCCTTTCGGGGGGTATTGCAACTTTTCGGCATTTTGAAGCGAAATTGTTCCTTTGGGGGGTATTGCAATTTTTTGCCATTTTGAGGCGAAATTGTTCCTTTGGGGGGGGGTATTGCAAATTTTGGCCATTTTGAAGCGAAATTGTTCCTTTGGGGGGGTATTGCAATTTTTTGCCATTTTGAGGCGAAATTGTTCCTTTGGGGGGGTATTGTAACTTTTCGGCATTTTGAGGCGAAATTGTTCCTTTGGGGGGGTATTGCAATTTTTTGCCATTTTGAGGTGAAATTGTTCCTTTGGGGGGGTATTGCAACTTTTGGCCATTTTGAAGCGAAATTGTTCCTTTGGGGGGTATTGCATTTTTTTGCCATTTTGAGGCGAAATTGTTCCTTTGGGGGGGTATTGCAACTTTTGGCCATTTTGAAGCGAAATTGTTCCTTTGGGGGGGTATTGCAATTTTTTGCCATTTTGAGGCGAAATTGTTCCTTTGGGGGGGTATTGCAACTTTTGGCCATTTTGAAGCGAAATTGTTCCTTTGGGGGGGTATTGCAACTTTTCGGCATTTTGAGGCGAAATTGTTCCTTGGGGGGGTATTGCAACTTTTGGCCATTTTGAAGCGAAATTGTTCCTTTGGGGGGGTATTGCAATTTTTTGCCATTTTGAGGCGAAATTGTTCCCTTGGGGGAGTATTGCAACTTTTCGGCATTTTGAGGCGAAATTGTTCCTTTGTGGGGGTATTGCAACTTTTGGCCATTTTGAAGCGAAATTGTTCCTTTCGGGGGGTATTGCAACTTTTCGGCATTTTGAAGCGAAATTGTTCCTTTGGGGAGTATTGCAATTTTTTGCCATTTTGAGGCGAAATTGTTCCTTTGGGGGGGTATTGCAACTTTTGGCCATTTTGAAGCGAAATTGTTCCTTTGGGGGGGTATTGCAATTTTTTTTTCATTTTGAGGCGAAATTGTTCCTTTGGGGGGGGTATTGCAAATTTTGGCCATTTTGAAGCGAAATTGTTCCTTTGGGGGGTATTGCAATTTTTTGCCATTTTGAGGCGAAATTGTTCCTTTGGGGGGGTATTGCAACTTTTCGGCATTTTTAGGCGAAATTGTTCCTTTGGGGGGGTATTGCAATTTTTTGCCATTTTGAGGTGAAATTGTTCCTTTGGGGGGGTATTGCAACTTTTGGCCATTTTGAAGCGAAATTGTTCCTTTGGGGGGTATTGCATTTTTTTGCCATTTTGAGGCGAAATTGTTCCTTTGGGGGGGTATTGCAACTTTTGGCCATTTTGAAGCGAAATTGTTCCTTTGGGGGGGTATTGCAACTTTTGGCCTTTTTGAGGCGAAATTGTTCCTTTGGGGGGGTATTGCAACTTTTGGCCATTTTGAAGCGAAATTGTTCCTTTGGGGGGGTATTGCAATTTTTTGCCATTTTGAGGCGAAATTGTTCCTTTCGGGGGGTATTGCAACTTTTCAGCATTTTGAAGCGAAATTGTTATTTTGGGGGGGTATTGCAATTTTTTGCCATTTTGAGGCGAAATTGTTCCTTTGGGGGGTATTGCAATTTTTTGCCATTTTGAGGCGAAATTGTTCCTTTGGGGGGTATTGCAATTTTTTGCCATTTTGAGGCGAAATTGTTCCTTTGGGGGGTATTGCAACTTTTGGCCATTTTGAAGCGAAATTGTTCCTTTGGGGGGGTATTGCAACTTTTCAGCATTTTGAGGCGAAATTGTTCCTTTGGGGGGGTATTGCAATTTTTTTCCATTTTGAGGCGAAATTGTTCCTTTGGGGGGGTATTGCAACTTTTCGGCATTTTGAGGCGAAATTGTTCCTTTGGGGGGTATTGCATTTTTTTTTCCATTTTGAGGCGAAATTGTTCCTTTGGGGGGGTATTTCAACTTTTGGCCATTTTGAAGCGAAATTGTTCCTTTCGGGGGGTATTGCAACTTTTCGGCATTTTGAAGCGAAATTGTTCCTTTGGGGGGTATTGCAATTTTTTGCCATTTTGAGGCGAAATTGTTCCTTTGGGGGGGTATTGCAACTTTTGGCCATTTTGAAGCGAAATTGTTCCTTTGGGGGGGTATTGCAATTTTTTTTTCATTTTGAGGCGAAATTGTTCCTTTGGGGGGGTATTGCAAATTTTGGCCATTTTGAAGCGAAATTGTTCCTTTGGGGGGGTATTGCAATTTTTTGCCATTTTGAGGCGAAATTGTTCCTTTGGGGGGGTATTGCAATTTTTTGCCATTTTGAGGTGAAATTGTTCCTTTGGGGGGTATTGCAACTTTTGGCCATTTTGAAGCGAAATTGTTCCTTTGGGGGGTATTGCATTTTTTTGCCATTTTGAGGCGAAATTGTTCCTTAGGGGGGGTATTGCAAATTTTGGGCATTTTGAAGCAAAATTGTTCCTTTGGGGGGGTATTGCAATTTTTCGGCATTTTGAGGCGAAATTGTTCCTTTGGGGGGGTATTGCAATTTTTTGCCATTTTGAGGTGAAATTGTTCCTTTGGGGGGGTATTGCAACTTTTGGCCATTTTGAAGCGAAATTGTTCCTTTGGGGGGTATTGCATTTTTTTGCCATTTTGAGGCGAAATTGTTCCTTTGGGGGGGTATTGCAACTTTTGGCCATTTTGAAGCGAAATTGTTCCTTTGGGGGGGTATTGCAACTTTTGGCCTTTTTGAGGCGAAATTGTTCCTTTGGGGGGGTATTGCAACTTTTGGCCATTTTGAAGCGAAATTGTTCCTTTGGGGGGGTATTGCAATTTTTTGCCATTTTGAGGCGAAATTGTTCCTTTGGGGGGTATTGAAACTTTTGGCCATTTTGAAGCGAAATTGTTCCTTTGGGGGGGTATTGCAACTTTTGGGCATTTTGAGGCGAAATTGTTCCTTGGGGTGGTATTGCAACTTTTGGCCATTTTGAAGTGAAATTGTTCCTTTCGGGGGGTATTGCAACTTTTCAGCATTTTGAAGCGAAATTGTTATTTTGGGGGGGTATTGCAATTTTTTGCCATTTTGAGGCGAAATTGTTCCTTTGGGGGGTATTGCAATTTTTTGCCATTTTGAGGCGAAATTGTTCCTTTGGGGGGTATTGCAATTTTTTGCCATTTTGAGGCGAAATTGTTCCTTTGGGGGGTATTGCAACTTTTGGCCATTTTGAAGCGAAATTGTTCCTTTGGGGGGGTATTGCAACTTTTCAGCATTTTGAGGCGAAATTGTTCCTTTGGGGGGGTATTGCAATTTTTTTCCATTTTGAGGCGAAATTGTTCCTTTGGGGGGGTATTGCAACTTTTCGGCATTTTGAGGCGAAATTGTTCCTTTGGGGGGTATTGCATTTTTTTTTCCATTTTGAGGCGAAATTGTTCCTTTGGGGGGGTATTTCAACTTTTGGCCATTTTGAAGCGAAATTGTTCCTTTCGGGGGGTATTGCAACTTTTCGGCATTTTGAAGCGAAATTGTTCCTTTGGGGGGTATTGCAATTTTTTGCCATTTTGAGGCGAAATTGTTCCTTTGGGGGGGTATTGCAACTTTTGGCCATTTTGAAGCGAAATTGTTCCTTTGGGGGGGTATTGCAATTTTTTTTTCATTTTGAGGCGAAATTGTTCCTTTGGGGGGGTATTGCAAATTTTGGCCATTTTGAAGCGAAATTGTTCCTTTGGGGGGGTATTGCAATTTTTTGCCATTTTGAGGCGAAATTGTTCCTTTGGGGGGGTATTGCAATTTTTTGCCATTTTGAGGTGAAATTGTTCCTTTGGGGGGTATTGCAACTTTTGGCCATTTTGAAGCGAAATTGTTCCTTTGGGGGGTATTGCATTTTTTTGCCATTTTGAGGCGAAATTGTTCCTTAGGGGGGGTATTGCAATTTTTCGGCATTTTGAGGCGAAATTGTTCCTTTGGGGGGGTATTGCAATTTTTTGCCATTTTGAGGTGAAATTGTTCCTTTGGGGGGGTATTGCAACTTTTGGCCATTTTGAAGCGAAATTGTTCCTTTGGGGGGTATTGCATTTTTTTGCCATTTTGAGGCGAAATTGTTCCTTTGGGGGGGTATTGCAACTTTTGGCCATTTTGAAGCGAAATTGTTCCTTTGGGGGGGTATTGCAATTTTTTGCTATTTTGAGGCGAAATTGTTCCTTTGGGGGGGTATTGCAACTTTTGGCCTTTTTGAGGCGAAATTGTTCCTTTGGGGGGGTATTGCAACTTTTGGCCATTTTGAAGCGAAATTGTTCCTTTGGGGGGGTATTGCAACTTTTCGGCATTTTGAGGCGAAATTGTTCTTTTGGGGGGGTTTTGCAATTTTTTGCCATTTTGAGGCGAAATTGTTCCTTTGGGGGGGTATTGCAACTTTTGGCCATTTTGAAGCGAAATTGTTCTTTTGGGGGGGTATTGCAACTTTTCGGCATTTTGAGGCGAAATTGATCCTTTGGGGGGGTATTGCAATTTTTAACCATTTTGAGGCGAAATTGTTCCTTTGGGGGGTATTGCAACTTTTGGCCATTTTCAAGTGAAATTGTTTCTTTCGGGGGGTATTGCAACTTTTCAGCATTTTGAAGCGAAATTGTTCCTTTGGGGGGGTATTTCAATTTTTTTGCCATTTTGAGGCGAAATTGTTCCTTTGGGGGGGTATTGCAATTTTTTGCCATTTTGAGGCGAAATTGTTCCTTTGGGGGGGTATTGCAACTTTTGGCCATTTTGAAGCGAAATTGTTCCTTTGGGGGGGTATTGCAATTTTTTGCCATTTTGAGGCGAAATTGTTCCTTTGGGGGGGTATTGCAACTTTTGGCCATATTGAAGCGAAATTGTTCCTTTGGGGGGTTTCTACAATTTTTGGCCATTTTGAGGCGAAATTGTTCCTTTCGGGGGGTATTGCAACTTTTCGGCATTTTGAGGCGAAATTGTTCCTTTGGGGGGGTATTGCAACTTTTGGCCATTTTGAAGCGAAATTGTTCCTTTGGGGGGTATTGCAATTTTTTGCCATTTTGAGGCGAAATTGTTCCTTTGGGGGGTATTGCAACTTTTGGCCATTTTGAAGCGAAATTGTTCCTTTCGGGGGGTATTGCAACTTTTCAGCATTTTGAGGCGAAATTGTTCCTTTGGGGGGGTATTGCAATTTTTTGCCATTTTGAGGCAAAATTGTTCCTTTGGGGGGGTATTGCAACTTTTGGCCATTTTGAAGCGAAATTGTTCCTTTCGGGGGGTATTGCAACTTTTCGGCATTTTGAGGCAAAATTGTTCCTTTAGGGGGGTATTGCAACTTTTGGCCATATTGAAGCAAAATTGTTCCTTTGGGGGGGTATTGCAATTTTTAACCATTTTGAGGCGAAATTGTTCCTTTGGGGGGGTATTGCAACTTTTGGCCATTTTGAAGCGAAATTGTTCCTTTCGGGGGGTATTGCAACTTTTTGGCATTTTGAAGCGAAATTGTTCCTTTGGGGGGTATTGCAATGTTTTGCCATTTTGAGGCGAAATTGTTCCTTTGGGGGGGTATTGCAACTTTTGGCCATTTTGAAGCGAAATTGTTCCTTTGGGGGGGTATTGCAATTTTTTTTTCATTTTGAGGCGAAATTGTTCCTTTGGGGGGTATTGCAACTTTTCGGCATTTTGAGGCGAAATTGTTCCTTTGGGGGGTATTGCAATTTTTTGCCATTTTGAGGTGAAATTGTTCCTTTGGGGGGGTATTGCAACTTTTGGCCATTTTGAAGCGAAATTGTTCCTTTGGGGGGTATTGCATTTTTTTGCCATTTTGAGGCGAAATTGTTCCTTTGGGGGGTATTGCAACTTTTGGCCTTTTTGAGGCGAAATTGTTCCTTTGGGGGGGTATTGCAACTTTTGGCCATATTGAAGCGAAATTGTTCCTTTGAGGGGTTTTTACAATTTTTGGCCATTTTGAGGCGAAATTGTTCCTTTCGGGGGGTATTGCAACTTTTCGGCATTTTGAGGCGAAATTGTTCCTTTGGGGGGGTATTGCAACTTTTGGCCATTTTGAAGCGAAATTGTTCCTTTGGGGGGTATTGCAATTTTTTGCCATTTTGAGGCGAAATTGTTCCTTTGGGGGGTATTGCAACTTTTGGCCATTTTGAAGCGAAATTGTTCCTTTGGGGGGGTATTGCAACTTTTCGGCATTTTGAGGCGAAATTGTTCCTTTGGGGGGGTATTGCAATTTTTTGCCATTTTGAGGCGAAATTGTTCCTTTGGGGGGGTATTGCAACTTTTGGCCATTTTGAAGCGGAATTGTTCCTTTGGGGGGGTATTGCAACTTTTCGGCATTTTGAGGCGAAATTGTTCCTTTGGGGGGGTAGTGCAATTTTTTGCCATTTTGAGGCGAAATTGTTCCTTTCGGGGGGTATTGCAACTTTTCAGCATTTTGAGGCGAAATTGTTCCTTTGGGGGGGTATTGCAACTTTTGGCCATTTTGAAGCGAAATTGTTCCTTTGGGGGGGTATTGCAATTTTTTGCCATTTTGAGGCGAAATTGTTCCTTTGGGGGGGTATTGCAACTTTTCGACATTTTGAGGCGTAATTGTTCCTTTGGGGGGGTATTGCAACTTTTGGCCATTTTGAAGCGAAATTGTTCCTTTGGGGGGTATTGCAACTTTTCGGCATTTTGAGGCGAAATTGTTCCTTTGGGGGGTATTGCAATTTTTTGCCATTTTGAGGCGAAATTGTTCCTTTGGGGGGGTATTGCAACTTTTGGCCATTTTGAAGCGGAATTGTTCCTTTCGGGGGGTATTGCAACTTTTCGGCATTTTGAGGCGAAATTGTTCCTTTGGGGGGGTATTGCAATTTTTTGCCATTTTGAGGCGAAATTGTTCCTTTGGGGGAGTATTGCAACTTTTGGCCATTTTGAAGCGAAATTGTTCCTTTGGGGGGGTATTACAATTTTTTGCCATTTTGAGGCGAAATTGTTCCTTTGGGGGGGTATTGCAACTTTTGGCCATTTTGAAGCGAAATTGTTCCTTTCGGGGGGTATTGCAACTTTTCGGCATTTTGAGGCAAAATTGTTCCTTTAGGGGGGTATTGCAACTTTTGGCCATATTGAAGCAAAATTGTTCCTTTGGGGGGTATTGCAATTTTTAACCATTTTGAGGCGAAATTGTTCCTTTGGGGGGTATTGCAACTTTTGGCCATTTTGAAGCGAAATTGTTCCTTTCGGGGGGTATTGCAACTTTTCAGCATTTTGAGGCGAAATTGTTCCTTTGGGGGGGTATTGCAATTTTTTGCCATTTTGAGGCGAAATTGTTCCTTTGTGGGGTATTGCAATTTTTTTTCCATTTTGAGGCGAAATTGTTCCTTTGGGGGGGTATTGCAACTTTTGGCCATTTTAAAGCGAAATTGTTCCTTTCGGGGGGTATTGCAACTTTTTGGCATTTTGAAGCGAAATTGTTCCTTTGGGGGGTATTGCATTTTTTTTGCCATTTTGAGGCGAAATTGTTTCTTTTGGGGGGTTTTGCAACTTTTGGCCATTTTGAACTGAAATTGTTCCTTTGGGGGGGTATTGCAATTTTTTTTCATTTTGAGGCGAAATTGTTCATTTGGGGGGGTATTGCAAATTTTGGCCATTTTGAAGCGAAATTGTTCCTTTGGGGGGGTATTGCAATTTTTTACCATTTTGAGGCGAAATTGTTCCTTTGGGGGGGTATTGCAACTTTTGGCCATATTGAAGCGAAATTGTTCCTTTGGGGGGTTTTTACAATTTTTGGCCATTTTGAGGCGAAATTGTTCCTTTCGGGGGGTATTGCAACTTTTCGACATTTTGAGGCGTAATTGTTCCTTTGGGGGGGTATTGCAACTTTTGGCCATTTTGAAGCGAAATTGTTCCTTTGGGGGGTATTGCAATTTTTTGCCATTTTGAGGCGAAATTGTTCCTTTGGGGGGTATTGCAACTTTTGGCCATTTTGAAGCGGAATTGTTCCTTTCGGGGGGTATTGCAACTTTTCGGCATTTTGAGGCGAAATTGTTCCTTTGGGGGGGTATTGCAATTTTTTGCCATTTTGAGGCGAAATTGTTCCTTTGGGGGAGTATTGCAACTTTTGGCCATTTTGAAGCGAAATTGTTCCTTTCGGGGGGTATTGCAACTTTTGGCCATTTTGAAGCGGAATTGTTCCTTTCGGGGGGTATTGCAACTTTTCGGCATTTTGAGGCGAAATTGTTCCTTTGGGGGGGTATTGCAATTTTTTGCCATTTTGAGGCGAAATTGTTCCTTTGGGGGAGTATTGCAACTTTTGGCCATTTTGAAGCGAAATTGTTCCTTTGTGGGGGTATTACAATTTTTTGCCATTTTGAGGCGAAATTGTTCCTTTGGGGGGGTATTGCAAATTTTGGCCATTTTGAAGCGAAATTGTTCCTTTCGGGGGGTATTGCAACTTTTCGGCATTTTGAGGCAAAATTGTTCCTTTAGGGGGGTATTGCAACTTTTGGCCATATTGAAGCAAAATTGTTCCTTTGGGGGGTATTGCAATTTTTAACCATTTTGAGGCGAAATTGTTCCTTTGGGGGGTATTGCAATTTTTTGCCATTTTGAGGCGAAATTGTTCCTTTGTGGGGTATTGCAATTTTTTTTCCATTTTGAGGCGAAATTGTTCCTTTGGGGGGGTATTGCAACTTTTGGCCATTTTAAAGCGAAATTGTTCCTTTCGGGGGGTATTGCAACTTTTTGGCATTTTGAAGCGAAATTGTTCCTTTGGGGGGTATTGCATTTTTTTTGCCATTTTGAGGCGAAATTGTTTCTTTTGGGGGGTTTTGCAACTTTTGGCCATTTTGAACTGAAATTGTTCCTTTGGGGGGGTATTGCAATTTTTTTTCATTTTGAGGCGAAATTGTTCATTTGGGGGGGTATTGCAAATTTTGGCCATTTTGAAGCGAAATTGTTCCTTTGGGGGGGTATTGCAATTTTTTACCATTTTGAGGCGAAATTGTTCCTTTGGGGGGGTATTGCAACTTTTCGGCATTTTGAGGCGAAATTGTTCCTTTGGGGGGTATTGCATTTTTTTGCCATTTTGAGGCGAAATTGTTCCTTTGGGGGGGTATTGCAACTTTTGGCCTTTTTGAGGCGAAATTGTTCCTTTGGGGGGGTATTGCAACTTTTCGGCATTTTGAGGCGAAATTGTTCCTTTGGGGGGGTATTGCAATTTTTTGCCATTTTGAGGCGAAATTGTTCCTTTGGGGGGGTATTGCAACTTTTGGCCATTTTGAAGCGAAATTGTTCCTTTCGGGGGGTATTGCAACTTTTCGGCATTTTGAGGCGAAATTTTTCCTTTGGGGGGGTATTGCAACTTTTGGCCATTTTGAAGCGAAATTGTTCCTTTGGGGGGGTATTGCAACTTTTCGGCATTTTGAGGCGAAATTGTTCCTTTGGGGGGGTATTTCAACTTTTGGCCATTTTGAAGCGAAATTGTTCCTTTGGGGGGGTATTGCAATTTTTTGCCATTTTGAGGCGAAATTGTTCCTTTGGGGGGGTATTGCAACTTTTGGCCATATTGAAGCGAAATTGTTCCTTTGGGGGGTTTTTACAATTTTTGGCCATTTTGAGGCGAAATTGTTCCTTTCGGGGGGTATTGCAACTTTTCGGCATTTTGAGGCGAAATTGTTCCTTTGGGGGGGTATTGCAACTTTTGGCCATTTTGAAGCGAAATTGTTCCTTTGGGGGGTATTGCAATTTTTTGCCATTTTGAGGCGAAATTGTTCCTTTGGGGGGTATTGCAACTTTTGGCCATTTTGAAGCGAAATTGTTCCTTTGGGGGGGTATTGCAACTTTTCGGCATTTTGAGGCGAAATTGTTCCTTTGGGGGGTATTGCAATTTTTTGCCATTTTGAGGCGAAATTGTTCCTTTGGGGGGGTATTGCAACTTTTGGCCATTTTGAAGCGGAATTGTTCCTTTCGGGGGGTATTGCAACTTTTCGGCATTTTGAGGCAAAATTGTTCCTTTGGGGGGTAGTGCAATTTTTTGCCATTTTGAGGCGAAATTGTTCCTTTCGGGGGGTATTGCAACTTTTCAGCATTTTGAGGCGAAATTGTTCCTTTGGGGGGGTATTGCAACTTTTGGCCATTTTGAAGCGAAATTGTTCCTTTGGGGGGGTATTGCAATTTTTTGCCATTTTGAGGCGAAATTGTTCCTTTGGGGGGGTATTGCAACTTTTGGCCATATTGAAGCGAAATTGTTCCTTTGGGGGGTTTTTACAATTTTTGGCCATTTTGAGGCGAAATTGTTCCTTTCGGGGGGTATTGCAACTTTTCGACATTTTGAGGCGTAATTGTTCCTTTGGGGGGGTATTGCAACTTTTGGCCATTTTGAAGCGAAATTGTTCCTTTGGGGGGTATTGCAATTTTTTGCCATTTTGAGGCGAAATTGTTCCTTTGGGGGGTATTGCAACTTTTGGCCATTTTGAAGCGAAATTGTTCCTTTGGGGGGGTATTGCAACTTTTCGGCATTTTGAGGCGAAATTGTTCCTTTGGGGGGTATTGCAATTTTTTGCCATTTTGAGGCGAAATTGTTCCTTTGGGGGGGTATTGCAACTTTTGGCCATTTTGAAGCGGAATTGTTCCTTTCGGGGGGTATTGCAACTTTTCGGCATTTTGAGGCGAAATTGTTCCTTTGGGGGGTATTGCAATTTTTTGCCATTTTGAGGCGAAATTGTTCCTTTGGGGGGGTATTGCAACTTTTGGCCATTTTGAAGCGAAATTGTTCCTTTGGGGGGTATTACAATTTTTTGCCATTTTGAGGCGAAATTGTTCCTTTGGGGGGGTATTGCAACTTTTGGCCATTTTGAAGCGAAATTGTTCCTTTCGGGGGGTATTGCAACTTTTCGGCATTTTGAGGCAAAATTGTTCCTTTAGGGGGGTATTGCAACTTTTGGCCATATTGAAGCAAAATTGTTCCTTTGGGGGGTATTGCAATTTTTAACCATTTTGAGGCGAAATTGTTCCTTTGGGGGGTATTGCAACTTTTGGCCATTTTGAAGCGAAATTGTTCCTTTCGGGGGGTATTGCAACTTTTCAGCATTTTGAGGCGAAATTGTTCCTTTGGGGGGGTATTGCAATTTTTTGCCATTTTGAGGCGAAATTGTTCCTTTGTGGGGTATTGCAATTTTTTTTCCATTTTGAGGCGAAATTGTTCCTTTGGGGGGGTATTGCAACTTTTGGCCATTTTGAAGCGAAATTGTTCCTTTCGGGGGGTATTGCAACTTTTTGGCATTTTGAAGCGAAATTGTTCCTTTGGGGGGTATTGCATTTTTTTTGCCATTTTGAGGCGAAATTGTTTCTTTTGGGGGGTTTTGCAACTTTTGGCCATTTTGAACTGAAATTGTTCCTTTGGGGGGGTATTGCAACTTTTGGCCTTTTTGAGGCGAAATTGTTCCTTTGGGGGGGTATTGCAACTTTTCGGCATTTTGAGGCGAAATTGTTCCTTTGGGGGGGTATTGCAATTTTTTGCCATTTTGAGGCGAAATTGTTCCTTTGGGGGGGTATTGCAACTTTTGGCCATTTTGAAGCGAAATTGTTCCTTTCGGGGGGTATTGCAACTTTTCGGCATTTTGAGGCGAAATTTTTCCTTTGGGGGGGTATTGCAACTTTTGGCCATTTTGAAGCGAAATTGTTCCTTTGGGGGGGTATTGCAACTTTTCAGCATTTTGAGGCGAAATTGTTCCTTTGGGGGGGTATTGCAACTTTTGGCCATTTTGAAGCGAAATTGTTCCTTTGGGGGGGTATTGCAATTTTTTGCCATTTTGAGGCGAAATTGTTCCTTTGGGGGGGTATTGCAACTTTTGGCCATATTGAAGCGAAATTGTTCCTTTGGGGGGTTTTTACAATTTTTGGCCATTTTGAGGCGAAATTGTTCCTTTCGGGGGGTATTGCAACTTTTCGGCATTTTGAGGCGAAATTGTTCCTTTGGGGGGGTATTGCAACTTTTGGCCATTTTGAAGCGAAATTGTTCCTTTGGGGGGTATTGCAATTTTTTGCCATTTTGAGGCGAAATTGTTCCTTTGGGGGGTATTGCAACTTTTGGCCATTTTGAAGCGAAATTGTTCCTTTGGGGGGGTATTGCAACTTTTCGGCATTTTGAGGCGAAATTGTTCCTTTGGGGGGTATTGCAATTTTTTGCCATTTTGAGGCGAAATTGTTCCTTTGGGGGGGTATTGCAACTTTTGGCCATTTTGAAGCGGAATTGTTCCTTTCGGGGGGTATTGCAACTTTTCGGCATTTTGAGGCAAAATTGTTCCTTTGGGGGGGTAGTGCAATTTTTTGCCATTTTGAGGCGAAATTGTTCCTTTCGGGGGGTATTGCAACTTTTCAGCATTTTGAGGCGAAATTGTTCCTTTGGGGGGGTATTGCAACTTTTGGCCATTTTGAAGCGAAATTGTTCCTTTGGGGGGGTATTGCAATTTTTTGCCATTTTGAGGCGAAATTGTTCCTTTGGAGGGGTATTGCAACTTTTGGCCATATTGAAGCGAAATTGTTCCTTTGGGGGGTTTTTACAATTTTTGGCCATTTTGAGGCGAAATTGTTCCTTTCGGGGGGTATTGCAACTTTTCGACATTTTGAGGCGTAATTGTTCCTTTGGGGGGGTATTGCAACTTTTGGCCATTTTGAAGCGAAATTGTTCCTTTGGGGGGTATTGCAATTTTTTGCCATTTTGAGGCGAAATTGTTCCTTTGGGGGGTATTGCAACTTTTGGCCATTTTGAAGCGAAATTGTTCCTTTGGGGGGGTATTGCAACTTTTCGGCATTTTGAGGCGAAATTGTTCCTTTGGGGGGTATTGCAATTTTTTGCCATTTTGAGGCGAAATTGTTCCTTTGGGGGGGTATTGCAACTTTTGGCCATTTTGAAGCGGAATTGTTCCTTTCGGGGGGTATTGCAACTTTTCGGCATTTTGAGGCGAAATTGTTCCTTTGGGGGGGTATTGCAATTTTTTGCCATTTTGAGGCGAAATTGTTCCTTTGGGGGGGTATTGCAACTTTTGGCCATTTTGAAGCGAAATTGTTCCTTTGGGGGGTATTACAATTTTTTGCCATTTTGAGGCGAAATTGTTCCTTTGGGGGGGTATTGCAACTTTTGGCCATTTTGAAGCGAAATTGTTCCTTTCGGGGGGTATTGCAACTTTTCGGCATTTTGAGGCAAAATTGTTCCTTTAGGGGGGTATTGCAACTTTTGGCCATATTGAAGCAAAATTGTTCCTTTGGGGGGTATTGCAATTTTTAACCATTTTGAGGCGAAATTGTTCCTTTGGGGGGTATTGCAACTTTTGGCCATTTTGAAGCGAAATTGTTCCTTTCGGGGGGTATTGCAACTTTTCAGCATTTTGAGGCGAAATTGTTCCTTTGGGGGGGTATTGCAATTTTTTGCCATTTTGAGGCGAAATTGTTCCTTTGTGGGGTATTGCAATTTTTTTTCCATTTTGAGGCGAAATTGTTCCTTTGGGGGGGTATTGCAAATTTTGGCCATTTTGAAGCGAAATTGTTCCTTTCGGGGGGTATTGCAACTTTTCGGCATTTTGAGGCAAAATTGTTCCTTTAGGGGGGTATTGCAACTTTTGGCCATATTGAAGCAAAATTGTTCCTTTGGGGGGTATTGCAATTTTTAACCATTTTGAGGCGAAATTGTTCCTTTGGGGGGTATTGCAATTTTTTGCCATTTTGAGGCGAAATTGTTCGTTTGTGGGGTATTGCAATTTTTTTTCCATTTTGAGGCGAAATTGTTCCTTTGGGGGGGTATTGCAACTTTTGGCCATTTTAAAGCGAAATTGTTCCTTTCGGGGGGTATTGCAACTTTTTGGCATTTTGAAGCGAAATTGTTCCTTTGGGGGGTATTGCATTTTTTTTGCCATTTTGAGGCGAAATTGTTTCTTTTGGGGGGTTTTGCAACTTTTGGCCATTTTGAACTGAAATTGTTCCTTTGGGGGGGTATTGCAATTTTTTTTCATTTTGAGGCGAAATTGTTCATTTGGGGGGGTATTGCAAATTTTGGCCATTTTGAAGCGAAATTGTTCCTTTGGGGGGGTATTGCAATTTTTTACCATTTTGAGGCGAAATTGTTCCTTTGGGGGGGTATTGCAACTTTTCGGCATTTTGAGGCGAAATTGTTCCTTTGGGGGGTATTGCATTTTTTTGCCATTTTGAGGCGAAATTGTTCCTTTGGGGGGGTATTGCAACTTTTGGCCTTTTTGAGGCGAAATTGTTCCTTTGGGGGGGTATTGCAACTTTTCGGCATTTTGAGGCGAAATTGTTCCTTTGGGGGGGTATTGCAATTTTTTGCCATTTTGAGGCGAAATTGTTCCTTTGGGGGGGTATTGCAACTTTTGGCCATTTTGAAGCGAAATTGTTCCTTTCGGGGGGTATTGCAACTTTTCGGCATTTTGAGGCGAAATTTTTCCTTTGGGGGGGTATTGCAACTTTTGGCCATTTTGAAGCGAAATTGTTCCTTTGGGGGGGTATTGCAACTTTTCGGCATTTTGAGGCGAAATTGTTCCTTTGGGGGGGTATTGCAACTTTTGGCCATTTTGAAGCGAAATTGTTCCTTTGGGGGGGTATTGCAATTTTTTGCCATTTTGAGGCGAAATTGTTCCTTTGGGGGGGTATTGCAACTTTTGGCCATATTGAAGCGAAATTGTTCCTTTGGGGGGTTTTTACAATTTTTGGCCATTTTGAGGCGAAATTGTTCCTTTCGGGGGGTATTGCAACTTTTCGGCATTTTGAGGCGAAATTGTTCCTTTGGGGGGGTATTGCAACTTTTGGCCATTTTGAAGCGAAATTGTTCCTTTGGGGGGTATTGCAATTTTTTGCCATTTTGAGGCGAAATTGTTCCTTTGGGGGGTATTGCAACTTTTGGCCATTTTGAAGCGAAATTGTTCCTTTGGGGGGGTATTGCAACTTTTCGGCATTTTGAGGCGAAATTGTTCCTTTGGGGGGGTATTGCAATTTTTTGCCATTTTGAGGCGAAATTGTTCCTTTGGGGGGGTATTGCAACTTTTGGCCATTTTGAAGCGGAATTGTTCCTTTCGGGGGGTATTGCAACTTTTCGGCATTTTGAGGCGAAATTGTTCCTTTGGGGGGGTATTGCAATTTTTTGCCATTTTGAGGCGAAATTGTTCCTTTGGGGGGGTATTGCAACTTTTGGCCATTTTGAAGCGAAATTGTTCCTTTGGGGGGTATTACAATTTTTTGCCATTTTGAGGCGAAATTGTTCCTTTGGGGGGGTATTGCAACTTTTGGCCATTTTGAAGCGAAATTGTTCCTTTCGGGGGGTATTGCAACTTTTCGGCATTTTGAGGCAAAATTGTTCCTTTAGGGGGGTATTGCAACTTTTGGCCATATTGAAGCAAAATTGTTCCTTTGGGGGGTATTGCAATTTTTAACCATTTTGAGGCGAAATTGTTCCTTTGGGGGGTATTGCAACTTTTGGCCATTTTGAAGCGAAATTGTTCCTTTCGGGGGGTATTGCAACTTTTCAGCATTTTGAGGCGAAATTGTTCCTTTGGGGGGGTATTGCAATTTTTTGCCATTTTGAGGCGAAATTGTTCCTTTGTGGGGTATTGCAATTTTTTTTCCATTTTGAGGCGAAATTGTTCCTTTGGGGGGGTATTGCAACTTTTGGCCATTTTGAAGCGAAATTGTTCCTTTCGGGGGGTATTGCAACTTTTTGGCATTTTGAAGCGAAATTGTTCCTTTGGGGGGTATTGCATTTTTTTTGCCATTTTGAGGCGAAATTGTTTCTTTTGGGGGGTTTTGCAACTTTTGGCCATTTTGAACTGAAATTGTTCCTTTGGGGGGGTATTGCAATTTTTTTTCATTTTGAGGCGAAATTGTTCATTTGGGGGGGTATTGCAATTTTTTGCCATTTTGAGGCGAAATTGTTCCTTTGGGGGGTATTGCAACTTTTGGCCATTTTGAAGCGAAATTGTTCCTTTGGGGGGGTATTGCAACTTTTCGGCATTTTGAGGCGAAATTGTTCCTTTGGGGGGTATTGCAATTTTTTGCCATTTTGAGGCGAAATTGTTCCTTTGGGGGGGTATTGCAACTTTTGGCCATTTTGAAGCGGAATTGTTCCTTTCGGGGGGTATTGCAACTTTTCGGCATTTTGAGGCAAAATTGTTCCTTTGGGGGGGTAGTGCAATTTTTTGCCATTTTGAGGCGAAATTGTTCCTTTCGGGGGGTATTGCAACTTTTCAGCATTTTGAGGCGAAATTGTTCCTTTGGGGGGGTATTGCAACTTTTGGCCATTTTGAAGCGAAATTGTTCCTTTGGGGGGGGTATTGCAATTTTTTGCCATTTTGAGGCGAAATTGTTCCTTTGGGGGGGTATTGCAACTTTTGGCCATATTGAAGCGAAATTGTTCCTTTGGGGGGTTTTTACAATTTTTGGCCATTTTGAGGCGAAATTGTTCCTTTCGGGGGGTATTGCAACTTTTCGACATTTTGAGGCGTAATTGTTCCTTTGGGGGGGTATTGCAACTTTTGGCCATTTTGAAGCGAAATTGTTCCTTTGGGGGGTATTGCAATTTTTTGCCATTTTGAGGCGAAATTGTTCCTTTGGGGGGTATTGCAACTTTTGGCCATTTTGAAGCGAAATTGTTCCTTTGGGGGGGTATTGCAACTTTTCGGCATTTTGAGGCGAAATTGTTCCTTTGGGGGGGTATTGCAATTTTTTGCCATTTTGAGGCGAAATTGTTCCTTTGGGGGGGTATTGCAACTTTTGGCCATTTTGAAGCGGAATTGTTCCTTTCGGGGGGTATTGCAACTTTTCGGCATTTTGAGGCGAAATTGTTCCTTTGGGGGGGTATTGCAATTTTTTGCCATTTTGAGGCGAAATTGTTCCTTTGGGGGGGTATTGCAACTTTTGGCCATTTTGAAGCGAAATTGTTCCTTTGGGGGGTATTACAATTTTTTGCCATTTTGAGGCGAAATTGTTCCTTTGGGGGGGTATTGCAACTTTTGGCCATTTTGAAGCGAAATTGTTCCTTTCGGGGGGTATTGCAACTTTTCGGCATTTTGAGGCAAAATTGTTCCTTTAGGGGGGTATTGCAACTTTTGGCCATATTGAAGCAAAATTGTTCCTTTGGGGGGTATTGCAATTTTTAACCATTTTGAGGCGAAATTGTTCCTTTGGGGGGTATTGCAACTTTTGGCCATTTTGAAGCGAAATTGTTCCTTTCGGGGGGTATTGCAACTTTTCAGCATTTTGAGGCGAAATTGTTCCTTTGGGGGGGTATTGCAATTTTTTGCCATTTTGAGGCGAAATTGTTCCTTTGTGGGGTATTGCAATTTTTTTTCCATTTTGAGGCGAAATTGTTCCTTTGGGGGGGTATTGCAACTTTTGGCCATTTTGAAGCGAAATTGTTCCTTTCGGGGGGTATTGCAACTTTTTGGCATTTTGAAGCGAAATTGTTCCTTTGGGGGGTATTGCATTTTTTTTGCCATTTTGAGGCGAAATTGTTTCTTTTGGGGGGTTTTGCAACTTTTGGCCATTTTGAACTGAAATTGTTCCTTTGGGGGGGTATTGCAATTTTTTTTCATTTTGAGGCGAAATTGTTCATTTGGGGGGGTATTGCAAATTTTGGCCATTTTGAAGCGAAATTGTTCCTTTGGGGGGGTATTGCAATTTTTTACCATTTTGAGGCGAAATTGTTCCTTTGGGGGGGTATTGCAACTTTTCGGCATTTTGAGGCGAAATTGTTCCTTTGGGGGGGTATTGCAATTTTTTGCCATTTTGAGGCGAAATTGTTCCTTTGGGGGGGTATTGCAACTTTTGGCCATTTTGAAGCGGAATTGTTCCTTTCGGGGGGTATTGCAACTTTTCGGCATTTTGAGGCGAAATTGTTCCTTTGGGGGGGTATTGCAATTTTTTGCCATTTTGAGGCGAAATTGTTCCTTTGGGGGGGTATTGCAACTTTTGGCCATTTTGAAGCGAAATTGTTCCTTTGGGGGGTATTACAATTTTTTGCCATTTTGAGGCGAAATTGTTCCTTTGGGGGGGTATTGCAACTTTTGGCCATTTTGAAGCGAAATTGTTCCTTTCGGGGGGTATTGCAACTTTTCGGCATTTTGAGGCAAAATTGTTCCTTTAGGGGGGTATTGCAACTTTTGGCCATATTGAAGCAAAATTGTTCCTTTGGGGGGTATTGCAATTTTTAACCATTTTGAGGCGAAATTGTTCCTTTGGGGGGTATTGCAACTTTTGGCCATTTTGAAGCGAAATTGTTCCTTTCGGGGGGTATTGCAACTTTTCAGCATTTTGAGGCGAAATTGTTCCTTTGGGGGGGTATTGCAATTTTTTGCCATTTTGAGGCGAAATTGTTCCTTTGTGGGGTATTGCAATTTTTTTTCCATTTTGAGGCGAAATTGTTCCTTTGGGGGGGTATTGCAACTTTTGGCCATTTTGAAGCGAAATTGTTCCTTTCGGGGGGTATTGCAACTTTTTGGCATTTTGAAGCGAAATTGTTCCTTTGGGGGGTATTGCATTTTTTTTGCCATTTTGAGGCGAAATTGTTTCTTTTGGGGGGTTTTGCAACTTTTGGCCATTTTGAACTGAAATTGTTCCTTTGGGGGGGTATTGCAATTTTTTTTCATTTTGAGGCGAAATTGTTCATTTGGGGGGGTATTGCAAATTTTGGCCATTTTGAAGCGAAATTGTTCCTTTGGGGGGGTATTGCAATTTTTTACCATTTTGAGGCGAAATTGTTCCTTTGGGGGGGTATTGCAACTTTTCGGCATTTTGAGGCGAAATTGTTCCTTTGGGGGGGTATTGCAATTTTTTGCCATTTTGAGGCGAAATTGTTCCTTGGGGGGGTATTGCAACTTTTGGCCATTTTGAAGCGAAATTGTTCCTTTCGGGGGGTATTGCAACTTTTCGGCATTTTGAGGCGAAATTGTTCCTTTGGGGGGGTATTGCAATTTTTTGCCATTTTGAGGCGAAATTGTTCCTTTGGGGGGGTATTGCAACTTTTGGCCATTTTGAAGCGAAATTGTTCCTTTGGGGGGGTAGTGCAATTTTTTGCCATTTTGAGGCGAAATTGTTCCTTTGGGGGGGTATTGCAACTTTTGGCCATTTTGAAGCGAAATTGTTCCTTTCGGGGGGCATTGCAACTTTTCGGCATTTTGAGGCGAAATTGTTCCTTTGGGGGGTATTGCAACTTTTGGCCATATTGAAGCAAAATTGTTCCTTTGGGGGGTATTGCAATTTTTTGCCATTTTGAGGCGAAATTGTTCCTTTGGGGGGGTATTGCAACTTTTCGGCATTTTGAGGCGAAATTGTTCCTTTGGTGGGGTATTGCAATTTTTTGCCATTTTGAGGTCAACTTGTTCCTTTGGGGGGGTATTGCAACTTTTGGCCATTTTGAAGCGAAATTGTTCCTTTGGGGGATATTGCATTTTTTTGCCATTTTGAGGCGAAATTGTTCCTTTGGGGGGGTATTGCAACTTTTGGCCATTTTGAAGCGAAATTGTTCCTTTGGGGGGTATTGCAATTTTTTGCCATTTTGAGGCGAAATTGTTCCTTTGGGGGGGTATTGCAACTTTTGGCCTTTTTGAGGCGAAATTGTTCCTTTGGGGGAGTATTGCAACTTTTCGGCATTTTGAGGCGAAATTGTTCCTTTGGGGGGGTATTGCAATTTTTTGCCATTTTGAGGCGAAATTGTTCCTTTGGGAGGGTATTGCAACTTTTGGCCATTTTGAAGCGAAATTGTTCCTTTGGGGGGGTATTGCAATTTTTAACCATTTTGAGGCGAAATTGTTCCTTTGGGGGGGTATTGCAACTTTTGGCCATTTTGAAGTGAAATTGTTACTTTCGGGGGGTATTGCAACTTTTCAGCATTTTGAAGTGAAATTGTTCCTTTGGGGGGGTATTGCCATTTTTTGCCATTTTGAGGCGAAATTGTTCCTTTGGGGGGGTATTGCAACTTTTGGCCATTTTGAAGCGAAATTGTTCCTTTGGGGGGGTATTGCAATTTTTTGCCATTTTGAGGCGAAATTGTTCCTTTGGGGGGGTATTGCAACTTTTGGCCATATTGAAGCGAAATTGTTCCTTTGGGGGGTTTCTACAATTTTTGGCCATTTTGAGGCGAAATTGTTCCTTTCGGGGGGTATTGCAACTTTTCGGCATTTTGAGGCGAAATTGTTCCTTTGGGGGGGTATTGCAACTTTTGGCCATTTTGAAGCGAAATTGTTCCTTTGGGGGGTATTGCAATTTTTTGCCATTTTGAGGCGAAATTGTTCCTTTGGGGGGTATTGCAACTTTTGGCCATTTTGAAGCGAAATTGTTCCTTTCGGGGGGTATTGCAACTTTTCGGCATTTTGAGGCGAAATTGTTCCTTTGGGGGGTATTGCAATTTTTTGCCATTTTGAGGCGAAATTGTTCCTTTGGGGGGGTATTGCAACTTTTGGCCATTTTGAAGCGAAATTGTTCCTTTCGGGGGGTATTGCAACTTTTCGGCATTTTGAGGCAAAATTGTTCCTTTAGGGGGGTATTGCAACTTTTGGCCATATTGAAGCAAAATTGTTCCTTTGGGGGGGTATTGCAATTTTTAACCATTTTGAGGCGAAATTGTTCCTTTGGGGGGTATTGCAACTTTTGGCCATTTTGAATCGAAATTGTTCCTTTCGGGGGGTATTGCAACTTTTCAGCATTTTGAGGCGAAATTGTTCCTTTGGGGGGGTATTGCAATTTTTTGCCATTTTGAGGCGAAATTGTTCCTTTGTGGGGTATTGCAATTTTTTTTCCATTTTGAGGCGAAATTGTTCCTTTGGGGGGGTATTGCAACTTTTGGCCATTTTGAAGCGAAATTGTTCCTTTCGGGGGGTATTGCAACTTTTTGGCATTTTGAAGCGAAATTGTTCCTTTGGGGGGTATTGCAATTTTTTGCCATTTTGAGGCGAAATTGTTCCTTTGGGGGGTATTGCAATTTTTTTTTCATTTTGAGGCGAAATTGTTCCTTTGGGGGGGTATTGCAACTTTTCGGCATTTTGAGGCGAAATTGTTCCTTTGGGGGGTATTGCAATTTTTTGCCATTTTGAGGTGAAATTGTTCCTTTGGGGGGGTATTGCAACTTTTGGCCATTTTGAAGCGAAATTGTTCCTTTGGGGGGTATTGCATTTTTTTGCCATTTTGAGGCGAAATTGTTCCTTTGGGGGGGTATTGCAACTTTTGGCCTTTTTGAGGCGAAATTGTTCCTTTGGGGGGGTATTGCAACTTTTCGGCATTTTGAGGCGAAATTGTTCCTTTGGGGGGGTATTGCAACTTTTGGCCATTTTGAAGCGAAATTGGTCCTTTCGGGGGGTATTGCAACTTTTCGGCATTTTGAGGCGAAATTGTTCCTTTGGGGGGGTATTGCAACTTTTGGCCATTTTGAAGCGAAATTGTTCCTTTGGGGGGGTATTGCAACTTTTCGGCATTTTGAGGCGAAATTGTTCCTTTGGGGGGGTATTGCAATTTTTTGCCATTTTGAGGCGAAATTGTTCCTTTGGGGGGGTATTGCAACTTTTGGCCATTTTGAAGCGAAATTGTTCCTTTGGGGGGGTAGTGCAATTTTTTGCCATTTTGAGGCGAAATTGTTCCTTTCGGGGGGTATTGCAACTTTTCAGCATTTTGAGGCGAAATTGTTCCTTTGGGGGGGTATTGCAACTTTTGGCCATTTTGAAGCGAAATTGTTCCTTTGGGGGGTATTGCAATTTTTTGCCATTTTGAGGCGAAATTGTTCCTTTGGGGGGGTATTGCAACTTTTGGCCATATTGAAGCGAAATTGTTCCTTTGGGGGGTTTTTACAATTTTTGGCCATTTTGAGGCGAAATTGTTCCTTTCGGGGGGTATTGCAACTTTTCGGCATTTTGAGGCGAAATTGTTCCTTTGGGGGGGTATTGCAACTTTTGGCCATTTTGAAGCGAAATTGTTCCTTTGGGGGGTATTGCAATTTTTTGCCATTTTGAGGCGAAATTGTTCCTTTGGGGGGTATTGCAACTTTTGGCCATTTTGAAGCGAAATTGTTCCTTTGGGGGGGTATTGCAACTTTTCGGCATTTTGAGGCGAAATTGTTCCTTTGGGGGGGTATTGCAATTTTTTGCCATTTTGAGGCGAAATTGTTCCTTTGGGGGGGTATTGCAACTTTTGGCCATTTTGAAGCGGAATTGTTCCTTTCGGGGGGTATTGCAACTTTTCGGCATTTTGAGGCGAAATTGTTCCTTTGGGGGGGGTAGTGCAATTTTTTGCCATTTTGAGGCGAAATTGTTCCTTTCGGGGGGTATTGCAACTTTTCAGCAATTTGAGGCGAAATTGTTCCTTTGGGGGGGTATTGCAACTTTTGGCCATTTTGAAGCGAAATTGTTCCTTTGGGGGGTATTGCAATTTTTTGCCATTTTGAGGCGAAATTGTTCCTTTGGGGGGGTATTGCAACTTTTGGCCATATTGAAACGAAATTGTTCCTTTGGGGGGTTTTTACAATTTTTGGCCATTTTGAGGCGAAATTGTTCCTTTCGGGGGGTATTGCAACTTTTCGGCATTTTGAGGCGAAATTGTTCCTTTGGGGGGGTATTGCAACTTTTGGCCATTTTGAAGCGAAATTGTTCCTTTGGGGGGTATTGCAATTTTTTGCCATTTTGAGGCGAAATTGTTCCTTTGGGGGGTATTGCAACTTTTGGCCATTTTGAAGCGAAATTGTTCCTTTGGGGGGGTATTGCAACTTTTCGGCATTTTGAGGCGAAATTGTTCCTTTGGGGGGGTATTGCAATTTTTTGCCATTTTGAGGCGAAATTGTTCCTTTGGGGGGGTATTGCAACTTTTGGCCATTTTGAAGCGGAATTGTTCCTTTCGGGGGGTATTGCAATTTTTTGCCATTTTGAGGCGAAATTGTTCCTTTGGGGGGGTATTGCAACTTTTGGCCATTTTGAAGCGAAATTGTTCCTTTGGGGGGGTATTACAATTTTTTGCCATTTTGAGGCGAAATTGTTCCTTTGGGGGGTTATTGCAACTTTTGGCCATTTTGAAGCGAAATTGTTCCTTTCGGGGGGTATTGCAACTTTTCGGCATTTTGAGGCAAAATTGTTCCTTTAGGGGGGTATTGCAACTTTTGGCCTCATTGAAGCAAAATTGTTCCTTTGGGGGGTATTGCAATTTTTAACCATTTTGAGGCGAAATTGTTCCTTTGGGGGGTATTGCAACTTTTCGGCATTTTGAGGCGAAATTGTTACTTTGGGGGGGGTAGTGCAATTTTTTGCCATTTTGAGGCGAAATTGTTCCTTTCGGGGGGTATTGCAACTTTTCAGCATTTTGAGGCGAAATTGTTCCTTTGGGGGGGTATTGCAATTTTTTGCCATTTTGAGGCGAAATTGTTCCTTTGTGGGGTATTGCAATTTTTTTTCCATTTTGAGGCGAAATTGTTCCTTTGGGGGGGTATTGCAACTTTTGGCCATTTTGAAGCGAAATTGTTCCTTTCGGGGGGTATTGCAACTTTTTGGCATTTTGAAGCGAAATTGTTCCTTTGGGGGGTATTGCATTTTTTTTGCCATTTTGAGGCGAAATTGTTTCTTTTGGGGGGTTTTGCAACTTTTGGCCATTTTGAACTGAAATTGTTCCTTTGGGGGGGTATTGCAATTTTTTTTCATTTTGAGGCGAAATTGTTCATTTGGGGGGGGTATTGCAAATTTTGGCCATTTTGAAGCGAAATTGTTCCTTTGGGGGGGTATTGCAATTTTTTACCATTTTGAGGCGAAATTGTTCCTTTGGGGGGGTATTGCAACTTTTCGGCATTTTGAGGCGAAATTGTTCCTTTGGGGGGGTATTGCAATTTTTTGCCATTTTGAGGTGAAATTGTTCCTTTGGGGGGGTATTGCAACTTTTGGCCATTTTAAAGCGAAATTGTTCCTTTGGGGGGGTATTGCAATTTTTTGCTATTTTGAGGCGAAATTGTTCCTTTGGGAGGGTATTGCAACTTTTGGCCATTTTGAAGCGAAATTGTTCCTTTGGGGGGGTATTGCAACTTTTCGGCATTTTGAGGCGAAATTGTTCCTTTGGGGGGGTATTGCAACTTTTCGGCATTTTGAGGCGAAATTGTTCCTTTGGGGGGGTATTGCAATTTTTTGCCATTTTGAGGCGAAATTGTTCCTTTGGGGGGGTATTGCAACTTTTGGCCATTTTGAAGCGAAATTGTTCCTTTCGGGGGGTATTGCAACTTTTCGGCATTTTGAGGCGAAATTGTTCCTTTGGGGGGGTATTGCAACTTTTGGCCATTTTGAAGCGAAATTGTTCCTTTGGGGGGGTATTGCAATTTTTTTTCCATTTTAAGGCGAAATTGTTCCTTTGGGGGGGTATTGCAACTTTTGGCCATTTTGAAGCGAAATTGTTCCTTTCGGGGGGTATTGCAACTTTTGGCCATTTTGAGGCGAAATTGTTCCTTTGGGGGGGTATTGCAAATTTTGGCCATTTTGAAGCGAAATTGTTCCTTTGGGGGTATTGCAATTTTTCGGCATTTTGAAGCGAAATTGTTCCTTTGGGGGGGTATTGCAACTTTTCGGCATTTTGAGGCGAAATTGTTCCTTTGGGGGGGTATTGCAATTTTTTGCCATTTTGAGGCGAAATTGTTCCTTTGGGGGGGTATTGCAACTTTTGGCCATTTTGAAGCGAAATTGTTCCTTTCGGGGGGTATTGCAATTTTTCGGCATTTTGAAGCGAAATTGTTCCTTTGGGGGGTATTGCAATTTTTTGCCATTTTGAGGCGAAATTGTTCCTTTGGGGGGTATTGCAAATTTTGGCCATTTTGAAGCGAAATTGTTCCTTTGGGGGGGTATTGCAATTTTTTGCCATTTTGAGGCGAAATTGTTCCTTTGGGGGGGTATTGCAATTTTTTGCCATTTTGAGGTGAAATTGTTCCTTTGGGGGGGTATTGCAACTTTTGGCCATTTTGAAGCGAAATTGTTCCTTTGGGGGTATTGCATTTTTTTGCCATTTTGAGGCGAAATTGTTCCTTTGGGGGGGTATTGCAAATTTTGGCCATTTTGAAGCGAAATTGTTCCTTTGGGGGGTATTGCAATTTTTCGGCATTTTGAGGCGAAATTGTTCCTTTGGGGGGTAATGCAATTTTTTGCCATTTTGAGGTGAAATTGTTCCTTTGGGGGGGTATTGCAACTTTTGGCCATTTTGAGGCGAAATTGTTCCTTTGGGGGGGTATTGCAACTTTTGGCCTTTTTGAGGCGAAATTGTTCCTTTGGGGGGGTATTGCAACTTTTGGCCATTTTGAAGCGAAATTGTTCCTTTGGGGGGGTATTGCAACTTTTGGCCATTTTGAAGCGAAATTTTTCCTTTGGGGGGGTATTGCAATTTTTAACCATTTTGAGGCGAAATTGTTCCTTTGGGGGGGTATTGCAACTTTTGGCCATTTTGAAGTGAAATTGTTCCTTTCGGGGGGTATTGCAACTTTTCAGCATTTTGAAGCGAAATTGTTCCTTTGGGGGGGTATTGCAATTTTTTGCCATTTTGAGGCGAAATTGTTCCTTTGGGGGGGTATTGCAACTTTTGGCCATTTTGAGGCGAAATTGTTCCTTTCGGGGGGTATTGCAACTTTTCGGGATTTTGAGGCGAAATTGTTCCTTTGGGGGGGTATTGCAACTTTTGGGCATTTTGAAGCGAAATTGTTCCTTTGGGGGGGGTATTGCAACTTTTCGGCATTTTGAGGCGAAATTGTTCCTTTGGGGGGGTATTGCAATTTTTTGCCATTTTGAGGCGAAATTGTTCCTTTGGGGGGGTATTGCAACTTTTGGCCATTTTGAAGCGAAATTGTTCCTTTCGGGGGGGTATTGCAACTTTTTGGCATTTTGAAGCGAAATTGTTCCTTTGGGGGGTATTGCATTTTTTTTGCCATTTTGAGGCGAAATTGTTTCTTTTGGGGGGTTTTGCAACTTTTGGCCATTTTGAACTGAAATTGTTCCTTTGGGGGGGTATTGCAATTTTTTTTCATTTTGAGGCGAAATTGTTCATTTGGGGGGGGGTATTGCAAATTTTGGCCATTTTGAAGCGAAATTGTTCCTTTGGGGGGGTATTGCAATTTTTTACCATTTTGAGGCGAAATTGTTCCTTTGGGGGGGTATTGCAACTTTTCGGCATTTTGAGGCGAAATTGTTCCTTTGGGGGGGTATTGCAATTTTTTGCCATTTTGAGGTGAAATTGTTCCTTTGGGGGGGTATTGCAACTTTTGGCCATTTTAAAGCGAAATTGTTCCTTTGGGGGGTATTGCATTTTTTTGCTATTTTGAGGCGAAATTGTTCCTTTGGGGGGGTATTGCAACTTTTGGCCTTTTTGAGGCGAAATTGTTCCTTTGGGGGGGTATTGCAACTTTTCGGCATTTTGAGGCGAAATTGTTCCTTTAGGGGGGTATTGCAATTTTTTGCCATTTTGAGGCGAAATTGTTCCTTGGGGGGGTATTGCAACTTTTGGCCATTTTGAAGCGAAATTGTTCCTTTCGGGGGGTATTGCAACTTTTCGGCATTTTGAGGCGAAATTGTTCCTTTGGGGGGGTATTGCAATTTTTTGCCATTTTGAGGCGAAATTGTTCCTTTGGGGGGGTATTGCAACTTTTGGCCATTTTGAAGCGAAATTGTTCCTTTGGGGGGGTAGTGCAATTTTTTGCCATTTTGAGGCGAAATTGTTCCTTTGGGGGGGGTATTGCAACTTTTGGCCATTTTGAAGCGAAATTGTTCCTTTCGGGGGGCATTGCAACTTTTCGGCATTTTGAGGCGAAATTGTTCCTTTGGGGGGTATTGCAACTTTTGGCCATATTGAAGCAAAATTGTTCCTTTGGGGGGGTATTGCAATTTTTTGCCATTTTGAGGCGAAATTGTTCCTTTGGGGGGGTATTGCAACTTTTCGGCATTTTGAGGCGAAATTGTTCCTTTGGTGGGGTATTGCAATTTTTTGCCATTTTGAGGTGAACTTGTTCCTTTGGGGGGGTATTGCAACTTTTGGCCATTTTGAAGCGAAATTGTTCCTTTGGGGGATATTGCATTTTTTTGCCATTTTGAGGCGAAATTGTTCCTTTGGGGGGGTATTGCAACTTTTGGCCATTTTGAAGCGAAATTGTTCCTTTGGGGGGTATTGCAATTTTTTGCCATTTTGAGGCGAAATTGTTCCTTTGGGGGGGTATTGCAACTTTTGGCCTTTTTGAGGCGAAATTGTTCCTTTGGGGGAGTATTGCAACTTTTCGGCATTTTGAGGCGAAATTGTTCCTTTGGGGGGGTATTGCAATTTTTTGCCATTTTGAGGCGAAATTGTTCCTTTGGGAGGGTATTGCAACTTTTGGCCATTTTGAAGCGAAATTGTTCCTTTGGGGGGGTATTGCAATTTTTAACCATTTTGAGGCGAAATTGTTCCTTTGGGGGGGGGTATTGCAACTTTTGGCCATTTTGAAGTGAAATTGTTACTTTCGGGGGGTATTGCAACTTTTCAGCATTTTGAAGTGAAATTGTTCCTTTGGGGGGGGTATTGCCATTTTTTGCCATTTTGAGGCGAAATTGTTCCTTTGGGGGGGTATTGCAACTTTTGGCCATTTTGAAGCGAAATTGTTCCTTTGGGGGGGTATTGCAATTTTTTGCCATTTTGAGGTGAAATTGTTCCTTTGGGGGGGTATTGCAACTTTTGGCCATATTGAAGCGAAATTGTTCCTTTGGGGGGTTTTTACAATTTTTGGCCATTTTGAGGCGAAATTGTTCCTTTCGGGGGGTATTGCAACTTTTCGGCATTTTGAGGCGAAATTGTTCCTTTGGGGGGGTATTGCAATTTTTTGCTATTTTGAGGCGAAATTGTTCCTTTGGGAGGGTATTGCAACTTTTGGCCATTTTGAAGCGAAATTGTTCCTTTGGGGGGGTATTGCAACTTTTCGGCATTTTGAGGCGAAATTGTTCCTTTGGGGGGGTATTGCAATTTTTTGCCATTTTGAGGCGAAATTGTTCCTTTGGGGGGTATTGCAACTTTTGGCCATTTTGAAGCGAAATTGTTCCTTTCGGGGGGTATTGCAACTTTTCGGCATTTTGAGGCGAAATTGTTCCTTTGGGGGGGTATTGCAACTTTTGGCCATTTTGAAGCGAAATTGTTCCTTTGGGGGGGTATTGCAATTTTTTTTCCATTTTAAGGCGAAATTGTTCCTTTGGGGGGGTATTGCAACTTTTGGCCATTTTGAAGCGAAATTGTTCCTTTCGGGGGGTATTGCAACTTTTGGCCATTTTGAAGCGAAATTTTTCCTTTGGGGGGGTATTGCAATTTTTAACCATTTTGAGGCGAAATTGTTCCTTTGGGGGGGTATTGCAACTTTTGGCCATTTTGAAGTGAAATTGTTCCTTTCGGGGGGTATTGCAACTTTTCAGCATTTTGAAGCGAAATTGTTCCTTTGGGGGGGTATTGCAATTTTTTGCCATTTTGAGGCGAAATTGTTCCTTTGGGGGGGTATTGCAACTTTTGGCCATTTTGAGGCGAAATTGTTCCTTTCGGGGGGTATTGCAACTTTTCGGGATTTTGAGGCGAAATTGTTCCTTTGGGGGGGTATTGCAACTTTTGGGCATTTTGAAGCGAAATTGTTCCTTTGGGGGGGGTATTGCAACTTTTCGGCATTTTGAGGCGAAATTGTTCCTTTGGGGGGGTATTGCAATTTTTTGCCATTTTGAGGCGAAATTGTTCCTTTGGGGGGGTATTGCAACTTTTGGCCATTTTGAAGCGAAATTGTTCCTTTCGGGGGGGGTATTGCAACTTTTTGGCATTTTGAAGCGAAATTGTTCCTTTGGGGGGTATGGCATTTTTTTTGCCATTTTGAGGCGAAATTGTTTCTTTTGGGGGGTTTTGCAACTTTTGGCCATTTTGAACTGAAATTGTTCCTTTGGGGGGGTATTGCAATTTTTTTTCATTTTGAGGCGAAATTGTTCATTTGGGGGGGGTATTGCAAATTTTGGCCATTTTGAAGCGAAATTGTTCCTTTGGGGGGGTATTGCAATTTTTTACCATTTTGAGGCGAAATTGTTCCTTTGGGGGGGTATTGCAACTTTTCGGCATTTTGAGGCGAAATTGTTCCTTTGGGGGGGTATTGCAATTTTTTGCCATTTTGAGGTGAAATTGTTCCTTTGGGGGGGTATTGCAACTTTTGGCCATTTTAAAGCGAAATTGTTCCTTTGGGGGGTATTGCATTTTTTTGCTATTTTGAGGCGAAATTGTTCCTTTGGGGGGGTATTGCAACTTTTGGCCTTTTTGAGGCGAAATTGTTCCTTTGGGGGGGGTATTGCAACTTTTCGGCATTTTGAGGCGAAATTGTTCCTTTAGGGGGGTATTGCAATTTTTTGCCATTTTGAGGCGAAATTGTTCCTTGGGGGGGTATTGCAACTTTTGGCCATTTTGAAGCGAAATTGTTCCTTTCGGGGGGTATTGCAACTTTTCGGCATTTTGAGGCGAAATTGTTCCTTTGGGGGGGTATTGCAATTTTTTGCCATTTTGAGGCGAAATTGTTCCTTTGGGGGGGTATTGCAACTTTTGGCCATTTTGAAGCGAAATTGTTCCTTTGGGGGGGTAGTGCAATTTTTTGCCATTTTGAGGCGAAATTGTTCCTTTGGGGGGGGTATTGCAACTTTTGGCCATTTTGAAGCGAAATTGTTCCTTTCGGGGGGCATTGCAACTTTTCGGCATTTTGAGGCGAAATTGTTCCTTTGGGGGGTATTGCAACTTTTGGCCATATTGAAGCAAAATTGTTCCTTTGGGGGGGTATTGCAATTTTTTGCCATTTTGAGGCGAAATTGTTCCTTTGGGGGGGTATTGCAACTTTTCGGCATTTTGAGGCGAAATTGTTCCTTTGGTGGGGTATTGCAATTTTTTGCCATTTTGAGGTGAACTTGTTCCTTTGGGGGGGTATTGCAACTTTTGGCCATTTTGAAGCGAAATTGTTCCTTTGGGGGATATTGCATTTTTTTGCCATTTTGAGGCGAAATTGTTCCTTTGGGGGGGTATTGCAACTTTTGGCCATTTTGAAGCGAAATTGTTCCTTTGGGGGGTATTGCAATTTTTTGCCATTTTGAGGCGAAATTGTTCCTTTGGGGGGGTATTGCAACTTTTGGCCTTTTTGAGGCGAAATTGTTCCTTTGGGGGAGTATTGCAACTTTTCGGCATTTTGAGGCGAAATTGTTCCTTTGGGGGGGTATTGCAATTTTTTGCCATTTTGAGGCGAAATTGTTCCTTTGGGAGGGTATTGCAACTTTTGGCCATTTTGAAGCGAAATTGTTCCTTTGGGGGGGTATTGCAATTTTTAACCATTTTGAGGCGAAATTGTTCCTTTGGGGGGGGTATTGCAACTTTTGGCCATTTTGAAGTGAAATTGTTACTTTCGGGGGGTATTGCAACTTTTCAGCATTTTGAAGTGAAATTGTTCCTTTGGGGGGGTATTGCCATTTTTTGCCATTTTGAGGCGAAATTGTTCCTTTGGGGGGGTATTGCAACTTTTGGCCATTTTGAAGCGAAATTGTTCCTTTGGGGGGGTATTGCAATTTTTTGCCATTTTGAGGTGAAATTGTTCCTTTGGGGGGGTATTGCAACTTTTGGCCATATTGAAGCGAAATTGTTCCTTTGGGGGGTTTTTACAATTTTTGGCCATTTTGAGGCGAAATTGTTCCTTTCGGGGGGTATTGCAACTTTTCGGCATTTTGAGGCGAAATTGTTCCTTTGGGGGGGGTATTGCAATTTTTTGCTATTTTGAGGCGAAATTGTTCCTTTGGGAGGGTATTGCAACTTTTGGCCATTTTGAAGCGAAATTGTTCCTTTGGGGGGGTATTGCAACTTTTCGGCATTTTGAGGCGAAATTGTTCCTTTGGGGGGGTATTGCAATTTTTTGCCATTTTGAGGCGAAATTGTTCCTTTGGGGGGTATTGCAACTTTTGGCCATTTTGAAGCGAAATTGTTCCTTTCGGGGGGTATTGCAACTTTTCGGCATTTTGAGGCGAAATTGTTCCTTTGGGGGGGTATTGCAACTTTTGGCCATTTTGAAGCGAAATTGTTCCTTTGGGGGGTATTGCAATTTTTTTTCCATTTTAAGGCGAAATTGTTCCTTTGGGGGGGTATTGCAACTTTTGGCCATTTTGAAGCGAAATTGTTCCTTTCGGGGGGTATTGCAACTTTTGGCCATTTTGAAGCGAAATTGTTCCTTTTGGGGGGTATTGCAATTTTTTTTTTTCATTTTGAGGCGAAATTGTTCCTTTGGGGGGGTATTGCAAATTTTGGCCATTTTGAAGCGAAATTGTTCCTTTGGGAGTATTGCAATTTTTCGGCATTTTGAAGCGAAATTGTTCCTTTGGGGGGGTATTGCAACTTTTCGGCATTTTGAGGCGAAATTGTTCCTTTGGGGGGGTATTGCAACTTTTGGCCATTTTGAAGCGAAATTGTTCCTTTCGGGGGGTATTGCAATTTTTCGTCATTTTGAAGCGAAATTGTTCCTTTGGGGGGTATTGCAATTTTTTGCCATTTTGAGGCGAAATTGTTCCTTTGGGGGGGTATTGCAAATTTTGGCCATTTTGAAGCGAAATTGTTCCTTTGGGGGGGTATTGCAATTTTTTGCCATTTTGAGGCGAAATTGTTCCTTTGGGGGGGTATTGCAATTTTTTGCCATTTTGAGGTGAAATTGTTCCTTTGGGGGGGTATTGCAACTTTTGGCCATTTTGAAGCGAAATTGTTCCTTTGGGGGTATTGCATTTTTTTGCCATTTTGAGGCGAAATTGTTCCTTTGGGGGGGTATTGCAAATTTTGGCCATTTTGAAGCGAAATTGTTCCTTTGGGGGGTATTGCAATTTTTCGGCATTTTGAGGCGAAATTGTTCCTTTGGGGGGTAATGCAATTTTTTGCCATTTTGAGGTGAAATTGTTCCTTTGGGGGGGTATTGCAACTTTTGGCCATTTTGAGGCGAAATTGTTCCTTTGGGGGGGTATTGCAACTTTTGGCCTTTTTGAGGCGAAATTGTTCCTTTGGGGGGGTATTGCAACTTTTGGCCATTTTGAAGCGAAATTGTTCCTTTGGGGGGGTATTGCAACTTTTGGCCATTTTGAAGCGAAATTTTTCCTTTGGGGGGGTATTGCAATTTTTAACCATTTTGAGGCGAAATTGTTCCTTTGGGGGGGTATTGCAACTTTTGGCCATTTTGAAGTGAAATTGTTCCTTTCGGGGGGTATTGCAACTTTTCAGCATTTTGAAGCGAAATTGTTCCTTTGGGGGGGTATTGCAATTTTTTGCCATTTTGAGGCGAAATTGTTCCTTTGGGGGGGTATTGCAACTTTTGGCCATTTTGAAGCGAAATTGTTCCTTTGGGGGGGTATTGCAACTTTTCGGCATTTTGAGGCGAAATTGTTCCTTTGGGGGGGTATTGCAATTTTTTGCCATTTTGAGGCGAAATTGTTCCTTTGGGGGGGTATTGCAACTTTTGGCCATTTTGAAGCGAAATTGTTCCTTTCGGGGGGTATTGCAACTTTTCAGCATTTTGAGGCGAAATTGTTCCTTTGGGGGGGTATTGCAACTTTTGGCCATTTTGAAGCGAAATTGTTCCTTTGGGGGGGTATTGCAACTTTTGGCCATTTTGAAGCGAAATTGTTCCTTTCGGGGGGGTATTGCAACTTTTCGGCATTTTGAGGCGAAATTGTTCCTTTGGGGGGGTATTGCAACTTTTTGGCATTTTGAGGCGAAATTGTTCCTTTGGGGGGGTATTGCAATTTTTAACCATTTTGAGGCGAAATTGTTCCTTTGGGGGGGTATTGCAACTTTTGGCCATTTTGAAGCGAAATTGTTCCTTTCGGGGGGTATTGCATTTTTTCAGCATTTTGAGGTGAAATTGTTCCTTTGGGGGGGTATTGCAATTTTTTGCCATTTTGAGGCGAAATTGTTCCTTTGGGGGGGTATTGCAACTTTTCGGCATTTTGAGGCGAAATTGTTCCTTTGGGGGGTATTGCAATTTTTTTTCCATTTTGAGGCGAAATTGTTCCTTTGGGGGGGTATTGCAACTTTTGGCCATTTTGAAGCGAAATTGTTCCTTTCGGGGGGTATTGCAATTTTTTGCCATTTTGAGGCGAAATTGTTCCTTTGGGGTGGTATTGCAACTTTTGGCCATTTTGAAGCGAAATTGTTCCTTTGGGGGGGTATTGCAATTTTTTTTTCATTTTAAAGCGAAATTGTTCATTTGGGGGGGGTATTGCAAATTTTGGCCATTTTGAAGTGAAATTGTTCCTTTGGGGGGGTATTGCAATTTTTTGCCATTTTGAGGCGAAATTGTTCCTTTGGGGGGGTATTTCAACTTTTGGCCTTTTTGAGGCAAAATTGTTCCTTTGGGGGGGTATTGCAACTTTTCGGCATTTTGAGGCGAAATTGTTCCTTTGGGGGGTATTGCAATTTTTTGCCATTTTGAGGCGAAATTGTTCCTTTGGGGGGGCATTGCAACTTTTGGCCATTTTGAAGCGAAATTGTTCCTTTGGGGGGGTAGTGCAACTTTTGGCCATTTTGAAGCGAAATTGTTCCTTTCGGGGGGTATTGCAACTTTTCAGCATTTTGAGGCGAAATTGTTCCTTTGGGGGGGTATTGCAACTTTTCGGCATTTTGAGGCGAAATTGTTCCTTTGGGGGGTATTGCAATTTTTTTTCCATTTTGAGGCGAAATTGTTCCTTTGGGGGGGTATAGCAACTTTTGGCCATTTTGAAGCGAAATTGTTCCTTTCGGGTGTTATTGCAACTTTTCGGCATTTTGAAGCGAAATTGTTCCTTTGGGGGGTATTGCAATTTTTTTTATATTTTGAGGCGAAATTGTTCATTTGGGGGGGTATTGCAAATTTTGGCCATTTTGAAGCGAAATTGTTCCTTTTGGGGGTATTGCAATTTTTTGCCATTTAAGGCAAAATTGTTCCTTTGGGGGGGTATTGCAATTTTTTGCCATTTTGAGGCGAAATTGTTCCTTTGGGAAGGTATTGCAACTTTTCGGCATTTTGAGGCGAAATTGTTCCTTTGGGGGGTATTGCAATTTTTTTTCCATTTTGAGGCGAAAATTGTTCCTTTGGGGGGGTATTGCAACTTTTGGCCATTTTGAAGCGAAATTGTTCCTTTGGGGGGGTATTGCAACTTTTCGTCATTTTGAAGCGAAATTGTTCCTTTGGGGGGTATTGCAATTTTTTGCCATTTTGAGGCGAAATTGTTCCTTTGGGGGGGTATTGCAACTTTTGGCCATATTGAAGCGAAATTGTTCCTTTGGGGGGGTAGTGCAATTTTTTGCCATTTTGAGGCGAAATTGTTCCTTTGGGGGGGCATTGCAACTTTTGGCATTTTTGAGGCGAAATTGTTCCTTTGGGGGGGTATTGCAACTTTTCGGCATTTTGAGGCGAAATTGTTCCTTTGGGGGGGTATTGCAATTTTTTGCCATTTTGAGGCGAAATTGTTCCTTTGGGGGGGCATTGCAACTTTTGGCCATTTTGAAGCGAAATTGTTCCTTTGGGGGGGTATTGCAATTTTTTGCCATTTTGAGGTGAAATTGTTCCTTTGGGGGGGTATTGCAACTTTTGGCCATATTGAAGCGAAATTGTTCCTTTGGGAGGGTATTGCAATTTTTAACCATTTTGAGGCGAAATTGTTCCTTTGGGGGGTATTGCAACTTTTCGGCATTTTGAGGCGAAATTGTTCCTTTGGGGGGGTATTACAATTTTTTGCCATTTTGAGGTGAAATTGTTCCTTTGGGGGGGTATTGCAACTTTTGGCCATTTTGAAGCGAAATTGTTCCTTTGGGGGGGTATTGCAATTTTTTGCCATTTTGAGGCGAAATTGTTCCTTTGGGGGGGTATTGCAAATTTTGGCCATTTTGAAGCGAAATTGTTCCTTTGGGGGGTATTGCAATTTTTTGCCATTTTGAGGCGAAATTGTTCCTTTGGGGGGGTATTGCAACTTTTGGCCATTTTGAAGCGAAATTGTTCCTTTGGGGGGTATTGCATTTTTTTGCCATTTTGAGGCGAAATTGTTCCTTTGGGGGGTATTGCAACTTTTGGCCATTTTGAGGCGAAATTGTTCCTTTGGGGGGGGTATTGCAATTTTTTGCCATTGAGGCGAAATTGTTCCTTTGGGGGGGTATTGCAACTTTTGGCCATTTTGAAGCGAAATTGTTCCTTTGGGGGGGTATTGCAACTTTTCGGCATTTTGAGGCGAAATTGTTCCTTGGGGGGGTATTGCAACTTTTGGCCATTTTGAAGCGAAATTGTTCCTTTCGGGGGGTATTGCAACTTTTGGCCATTTTGAAGCGAAATTGTTCCTTTGGGGGGTATTGCATTTTTTTGCCATTTTGAAGCGAAATTGTTCCTTTGGGGGGGTATTGCAACTTTTCGGCATTTTGAGGCGAAATTGTTCCTTTGGGGGGGTATTGCAATTTTTTTGCCATTTTGAGGCGAAATTGTTCCTTTGGGGGGGTATTGCAACTTTTCGGCATTTTGAGGCGAAATTGTTCCTTTGGGGGGGTATTACAATTTTTTGCCATTTTGAGGTGAAATTGTTCCTTTGGGGGGGTATTGCAACTTTTGGCCATTTTGAAGCGAAATTGTTCCTTTGGGGGGTATTGCAATTTTTTGCCATTTTGAAGCGAAATTGTTCCTTTGGGGGGGTATTACAATTTTTTGCCATTTTGAGGTGAAATTGTTCCTTTGGGGGGGTATTGCAACTTTTGGCCATTTTGAAGCGAAATTGTTCCTTTCGGGGGGTATTGCATTTTTTTGCCATTTTGAGGCGAAATTGTTCCTTTGGGGGGGTATTGCAACTTTTGGCCTTTTTGAGGCGAAATTTTTCCTTTGGGGGGGTATTGCAACTTTTGGCCATTTTGAGGCGAAATTGTTCCTTTGGGGGGGTATTGCAACTTTTGGCCATTTTGAAGCGAAATTGTTCCTTTGGGGGGTATTGCAACTTTTCGGCATTTTGAGGCAAAATTGTTCCTTGGGGGGTATTGCAACTTTTGGCCATTTTGAAGCGAAATTGTTCCTTTCGGGGGGTATTGCAACTTTTGGCCATTTTGAAGCGAAATTGTTCCTTTGGGGGGTATTGCAATTTTTTGCCATTTTGAGGCGAAATTGTTCCTTTCGGGGGGTATTGCAACTTTTGGCCATTTTGAAGCGAAATTGTTCCTTTGGGGGGTATTGCATTTTTTTGCCATTTTGAAGCGAAATTGTTCCTTTGGGGGGGTATTGCAACTTTTCGGCATTTTGAGGCGAAATTGTTCCTTTGGGGGGTATTGCAATTTTTTTCCATTTTGAGGCGAAATTGTTCCATTGGGGGGGTATTACAACTTTTGGCCATTTTGAAGCGAAATTGTTCCTTTCGGGGGGTATTGCAACTTTTCGGCATTTTAAAGCGAAATTGTTCCTTTGGGGGGTATTGCAATTTTTTGCCATTTTGAGGCGAAATTGTTCCTTTGGGGGGGTATTGCAACTTTTGGCCATTTTGAAGCGAAATTGTTCCTTTGGGGGGTATTGCAATTTTTTTTTCATTTTGAGGCGAAATTGTTCCTTTGGGGGGGTATTGCAAATTTTGGCCATTTTGAAGCGAAATTGTTCCTTTGGGGGGGGTATTGCAATTTTTTGCCATTTTGAGGCGAAATTGTTCCTTTGGGGGGTATTGCAACTTTTCGGCATTTTGAGGCGAAATTGTTCCTTTGGGGGGTATTACAATTTTTTGCCATTTTGAGGTGAAATTGTTCCTTTGGGGGGTATTGCAACTTTTGGCCATTTTGAAGCGAAATTGTTCCTTTGGGGGGTATTGCATTTTTTTGCCATTTTGAGGCGAAATTGTTCCTTTGGGGGGTATTGCAACTTTTGGCCATTTTGAAGCGAAATTGTTCCTTTGGGGGGGTATTGCAATTTTTTGCCATTTTGAGGCGAAATTGTTCCTTTGGGGGGGTATTGCAACTTTTGGCCTTTTTGAGGCGAAATTGTTCCTTTGGGGGGGTATTGCAACTTTTGGCCATTTTTTAGCGAAATTGTTCCTTTGGGGGGGTATTGCAACTTTTCGGCATTTTGAGACGAAATTGTTCCTTTGGGGGGGTATTGCAATTTTTTGCCATTTTGAGGCGAAATTGTTTCTTTGGGGGTGTATTGCAACTTTTGGCCATTTTGAAGCGAAATTGTTCCTTTGGGGGGGTATTGCAACTTTTCGGCATTTTGAGGCGAAATTGTTCCTTGGGGGGGTATTGCAACTTTTGGCCATTTTGAAGCGAAATTGTTCCTTTGGGGGGTGTATTGCAATTTTTAACCATTTTGAGGCGAAATTGTTCCTTTGGGGGGGTATTGCAACTTTTGGCCATTTTAAAGTGAAATTGTTCCTTTCGGGGGGTATTGCAACTTTTCAGCATTTTTGCATTGAAATTGTTCCTTTGGGGGGGTATTGCAATTTTTTGCCATTTTGAAGCGAAATTGTTCCTTTGGGGGGGTATTGCAATTTTTTGCCATTTTGAGGCGAAATTATTCCTTTGGGGGGGTATTGCAACTTTTGGCCATATTGTAGCGAAATTGTTCCTTTGGGGGGTTTTTACAATTTTTGGCCATTTTGAGGCGAAATTGTTCCTTTCGGGGGGTATTGCAACTTTTCGGCATTTTGAGGCGAAATTGTTCCTTTGGGGGGGTATTGCAACTTTTGGCCATTTTGAAGCGAAATTGTTCCTTTGGGGGGGTATTGCAACTTTTCGGCATTCTGAGGCGAAATTGTTCCTTTGGGGGGGTATTGCAACTTTTGGCCATTTTGAAGCGAAATTGTTCCTTTGGGGGAGTATTGCAATTTTTTGCCTTTTTGAGGCGAAATTGTTCCTTTGGGGGGGTATTGCAACTTTTCGGCATTTTGAGGCGAAATTGTTCCTTTACGGGGGTATTGCAATTTTTTGCCATTTTGAGGCGAAATTGTTTCTTTGGGGGGGTATTGCAACTTTTGGCCATTTTGAAGCGAAATTGTTCCTTTGGGGGGGTATTGCAACTTTTCGGCATTTTGAGGCGAAATTGTTCCTTGGGGGGGTATTGCAACTTTTGGCCATTTTGAAGCGAAATTGTTCCTTTGGGGGGTGTATTGCAATTTTTAACCATTTTGAGGCGAAATTGTTCCTTGGGGGAGTATTGCAACTTTTGGCCATTTTAAAGTGAAATTGTTCCTTTCGGGGGGTATTGCAACTTTTCAGCATTTTTGCATTGAAATTGTTCCTTTGGGGGGGTATTGCAATTTTTTGCCATTTTGAGGCGAAATTGTTCCTTTTGGGGGGGTATTGCAACTTTTGGCCATTTTGAAGCGAAATTGTTCCTTTGGGGGGGTATTGCAATTTTTTGCCATTTTGAGGCGAAATTGTTCCTTTGGGGGGGTATTGCAACTTTTGGCCATATTGAAGCGAAATTGTTCCTTTGGGGGGTTTTTACAATTTTTGGCCATTTTGAGGCGAAATTGTTCCTTTCGGGGGGTATTGCAACTTTTCGGCATTTTGAGGCGAAATTGTTCCTTTGGGGGGGTATTGCAACTTTTGGCCATTTTGAAGCGAAATTGTTCCTTTGGGGGGGTATTGCAATTTTTTGCCATTTTGAGGCGAAATTGTTCCTTTGGGGGGGTATTGCAACTTTTGGCCATTTTAAAGCGAAATTGTTCCTTTGGGGGGGTATTGCAACTTTTCGGCATTTTGAGGCGAAATTGTTCCTTGGGGGGGTATTGCAACTTTTGGCCATTTTGAAGCGAAATTGTTCCTTTGGGGGGTGTTTTGCAATTTTTAACCATTTTGAGGCGAAATTGTTCCTTTGGGGGGTATTGCAACTTTTGGCCATTTTAAAGTGAAATTGTTCCTTTCGGGGGGTATTGCAACTTTTCAGCATTTTTGCATTGAAATTGTTCCTTTGGGGGGGTATTGCAATTTTTTGCCATTTTGAGGCGAAATTGTTCCTTTTGGGGGGGTATTGCAACTTTTGGCCATTTTGAAGCGAAATTGTTCCTTTGGGGGGGTATTGCAATTTTTTGCCATTTTGAGGCGAAATTGTTCCTTTGGGGGGGTATTGCAACTTTTGGCCATATTGAAGCGAAATTGTTCCTTTGGGGGTTTTTACAATTTTTGGCCATTTTGAGGCGAAATTGTTCCTTTCGGGGACTATTGCAACTTTTCGGCATTTTGAGGCGAAATTGTTCCTTGGGGGGGTATTGCAACTTTTGGCCATTTTGAAGCGAAATTGTTCCTTTGGGGGGTGTATTGCAATTTTTAACCATTTTGAGGCGAAATTGTTCCTTTGGGGGGGTATTGCAACTTTTGGCCATTTTAAAGTGAAATTGTTCCTTTCGGGGGGGTATTGCAACTTTTCAGCATTTTTGCATTGAAATTGTTCCTTTGGGGGGGTATTGCAACTTTTGGCCTTTTTGAGGCGAAATTGTTCCTTTGGGGGGGTATTGCAACTTTTGGCCATTTTGAGGCGAAATTGTTCCTTTGGGGGGGTATTGCAATTTTTTGCCATTTTGAGGCGAAATTGTTCCTTTGGGAGGGTATTGCAACTTTTGGCCATTTTGAAGCGAAATTGTTCCTTTGGGGGGTATTGCAACTTTTCGGCATTTTGAGGCGAAATTGTTCCTTGGGGGGGTATTGCAACTTTTGGCCATTTTGAAGCGAAATTGTTCCTTTCGGGGGGTATTGCAACTTTTGGCCATTTTGAAGCGAAATTGTTCCTTTCGGGGGGTATTGCAACTTTTGGCCATTTTGAAGCGAAATTGTTCCTTTGGGGGGTATTGCAATTTTTTTTTCATTTTGAGGCGAAATTGTTCCTTTGGGGGGGTATTGCAAATTTTGGCCATTTTGAAGCGAAATTGTTCCTTTGGGGGGGTATTGCAATTTTTTGCCATTTTGAGGCGAAATTGTTCCTTTGGGGGGTATTGCAACTTTTCGGCATTTTGAGGCGAAATTGTTCCTTTGGGGGGGTATTACAATTTTTTGCCATTTTGAGGTGAAATTGTTCCTTTGGGGGGTATTGCAACTTTTGGCCATTTTGAAGCGAAATTGTTCCTTTGGGGGGTATTGCATTTTTTTGCCATTTTGAGGCGAAATTGTTCCTTTGGGGGGTATTGCAACTTTTGGCCATTTTGAAGCGAAACTGTTCCTTTGGGGGGGTATTGCAATTTTTTGCCATTTTGAGGCGAAATTGTTCCTTTGGGGGGGTATTGCAACTTTTGGCCTTTTTGAGGCGAAATTGTTCCTTTGGGGGGGTATTGCAACTTTTGGCCATTTTGAAGCGAAATTGTTCCTTTGGGGGGGTATTGCAACTTTTCGGCATTTTGAGGCGAAATTGTTCCTTTGGGGGGGTATTGCAATTTTTTGCCATTTTGAGGCGAAATTGTTTCTTTGGGGGTGTATTGCAACTTTTGGCCATTTTGAAGCGAAATTGTTCCTTTGGGGGGGTATTGCAACTTTTCGGCATTTTGAGGCGAAATTGTTCCTTGGGGGGGTATTGCAATTTTTAACCATTTTGAGGCGAAATTGTTCCTTTGGGGGGGTATTGCAACTTTTGGCCATTTTAAAGTGAAATTGTTCCTTTCGGGGGGGTATTGCAACTTTTCAGCATTTTTGCATTGAAATTGTTCCTTTGGGGGGGTATTGCAACTTTTGGCCTTTTTGAGGCGAAATTGTTCCTTTGGGGGGGTATTGCAACTTTTGGCCATTTTGAGGCGAAATTGTTCCTTTGGGGGGGTATTGCAATTTTTTGCCATTTTGAGGCGAAATTGTTCCTTTGGGAGGGTATTGCAACTTTTGGCCATTTTGAAGCGAAATTGTTCCTTTGGGGGGTATTGCAACTTTTCGGCATTTTGAGGCGAAATTGTTCCTTGGGGGGGTATTGCAACTTTTGGCCATTTTGAAGCGAAATTGTTCCTTTCGGGGGGTATTGCAACTTTTGGCCATTTTGAAGCGAAATTGTTCCTTTCGGGGGGTATTGCAACTTTTGGCCATTTTGAAGCGAAATTGTTCCTTTGGGGGGTATTGCAATTTTTTTTTCATTTTGAGGCGAAATTGTTCCTTTGGGGGGGTATTGCAAATTTTGGCCATTTTGAAGCGAAATTGTTCCTTTGGGGGGGGTATTGCAATTTTTTGCCATTTTGAGGCGAAATTGTTCCTTTGGGGGGTATTGCAACTTTTCGGCATTTTGAGGCGAAATTGTTCCTTTGGGGGGGTATTACAATTTTTTGCCATTTTGAGGTGAAATTGTTCCTTTGGGGGGTATTGCAACTTTTGGCCATTTTGAAGCGAAATTGTTCCTTTGGGGGGTATTGCATTTTTTTGCCATTTTGAGGCGAAATTGTTCCTTTGGGGGGTATTGCAACTTTTGGCCATTTTGAAGCGAAATTGTTCCTTTGGGGGGGTATTGCAATTTTTTGCCATTTTGAGGCGAAATTGTTCCTTTGGGGGGGTATTGCAACTTTTGGCCTTTTTGAGGCGAAATTGTTCCTTTGGGGGGGTATTGCAACTTTTGGCCATTTTGAAGCGAAATTGTTCCTTTGGGGGGGTATTGCAACTTTTCGGCATTTTGAGGCGAAATTGTTCCTTTGGGGGGGTATTGCAATTTTTTGCCATTTTGAGGCGAAATTGTTTCTTTGGGGGTGTATTGCAACTTTTGGCCATTTTGAAGCGAAATTGTTCCTTTGGGGGGGTATTGCAACTTTTCGGCATTTTGAGGCGAAATTGTTCCTTGGGGGGGTATTGCAACTTTTGCCCATTTTGAAGCGAAATTGTTCCTTTGGGGGGTGTATTGCAATTTTTAACCATTTTGAGGCGAAATTGTTCCTTTGGGGGGGTATTGCAACTTTTGGCCATTTTAAAGTGAAATTGTTCCTTTCGGGGGGTATTGCAACTTTTCAGCATTTTTGCATTGAAATTGTTCCTTTGGGGGGGTATTGCAATTTTTCGCCATTTTGAAGCGAAATTGTTCCTTTGGGGGGGTATTGCAATTTTTTGCCATTTTGAGGCGAAATTATTCCTTTGGGGGGGTATTGCAACTTTTGGCCATATTGTAGCGAAATTGTTCCTTTGGGGGGTTTTTACAATTTTTGGCCATTTTGAGGCGAAATTGTTCCTTTCGGGGGGTATTGCAACTTTTCGGCATTTTGAGGCGAAATTGTTCCTTTGGGGGGGTATTGCAACTTTTGGCCATTTTGAGGCGAAATTGTTCCTTTGGGGGGGTATTGCAACTTTTCGGCATTCTGAGGCGAAATTGTTCCTTTGGGGGGGTATTGCAATTTTTTTCCATTTTGAGGCGAAATTGTTCCTTTGGGGGGGTATTGCAACTTTTGGCCATTTTGAAGCGAAATTGTTCCTTTGGGGGAGTATTGCAATTTTTTGCCTTTTTGAGGCGAAATTGTTCCTTTGGGGGGGTATTGCAACTTTTCGGCATTTTGAGGCGAAATTGTTCCTTTGGGGGGGTATTGCAACTTTTGGCCATTTTGAAGCGAAATTGTTCCTTTGGGGGGGTATTGCAACTTTTCGGCATTTTGAGGCGAAATTGTTCCTTGGGGGGGTATTGCAACTTTTGGCCATTTTGAAGCGAAATTGTTCCTTTGGGGGGTGTATTGCAATTTTTAACCATTTTGAGGCGAAATTGTTCCTTGGGGGGGTATTGCAACTTTTGGCCATTTTAAAGTGAAATTGTTCCTTTCGGGGGGTATTGCAACTTTTCAGCATTTTGCATTGAAATTGTTCCAACTTTTCGGCATTCTGAGGCGAAATTGTTCCTTTGGGGGGGTATTGCAATTTTTTTCCATTTTGAGGCGAAATTGTTCCTTTGGGGGGGTATTGCAACTTTTGGCCTTTTTGAAGCGAAATTGTTCCTTTGGGGGAGTATTGCAATTTTTTGCCTTTTTGAGGCGAAATTGTTCCTTTGGGGGGGTATTGCAACTTTTCGGCATTTTGAGGCGAAATTGTTCCTTTACGGGGGTATTGCAATTTTTTGCCATTTTGAGGCGAAATTGTTCCTTTGGGGGGGTATTGCAACTTTTGGCCATATTGAAGCGAAATTGTTCCTTTGGGGGGTTTTTACAATTTTTGGCCATTTTGAGGCGAAATTGTTCCTTTCGGGGGGTATTGCAACTTTTCGGCATTTTGAGGCGAAATTGTTCCTTTGGGGGGGTATTGCAACTTTTGGCCATTTTGAAGCGAAATTGTTCCTTTGGGGGGGTATTGCAATTTTTTGCCATTTTGAGGCGAAATTGTTCCTTTGGGGGGGTATTGCAACTTTTGGCCATTTTGAAGCGAAATTGTTCCTTTGGGGGGGTATTGCAACTTTTCGGCATTTTGAGGCGAAATTGTTCCTTGGGGGGGTATTGCAACTTTTGGCCATTTTGAAGCGAAATTGTTCCTTTGGGGGGTGTTTTGCAATTTTTAACCATTTTGAGGCGAAATTGTTCCTTTGGGGGGGTATTGCAACTTTTGGCCATTTTAAAGTGAAATTGTTCCTTTCGGGGGGTATTGCAACTTTTGGCCATTTTAAAGTGAAATTGTTCCTTTGGGGGGGTATTGCAATTTTTTGCCATTTTGAGGCGAAATTGTTCCTTTTGGGGGGGTATTGCAACTTTTGGCCATTTTGAAGCGAAATTGTTCCTTTGGGGGGGTATTGCAATTTTTTGCCATTTTGAGGCGAAATTGTTCCTTTGGGGGGGTATTGCAACTTTTGGCCATATTGAAGCGAAATTGTTCCTTTGGGGGTTTTTACAATTTTTGGCCATTTTGAGGCGAAATTGTTCCTTTCGGGGACTATTGCAACTTTTCGGCATTTTGAGGCGAAATTGTTCCTGGGGGGGTATTGCAACTTTTGGCCATTTTGAAGCGAAATTGTTCCTTTGGGGGGTGTATTGCAATTTTTAACCATTTTGAGGCGAAATTGTTCCTTTGGGGGGGTATTGCAACTTTTGGCCATTTTAAAGTGAAATTGTTCCTTTCGGGGGGTATTGCAACTTTTCAGCATTTTTGCATTGAAATTGTTCCTTTGGGGGGGTATTGCAACTTTTGGCCTTTTTGAGGCGAAATTGTTCCTTTGGGGGGGTATTGCAACTTTTGGCCATTTTGAGGCGAAATTGTTCCTTTGGGGGGGTATTGCAATTTTTTGCCATTTTGAGGCGAAATTGTTCCTTTGGGAGGGTATTGCAACTTTTGGCCATTTTGAAGCGAAATTGTTCCTTTGGGGGGTATTGCAACTTTTCGGCATTTTGAGGCGAAATTGTTCCTTGGGGGGGTATTGCAACTTTTGGCCATTTTGAAGCGAAATTGTTCCTTTCGGGGGGTATTGCAACTTTTGGCCATTTTGAAGCGAAATTGTTCCTTTCGGGGGGTATTGCAACTTTTGGCCATTTTGAAGCGAAATTGTTCCTTTGGGGGGTATTGCATTTTTTGCCATTTTGAAGCGAAATTGTTCCTTTGGGGGGGTATTGCAACTTTTCGGCATTTTGAGGCGAAATTGTTCCTTTGGGGGGTATTGCAATTTTTTTTCATTTTGAGGCGAAATTGTTCCTTTGGGGGGGTATTGCAACTTTTGGCCATTTTGAAGCGAAATTGTTCCTTTGGGGGGTATTGCAATTTTTTTTTCATTTTGAGGCGAAATTGTTCCTTTGGGGGGGGTATTGCAAATTTTGGCCATTTTGAAGCGAAATTGTTCCTTTGGGGGGGTATTGCAATTTTTTTCCATTTTGAGGCGAAATTGTTCCTTTGGGGGGGTATTGCAACTTTTGGCCATTTTGAAGCGAAATTGTTCCTTTGGGGGAGTATTGCAATTTTTTGCCTTTTTGAGGCGAAATTGTTCCTTTGGGGGGGTATTGCAACTTTTCGGCATTTTGAGGCGAAATTGTTCCTTTGGGGGGGTATTGCAACTTTTGGCCATTTTGAAGCGAAATTGTTCCTTTGGGGGGGTATTGCAACTTTTCGGCATTTTGAGGCGAAATTGTTCCTTGGGGGGGTATTGCAACTTTTGGCCATTTTGAAGCGAAATTGTTCCTTTGGGGGGTGTATTGCAATTTTTAACCATTTTGAGGCGAAATTGTTCCTTGGGGGGGTATTGCAACTTTTGGCCATTTTAAAGTGAAATTGTTCCTTTCGGGGGGTATTGCAACTTTTCAGCATTTTGCATTGAAATTGTTCCAACTTTTCGGCATTCTGAGGCGAAATTGTTCCTTTGGGGGGGTATTGCAATTTTTTTCCATTTTGAGGCGAAATTGTTCCTTTGGGGGGGTATTGCAACTTTTGGCCTTTTTGAAGCGAAATTGTTCCTTTGGGGGAGTATTGCAATTTTTTGCCTTTTTGAGGCGAAATTGTTCCTTTGGGGGGGTATTGCAACTTTTCGGCATTTTGAGGCGAAATTGTTCCTTTACGGGGGTATTGCAATTTTTTGCCATTTTGAGGCGAAATTGTTCCTTTGGGGGGGTATTGCAACTTTTGGCCATATTGAAGCGAAATTGTTCCTTTGGGGGGTTTTTACAATTTTTGGCCATTTTGAGGCGAAATTGTTCCTTTCGGGGGGTATTGCAACTTTTCGGCATTTTGAGGCGAAATTGTTCCTTTGGGGGGGTATTGCAACTTTTGGCCATTTTGAAGCGAAATTGTTCCTTTGGGGGGGTATTGCAATTTTTTGCCATTTTGAGGCGAAATTGTTCCTTTGGGGGGGTATTGCAACTTTTGGCCATTTTGAAGCGAAATTGTTCCTTTGGGGGGGTATTGCAACTTTTCGGCATTTTGAGGCGAAATTGTTCCTTGGGGGGGTATTGCAACTTTTGGCCATTTTGAAGCGAAATTGTTCCTTTGGGGGGTGTTTTGCAATTTTTAACCATTTTGAGGCGAAATTGTTCCTTTGGGGGGGTATTGCAACTTTTGGCCATTTTAAAGTGAAATTGTTCCTTTCGGGGGGTATTGCAACTTTTGGCCATTTTAAAGTGAAATTGTTCCTTTGGGGGGGTATTGCAATTTTTTGCCATTTTGAGGCGAAATTGTTCCTTTTGGGGGGGTATTGCAACTTTTGGCCATTTTGAAGCGAAATTGTTCTTTTGGGGGGGTATTGCAATTTTTTGCCATTTTGAGGCGAAATTGTTCCTTTGGGGGGGTATTGCAACTTTTGGCCATATTGAAGCGAAATTGTTCCTTTGGGGGTTTTTACAATTTTTGGCCATTTTGAGGCGAAATTGTTCCTTTCGGGGACTATTGCAACTTTTCGGCATTTTGAGGCGAAATTGTTCCTTGGGGGGGTATTGCAACTTTTGGCCATTTTGAAGCGAAATTGTTCCTTTGGGGGGTGTATTGCAATTTTTAACCATTTTGAGGCGAAATTGTTCCTTTGGGGGGGTATTGCAACTTTTGGCCATTTTAAAGTGAAATTGTTCCTTTCGGGGGGTATTGCAACTTTTCAGCATTTTTGCATTGAAATTGTTCCTTTGGGGGGGTATTGCAACTTTTGGCCTTTTTGAGGCGAAATTGTTCCTTTGGGGGGGTATTGCAACTTTTGGCCATTTTGAGGCGAAATTGTTCCTTTGGGGGGGTATTGCAATTTTTTGCCATTTTGAGGCGAAATTGTTCCTTTGGGAGGGTATTGCAACTTTTGGCCATTTTGAAGCGAAATTGTTCCTTTGGGGGGTATTGCAACTTTTCGGCATTTTGAGGCGAAATTGTTCCTTGGGGGGGTATTGCAACTTTTGGCCATTTTGAAGCGAAATTGTTCCTTTCGGGGGGTATTGCAACTTTTGGCCATTTTGAAGCGAAATTGTTCCTTTCGGGGGGTATTGCAACTTTTGGCCATTTTGAAGCGAAATTGTTCCTTTGGGGGGTATTGCATTTTTTGCCATTTTGAAGCGAAATTGTTCCTTTGGGGGGGTATTGCAACTTTTCGGCATTTTGAGGCGAAATTGTTCCTTTGGGGGGTATTGCAATTTTTTTTCATTTTGAGGCGAAATTGTTCCTTTGGGGGGGTATTGCAACTTTTGGCCATTTTGAAGCGAAATTGTTCCTTTGGGGGGTATTGCAATTTTTTTTTCATTTTGAGGCGAAATTGTTCCTTTGGGGGGGGGTATTGCAAATTTTGGCCATTTTGAAGCGAAATTGTTCCTTTGGGGGGGTATTGCAATTTTTTGCCATTTTGAGGCGAAATTGTTCCTTTGGGGGGTATTACAATTTTTTGCCATTTTGAGGCGAAATTGTTTCTTTGGGGGGGTATTGCAACTTTTGGCCATTTTGAAGCGAAATTGTTCCTTTGGGGGGGTATTGCAACTTTTCGGCATTTTGAGGCGAAATTGTTCCTTGGGGGGGTATTGCAACTTTTGGCCATTTTGAAGCGAAATTGTTCCTTTGGGGGGTGTATTGCAATTTTTAACCATTTTGAGGCGAAATTGTTCCTTGGGGGGGTATTGCAACTTTTGGCCATTTTAAAGTGAAATTGTTCCTTTCGGGGGGTATTGCAACTTTTCAGCATTTTTGCATTGAAATTGTTCCTTTGGGGGGGTATTGCAATTTTTTGCCATTTTGAGGCGAAATTGTTCCTTTTGGGGGGGTATTGCAACTTTTGGCCATTTTGAAGCGAAATTGTTCCTTTGGGGGGGTATTGCAATTTTTTGCCATTTTGAGGCGAAATTGTTCCTTTGGGGGGGTATTGCAACTTTTGGCCATATTGAAGCGAAATTGTTCCTTTGGGGGGTTTTTACAATTTTTGGCCATTTTGAGGCGAAATTGTTCCTTTCGGGGGGTATTGCAACTTTTCGGCATTTTGAGGCGAAATTGTTCCTTTGGGGGGGGTATTGCAACTTTTGGCCATTTTGAAGCGAAATTGTTCCTTTGGGGGGGTATTGCAATTTTTTGCCATTTTGAGGCGAAATTGTTCCTTTGGGGGGGTATTGCAACTTTTGGCCATTTTGAAGCGAAATTGTTCCTTTGGGGGGGTATTGCAACTTTTCGGCATTTTGAGGCGAAATTGTTCCTTGGGGGGGTATTGCAACTTTTGGCCATTTTGAAGCGAAATTGTTCCTTTGGGGGGTGTTTTGCAATTTTTAACCATTTTGAGGCGAAATTGTTCCTTTGGGGGGTATTGCAACTTTTGGCCATTTTAAAGTGAAATTGTTCCTTTCGGGGGGTATTGCAACTTTTCAGCATTTTTGCATTGAAATTGTTCCTTTGGGGGGGTATTGCAATTTTTTGCCATTTTGAGGCGAAATTGTTCCTTTTGGGGGGGTATTGCAACTTTTGGCCATTTTGAAGCGAAATTGTTCCTTTGGGGGGGTATTGCAATTTTTTGCCATTTTGAGGCGAAATTGTTCCTTTGGGGGGGTATTGCAACTTTTGGCCATATTGAAGCGAAATTGTTCCTTTGGGGGTTTTTACAATTTTTGGCCATTTTGAGGCGAAATTGTTCCTTTCGGGGACTATTGCAACTTTTCGGCATTTTGAGGCGAAATTGTTCCTTGGGGGGGTATTGCAACTTTTGGCCATTTTGAAGCGAAATTGTTCCTTTGGGGGGTGTATTGCAATTTTTAACCATTTTGAGGCGAAATTGTTCCTTTGGGGGGGTATTGCAACTTTTGGCCATTTTAAAGTGAAATTGTTCCTTTCGGGGGGTATTGCAACTTTTCAGCATTTTTGCATTGAAATTGTTCCTTTGGGGGGGTATTGCAACTTTTGGCCTTTTTGAGGCGAAATTGTTCCTTTGGGGGGGTATTGCAACTTTTGGCCATTTTGAGGCGAAATTGTTCCTTTGGGGGGGTATTGCAATTTTTTGCCATTTTGAGGCGAAATTGTTCCTTTGGGAGGGTATTGCAACTTTTGGCCATTTTGAAGCGAAATTGTTCCTTTGGGGGGTATTGCAACTTTTCGGCATTTTGAGGCGAAATTGTTCCTTGGGGGGGTATTGCAACTTTTGGCCATTTTGAAGCGAAATTGTTCCTTTCGGGGGGTATTGCAACTTTTGGCCATTTTGAAGCGAAATTGTTCCTTTCGGGGGGTATTGCAACTTTTGGCCATTTTGAAGCGAAATTGTTCCTTTGGGGGGTATTGCAATTTTTTTTTCATTTTGAGGCGAAATTGTTCCTTTGGGGGGGTATTGCAAATTTTGGCCATTTTGAAGCGAAATTGTTCCTTTGGGGGGGTATTGCAATTTTTTGCCATTTTGAGGCGAAATTGTTCCTTTGGGGGGTATTGCAACTTTTCGGCATTTTGAGGCGAAATTGTTCCTTTGGGGGGGTATTACAATTTTTTGCCATTTTGAGGTGAAATTGTTCCTTTGGGGGGTATTGCAACTTTTGGCCATTTTGAAGCGAAATTGTTCCTTTGGGGGGTATTGCATTTTTTTGCCATTTTGAGGCGAAATTGTTCCTTTGGGGGGTATTGCAACTTTTGGCCATTTTGAAGCGAAATTGTTCCTTTGGGGGGGTATTGCAATTTTTTGCCATTTTGAGGCGAAATTGTTCCTTTGGGGGGATATTGCAACTTTTGGCCTTTTTGAGGCGAAATTGTTCCTTTGGGGGGGTATTGCAACTTTTGGCCATTTTGAAGCGAAATTGTTCCTTTGGGGGGGTATTGCAACTTTTCGGCATTTTGAGGCGAAATTGTTCCTTTGGGGGGGTATTGCAATTTTTTGCCATTTTGAGGCGAAATTGTTTCTTTGGGGGTGTATTGCAACTTTTGGCCATTTTGAAGCGAAATTGTTCCTTTGGGGGGGTATTGCAACTTTTCGGCATTTTGAGGCGAAATTGTTCCTTGGGGGGGTATTGCAACTTTTGGCCATTTTGAAGCGAAATTGTTCCTTTGGGGGGTGTATTGCAATTTTTAACCATTTTGAGGCGAAATTGTTCCTTTGGGGGGGTATTGCAACTTTTGGCCATTTTAAAGTGAAATTGTTCCTTTCGGGGGGTATTGCAACTTTTCAGCATTTTTGCATTGAAATTGTTCCTTTGGGGGGGTATTGCAATTTTTTGCCATTTTGAAGCGAAATTGTTCCTTTGGGGGGGTATTGCAATTTTTTGCCATTTTGAGGCGAAATTATTCCTTTGGGGGGGTATTGCAACTTTTGGCCATATTGTAGCGAAATTGTTCCTTTGGGGGGTTTTTACAATTTTTGGCCATTTTGAGGCGAAATTGTTCCTTTCGGGGGGTATTGCAACTTTTCGGCATTTTGAGGCGAAATTGTTCCTTTGGGGGGGTATTGCAACTTTTGGCCATTTTGAAGCGAAATTGTTCCTTTGGGGGGGTATTGCAACTTTTCGGCATTCTGAGGCGAAATTGTTCCTTTGGGGGGGTATTGCAATTTTTTTCCATTTTGAGGCGAAATTGTTCCTTTGGGGGGGTATTGCAACTTTTGGCCATTTTGAAGCGAAATTGTTCCTTTGGGGGAGTATTGCAATTTTTTGCCTTTTTGAGGCGAAATTGTTCCTTTGGGGGGGTATTGCAACTTTTCGGCATTTTGAGGCGAAATTGTTCCTTTACGGGGGTATTGCAATTTTTTGCCATTTTGAGGCGAAATTGTTTCTTTGGGGGGGTATTGCAACTTTTGGCCATTTTGAAGCGAAATTGTTCCTTTGGGGGGGTATTGCAACTTTTCGGCATTTTGAGGCGAAATTGTTCCTTGGGGGGGTATTGCAACTTTTGGCCATTTTGAAGCGAAATTGTTCCTTTGGGGGGTGTTTTGCAATTTTTAACCATTTTGAGGCGAAATTGTTCCTTTGGGGGGGTATTGCAACTTTTGGCCATTTTAAAGTGAAATTGTACCTTTCGGGGGGTATTGCAACTTTTCAGCATTTTGCATTGAAATTGTTCCAACTTTTCGGCATTCTGAGGCGAAATTGTTCCTTTGGGGGGGTATTGCAATTTTTTTCCATTTTGAGGCGAAATTGTTCCTTTGGGGGGGTATTGCAACTTTTGGCCTTTTTGAAGCGAAATTGTTCCTTTGGGGGAGTATTGCAATTTTTTGCCTTTTTGAGGCGAAATTGTTCCTTTGGGGGGGTATTGCAACTTTTCGGCATTTTGAGGCGAAATTGTTCCTTTACGGGGGTATTGCAATTTTTTGCCATTTTGAGGCGAAATTGTTCCTTTGGGGGGGTATTGCAACTTTTGGCCATATTGAAGCGAAATTGTTCCTTTGGGGGGTTTTTACAATTTTTGGCCATTTTGAGGCGAAATTGTTCCTTTCGGGGGGTATTGCAACTTTTCGGCATTTTGAGGCGAAATTGTTCCTTTGGGGGGGTATTGCAACTTTTGGCCATTTTGAAGCGAAATTGTTCCTTTGGGGGGTATTGCAATTTTTTGCCATTTTGAGGCGAAATTGTTCCTTTGGGGGGGTATTGCAACTTTTGGCCATTTTGAAGCGAAATTGTTCCTTTGGGGGGGTATTGCAACTTTTCGGCATTTTGAGGCGAAATTGTTCCTTGGGGGGGTATTGCAACTTTTGGCCATTTTGAAGCGAAATTGTTCCTTTGGGGGGTGTTTTGCAATTTTTAACCATTTTGAGGCGAAATTGTTCCTTTGGGGGGGGAATTGCAACTTTTGGCCATTTTAAAGTGAAATTGTACCTTTCGGGGGGTATTGCAACTTTTCAGCATTTTTGCATTGAAATTGTTCCTTTGGGGGGGTATTGCAATTTTTTGCCATTTTGAGGCGAAATTGTTCCTTTTGGGGGGGTATTGCAACTTTTGGCCATTTTGAAGCGAAATTGTTCCTTTGGGGGGGTATTGCAATTTTTTGCCATTTTGAGGCGAAATTGTTCCTTTGGGGGGGTATTGCAACTTTTGGCCATATTGAAGCGAAATTGTTCCTTTGGGGGTTTTTACAATTTTTGGCCATTTTGAGGCGAAATTGTTCCTTTCGGGGACTATTGCAACTTTTCGGCATTTTGAGGCGAAATTGTTCCTTGGGGGGGTATTGCAACTTTTGGCCATTTTGAAGCGAAATTGTTCCTTTGGGGGGTGTATTGCAATTTTTAACCATTTTGAGGCGAAATTGTTCCTTTGGGGGGGTATTGCAACTTTTGGCCATTTTAAAGTGAAATTGTTCCTTTCGGGGGGTATTGCAACTTTTCAGCATTTTTGCATTGAAATTGTTCCTTTGGGGGGGTATTGCAACTTTTGGCCTTTTTGAGGCGAAATTGTTCCTTTGGGGGGGTATTGCAACTTTTGGCCATTTTGAGGCGAAATTGTTCCTTTGGGGGGGTATTGCAATTTTTTGCCATTTTGAGGCGAAATTGTTCCTTTGGGAGGGTATTGCAACTTTTGGCCATTTTGAAGCGAAATTGTTCCTTTGGGGGGTATTGCAACTTTTCGGCATTTTGAGGCGAAATTGTTCCTTGGGGGGGTATTGCAACTTTTGGCCATTTTGAAGCGAAATTGTTCCTTTCGGGGGGTATTGCAACTTTTGGCCATTTTGAAGCGAAATTGTTCCTTTCGGGGGGTATTGCAACTTTTGGCCATTTTGAAGCGAAATTGTTCCTTTGGGGGGTATTGCATTTTTTGCCATTTTGAAGCGAAATTGTTCCTTTGGGGGGGTATTGCAACTTTTCGGCATTTTGAGGCGAAATTGTTCCTTTGGGGGGTATTGCAATTTTTTTTCATTTTGAGGCGAAATTGTTCCTTTGGGGGGGTATTGCAACTTTTGGCCATTTTGAAGCGAAATTGTTCCTTTGGGGGGTATTGCAATTTTTTTTTCATTTTGAGGCGAAATTGTTCCTTTGGGGGGGTATTGCAAATTTTGGCCATTTTGAAGCGAAATTGTTCCTTTGGGGTGTATTGCAATTTTTTGCCATTTTGAGGCGAAATTGTTCCTTTGGGGGGTATTACAATTTTTTGCCATTTTGAGGTGAAATTGTTCCTTTGGGGGGTATTGCAACTTTTGGCCATTTTGAAGCGAAATTGTTCCTTTGGGGGGTATTGCATTTTTTTGCCATTTTGAGGCGAAATTGTTCCTTTGGGGGGGTATTGCAACTTTTGGCCATTTTGAAGCGAAATTGTTCCTTTGGGGGGGTATTGCAATTTTTTGCCATTTTGAGGCGAAATTGTTCCTTTGGGGGGTTATTGCAACTTTTGGCCTTTTTGAGGCGAAATTGTTCCTTTGGGGGGGTATTGCAACTTTTGGCCATTTTGAAGCGAAATTGTTCCTTTGGGGGGGTATTGCAACTTTTCGGCATTTTGAGGCGAAATTGTTCCTTTGGGGGGGTATTGCAATTTTTTGCCATTTTGAGGCGAAATTGTTTCTTTGGGGGTGTATTGCAACTTTTGGCCATTTTGAAGCGAAATTGTTCCTTTGAGGGGGTATTGCAACTTTTCGGCATTTTGAGGCGAAATTGTTCCTTGGGGGGGTATTGCAACTTTTGGCCATTTTGAAGCGAAATTGTTCCTTTGGGGGGTGTATTGCAATTTTTAACCATTTTGAGGCGAAATTGTTCCTTTGGGGGGGGTATTGCAACTTTTGGCCATTTTAAAGTGAAATTGTTCCTTTCGGGGGGTATTGCAACTTTTCAGCATTTTTGCATTGAAATTGTTCCTTTGGGGGGGTATTGCAATTTTTTGCCATTTTGAAGCGAAATTGTTCCTTTGGGGGGGTATTGCAATTTTTTGCCATTTTGAGGCGAAATTGTTCCTTTGGGGGGGTATTGCAACTTTTGGCCATATTGTAGCGAAATTGTTCCTTTGGGGGGTTTTTACAATTTTTGGCCATTTTGAAGCGAAATTGTTCCTTTCGGGGGGTATTGCAACTTTTCGGCATTTTGAGGCGAAATTGTTCCTTTGGGGGGGTATTGCAACTTTTGGCCATTTTGAGGCGAAATTGTTCCTTTGGGGGGTATTGCAACTTTTCGGCATTCTGAGGCGAAATTGTTCCTTTGGGGGGGTATTGCAATTTTTTTCCATTTTGAGGCGAAATTGTTCCTTTGGGGGGGTATTGCAACTTTTGGCCATTTTGAAGCGAAATTGTTCCTTTGGGGGGGTATTGCAACTTTTGGCCTTTTTGAGGCGAAATTGTTCCTTTGGGGGGGTATTGCAACTTTTGGCCATTTTGAGGCGAAATTGTTCCTTTGGGGGGGTATTGCAATTTTTTGCCATTTTGAGGCGAAATTGTTCCTTTGGGAGGGTATTGCAACTTTTGGCCATTTTGAAGCGAAATTGTTCCTTTGGGGGGTATTGCAACTTTTCGGCATTTTGAGGCGAAATTGTTCCTTGGGGGGGTATTGCAACTTTTGGCCATTTTGAAGCGAAATTGTTCCTTTCGGGGGGTATTGCAACTTTTGGCCATTTTGAAGCGAAATTGTTCCTTTGGGGGGTATTGCATTTTTTGCCATTTTGAAGCGAAATTGTTCCTTTGGGGGGGTATTGCAACTTTTCGGCATTTTGAGGCGAAATTGTTCCTTTGGGGGGTATTGCAATTTTTTTTCATTTTGAGGCGAAATTGTTCCTTTGGGGGGGGTATTGCAAATTTTGGCCATTTTGAAGCGAAATTGTTCCTTTGGGGGGGTATTGCAATTTTTTGCCATTTTGAGGCGAAATTGTTCCTTTGGGGGGTATTACAATTTTTTGCCATTTTGAGGTGAAATTGTTCCTTTGGGGGGTATTGCAACTTTTGGCCATTTTGAAGCGATATTGTTCCTTTGGGGGGTATTGCATTTTTTTGCCATTTTGAGGCGAAATTGTTCCTTTGGGGGGGTATTGCAACTTTTGGCCATTTTGAAGCGAAATTGTTCCTTTGGGGGGGTATTGCAATTTTTTGCCATTTTGAGGCGAAATTGTTCCTTTGGGGGGTTATTGCAACTTTTGGCCTTTTTGAGGCGAAATTGTTCCTTTGGGGGGGTATTGCAACTTTTGGCCATTTTGAAGCGAAATTGTTCCTTTGGGGGGGTATTGCAACTTTTCGGCATTTTGAGGCGAAATTGTTCCTTTGGGGGGGTATTGCAATTTTTTGCCATTTTGAGGCGAAATTGTTTCTTTGGGGGTGTATTGCAACTTTTGGCCATTTTGAAGCGAAATTGTTCCTTTGGGGGGGGTATTGCAACTTTTCGGCATTTTGAGGCGAAATTGTTCCTTGGGGGGGTATTGCAACTTTTGGCCATTTTGAAGCGAAATTGTTCCTTTGGGGGGTGTATTGCAATTTTTAACCATTTTGAGGCGAAATTGTTCCTTTGGGGGGGTATTGCAACTTTTGGCCATTTTAAAGTGAAATTGTTTCTTTCGGGGGGTATTGCAACTTTTCAGCATTTTTGCATTGAAATTGTTCCTTTGGGGGGGTATTGCAATTTTTTGCCATTTTGAAGCGAAATTGTTCCTTTGGGGGGGTATTGCAATTTTTTGCCATTTTGAGGCGAAATTGTTCCTTTGGGGGGGTATTGCAACTTTTGGCCATATTGTAGCGAAATTGTTCCTTTGGGGGGTTTTTACAATTTTTGGCCATTTTGAAGCGAAATTGTTCCTTTCGGGGGGTATTGCAACTTTTCGGCATTTTGAGGCGAAATTGTTCCTTTGGGGGGGTATTGCAACTTTTGGCCATTTTGAAGCGAAATTGTTCCTTTGGGGGGGTATTGCAATTTTTTGCCTTTTTGAGGCGAAATTGTTCCTTTGGGGGGGTATTGCAACTTTTCGGCATTTTGAGGCGAAATTGTTCCTTTGGGGGGGTATTGCAATTTTTTGCCATTTTGAGGCGAAATTGTTTCTTTGGGGGGTATTGCAACTTTTGGCCATTTTGAAGCAAAATTGTTCCTTTGGGGGGGTATTGCAATTTTTTGCCATTTTGAGGCGAAATTGTTCCTTTGGGGGGGTATTGCAACTTTTGGCCATTTTGAAGCGAAATTGTTCCTTTGGGGGGGTATTGCAACTTTTCGGCATTTTGAGGCGAAATTGTTCCTTGGGGGGGTATTGCAACTTTTGGCCATTTTGAAGCGAAATTGTTCCTTTGGGGGGTGTTTTGCAATTTTTAACCATTTTGAGGCGAAATTGTTCCTTTGGGGGGGTATTGCAACTTTTGGCCATTTTAAAGTGAAATTGTTCCTTTCGGGGGGTATTGCAACTTTTCAGCATTTTTGCATTGAAATTGTTCCTTTGGGGGGGTATTGCAATTTTTTGCCATTTTGAGGCGAAATTGTTCCTTTTGGGGGGGTATTGCAACTTTTGGCCATTTTGAAGCGAAATTGTTCCTTTGGGGGGGTATTGCAATTTTTTGCCATTTTGAGGCGAAATTGTTCCTTTGGGGGGGTATTGCAACTTTTGGCCATATTGAAGCGAAATTGTTCCTTTGGGGGTTTTTACAATTTTTGGCCATTTTGAGGCGAAATTGTTCCTTTCGGGGACTATTGCAACTTTTCGGCATTTTGAGGCGAAATTGTTCCTTGGGGGGGTATTGCAACTTTTGGCCATTTTGAAGCGAAATTGTTCCTTTGGGGGGTGTATTGCAATTTTTAACAATTTTGAGGCGAAATTGTTCCTTTGGGGGGGTATTGCAACTTTTGGCCATTTTAAAGTGAAATTGTTCCTTTCGGGGGGTATTGCAACTTTTCAGCATTTTTGCATTGAAATTGTTCCTTTGGGGGGGTATTGCAACTTTTGGCCTTTTTGAGGCGAAATTGTTCCTTTGGGGGGGTATTGCAACTTTTGGCCATTTTGAGGCGAAATTGTTCCTTTGGGGGGGTATTGCAATTTTTTGCCATTTTGAGGCGAAATTGTTCCTTTGGGAGGGTATTGCAACTTTTGGCCATTTTGAAGCGAAATTGTTCCTTTGGGGGTATTGCAACTTTTCGGCATTTTGAGGCGAAATTGTTCCTTGGGGGGGTATTGCAACTTTTGGCCATTTTGAAGCGAAATTGTTCCTTTCGGGGGGTATTGCAACTTTTGGCCATTTTGAAGCGAAATTGTTCCTTTCGGGGGGTATTGCAACTTTTGGCCATTTTGAAGCGAAATTGTTCCTTTGGGGGGTATTGCAATTTTTTTTTCATTTTGAGGCGAAATTGTTCCTTTGGGGGGGTATTGCAAATTTTGGCCATTTTGAAGCGAAATTGTTCCTTTGGGGGGGGTATTGCAATTTTTTGCCATTTTGAGGCGAAATTGTTCCTTTGGGGGGTATTGCAACTTTTCGGCATTTTGAGGCGAAATTGTTCCTTTGGGGGGGTATTACAATTTTTTGCCATTTTGAGGTGAAATTGTTCCTTTGGGGGGTATTGCAACTTTTGGCCATTTTGAAGCGAAATTGTTCCTTTGGGGGGTATTGCATTTTTTTGCCATTTTGAGGCGAAATTGTTCCTTTGGGGGGTATTGCAACTTTTGGCCTTTTTGAGGCGAAATTGTTCCTTTGGGGGGGTATTGCAACTTTTGGCCATTTTGAAGCGAAATTGTTCCTTTGGGGGGGTATTGCAACTTTTCGGCATTTTGAGGCGAAATTGTTCCTTTGGGGGGGTATTGCAATTTTTTGCCATTTTGAGGCGAAATTGTTTCTTTGGGGGTGTATTGCAACTTTTGGCCATTTTGAAGCGAAATTGTTCCTTTGGGGGGGTATTGCAACTTTTCGGCATTTTGAGGCGAAATTGTTCCTTGGGGGGGTATTGCAACTTTTGGCCATTTTGAAGCGAAATTGTTCCTTTGGGGGGTGTATTGCAATTTTTAACCATTTTGAGGCGAAATTGTTCCTTTGGGGGGGTATTGCAACTTTTGGCCATTTTAAAGTGAAATTGTTCCTTTCGGGGGGTATTGCAACTTTTCAGCATTTTTGCATTGAAATTGTTCCTTTGGGGGGGTTTTGCAATTTTTTGCCATTTTGAAGCGAAATTGTTCCTTTGGGGGGGTATTGCAATTTTTTGCCATTTTGAGGCGAAATTATTCCTTTGGGGGGGTATTGCAACTTTTGGCCATATTGTAGCGAAATTGTTCCTTTGGGGGGTTTTTACAATTTTTGGCCATTTTGAGGCGAAATTGTTCCTTTCGGGGGGTATTGCAACTTTTCGGCATTTTGAGGCGAAATTGTTCCTTTGGGGGGGTATTGCAACTTTTGGCCATTTTGAAGCGAAATTGTTCCTTTGGGGGGGTATTGCAACTTTTCGGCATTCTGAGGCGAAATTGTTCCTTTGGGGGGGTATTGCAATTTTTTTCCATTTTGAGGCGAAATTGTTCCTTTGGGGGGGTATTGCAACTTTTGGCCATTTTGAAGCGAAATTGTTCCTTTGGGGGAGTATTGCAATTTTTTGCCTTTTTGAGGCGAAATTGTTCATTTACGGGGGTATTGCAATTTTTTGCCATTTTGAGGCGAAATTGTTTCTTTGGGGGGGTATTGCAACTTTTGGCCATTTTGAAGCGAAATTGTTCCTTTGGGGGGGTATTGCAACTTTTCGGCATTTTGAGGCGAAATTGTTCCTTGGGGGGGTATTGCAACTTTTGGCCATTTTGAAGCGAAATTGTTCCTTTGGGGGGTGTATTGCAATTTTTAACCATTTTGAGGCGAAATTGTTCCTTGGGGGGGTATTGCAACTTTTGGCCATTTTAAAGTGAAATTGTTCCTTTCGGGGGGTATTGCAACTTTTCAGCATTTTGCATTGAAATTGTTCCAACTTTTCGGCATTCTGAGGCGAAATTGTTCCTTTGGGGGGGTATTGAAATTTTTTTCCATTTTGAGGCGAAATTGTTCCTTTGGGGGGGTATTGCAACTTTTGGCCTTTTTGAAGCGAAATTGTTCCTTTGGGGGAGTATTGCAATTTTTTGCCTTTTTGAGGCGAAATTGTTAATTTGGGGGGGTATTGCAACTTTTCGGCATTTTGAGGCGAAATTGTTCCTTTACGGGGGTATTGCAATTTTTTGCCATTTTGAGGCGAAATTGTTCCTTTGGGGGGGTATTGCAACTTTTGGCCATATTGAAGCGAAATTGTTCCTTTGGGGGGTTTTTACAATTTTTGGCCATTTTGAGGCGAAATTGTTCCTTTCGGGGGGTATTGCAACTTTTCGGCATTTTGAGGCGAAATTGTTCCTTTGGGGGGGTATTGCAACTTTTGGCCATTTTGAAGCGAAATTGTTCCTTTGGGGGGGTATTGCAATTTTTTGCCATTTTGAGGCGAAATTGTTCCTTTGGGGGGGTATTGCAACTTTTGGCCATTTTGAAGCGAAATTGTTCCTTTGGGGGGGTATTGCAACTTTTCGGCATTTTGAGGCGAAATTGTTCCTTGGGGGGGTATTGCAACTTTTGGCCATTTTGAAGCGAAATTGTTCCTTTGGGGGGTGTTTTGCAATTTTTAACCATTTTGAGGCGAAATTGTTCCTTTGGGGGGGTATTGCAACTTTTGGCCATTTTAAAGTGAAATTGTTCCTTTCGGGGGGTATTGCAACTTTTCAGCATTTTTGCATTGAAATTGTTCCTTTGGGGGGGTATTGCAATTTTTTGCCATTTTGAGGCGAAATTGTTCCTTTTGGGGGGGTATTGCAACTTTTGGCCATTTTGAAGCGAAATTGTTCCTTTGGGGGGGTATTGCAATTTTTTGCCATTTTGAGGCGAAATTGTTCCTTTGGGGGGGTATTGCAACTTTTGGCCATATTGAAGCGAAATTGTTCCTTTGGGGGTTTTTACAATTTTTGGCCATTTTGAGGCGAAATTGTTCCTTTCGGGGACTATTTCAACTTTTCGGCATTTTGAGGCGAAATTGTTCCTTGGGGGGGTATTGCAACTTTTGGCCATTTTGAAGCGAAATTGTTCCTTTGGGGGGTGTATTGCAATTTTTAACCATTTTGAGGCGAAATTGTTCCTTTGGGGGGGTATTGCAACTTTTGGCCATTTTAAAGTGAAATTGTTCCTTTCGGGGGGTATTGCAACTTTTCAGCATTTTTGCATTGAAATTGTTCCTTTGGGGGGGTATTGCAACTTTTGGCCTTTTTGAGGCGAAATTGTTCCTTTGGGGGGGTATTGCAACTTTTGGCCATTTTGAGGCGAAATTGTTCCTTTGGGGGGGTATTGCAATTTTTTGCCATTTTGAGGCGAAATTGTTCCTTTGGGAGGGTATTGCAACTTTTGGCCATTTTGAAGCGAAATTGTTCCTTTGGGGGGTATTGCAACTTTTCGGCATTTTGAGGCGAAATTGTTCCTTGGGGGGGTATTGCAACTTTTGGCCATTTTGAAGCGAAATTGTTCCTTTCGGGGGGTATTGCAACTTTTGGCCATTTTGAAGCGAAATTGTTCCTTTCGGGGGGTATTGCAACTTTTGGCCATTTTGAAGCGAAATTGTTCCTTTGGGGGGTATTGCATTTTTTGCCATTTTGAAGCGAAATTGTTCCTTTGGGGGGGTATTGCAACTTTTCGGCATTTTGAGGCGAAATTGTTCCTTTGGGGGGTATTGCAATTTTTTTTCATTTTGAGGCGAAATTGTTCCTTTGGGGGGGTATTGCAACTTTTGGCCATTTTGAAGCGAAATTGTTCCTTTGGGGGGTATTGCAATTTTTTTTTCATTTTGAGGCGAAATTGTTCCTTTGGGGGGGGTATTGCAAATTTTGGCCATTTTGAAGCAAAATTGTTCCTTTGGGGGGGTATTGCAATTTTTTGCCATTTTGAGGCGAAATTGTTCCTTTGGGGGGTATTGCAACTTTTGGCCATTTTGAAGCGAAATTGTTCCTTTGGGGGGTATTGCATTTTTTTGCCATTTTGAGGTGAAATTGTTCCTTTGGGGGGTATTGCAACTTTTGGCCATTTTGAAGCGAAATTGTTCCTTTGGGGGGTATTGCATTTTTTTGCCATTTTGAGGCGAAATTGTTCCTTTGGGGGGGTATTGCAACTTTTGGCCATTTTGAAGCGAAATTGTTCCTTTGGGGGGGTATTGCAATTTTTTGCCATTTTGAGGCGAAATTGTTCCTTTGGGGGGTTATTGCAACTTTTGGCCTTTTTGAGGCGAAATTGTTCCTTTGGGGGGGTATTGCAACTTTTGGCCATTTTGAAGCGAAATTGTTCCTTTTGGGGGGGTATTGCAACTTTTCGGCATTTTGAGGCGAAATTGTTCCTTTAGGGGGGTATTGCAATTTTTTGCCATTTTGAGGCGAAATTGTTTCTTTGGGGGTGTATTGCAACTTTTGGCCATTTTGAAGCGAAATTGTTCCTTTGAGGGGGTATTGCAACTTTTCGGCATTTTGAGGCGAAATTGTTCCTTGGGGGGGTATTGCAACTTTTGGCCATTTTGAAGCGAAATTGTTCCTTTGGGGGGTGTATTGCAATTTTTAACCATTTTGAGGCGAAATTGTTCCTTTGGGGGGGTATTGCAACTTTTGGCCATTTTAAAGTGAAATTGTTCCTTTCAGGGGGTATTGCAACTTTTCAGCATTTTTGCATTGAAATTGTTCCTTTGGGGGGGTATTGCAATTTTTTGCCATTTTGAAGCGAAATTGTTCCTTTGGGGGGGTATTGCAATTTTTTGCCATTTTGAGGCGAAATTGTTCCTTTGGGGGGGTATTGCAACTTTTGGCCATATTGTAGCGAAATTGTTCCTTTGGGGGGTTTTTACAATTTTTGGCCATTTTGAAGCGAAATTGTTCCTTTCGGGGGGTATTGCAACTTTTCGGCATTTTGAGGCGAAATTGTTCCTTTGGGGGGGTATTGCAACTTTTGGCCATTTTGAGGCGAAATTTTTCCTTTGGGGGGGTATTGCAACTTTTCGGCATTCTGAGGCGAAATTGTTCCTTTGGGGGGGTATTGCAATTTTTTTCCATTTTGAGGCGAAATTGTTCCTTTGGGGGGGTATTGCAACTTTTGGCCATTTTGAAGCGAAATTGTTCCTTTGGGGGGGTATTGCAACTTTTGGCCTTTTTGAGGCGAAATTGTTCCTTTGGGGGGGTATTGCAACTTTTGGCCATTTTGAGGCGAAATTGTTCCTTTGGGGGGGTATTGCAATTTTTTGCCATTTTGAGGCGAAATTGTTCCTTTGGGAGGGTATTGCAACTTTTGGCCATTTTGAAGCGAAATTGTTCCTTTGGGGGGTATTGCAACTTTTCGGCATTTTGAGGCGAAATTGTTCCTTGGGGGGGTATTGCAACTTTTGGCCATTTTGAAGCGAAATTGTTCCTTTCGGGGGGTATTGCAACTTTTGGCCATTTTGAAGCGAAATTGTTCCTTTCGGGGGGTATTGCAACTTTTGGCCATTTTGAAGCGAAATTGTTCCTTTGGGGGGTATTGCATTTTTTGCCATTTTGAAGCGAAATTGTTCCTTTGGGGGGGTATTGCAACTTTTCGGCATTTTGAGGCGAAATTGTTCCTTTGGGGGGTATTGCAATTTTTTTTCATTTTGAGGCGAAATTGTTCCTTTGGGGGGGGTATTGCAAATTTTGGCCATTTTGAAGCGAAATTGTTCCTTTGGGGGGGTATTGCAATTTTTTGCCATTTTGAGGCGAAATTGTTCCTTTGGGGGGTATTACAATTTTTTGCCATTTTGAGGTGAAATTGTTCCTTTGGGGGGTATTGCAACTTTTGGCCATTTTGAAGCGATATTGTTCCTTTGGGGGGTATTGCATTTTTTTGCCATTTTGAGGCGAAATTGTTCCTTTGGGGGGGTATTGCAACTTTTGGCCATTTTGAAGCGAAATTGTTCCTTTGGGGGGGTATTGCAATTTTTTGCCATTTTGAGGCGAAATTGTTCCTTTGGGGGGTTATTGCAACTTTTGGCCTTTTTGAGGCGAAATTGTTCCTTTGGGGGGGTATTGCAACTTTTGGCCATTTTGAAGCGAAATTGTTCCTTTGGGGGGGTATTGCAACTTTTCGGCATTTTGAGGCGAAATTGTTCCTTTGGGGGGGTATTGCAATTTTTTGCCATTTTGAGGCGAAATTGTTTCTTTGGGGGTGTATTGCAACTTTTGGCCATTTTGAAGCGAAATTGTTCCTTTGGGGGGGGTATTGCAACTTTTGGCCATATTGTAGCGAAATTGTTCCTTTGGGGGGTTTTTACAATTTTTGGCCATTTTGAAGCGAAATTGTTCCTTTCGGGGGGTATTGCAACTTTTCGGCATTTTGAGGCGAAATTGTTCCTTTGGGGGGGTATTGCAACTTTTGGCCATTTTGAAGCGAAATTGTTCCTTTGGGGGGGTATTGCAATTTTTTGCCATTTTGAGGCGAAATTGTTCCTTTGGGGGGGTATTGCAACTTTTGGCCATATTGAAGCGAAATTGTTCCTTTGGGGGGTTTTTACAATTTTTGGCCATTTTGAGGCGAAATTGTTCCTTTCGGGGACTATTGCAACTTTTCGGCATTTTGAGGCGAAATTGTTCCTTTGGGGGGGTATTGCAACTTTTGGCCATTTTGAAGCGAAATTGTTCCTTTGGGGGGGTATTGCAATTTTTTGCCATTTTGAGGTGAAATTGTTCCTTTGGGGGGGTATTGCAACTTTTGGCCATTTTGAAGCGAAATTGTTCCTTTCGGCGGGTATTGCAACTTTTCGGCATTTTGAGGCGAAATTGTTCCTTTGGGGGGGTATTGCAACTTTTGGCCATTTTGAAGCGAAATTGTTCCTTTTGGGGGGTATTGCAGCTTTTCGGCATTCTGAGGCGAAATTGTTCCTTTGGGGGGGTATTGCAATTTTTTGCCATTTTGAGGCGAAATTGTTCCTTTGGGGGGGTATTGCAACTTTTGGCCATTTTGAAGCGAAATTGTTCCTTTGGGGGGGGTATTGCAATTTTTTGCCATTTTGAGGCGAAATTGTTCCTTTGGGGGGGTATTGCAACTTTTCGGCATTTTGAGGCGAAATTGTTCCTTTGGGGGGTATTGCAATTTTTTTTCCATTTTGAGGCGAAATTGTTCCTTTGGGGGGGTATTACAACTTTTGGCCATTTTGAAGCGAAATTGTTCCTTTCGGGGGGTATTGCAACTTTTCGGCATTTTGAAGCGAAATTGTTCCTTTGGGGGGTATTGCAATTTTTTGCCATTTTGAGGCGAAATTGTTCCTTTGGGGGGGTATTGCAACTTTTGGCCATTTTGAAGCGAAATTGTTCCTTTGGGGGGGTGTTGCAATTTTTTTTCATTTTGAGGAGAAATTGTTCCTTTGGGGGGGGTATTGCAAATTTTGGCCATTTTGAAGCGAAATTGTTCCTTTGGGGGGGTATTGCAATTTTTTGCCATTTTGAGGCGAAATTGTTCCTTTGGGGGGGTATTGCAACTTTTCGGCATTTTGAGGCGAAATTGTTCCTTTGGGGGGTATTGCAATTTTTTGCCATTTTGAGGCGAAATTGTTCCTTTTGGGGGGGTATTGCAACTTTTGGCCATTTTGAAGCGAAATTGTTCCTTTGGGGGGGTATTGCAATTTTTTGCCATTTTGAGGCGAAATTGTTCCTTTGGGGGGGTATTGCAACTTTTGGCCATATTGAAGCGAAATTGTTCCTTTGGGGGGTTTTTACAATTTTTGGCCATTTTGAGGCGAAATTGTTCCTTTCGGGGGGTATTGCAACTTTTCGGCATTTTGAGGCGAAATTGTTCCTTTGGGGGGGTATTGCAACTTTTGGCCATTTTGAAGCGAAATTGTTCCTTTGGGGGGGTATTGCAATTTTTTGCCATTTTGATGCGAAATTGTTCCTTTGGGGGGGTATTGCAACTTTTGGCCATTTTGAAGCGAAATTGTTCCTTTGGGGGGGTATTGCAACTTTTCGGCATTTTGAGGCGAAATTGTTCCTTGGGGGGGTATTGCAACTTTTGGCCATTTTGAAGCGAAATTGTTCCTTTGGGGGGGGTATTGCAACTTTTGGCCATTTTGAAGCGAAATTGTTCCTTTGGGGGGTGTATTGCAATTTTTAACCATTTTGAGGCGAAATTGTTCCTTTGGGGGGGTATTGCAACTTTTGGCCATTTTAAAGTGAAATTGTTCCTTTCGGGGGGTATTGCAACTTTTCAGCATTTTTGCATTGAAATTGTTCCTTTGGGGGGGTATTGCAATTTTTTGCCATTTTGAGGCGAAATTGTTCCTTTTGGGGGGGTATTGCAACTTTTGGCCATTTTGAAGCGAAATTGTTCCTTTGGGGGGTATTGCAATTTTTTGCCATTTTGAGGCGAAATTGTTCCTTTGGGGGGGTATTGCAACTTTTGGCCATATTGAAGCGAAATTGTTCCTTTGGGGGGTTTTTACAATTTTTGGCCATTTTGAGGCGAAATTGTTCCTTTGGGGGGGTATTGCAACTTTTGGCCATTTTGAAGCGAAATTGTTCCTTTGGGGGGGTATTGCAATTTTTTGCCATTTTGAGGCGAAATTGTTCCTTTGGGGGGGTATTGCAACTTTTGGCCATTTTGAAGCGAAATTGTTCCTTTGGGGGGGTATTGCAACTTTTCGGCATTTTGAGGCGAAATTGTTCCTTGGGGGGGTATTGCAACTTTTGGCCATTTTGAAGCTAAATTGTTCCTTTGGGGGGGTATTGCAATTTTTAACCATTTTGAGGCGAAATTGTTCCTTTCGGGGGGTATTGCAACTTTTCAGCATTTTGCAGCGAAATTGTTCCTTTGGGGGGGTATTGCAATTTTTTGCCATTTTGAGGCGAAATTGTTCCTTTGGGGGGGTTATGCAATTTTTTGTCATTTTGAGGCGAAATTGTTCCTTTGGGGGGGTATTGCAACTTTTGGCCATTTTGAAGCGAAATTGTTCCTTTGGGGGGGTATTGCAATTTTTTGCCATTTTGAGGCGAAATTGTTCCTTTAAGGGGGTATTGCAACTTTTGGCCATATTGAAGCGAAATTGTTCCTTTGGGGGGTTTTTACAATTTTTGGCCATTTTGAGGCGAAATTGTTCCTTTCGGGGGGTATTGCAATTTTTTGCCATTTTGAGGCGAAATTGTTCCTTTGGGGGGGTATTGAAACTTTTGGCCATTTTGAAGCGAAATTGTTCCTTTGGGGGGGTATTGCAATTTTTTGCCATTTTGAGGCGAAATTGTTCCTTTGGGGGGGTATTGCAACTTTTGGCCATTTTGAAGCGAAATTGTTCCTTTCGGGGGGGTATTGCAACTTTTCGGCATTTTGAGGCGAAATTGTTCCTTTGGGGGGGTATTGCAACTTTTGGCCATATAGAAGCGAAATTGTTCCTTTGGGGGGTATTGCAATTTTTAACCATTTTGAGGCGAAATTGTTCCTTTGGGGGGGTATTGCAACTTTTCGGCATTTTGAGGCGAAATTGTTCCTTTGGGGGGTATTGCAATTTTTTGCCATTTTGAGGCGAAATTGTTCCTTTTGGGGGGGTATTGCAACTTTTGGCCATTTTGAAGCGAAATTGTTCCTTTGGGGGGGTATTGCAATTTTTTGCCATTTTGAGGCGAAATTGTTCCTTTGGGGGGGTATTGCAACTTTTGGCCATATTGAAGCGAAATTGTTCCTTTGGGGGGTTTTTACAATTTTTGGCCATTTTGAGGCGAAATTGTTCCTTTCGGGGGGTATTGCAACTTTTCGGCATTTTGAGGCGAAATTGTTCCTTTGGGGGGGTATTGCAACTTTTGGCCATTTTGAAGCGAAATTGTTCCTTTGGGGGGGTATTGCAATTTTTTGCCATTTTGATGCGAAATTGTTCCTTTGGGGGGGTATTGCAACTTTTGGCCATTTTGAAGCGAAATTGTTCCTTTGGGGGGGTATTGCAACTTTTCGGCATTTTGAGGCGAAATTGTTCCTTGGGGGGGTATTGCAACTTTTGGCCATTTTGAAGCGAAATTGTTCCTTTGGGGGGGGTATTGCAACTTTTGGCCATTTTGAAGCGAAATTGTTCCTTTGGGGGGTGTATTGCAATTTTTAACCATTTTGAGGCGAAATTGTTCCTTTGGGGGGGTATTGCAACTTTTGGCCATTTTAAAGTGAAATTGTTCCTTTCGGGGGGTATTGCAACTTTTCAGCATTTTTGCATTGAAATTGTTCCTTTGGGGGGGTATTGCAATTTTTTGCCATTTTGAGGCGAAATTGTTCCTTTTGGGGGGGTATTGCAACTTTTGGCCATTTTGAAGCGAAATTGTTCCTTTGGGGGGTATTGCAATTTTTTGCCATTTTGAGGCGAAATTGTTCCTTTGGGGGGGTATTGCAACTTTTGGCCATATTGAAGCGAAATTGTTCCTTTGGGGGGTTTTTACAATTTTTGGCCATTTTGAGGCGAAATTGTTCCTTTGGGGGGGTATTGCAACTTTTGGCCATTTTGAAGCGAAATTGTTCCTTTGGGGGGGTATTGCAATTTTTTGCCATTTTGAGGCGAAATTGTTCCTTTGGGGGGGTATTGCAACTTTTGGCCATTTTGAAGCGAAATTGTTCCTTTGGGGGGGTATTGCAACTTTTCGGCATTTTGAGGCGAAATTGTTCCTTGGGGGGGTATTGCAACTTTTGGCCATTTTGAAGCTAAATTGTTCCTTTGGGGGGGTATTGCAATTTTTAACCATTTTGAGGCGAAATTGTTCCTTTCGGGGGGTATTGCAACTTTTCAGCATTTTGCAGCGAAATTGTTCCTTTGGGGGGGTATTGCAATTTTTTGCCATTTTGAGGCGAAATTGTTCCTTTGGGGGGGTTATGCAATTTTTTGTCATTTTGAGGCGAAATTGTTCCTTTGGGGGGGTATTGCAACTTTTGGCCATTTTGAAGCGAAATTGTTCCTTTGGGGGGGTATTGCAATTTTTTGCCATTTTGAGGCGAAATTGTTCCTTTGGGGGGGTATTGCAACTTTTGGCCATATTGAAGCGAAATTGTTCCTTTGGGGGGTTTTTACAATTTTTGGCCATTTTGAGGCGAAATTGTTCCTTTCGGGGGGTATTGCAATTTTTTGCCATTTTGAGGCGAAATTGTTCCTTTGGGGGGGTATTGAAACTTTTGGCCATTTTGAAGCGAAATTGTTCCTTTGGGGGGGTATTGCAATTTTTTGCCATTTTGAGGCGAAATTGTTCCTTTGGGGGGGTATTGCAACTTTTGGCCATTTTGAAGCGAAATTGTTCCTTTCGGGGGGGTATTGCAACTTTTCGGCATTTTGAGGCGAAATTGTTCCTTTGGGGGGGTATTGCAACTTTTGGCCATATAGAAGCGAAATTGTTCCTTTGGGGGGTATTGCAATTTTTAACCATTTTGAGGCGAAATTGTTCCTTTGGGGGGGTATTGCAACTTTTGGCCATTTTGAAGCGAAATTGTTCCTTTCGGGGGGTATTGCAACTTTTCAGCAATTTGAGGCGAAATTGTTCCTTTGGGGGGGTATTGCAATTTTTTGCCATTTTGAGGCGAAATTGTTCCTTTGGGGGGGTATTGCAACTTTTCTGCATTTTGAGGCGAAATTGTTCCTTTGGGGGGTATTGCAATTTTTTTCCATTTTGAGGCGAAATTGTTTCTTTGGGGGGGTATTGCAACTTTTGGCCATTTTGAAGCGAAATTGTTCCTTTCGGGGGGTATTGCAACTTTTCGGCATTTTGAAGCGAAATTGTTCCTTTGGGGGGTATTGCAATTTTTGCCATTTTGAGGCGAAATTGTTCCTTTGGGGGGGTATTGCAACTTTTGGCCATTTTGAAGCGAAAATGTTCCTTTGGGGGGGTATTGCAATTTTTTTTTCATTTTGAGGCGAAATTGTTCCTTTGGGGGGTTTTTGCAAATTTTGGCCATTTTGAAGCGAAATTGTTCCTTTGGGGGGGTATTGCATTTTTTTGCCATTTTGAGGCGAAATTGTTCCTTTGGGGGGGTATTGCAACTTTTGGCCATTTTGAAGCGAAATTGTTCTTTTGGGGGGGTATAGCAATTTTTTGCCATTTTGAGGCGAAATTGTTCCTTTGGGGGGGTATTGCAACTTTTGGCCTTTTTGAGGCGAAATTGTTCCTTTGGGGGGGTATTGCAACTTTTGGCCATTTTGAAGCGAAATTGTTCCTTTGGGGGGGTATTGCAACTTTTCGGCATTTTGAGGCGAAATTGTTCCTTTGGGGGGGTATTGCAATTATTTGCCATTTTGAGGCGAAATTGTTTCTTTGGGGGGGTATTGCAACTTTTGGCCATTTTGAAGCGAAATTGTTCCTTTGGGGGGGTATTGCAACTTTTCGGCATTTTGAGGCGAAATTGTTCCTTGGGGGGGTATTGCAACTTTTGGCCATTTTGAAGCGAAATTGTTCCTTTGGGGGGGTATTGCAATTTTTAACCATTTTGAGGCGAAATTGTTCCTTTGGGGGGGTATTGCAATTTCTTGCCATTTTGAGGCGAAATTGTTCCTTTGGGGGGGTATTGCAACTTTTGGCCATTTTGAAGCGAAATTGTTCCTTTGGGGGGGTATTGCAATTTTTTGCCATTTTGAGGCGAAATTGTTCCTTTGGGGGGGTATTGCAACTTTTGGCCATATTGAAGTGAAATTGTTCCTTTGGGGGGTTTTTACAATTTTTGGCCATTTTGAGGCGAAATTGTTCCTTTCGGGGGGTATTGCAACTTTTCGACATTTTGAGGCGAAATTGTTCCTTTGGGGGGGTATTGCAACTTTTGGCCATTTTGAAGCGAAATTGTTCCTTTGGGGGGGTATTGCAATTTTTTGCCATTTTGAGGCGAAATTGTTCCTTTGGGGGGGTATTGCAACTTTTGGCCATTTTGAAGCGAAATTGTTCCTTTGGGGGGGGGTATTGCAACTTTTCGGCATTTTGAGGCGAAATTGTTCCTTTGGGGGGGTATTGCAATTTTTTGCCATTTTGAGGCGAAATTGTTCCTTTGGGGGGGTATTGCAACTTTTGGCCATTTTGAAGCGAAATTGTTCCTTTCGGCGGGTATTGCAACTTTTCGGCATTTTGAGGCGAAATTGTTCCTTTGGGGGGGTATTGCAACTTTTGGCCATTTTGAAGCGAAATTGTTCCTTTGGGGGGGTATTGCAACTTTTCGGCATTTTGAGGCGAAATTGTTCCTTTGGGGGGGTATTGCAATTTTTTGCCATTTTGAGGCGAAATTGTTCCTTTCGGGGGGGTATTGCAACTTTTCGGCATTTTGAGGCGAAATTGTTCCTTTGGGGGGGTATTGCAACTTTTGGCCATATTGAAGCGAAATTGTTCCTTTGGGGGGGTATTGCAATTTTTAACCATTTTGAGGCGAAATTGTTCCTTTGGGGGGGTATTGCAACTTTTGGCCATTTTGAAGCGAAATTGTTCCTTTCGGGGGGTATTGCAACTTTTCAGCATTTTGAGGCGAAATTGTTCCTTTGGGGGGGTATTGCAATTTTTTGCCATTTTGAGGCGAAATTGTTCCTTTGGGGGGGGGTATTGCAACTTTTCGGCATTTTGAGGCGAAATTGTTCCTTTGGGGGGGTATTGCAACTTTTGGCCATTTTGAAGCGAAATTGTTCCTTTCGGGGGGTATTGCAACTTTTCGGCATTTTGAAGCGAAATTGTTCCTTTAAGGGGTATTGCAATTTTTGCCATTTTGAGGCGAAATTGTTCCTTTGGGGGGGTATTGCAACTTTTGGCCATTTTGAAGCGAAAATGTTCCTTTGGGGGGGTATTGCAATTTTTTTTTCATTTTGAGGCGAAATTGTTCCTTTGGGGGGGGTATTGCAAATTTTGGCCATTTTGAAGCGAAATTGTTCCTTTGGGGGGGTATTGCAATTTTTTGCCATTTTGAGGTGAAATTGTTCCTTTGGGGGGGTATTGCAATTTTTTGCCATTTTGAGGTGAAATTGTTCCTTTGGGGGGGTATTGCAATTTTTTGCCATTTTGAGGTGAAATTGTTCCTTTGGGGGGGTATTGCAACTTTTCGGCATTTTGAGGCGAAATTGTTCCTTTGGGGGGTATTGCAATTTTTTTTCCATTTTGAGGCGAAATTTTTCCTTTGGGGGGGTATTGCAACTTTTGGCCATATTGAAGCGAAATTGTTCCTGTGGGGGGTTTTTACAAATTTTGGCCATTTTGAGGCGAAATTGTTCCTTTGGGGGGGTATTGCAACTTTTGGCCATTTTGAAGCGAAATTGTTCCTTTGGGGGGGTATTGCAACTTTTGGCCATTTTGAAGCGAAATTGTTCCTTTCGGGGGGTATTGCAACTTTTTGGCATTTTGAGGCGAAATTGTTCCTTTGGGGGGGTATTGCAACTTTTGGCCATTTTGAAGCGAAATTGTTCCTTTGGGGGGGTATTGGAACTTTTCGGCATTTTGAGGCGAAATTGTTCCTTTGGGGGGGTATTGCAATTTTTTGCCATTTTGAGGCGAAATTGTTCCTTTGGGGGGGTATTGCAACTTTTGGCCATTTTGAAGCGAAATTGTTCCTTTGGGGGGGTATTGCAATTTTTTGCCATTTTGAGGCGAAATTGTTCCTTTGGGGGGGTATTGCAACTTTTGGCCATATTGAAGAGAAATTATTCCTTTGGGGGGGTATTGCAACTTTTCGGCATTTTGAGGCGAAATTGTTCCTTTGGGGGGTATTGCAATTTTTTTTCCATTTTGAGGCGAAATTGTTCCTTTGGGGGGGTATTGCAACTTTTGGCCATTTTGAAGCGAAATTGTTCCTTTGGGGGGTTTTTACAATTTTTGGCCATTTTGAGGCGAAATTGTTCCTTTCGGGGGGTATTGCAACTTTTCGGCATTTTGAGGCGAAATTGTTCCTTTGGGGGGGTATTGCAACTTTTGGCCATTTTGAAGCGAAATTGTTCCTTTGGGGGGGTATTGCAATTTTTTGCCATTTTGAGGCGAAATTGTTCCTTTGGGGGGGTATTGCAACTTTTGGCAATTTTGAAGCGAAATTGTTCCTTTGGGGGGGGGTATTGCAACTTTTCGGCATTTTGAGGCGAAATTGTTCCTTTGGGGGGGTATTGCAACTTTTGGCCATTTTGAAGCGAAATTGTTCCTTTCGGCGGGTATTGCAACTTTTCGGCATTTTGAGGCGAAATTGTTCCTTTGGGGGGGTATTGCAACTTTTCGGCATTTTGAGGCGAAATTGTTCCTTTTGGGGGGTATTGCAATTTTTTGCCATTTTGAGGCGAAATTGTTCCTTTGGGGGGGTATTGCAATTTTTGGCCATTTTGAAGCGAAATTGTTCCTTTGGGGGGGTATTGCAATTTTTTGCCATTTTGAGGCGAAATTGTTCCTTTGGGGGGGTATTGCAACTTTTGGCCATTTTGAAGCGAAATTGTTCCTTTCGGGGGGGTATTGCAACTTTTCGGCATTTTGAGGCGAAATTGTTCCTTTGGGGGGGTATTGCAACTTTTGGCCATTTTGAAGCGAAATTGTTCCTTTCGGGGGGTATTGCAACTTTTCAGCATTTTGAGGCGAAATTGTTCCTTTGGGGGGGTATTGCAATTTTTTGCCATTTTGAGGCGAAATTGTTCCTTTGGGGAGGTATTGCAACATTCCGGCATTTTGAGGCGAAATTGTTCCTTTGGGGGGGTATTGCAACTTTTGGCCATTTTGAAGCGAAATTGTTCCTTTCGGGGGGTATTGCAACTTTTCGGCATTTTGAAGCGAAATTGTTCCTTTAAGGGGTATTGCAATTTTTGCCATTTTGAGGCGAAATTGTTCCTTTGGGGGGGTATTGCAACTTTTGGCCATTTTGAAGCGAAAATGTTCCTTTGGGGGGGTATTGCAATTTTTTTTTCATTTTGAGGCGAAATTGTTCCTTTGGGAGGGTATTGCAACTTTTCGGCATTTTGAGGCGAAATTGTCCTTTGGGGGGGTATTGCAATTTTTTGCCATTTTGAGGCGAAATTGTTCCTTTGGGGGGGTATTGCAATTTTTTGCCATTTTGAGGCGAAATTGTTCCTTTGGGGGGGTATTGCAACTTTTGGCCATTTTGAAGCGAAATTGTTCCTTTGGGGGGGTATTGCAATTTTTTTTTCATTTTGAGGCGAAATTGTTCCTCTGGGGGGGTATTGCAAATTTTGGCCATTTTGAAGCGAAATTGTTCCTTTGGGGGGTATTGCATTTTTTTGCCATTTTGAAGCGAAATTGTTCCTTTGGGGGGGTATTGCAATTTTTTGCCATTTTGAGGCAAAATTGTTCCTTTGGGGGGGTATTGCAACTTTTGGCCTTTTTGAGGCGAAATTGTTCCTTTGGGGGGGTATTGCAACTTTTGGCCATTTTGAAGCGAAATTGCTCCTTTGGGGGGGTATTGCAACTTTTCGGCATTTTGAGGCGAAATTGTTCCTTTGGGGGGTATTGCAATTTTTTGCCATTTTGAGGCGAAATTGTTCCTTTGGGGGGGTATTGCAACTTTTGGCCATTTTGAAGCGAAATTGTTCATTGGGGGGGTATTGCAATTTTTTGCCATTTTGAGGCGAAATTGTTCCTTTGGGGGGGTATTGCAACTTTTGGCCATATTGAAGCGAAATTGTTCCTTTGGGGGGGTATTGCAACTTTTGGCCATTTTGAAGCGAAATTGTTCCTTTGGGGGGGTATTGCAACTTTTGGCCATTTTGAAGCGAAATTGTTCCTTTCGGGGGGTATTGCAACTTTTTGGCATTTTGAGGCGAAATTGTTCCTTTGGGGGGGTATTGCAACTTTTGGCCATTTTGAAGCGAAATTGTTCCTTTGGGGGGGTATTGGAACTTTTCGGCATTTTGAGGCGAAATTGTTCCTTTGGGGGGGTATTGCAATTTTTTGCCATTTTGAGGCGAAATTGTTCCTTTGGGGGGGTATTGCAACTTTTCGGCATTTTGAGGCGAAATTGTTCCTTTGGGGGGGTATTGCAATTTTTTGCCATTTTGAGGCGAAATTGTTCCTTTGGGGGGGTATTGCAACTTTTGGCCATTTTGAAGCGAAATTGTTCCTTTGGGGGGGTATTGCAATTTTTTGCCATTTTGAGGCGAAATTGTTCCTTTGGGGGGGTATTGTAACTTTTGGCCATATTGAAGCGAAATTATTCCTTTGGGGGGTATTGCAACTTTTCGGCATTTTGAGGCGAAATTGTTCCTTTGGGGGGTATTGCAATTTTTTTTCCATTTTGAGGCGAAATTGTTCCTTTGGGGGGGTATTGCAACTTTTGGCCATTTTGAAGCGAAATTGTTCCTTTGGGGGGTTTTTACAATTTTTGGCCATTTTGAGGCGAAATTGTTCCTTTCGGGGGGTATTGCAACTTTTCGGCATTTTGAGGCGAAATTGTTCCTTTGGGGGGGTATTGCAACTTTTGGCCATTTTGAAGCGAAATTGTTCCTTTGGGGGGGTATTGCAATTTTTTGCCATTTTGAGGCGAAATTGTTCCTTTGGGGGGGTATTGCAACTTTTGGCAATTTTGAAGCGAAATTGTTCCTTTGGGGGGGGGTATTGCAATTTTTTGCCATTTTGAGGCGAAATTGTTCCTTTGGGGGGGTATTGCAACTTTTGGCCATTTTGAAGCGAAATTGTTCCTTTCGGCGGGTATTGCAACTTTTCGGCATTTTGAGGCGAAATTGTTCCTTTGGGGGGGTATTGCAACTTTTCGGCATTTTGAGGCGAAATTGTTCCTTTGGGGGGGTATTGCAATTTTTTGCCATTTTGAGGCGAAATTGTTCCTTTGGGGGGGTATTGCAATTTTTGGCCATTTTGAAGCGAAATTGTTCCTTTGGGGGGGTATTGCAATTTTTTGCCATTTTGAGGCGAAATTGTTCCTTTGGGGGGGTATTGCAACTTTTGGCCATTTTGAAGCGAAATTGTTCCTTTCGGGGGGGTATTGCAACTTTTCGGCATTTTGAGGCGAAATTGTTCTATTGGGGGGGTATTGCAACTTTTGGCCATTTTGAAGCGAAATTGTTCCTTTCGGGGGGTATTGCAACTTTTCAGCATTTTGAGGCGAAATTGTTCCTTTGGGGAGGTATTGCAACTTTTCGGCATTTTGAGGCGAAATTGTTCCTTTGGGGGGGTATTGCAACTTTTGGCCATTTTGAAGCGAAATTGTTCCTTTCGGGGGGTATTGCAACTTTTCGGCATTTTGAAGCGAAATTGTTCCTTTAAGGGGTATTGCAATTTTTGCCATTTTGAGGCGAAATTGTTCCTTTGGGGGGGTATTGCAACTTTTGGCCATTTTGAAGCAAAAATGTTCCTTTGGGGGGGTATTGCAATTTTTTTTTCATTTTGAGGCGAAATTGTTCCTTTGGGGGGGTATTGCAACTTTTCGGCATTTTGAGGCGAAATTGTCCTTTGGGGGGTATTGCAATTTTTTGCCATTTTGAGGCGAAATTGTTCCTTTGGGGGGGTATTGCAATTTTTTGCCATTTTGAGGCGAAATTGTTCCTTTGGGGGGGTATTGCAACTTTTGGCCATTTTGAAGCGAAATTGTTCCTTTCGGGGGGTATTGCAACTTTTTGGCATTTTGAGGCGAAATTGTTCCTTTGGGGAGGTATTGCAACTTTTCGGCATTTTGAGGCGAAATTGTTCCTTTGGGGGGGTATTGCAACTTTTGGCCATTTTGAAGCGAAATTGTTCCTTTCGGGGGGTATTGCAACTTTTCGGCATTTTGAAGCGAAATTGTTCCTTTAAGGGGTATTGCAATTTTTGCCATTTTGAGGCGAAATTGTTCCTTTGGGGGGGTATTGCAACTTTTGGCCATTTTGAAGCAAAAATGTTCCTTTGGGGGGGTATTGCAATTTTTTTTTCATTTTGAGGCGAAATTGTTCCTTTGGGGGGGTATTGCAACTTTTCGGCATTTTGAGGCGAAATTGTCCTTTGGGGGGGTATTGCAATTTTTTGCCATTTTGAGGCGAAATTGTTCCTTTGGGGGGGTATTGCAATTTTTTGCCATTTTGAGGCGAAATTGTTCCTTTGGGGGGGTATTGCAACTTTTGGCCATTTTGAAGCGAAATTGTTCCTTTCGGGGGGGGTATTGCAACTTTTTGGCATTTTGAGGCGAAATTGTTCCTTTGGGGGGGTATTGCAACTTTTGGCCATTTTGAAGCGAAATTGTTCCTTTGGGGGGGTATTGGAACTTTTCGGCATTTTGAGGCGAAATTGTTCCTTTGGGGGGGTATTGCAATTTTTTGCCATTTTGAGGCGAAATTGTTCCTTTGGGGGGGTATTGCAACTTTTCGGCATTTTGAAGCGAAATTGTTCCTTTCGGGGGGTATTGCAACTTTTTGGCATTTTGAGGCGAAATTGTTCCTTTGGGGAGGTATTGCAACTTTTCGGCATTTTGAGGCGAAATTGTTCCTTTGGGGGGGTATTGCAACTTTTGGCCATTTTGAAGCGAAATTGTTCCTTTCGGGGGTATTGCAACTTTTCGGCATTTTGAAGCGAAATTGTTCCTTTAAGGGGTATTGCAATTTTTGCCATTTTGAGGCGAAATTGTTCCTTTGGGGGGGTATTGCAACTTTTGGCCATTTTGAAGCAAAAATGTTCCTTTGGGGGGTATTGCAATTTTTTTTCCATTTTGAGGCGAAATTGTTCCTTTGGGGGGGTATTGCAACTTTTGGCCATTTTGAAGCGAAATTGTTCCTTTGGGGGGTTTTTACAATTTTTGGCCATTTTGAGGCGAAATTGTTCCTTTCGGGGGGTATTGCAACTTTTCGGCATTTTGAGGCGAAATTGTTCCTTTGGGGGGGTATTGCAACTTTTGGCCATTTTGAAGCGAAATTGTTCCTTTGGGGGGGTATTGCAATTTTTTGCCATTTTGAGGCGAAATTGTTCCTTTGGGGGGGTATTGCAACTTTTGGCAATTTTGAAGCGAAATTGTTCCTTTGGGGGGGGGGTATTGCAACTTTTCGGCATTTTGAGGCGAAATTGTTCCTTTGGGGGGGTATTGCAATTTTTTGCCATTTTGAGGCGAAATTGTTCCTTTGGGGGGGTATTGCAACTTTTGGCCATTTTGAAGCGAAATTGTTCCTTTCGGCGGGTATTGCAACTTTTCGGCATTTTGAGGCGAAATTGTTCCTTTGGGGGGGTATTGCAACTTTTCGGCATTTTGAGGCGAAATTGTTCCTTTGGGGGGGTATTGCAATTTTTTGCCATTTTGAGGCGAAATTGTTCCTTTGGGGGGGTATTGCAATTTTTGGCCATTTTGAAGCGAAATTGTTCCTTTGGGGGGGTATTGCAATTTTTTGCCATTTTGAGGCGAAATTGTTCCTTTCGGGGGGTATTGCAACTTTTCGGCATTTTGAGGCGAAATTGTTCCTTTGGGGGGGTATTGCAACTTTTGGCCATTTTGAAGCGAAATTGTTCCTTTCGGGGGGTATTGCAACTTTTCGGCATTTTGAAGCGAAATTGTTCCTTTAAGGGGTATTGCAATTTTTGCCATTTTGAGGCGAAATTGTTCCTTTGGGGGGGTATTGCAACTTTTGGCCATTTTGAAGCGAAAATGTTCCTTTGGGGGGGTATTGCAATTTTTTTTTCATTTTGAGGCGAAATTGTTCCTTTGGGGGGGTATTGCAACTTTTCGGCATTTTGAGGCGAAATTGTCCTTTGGGGGGGTATTGCAATTTTTTGCCATTTTGAGGCGAAATTGTTCCTTTGGGGGGTATTGCAATTTTTTGCCATTTTGAGGCGAAATTGTTCCTTTGGGGGGGTATTGCAACTTTTGGCCATTTTGAAGCGAAATTGTTCATTGGGGGGTATTGCAATTTTTTGCCATTTTGAGGCGAAATTGTTCCTTTGGGGGGGTATTGCAACTTTTGGCCATATTGAAGCGAAATTGTTCCTGTGGGGGGTTTTTACAAATTTTGGCCATTTTGAGGCGAAATTGTTCCTTTGGGGGGGTATTGCAACTTTTGGCCATTTTGAAGCGAAATTGTTCCTTTGGGGGGGTATTGCAACTTTTGGCCATTTTGAAGCGAAATTGTTCCTTTCGGGGGGTATTGCAACTTTTTGGCATTTTGAGGCGAAATTGTTCCTTTGGGGGGGTATTGCAACTTTTGGCCATTTTGAAGCGAAATTGTTCCTTTGGGGGGGTATTGCAATTTTTTGCCATTTTGAGGCGAAATTGTTCCTTTGGGGGGGTATTGCAACTTTTCGGCATTTTGAGGCGAAATTGTTCCTTTGGGGGGGTATTGCAATTTTTTGCCATTTTGAGGCGAAATTGTTCCTTTGGGGGGGTATTGCAACTTTTGGCCATTTTGAAGCGAAATTGTTCCTTTGGGGGGTATTGCAATTTTTTGCCATTTTGAGGTGAAATTGTTCCTTTGGGGGGGTATTGCAACTTTTGGCCATATTGAAGCGAAATTATTCCTTTGGGGGGGTATTGCAACTTTTCGGCATTTTGAGGCGAAATTGTTCCTTTGGGGGGTATTGCAATTTTTTTTCCATTTTGAGGCGAAATTGTTCCTTTGGGGGGGTATTGCAACTTTTGGCCATTTTGAAGCGAAATTGTTCCTTTAGGGGGTTTTTACAATTTTTGGGCATTTTGAGGCGAAATTGTTCCTTTCGGGGGGTATTGCAACTTTTCGGCATTTTGAGGCGAAATTGTTCCTTTGGGGGGGTATTGCAACTTTTGGCCATTTTGAAGCGAAATTGTTCCTTTGGGGGGGTATTGCAATTTTTTGCCATTTTGAGGCGAAATTGTTCCTTTGGGGGGGTATTGCAACTTTTGGCAATTTTGAAGCGAAATTGTTCCTTTGGGGGGGGGTATTGCAACTTTTCGGCATTTTGAGGCGAAATTGTTCCTTTGGGGGGGTATTGCAATTTTTTGCCATTTTGAGGCGAAATTGTTCCTTTGGGGGGGTATTGCAACTTTTGGCCATTTTGAAGCGAAATTGTTCCTTTCGGCGGGTATTGCAACTTTTCGGCATTTTGAGGCGAAATTGTTCCTTTGGGGGGGTATTGCAACTTTTCGGCATTTTGAGGCGAAATTGTTCCTTGGGGGGGTATTGCAATTTTTTGCCATTTTGAGGCGAAATTGTTCCTTTGGGGGGGTATTGCAATTTTTGGCCATTTTGAAGCGAAATTGTTCCTTTGGGGGGGTATTGCAATTTTTTGCCATTTTGAGGCGAAATTGTTCCTTTGGGGGGGTATTGCAACTTTTGGCCATTTTGAAGCGAAATTGTTCCTTTGGGGGGGTATTGCAACTTTTGGCCATTTTGAAGCGAAATTGTTCCTTTCGGGGGGTATTGCAACTTTTCAGCATTTTGAGGCGAAATTGTTCCTTTAGGGGGGTATTGCAATTTTTTGCCATTTTGAGGCGAAATTGTTCCTTTGGGGAGGTATTGCAACTTTTCGGCATTTTGAGGCGAAATTGTTCCTTTGGGGGGGTATTGCAACTTTTGGCCATTTTGAAGCGAAATTGTTCCTTTCGGGGGGTATTGCAACTTTTCGGCATTTTGAAGCGAAATTGTTCCTTTAAGGGGTATTGCAATTTTTGCCATTTTGAGGCGAAATTGTTCCTTTGGGGGGGTATTGCAACTTTTGGCCATTTTGAAGCGAAAATGTTCCTTTGGGGGGGTATTGCAATTTTTTTTTCATTTTGAGGCGAAATTGTTCCTTTGGGGGGGTATTGCAACTTTTCGGCATTTTGAGGCGAAATTGTTCCTTTGGGGGGGTATTGCAATTTTTTGCCATTTTGAGGCGAAATTGTTCCTTTGGGGGGGTATTGCAATTTTTTGCCATTTTGAGGCGAAATTGTTCCTTTGGGGGGGTATTGCAACTTTTGGCCATTTTGAAGCGAAATTGTTCCTTTGGGGGGGTATTGCAATTTTTTGCCATTTTGAGGCGAAATTGTTCCTTTGGGGGGGTATTGCAACTTTTGGCCATATTGAAGCGAAATTGTTCCTTTGGGGGGATTTTACAATTTTTGGCCATTTTGAGGCGAAATTGTTCCTTTCGGGGGGTATTGCAACTTTTCGGCATTTTGAGGCGAAATTGTTCCTTTGGGGGGGTATTGCAATTTTTTGCCATTTTGAGGCGAAATTGTTCCTTTGGGGGGGTATTGCAACTTTTCGGCATTTTGAGGCGAAATTGTTCCTTTGGGGGGGGTATTGCAACTTTTGGCCATTTTGAAGCGAAATTGTTCCTTTGGGGGGGTTTGCAACTTTTCGGCATTTTGAGGCGAAATTGTTCCTTTGGGGGGGTATTGCAATTTTTTGCCATTTTGAGGCGAAATTATTCCTTTGGGGGGGTATTGCAACTTTTGGCCATTTTGAAGCGAAATTGTTCCTTTGGGGGGGTATTGCAACTTTTGGACATATTGAAGCGAAATTGTTCCTTTGTGGGGGTATTGCAATTTTTAACCATTTTGAGGCGAAATTGTTCCTTTGGGGGGGTATTGCAACTTTTGGCCATTTTGAAGCGAAATTGTTCCTTTTAGGGGGTATTGCAATTTTTTGGCATTTTAAGGCAAAATTGTTCCTTTGGGGGGGTATTGCAACTTTTGGCCATTTTGAAGCGAAATTGTTCCTTTGGGGGGGTATTGCAATTTTTTTTTCATTTTGAGGCGAAATTGTTCCTTTGGGGGGGGTATTGCAAATTTTGGACCATTTTGAAGCGAAATTGTTCCTTTTAGGGGGTATTGCAATTTTTTGGCATTTTAAGGCAAAATTGTTCCTTTGGGGGGTATTGCAACTTTTGGCCATTTTGAAGCGAAATTGTTCCTTTGGGGGGGTATTGCAATTTTTTGCCATTTTGAGGCGAAATTGTTCCTTTGGGGGGGTATTGCAACTTTTGGCCATTTTGAAGCGAAATTGTTCCTTTGGGGGGGTATTGCAACTTTTCGGCATTTTGAGGCGAAATTGTTCCTTTTGGGGGGTATTGCAATTTTTTGCCATTTTGAGGCGAAATTGTTCCTTTGGGGGGTATTGCAACTTTTGGCCATTTTGAAGCGAAATTGTTCCTTTCGGGGGGTATTGCAACTTTTCGGCATTTTGAGGCGAAATTGTTCCTTTGGGGGGGTATTGCAACTTTTGGCCATATTGAAGCGAAATTGTTCCTTTGGGGGGGTATTGCAATTTTTAACCATTTTGAGGCGAAATTGTTCCTTTGGGGGGGGTATTGCAACTTTTGGCCATTTTGAAGCGAAATTGTTCCTTTCGGGGGGTATTGCAACTTTTCAGCATTTTGAGGCGAAATTGTTCCTTTGGGGGGGTATTGCAACTTTTGGCCATTTTGAAGCGAAATTGTTCCTTTCGGAGGGTATTGCAACTTTTCGGCATTTTGAAGCGAAATTGTTCCTTTGGGGGTATTGCAATTTTTTGCCATTTTGAGGCGAAATTGTTCCTTTGGGGGGGTATTGCAACTTTTGGCCATTTTGAAGCGAAATTGTTCCTTTGGGGGGGTATTGCAATTTTTTTTTCATTTTGAGGCGAAATTGTTCCTTTGGGGGGGGTATTGCAAATTTTGGCCATTTTGAAGCGAAATTGTTCCTTTGGGGGGGTATTGCAATTTTTTGCCATTTTGAGGCGAAATTGTTCCTTTAGGGGGGTATTGCAACTTTTGGCCATTTTGAAGCAAAATTGTTCCTTTGGGGGGGTATTGCAACTTTTCGGCATTTTGAGGCGAAATTGTTCCTTGGGGGGGTATTGCAACTTTTGGCCATTTTGAAGCGAAATTGTTCCTTTGGGGGGGTATTGCAATTTATTGCCATTTTGAGGCGAAATTGTTCCTTTGGGGGGGGTATTGCAACTTTTTGCCATTTTGAAGCGAAATTGTTCCTTTGGGGGTATTGCATTTTTTTGCCATTTTGAGGCGAAATTGTTCCTTTGGGGGGGTATTGCAACTTTTGGCCTTTTTGAGGCGAAATTGTTCCTTTGGGGGGGTATTGCAACTTTTGGCCATTTTGAAGCGAAATTGTTCCTTTGGGGGGTATTGTAATTTTTTGCCATTTTGAGGCGAAATTGTTCCTTTGGGGGAGTATTGCAATTTTTTGCCATTTTGAGGCGAAATTGTTCCTTTGGGGGGTATTGCAACTTTTGGCCATTTTGAAGCGAAATTGTTCCTTTGGGGGGGTATTGCAATTTTTTGCCATTTTGAGGCGAAATTGTTCCTTTGGGGGGGTATTGCAACTTTTGGCCATATTGAAGCGAAATTGTTCCTTTGGGAGGTTTTTACAATTTTTGGCCATTTTGAGGCGAAATTGTTCCTTTCGGGGGGTATTGCAACTTTTGGCCATTTTGAGGCGAAATTGTTCCTTTGGGGGGTATTGCAATTTTTTGCCATTTTGAGGCGAAATTGTTCCTTTGGGGGGGTATTGCAACTTTTGGCCATTTTGAAGCGAAATTGTTCCTTTAAGGGTATTGCAATTTTTTGCCATTTTGAGGCGAAATTGTTCCTTTGGGGGGGTATTGCAACTTTTGGCCATATTGAAGCGAAATTGTTCCTTTGGGGGGTTTTTACAATTTTTGGCCATTTTGAGGCGAAATTGTTCCTTTCGGGGGGTATTGCAACTTTTCGGCATTTTGAGGCGAAATTGTTCCTTTGGGGGGGTATTGCAACTTTTGGCCATTTTGAAGCGAAATTGTTCCTTTGGGGGGTTTTTACAATTTTTGGCCATTTTGAGGCGAAATTGTTCCTTTCGGGGGGTATTGCAACTTTTCGGCATTTTGAGGCGAAATTGTTCCTTTGGGGGGGTATTGCAACTTTTGGCCATTTTGAAGCGAAATTGTTCCTTTGGGGGGGTATTGCAATTTTTTGCCATTTTGAGGCGAAATTGTTCCTTTGGGGGGGTATTGCAACTTTTGGCCATTTTGAAGCGAAATTGTTCCTTTGGGGGGGTATTGCAACTTTTCAGCATTTTGAGGCGAAATTGTTCCTTTGGGGGGGTATTGCAATTTTTTGCCATTTTGAGGCGAAATTGTTCCTTTGGGGGGGTATTGCAACTTTTGGCCATTTTGAAGCGAAATTGTTCCTTTGGGGGGGTATTGCAACTTTTGGCCATTTTGAGGCGAAATTGTTCCTTTCGGGGGGTATTGCATTTTTTTGCCATTTTGAGGCGAAATTGTTCCTTTGGGGGGGTATTGCAACTTTTGGCCTTTTTGAGGCGAAATTGTTCCTTTGGGGGGGGTATTGCAACTTTTGGCCATTTTGAAGCGAAATTGTTCCTTTGGGGGGGTATTGCAATTTTTTGCCATTTTGAGGCGAAATTGTTCCTTTTGGGGGGTATTGCAACTTTTGGCCATATTGAAGCAAAATTGTTCCTTTGGGAGGTTTTTACAATTTTTGGCCATTTTGAGGCGAAATTGTTCCTTTCGGGGGGTATTGCAACTTTTCGGCATTTTAAGGCAAAATTGTTCCTTTGGGGGGGTATTGCAACTTTTGGCCATTTTGAAGCGAAATTGTTCCTTTGGGGGGTATTGCAATTTTTTGCCATTTTGAGGCGAAATTGTTCCTTTGGGGGGGTATTGCAACTTTTGGCCATTTTGAAGCGAAATTGTTCCTTTGGGGGGGTATTGCAACTTTTCGGCATTTTGAGGCGAAATTGTTCCTTTGGGGGGTATTGCAATTTTTTGCCATTTTGAGGCGAAATTGTTCCTTTGGGGGGGTATTGCAACTTTTGGCCATTTTGAAGCGAAATTGTTCCTTTGGGGGGGTATTGCAACTTTTCGGCATTTTGAGGCGAAATTGTTCCTTTGGGGGGGTATTGCAATTTTTTGCCATTTTGAGGCGAAATTGTTCCTTTGGGGGGGTATTGCAACTTTTGGCCATTTTGAAGCGAAATTGTTCCTTTGGGGGGGTATTGCAATTTTTTGCCATTTTGAGGTGAAATTGTTCCTTTGGGGGGGTATTGCAACTTTTGGCCATATTGAAGCGAAATTGTTTCTTTGGGGGGGTATTGCAATTTTTAACCATTTTGAGGCGAAATTGTTCCTTTGGGGGGGTATTGCAACTTTTGGCCATTTTGAAGCGAAATTGTTCCTTTCGGGGGGTATTGCAACTTTTCAGCATTTTGAGGCGAAATTGTTCCTTTGGGGGGTATTTCAATTTCTTTGCCATTTTGAGGCGAAATTGTTCCTTTGGGGGGGTATTGCAACTTTTCGGCATTTTGAGGCGAAATTGTTCCTTTGGGGGGTATTGCAATTTTTTTTCCATTTTGAGGCGAAATTGTTCCTTTGGGGGGGTATTGCAACTTTTGGCCATTTTGAAGCGAAAATGTTCCTTTCGGGGGGTATTGCAACTTTTCGGCATTTTGAAGCGAAATTGTTCCTTTGGGGGGTATTGCAATTTTTTGCCATTTTGAGGCGAAATTGTTCCTTTGGGGGGGTATTGCAACTTTTGGCCATTTTGAAGCGAAATTGTTCCTTTGGGGGGGTATTGCAACTTTTGGCCATTTTGAGGCGAAATTGTTCCTTTGGGGGGGTATTGCAACTTTTTGCCATTTTGAAGCGAAATTGTTCCTTTGGGGGGTATTGCATTTTTTTGCCATTTTGAGGCGAAATTGTTCCTTTGGGGGGGTATTGCAACTTTTCGCCTTTTTGAGGCGAAATTGTTCCTTTTGGGGGGGTATTGCAACTTTTGGCCATTTTGAAGCGAAATTGTTCCTTTGGGGGGGTATTGCAATTTTTTGCCATTTTGAGGCGAAATTGTTCCTTTGGGGGAGTATTGCAATTTTTTGCCATTTTGAGGCGAAATTGTTCTTTTGGGGGGGTATTGCAACTTTTGGCCATTTTGAAGCGAAATTGTTCCTTTGGGGGGGTATTGCAATTTTTTGCCATTTTGAGGCGAAATTGTTCCTTTTGGGGGCTATTGCAACTTTTGGCCATATTAAAGCGAAATTGTTCCTTTGGGAGGTTTTTACAATTTTTGGCCATTTTGAGGCGAAATTGTTCCTTTGGGGGGGTATTGCAACTTTTGGCCATTTTGAAGCGAAAATGTTCCTTTCGGGGGGTATTGCAACTTTTCGGCATTTTGAAGCGAAATTGTTCCTTTGGGGGGTATTGCAATTTTTTGCCATTTTGAGGCGAAATTGTTCCTTTGGGGGGGTATTGCAATTTTTTGCCATTTTGAAGCGAAATTGTTCCTTTGGGGGGGTATTGCAACTTTTCGGCATTTTGAGGCGAAATTGTTCCTTTGGGGGGGTATTGCAATTTTTTGCCATTTTGAGGCGAAATTGTTCCTTTGAGGGGGTATTGCAACTTTTGGCCATTTTGAAGTGAAATTGTTCCTTTCGGGGGGTATTGCAACTTTTCAGCATTTTGAAGCGAAATTGTTCCTTTTGGGGGGGTATTGCAATTTTTTGCCATTTTGAGGCGAAATTGTTCCTTTGGGGAGTATTGCAATTTTTTGCCATTTTGAGGCGAAATTGTTCCTTTGGGGGGGTATTGCAACTTTTGGCCATTTTGAAGCAAAATTGTCCCTTTGGGGGTATTGCAATTTTTTGCCATTTTGAGGCGAAATTGTTCCTTTGGGGGGGTATTGCAACTTTTGGCCATATTGAAGCGAAATTGTTCCTTTGGGGGGTTTTTACAATTTTTGGCCATTTTAAGGCGAAATTGTTCCTTTCGGGGGGTATTGCAACTTTTCGGCATTTTGAGGCGAAATTGTTCCTTTGGGGGGGTATTGCAACTTTTGGCCATTTTGAAGCGAAATTGTTCCTTTGGGAGGTTTTTACAATTTTTGGCCATTTTGAGGCGAAATTGTTCCTTTCGGGGGGTATTGCAACTTTTCGGCATTTTGAGGCAAAATTGTTCCTTTGGGGGGGTATTGCAACTTTTGGCCATTTTGAAGCGAAATTGTTCCTTTGGGGGGGTATTGCAACTTTTGGCCATTTTGAAGCGAAATTGTTCCTTTGGGGGGTTATTGCAACTTTTCGGCATTTTGAGGCGAAATTGTTCCTTTGGGGGGTATTGCAATTTTTTGCCATTTTGAGGCGAAATTGTTCCTTTGGGGGGGTATTGCAACTTTTCGGCATTTTGAGGCGAAATTGTTCCTTTGGGGGGTATTGCAATTTTTTGCCATTTTGAGGCGAAATTGTTCCTTTGGGGGGGTATTGCAACTTTTGGCCATTTTGAAGCGAAATTGTTCCTTTGGGGGGGTATTGCAACTTTTCGGCATTTTGAGGCGAAATTGTTCCTTTGGGGGGGTATTGCAATTTTTTGCCATTTTGAGGCGAAATTGTTCCTTTGGGGGGGTATTGCAACTTTTGGCCATTTTGAAGCGAAATTGTTCCTTTGGGGGGGTATTGCAATTTTTTGCCATTTTGAGGTGAAATTGTTCCTTTGGGGGGGTATTGCAACTTTTGGCCATATTGAAGCGAAATTGTTTCTTTGGGGGGGTATTGCAATTTTTAACCATTTTGAGGCGAAATTGTTCCTTTGGGGGGGTATTGCAACTTTTGGCCATTTTGAAGCGAAATTGTTCCTTTCGGGGGGTATTGCAACTTTTCAGCATTTTGAGGCGAAATTGTTCCTTTGGGGGGTATTTCAATTTCTTTGCCATTTTGAGGCGAAATTGTTCCTTTGGGGGGGTATTGCAACTTTTCGGCATTTTGAGGCGAAATTGTTCCTTTGGGGGGTATTGCAATTTTTTTTCCATTTTGAGGCGAAATTGTTCCTTTGGGGGGGTATTGCAACTTTTGGCCATTTTGAAGCGAAAATGTTCCTTTCGGGGGGTATTGCAACTTTTCGGCATTTTGAAGCGAAATTGTTCCTTTGGGGGGTATTGCAATTTTTTGCCATTTTGAGGCGAAATTGTTCCTTTGGGGGGGTATTGCAACTTTTGGCCATTTTGAAGCGAAATTGTTCCTTTGGGGGGGTATTGCAACTTTTGGCCATTTTGAGGCGAAATTGTTCCTTTGGGGGGGTATTGCAACTTTTTGCCATTTTGAAGCGAAATTGTTCCTTTGGGGGGTATTGCATTTTTTTGCCATTTTGAGGCGAAATTGTTCCTTTGGGGGGGTATTGCAACTTTTCGCCTTTTTGAGGCGAAATTGTTCCTTTTGGGGGGGTATTGCAACTTTTGGCCATTTTGAAGCGAAATTGTTCCTTTGGGGGGGTATTGCAATTTTTTGCCATTTTGAGGCGAAATTGTTCCTTTGGGGGAGTATTGCAATTTTTTGCCATTTTGAGGCGAAATTGTTCTTTTGGGGGGGTATTGCAACTTTTGGCCATTTTGAAGCGAAATTGTTCCTTTGGGGGGGTATTGCAATTTTTTGCCATTTTGAGGCGAAATTGTTCCTTTTGGGGGCTATTGCAACTTTTGGCCATATTAAAGCGAAATTGTTCCTTTGGGAGGTTTTTACAATTTTTGGCCATTTTGAGGCGAAATTGTTCCTTTGGGGGGGTATTGCAACTTTTGGCCATTTTGAAGCGAAAATGTTCCTTTCGGGGGGTATTGCAACTTTTCGGCATTTTGAAGCGAAATTGTTCCTTTGGGGGGTATTGCAATTTTTTGCCATTTTGAGGCGAAATTGTTCCTTTGGGGGGGTATTGCAATTTTTTGCCATTTTGAAGCGAAATTGTTCCTTTGGGGGGGTATTGCAACTTTTCGGCATTTTGAGGCGAAATTGTTCCTTTGGGGGGGTATTGCAATTTTTTGCCATTTTGAGGCGAAATTGTTCCTTTGAGGGGGTATTGCAACTTTTGGCCATTTTGAAGTGAAATTGTTCCTTTCGGGGGGTATTGCAACTTTTCAGCATTTTGAAGCGAAATTGTTCCTTTTGGGGGGGTATTGCAATTTTTTGCCATTTTGAGGCGAAATTGTTCCTTTGGGGAGTATTGCAATTTTTTGCCATTTTGAGGCGAAATTGTTCCTTTGGGGGGGTATTGCAACTTTTGGCCATTTTGAAGCAAAATTGTTCCTTTGGGGGTATTGCAATTTTTTGCCATTTTGAGGCGAAATTGTTCCTTTGGGGGGGTATTGCAACTTTTGGCCATATTGAAGCGAAATTGTTCCTTTGGGGGGTTTTTACAATTTTTGGCCATTTTAAGGCGAAATTGTTCCTTTCGGGGGGTATTGCAACTTTTCGGCATTTTGAGGCGAAATTGTTCCTTTGGGGGGGTATTGCAACTTTTGGCCATTTTGAAGCGAAATTGTTCCTTTGGGAGGTTTTTACAATTTTTGGCCATTTTGAGGCGAAATTGTTCCTTTCGGGGGGTATTGCAACTTTTCGGCATTTTGAGGCAAAATTGTTCCTTTGGGGGGGTATTGCAACTTTTGGCCATTTTGAAGCGAAATTGTTCCTTTGGGGGGGTATTGCAACTTTTGGCCATTTTGAAGCGAAATTGTTCCTTTGGGGGGTTATTGCAACTTTTCGGCATTTTGAGGCGAAATTGTTCCTTTGGGGGGTATTGCAATTTTTTGCCATTTTGAGGCGAAATTGTTCCTTTGGGGGGGTATTGCAACTTTTGGCCATTTTGAAGCGAAATTGTTCCTTTGGGGGGGTATTGCAACTTTTCGGCATTTTGAGGCGAAATTGTTCCTTTGGGGGGGTATTGCAATTTTTTGCCATTTTGAGGCGAAATTGTTCCTTTGGGTAGGTATTGCAACTTTTGGCCATTTTGAAGCGAAATTGTTCCTTTGGGGGGGTATTGCAACTTTTCAGCATTTTGAGGCGAAATTGTTCCTTTGGGGGGGTATTTCAAATTTTTTGCCATTTTGAGGCGAAATTGATCCTTTGGGGGGGTATTGCAACTTTTCGGCATTTTGAGGCGAAATTGTTCCTTTGGGGGGTATTGCAATTTTTTTTCCATTTTGAGGCGAAATTGTTCCTTTGGGGGGGTATTGCAACTTTTGGCCATTTTGAAGCGAAAATGTTCCTTTCGGGGGGTATTGCAACTTTTCGGCATTTTGAAGCGAAATTGTTCCTTTGGGGGGTATTGCAATTTTTTGCCATTTTGAGGCGAAATTGTTCCTTTGGGGGGGTATTGCAACTTTTGGCCATTTTGAAGCGAAATTGTTCCTTTGGGGGGGTATTGCAACTTTTGGCCATTTTGAGGCGAAATTGTTCCTTTGGGGGGGTATTGCAACTTTTTGCCATTTTGAAGCGAAATTGTTCCTTTGGGGGGTATTGCATTTTTTTGCCATTTTGAGGCGAAATTGTTCCTTTGGGGGGGTATTGCAACTTTTGGCCATTTTGAAGCGAAATTGTTCCTTTGGGGGGGTATTGCAATTTTTTGCCATTTTGAGGCGAAATTGTTCCTTTGGGGGGGTATTGCAATTTTTTGCCATTTTGAGGCGAAATTGTTCCTTTGAGGGGGTATTGCAACTTTTGGCCATTTTGAAGTGAAATTGTTCCTTTCGGGGGGTATTGCAACTTTTCAGCATTTTGAAGCGAAATTGTTCCTTTTGGGGGGGTATTGCAATTTTTTGCCATTTTGAGGCGAAATTGTTCCTTTGGGGGGGTATTGCAACTTTTTGCCATATTGAAGCGAAATTGTTCCTTTGGGGGGTTTTTACAATTTTTGGCCATTTTAAGGCGAAATTGTTCCTTTCGGGGGGTTTTGCAACTTTTCGGCATTTTGAGGCGAAATTGTTCCTTTGGGGGGGTATTGCAACTTTTGGCCATTTTGAAGCGAAATTGTTCCTTTGGGAGGTTTTTACAATTTTTGGCCATTTTGAGGCGAAATTGTTCCTTTCGGGGGGTATTGCAACTTTTGGCCATTTTGAAGCGAAAATGTTCCTTTCGGGGGGTATTGCAACTTTTCGGCATTTTGAAGCGAAATTGTTCCTTTGGGGGGTATTGCAATTTTTTGCCATTTTGAGGCGAAATTGTTCCTTTGGGGGGGTATTGCAATTTTTTGCCATTTTGAAGCGAAATTGTTCCTTTGGGGGGGTATTGCAACTTTTCGGCATTTTGAGGCGAAATTGTTCCTTTGGGGGGGTATTGCAATTTTTTGCCATTTTGAGGCGAAATTGTTCCTTTGAGGGGGTATTGCAACTTTTGGCCATTTTGAAGTGAAATTGTTCCTTTCGGGGGGTATTGCAACTTTTCAGCATTTTGAAGCGAAATTGTTCCTTTTGGGGGGGTATTGCAATTTTTTGCCATTTTGAGGCGAAATTGTTCCTTTGGGGAGTATTGCAATTTTTTGCCATTTTGAGGCGAAATTGTTCCTTTGGGGGGGTATTGCAACTTTTGGCCATTTTGAAGCAAAATTGTTCCTTTGGGGGTAATGCAATTTTTTGCCATTTTGAGGCGAAATTGTTCCTTTGGGGGGGTATTGCAACTTTTGGCCATATTGAAGCGAAATTGTTCCTTTGGGGGGTTTTTACAATTTTTGGCCATTTTAAGGCGAAATTGTTCCTTTCGGGGGGTATTGCAACTTTTCGGCATTTTGAGGCGAAATTGTTCCTTTGGGGGGGTATTGCAACTTTTGGCCATTTTGAAGCGAAATTGTTCCTTTGGGAGGTTTTTACAATTTTTGGCCATTTTGAGGCGAAATTGTTCCTTTCGGGGGGTATTGCAACTTTTCGGCATTTTGAGGCAAAATTGTTCCTTTGGGGGGGTATTGCAACTTTTGGCCATTTTGAAGCGAAATTGTTCCTTTGGGGGGGTATTGCAACTTTTGGCCATTTTGAAGCGAAATTGTTCCTTTGGGGGGTTATTGCAACTTTTCGGCATTTTGAGGCGAAATTGTTCCTTTGGGGGGTATTGCAATTTTTTGCCATTTTGAGGCGAAATTGTTCCTTTGGGGGGGTATTGCAACTTTTGGCCATTTTGAAGCGAAATTGTTCCTTTGGGGGGGTATTGCAACTTTTCGGCATTTTGAGGCGAAATTGTTCCTTTGGGGGGGTATTGCAATTTTTTGCCATTTTGAGGCGAAATTGTTCCTTTGGGTAGGTATTGCAACTTTTGGCCATTTTGAAGCGAAATTGTTCCTTTGGGGGGGTATTGCAACTTTTCAGCATTTTGAGGCGAAATTGTTCCTTTGGGGGGGTATTTCAAATTTTTTGCCATTTTGAGGCGAAATTGATCCTTTGGGGGGGTATTGCAACTTTTCGGCATTTTGAGGCGAAATTGTTCCTTTGGGGGGTATTGCAATTTTTTTTCCATTTTGAGGCGAAATTGTTCCTTTGGGGGGGTATTGCAACTTTTGGCCATTTTGAAGCGAAAATGTTCCTTTCGGGGGGTATTGCAACTTTTCGGCATTTTGAAGCGAAATTGTTCCTTTGGGGGGTATTGCAATTTTTTGCCATTTTGAGGCGAAATTGTTCCTTTGGGGGGGTATTGCAACTTTTGGCCATTTTGAAGCGAAATTGTTCCTTTGGGGGGGTATTGCAACTTTTGGCCATTTTGAGGCGAAATTGTTCCTTTGGGGGGGTATTGCAATTTTTTGCCATTTTGAGGCGAAATTGTTCCTTTGGGGGGGTATTGCAATTTTTTGCCATTTTGAGGCGAAATTGTTCCTTTGAGGGGGTATTGCAACTTTTGGCCATTTTGAAGTGAAATTGTTCCTTTCGGGGGGTATTGCAACTTTTCAGCATTTTGAAGCGAAATTGTTCCTTTTGGGGGGGTATTGCAATTTTTTGCCATTTTGAGGCGAAATTGTTCCTTTGGGGAGTATTGCAATTTTTTGCCATTTTGAGGCGAAATTGTTCCTTTGGGGGGGTATTGCAACTTTTGGCCATTTTGAAGCAAAATTGTTCCTTTGGGGGTATTGCAATTTTTTGCCATTTTGAGGCGAAATTGTTCCTTTGTGGGGGTATTGCAACTTTTGGCCATATTGAAGCGAAATTGTTCCTTTGGGGGGTTTTTACAATTTTTGGCCATTTTAAGGCGAAATTGTTCCTTTCGGGGGGTATTGCAACTTTTCGGCATTTTGAGGCGAAATTGTTCCTTTGGGGGGGTATTGCAACTTTTGGCCATTTTGAAGCGAAATTGTTCCTTTGGGGGGTTTTTACAATTTTTGGCCATTTTAAGGCGAAATTGTTCCTTTCGGGGGGTATTGCAACTTTTCGGCATTTTGAGGCGAAATTGTTCCTTTGGGGGGGTATTGCAACTTTTGGCCATTTTGAAACGAAATTGTTCCTTTGGGGGGGTATTGCAATTTTTTGCCATTTTGAGGCGAAATTGTTCCTTTGGGGGGGTATTGCAACTTTTGGCCATTTTGAAGCGAAATTGTTCCTTTGGGGGGGTATTGCAACTTTTCGGCATTTTGAGGCGAAATTGTTCCTTTGGGGGGGTATTGCAATTTTTTGCCATTTTGAGGCGAAATTGTTCCTTTGGGGGGGTATTGCAACTTTTGGCCATTTTGAAGCGAAATTGTTCCTTTGGGGGGGTATTGCAACTTTTGGCCATTTTGAGGCGAAATTGTTCCTTTGGGGGGGTATTGCAACTTTTTGCCATTTTGAAGCGAAATTGTTCCTTTGGGGGGTATTGCATTTTTTTGCCATTTTGAGGCGAAATTGTTCCTTTGGGGGGGTATTGCAACTTTTGGCCTTCTTGAGGCGAAATTGTTCCTTTGGGGGGGTATTGCAACTTTTGGCCATTTTGAAGCGAAATTGTTCCTTTGGGGGGGTATTGCAATTTTTTGCCATTTTGAGGCGAAATTGTTCCTTTTGGGGGGTATTGCAACTTTTGGCCATATTGAAGCGAAATTGTTCCTTTGGGAGGTTTTTACAATTTTTGGCCATTTTGAGGCGAAATTGTTCCTTTCGGGGGGTATTGCAACTTTTCGGCATTTTGAGGCAAAATTGTTCCTTTGGGGGGTATTGCAACTTTTGGCCATTTTGAAGCGAAATTGTTCCTTTGGGGGGGTATTGCAATTTTTTGCCATTTTGAGGCGAAATTGTTCCTTTGGGGGGGTATTACAACTTTTGGCCATTTTGAAGCGAAATTGTTCCTTTGGGGGGTTATTGCAACTTTTCGGCATTTTGAGGCGAAATTGTTCCTTTGCGGGGTATTGCAATTTTTTGCCATTTTGAGGCGAAATTGTTCCTTTGGGGGGGTATTGCAACTTTTGGCCATTTTGAAGCGAAATTGTTCCTTTGGGGGGGTATTGCAACTTTTCGGCATTTTGAGGCGAAATTGTTCCTTTGGGGGGGTATTGCAATTTTTTGCCATTTTGAGGCGAAATTGTTCCTTTGGGGGGGTATTGCAACTTTTGGCCATTTTGAAGCGAAATTGTTCCTTTGGGGGGGTATTGCAATTTTTTTTCCATTTTGAGGCGAAATTGTTCCTTTGGGGGGGTATTGCAACTTTTGGCCATTTTGAAGCGAAAATGTTCCTTTCGGGGGGTATTGCAACTTTTCGGCATTTTGAAGCGAAATTGTTCCTTTGGGGGGTATTGCAATTTTTTGCCATTTTGAGGCGAAATTGTTCCTTTGGGGGGGTATTGCAACTTTTGGCCATTTTGAAGCGAAATTGTTCCTTTGGGGGGGTATTGCAACTTTTGGCCATTTTGAGGCGAAATTGTTCCTTTGGGGGGGTATTGCAACTTTTTGCCATTTTGAAGCGAAATTGTTCCTTTGGGGGGTATTGCATTTTTTGCCATTTTGAGGCGAAATTGTTCCTTTGGGGGGGGTATTGCAACTTTTGGCCTTTTTGAGGCGAAATTGTTCCTTTGGGGGGGTATTGCAACTTTTGGCCATTTTGAAGCGAAATTGTTCCTTTGGGGGGGTATTGCAATTTTTTGCCATTTTGAGGCGAAATTGTTCCTTTGGGGGAGTATTGCAATTTTTTGCCATTTTGAGGCGAAATTGTTCTTTTGGGGGGGGTATTGCAACTTTTGGCCATTTTGAAGCGAAATTGTTCCTTTGGGGGGGTATTGCAATTTTTTGCCATTTTGAGGCGAAATTGTTCCTTTTGGGGGCTATTGCAACTTTTGGCCATATTGAAGCGAAATTGTTCCTTTGGGAGGTTTTTACAATTTTTGGCCATTTTAAGGCGAAATTGTTCCTTTCGGGGGGTATTGCAATTTTTTGCCATTTTGAGGCGAAATTGTTCTTTTGGGGGGGGTATTGCAACTTTTGGCCATTTTGAAGCGAAATTCTTCCATTGGGGGGGTATTGCAATTTTTTGCCATTTTGAGGCGAAATTGTTCCTTTGGGGGGGTATTGCAACTTTTGGCCATTTTGAAGCGAAATTGTTCCTTTGGGGGGTATTGCAACTTTTCGGCATTTTGAGGCGAAATTGTTCCTTTGGGGGGGTATTGCAATTTTTTGCCATTTTGAGGCGAAATTGTTCCTTTTGGGGGGTATTGCAACTTTTGGCCATATTGAAGCGAAATTGTTCCTTTGGGAGGTTTTTACAATTTTTGGCCATTTTGAGGCGAAATTGTTCCTTTCGGGGGGTATTGCAACTTTTCGGCATTTTGAGGCAAAATTGTTCCTTTGGGGGGGTATTGCAACTTTTGGCCATTTTGAAGCGAAATTGTTCCTTTGGGGGGGTATTGCAATTTTTTGCCATTTTGAGGCGAAATTGTTCCTTTGGGGGGGTATTGCAACTTTTGGCCATTTTGAAGCGAAATTGTTCCTTTGGGGGGTTATTGCAACTTTTCGGCATTTTGAGGCGAAATTGTTCCTTTGGGGGGTATTGCAATTTTTTGCCATTTTGAGGCGAAATTGTTCCTTTGGGGGGGTATTGCAACTTTTGGCCATTTTGAAGCGAAATTGTTCCTTTGGGGGGGTATTGCAACTTTTCGGCATTTTGAGGCGAAATTGTTCCTTTGGGGGGGTATTGCAATTTTTTGCCATTTTGAGGCGAAATTGTTCCTTTGGGGGGGTATTGCAACTTTTGGCCATTTTGAAGCGAAATTGTTCCTTTGGGGGGGTATTGCAATTTTTTGCCATTTTGAGGTGAAATTGTTCCTTTGGGGGGGTATTGCAACTTTTGGCCATACTGAAGCGAAATTGTTCCTTTGGGGGGGTATTGCAATTTTTAACCATTTTGAGGCGAAATTGTTCCTTTGGGGGGGTATTGCAACTTTTGGCCATTTTGAAGCGAAATTGTTCCTTTCGGGGGGTATTGCAACTTTTCAGCATTTTGAGGCGAAATTGTTCCTTTGGGGGGTATTTCAATTTTTTTTCCATTTTGAGGCGAAATTGTTCCTTTGGGGGGGTATTGCAACTTTTGGCCATTTTGAAGCGAAATTGTTCCTTTGGGGGGTATTGCAACTTTTCGGCATTTTGAGGCGAAATTGTTCCTTTGGGGGGGTATTGCAATTTTTTGCCATTTTGAGGCGAAATTGTTCCTTTGGGGGGGTATTGCAACTTTTGGCCATTTTGAAGCGAAATTGTTCCTTTGGGGGGGTATTGCAATTTTTTGCCATTTTGAGGCGAAATTGTTCCTTTGGGGGGGTATTGCAACTTTTGGCCATATTGAAGTGAAATTGTTCCTTTGGGGGGGTATTGCAATTTTTAACCATTTTGAGGCGAAATTGTTCCTTTGGGGGGGTATTGCAACTTTTGGCCATTTTGAAGCGAAATTGTTCCTTTCGGGGGGTATTGCAACTTTTCAGCATTTTGAGGCGAAATTGTTCCTTTGGGGGGGTATTGCAACTTTTGGCCATTTTGAAGCGAAATTGTTCCTTTGGGGGGGTATTGCAACTTTTCGGCATTTTGAGGCGAAATTGTTCCTTTGGGGGGTATTGCAATTTTTTGCCATTTTGAGGCGAAATTGTTCCTTTGGGGGGGTATTGCAACTTTTGGCCATTTTGAAGCGAAATTGTTCCTTTGGGGGGGTATTGCAACTTTTCGGCATTTTGAGGCGAAATTGTTCCTTTGGGGGGGTATTGCAATTTTTTGCCATTTTGAGGCGAAATTGTTACTTTGGGGGGGTATTGCAACTTTTGGCCATTTTGAAGCGAAATTGTTCCTTTGGGGGGTATTGCATTTTTTTGCCATTTTGAGGCGAAATTGTTCCTTTGGGGGGGTATTGCAACTTTTGGCCATTTTGAAGCGAAATTGTTCCTTTGGGGGGGTATTGCAACTTTTCGGCATTTTGAGGCGAAATTGTTCCTTTGGGGGGTATTGCAATTTTTTTTCAATTTTGAGGCGAAATTGTTCTTTTGGGGGGGTATTGCAACTTTTGGCCATTTTGAAGCGAAATTGTTCCTTTGGGGGGGTATTGCAACTTTTCGGCATTTTGAGGCGAAATTGTTCCTTTGGGGGGTATTGCAATTTTTTTTCCATTTTGAGGCGAAATTGTTCTTTTGGGGGGGTATTGCAACTTTTGGCCATTTTGAAGCGAAAATGTTCCTTTCGGGGGGTATTGCAACTTTTCGGCATTTTGAAGCGAAATTGTTCCTTTGGGGGGTATTGCAATTTTTTGCCATTTTGAGGCGAAATTGTTCCTTTTGGGGGGGTATTGCAAATTTTGGCCATTTTGAAGCGAAATTGTTTCTTTGGGGGGTATTGCAATTTTTTGCCATTTTGAAGCGAAATTGTTCCTTTGGGGGGGTATTGCAACTTTTCGGCATTTTGAGGCGAAATTGTTCCTTTGGGGGGGTATTGCAATTTTTTGCCATTTTGAGGCGAAATTGTTCCTTTGAGGGGGTATTGCAACTTTTGGCCATTTTGAAGTGAAATTGTTCCTTTCGGGGGGTATTGCAACTTTTCAGCATTTTGAAGCGAAATTGTTCCTTTGGGGGGGTATTGCAATTTTTTGCCATTTTGAGGCAAAATTGTTCCTTTGGGGGTATTGCAATTTTTTGCCATTTTGAGGCGAAATTGTTCCTTTGGGGGGGTATTGCAACTTTTGGCCATATTGAAGCGAAATTGTTCCTTTGGGGGGTTTTTACAATTTTTGGTCATTTTAAGGCGAAATTGTTCCTTTCGGGGGGTATTGCAACTTTTCGGCATTTTGAGGCGAAATTGTTCCTTTGGGGGGGTATTGCAACTTTTGGCCATTTTGAAGCGAAATTGTTCCTTTGGGGGGGTATTGCAATTTTTTGCCATTTTGAGGCGAAATTGTTCCTTTGGGGGGGTATTGCAACTTTTGGCCATTTTGAAGCGAAATTGTTCCTTTGGGGGGGTATTGCAACTTTTCGGCATTTTGAGGCGAAATTGTTCCTTTGGGGGGGTATTGCAATTTTTTGCCATTTTGAGGCGAAATTGTTCCTTTGGGGGGGTATTGCAACTTTTGGCCATTTTGAAGCGAAATTGTTCCTTTGGGGGGGTATTGCAACTTTTCGGCATTTTGAGGCGAAATTGTTCCTTTGGGGGGGTATTGCAATTTTTTGCCATTTTGAGGCGAAATTGTTCCTTTGGGGGGGTATTGCAACTTTTGGCCATTTTGAAGCGAAATTGTTCCTTTGGGGGGTATTGCAATTTTTTGCCATTTTGAGGCGAAATTGTTCCTTTGGGGGGGTATTGCAACTTTTGGCCATTTTGAAGCGAAATTGTTCCTTTGGGGGGTATTGCATTTTTTTGCCATTTTGAGGCGAAATTGTTCCTTTGGGGGGGTATTGCAACTTTTGGCCATTTTGAAGCGAAATTGTTCCTTTGGGGGGGTATTGCAACTTTTCGGCATTTTGAGGCGAAATTGTTCCTTTGGGGGGTATTGCAATTTTTTTTCAATTTTGAGGCGAAATTGTTCTTTTGGGGGGGTATTGCAACTTTTGGCCATTTTGAAGCGAAATTGTTCCTTTGGGGGGGTATTGCAACTTTTCGGCATTTTGAGGCGAAATTGTTCCTTTGGGGGGTATTGCAATTTTTTTTCCATTTTGAGGCGAAATTGTTCTTTTGGGGGGGTATTGCAACTTTTGGCCATTTTGAAGCGAAAATGTTCCTTTCGGGGGGTATTGCAACTTTTCGGCATTTTGAAGCGAAATTGTTCCTTTGGGGGGTATTGCAATTTTTTGCCATTTTGAGGCGAAATTGTTCCTTTTGGGGGGGTATTGCAAATTTTGGCCATTTTGAAGCGAAATTGTTTCTTTGGGGGGTATTGCAATTTTTTGCCATTTTGAAGCGAAATTGTTCCTTTGGGGGGGTATTGCAACTTTTCGGCATTTTGAGGCGAAATTGTTCCTTTGGGGGGGTATTGCAATTTTTTGCCATTTTGAGGCGAAATTGTTCCTTTGAGGGGGTATTGCAACTTTTGGCCATTTTGAAGTGAAATTGTTCCTTTCGGGGGGTATTGCAACTTTTCAGCATTTTGAAGCGAAATTGTTCCTTTGGGGGGGTATTGCAATTTTTTGCCATTTTGAGGCAAAATTGTTCCTTTGGGGGTATTGCAATTTTTTGCCATTTTGAGGCGAAATTGTTCCTTTGGGGGGGTATTGCAACTTTTGGCCATATTGAAGCGAAATTGTTCCTTTGGGGGGTTTTTACAATTTTTGGTCATTTTAAGGCGAAATTGTTCCTTTCGGGGGGTATTGCAACTTTTCGGCATTTTGAGGCGAAATTGTTCCTTTGGGGGGGTATTGCAACTTTTGGCCATTTTGAAGCGAAATTGTTCCTTTGGGGGGGTATTGCAATTTTTTGCCATTTTGAGGCGAAATTGTTCCTTTGGGGGGGTATTGCAACTTTTGGCCATTTTGAAGCGAAATTGTTCCTTTGGGGGGGTATTGCAACTTTTCGGCATTTTGAGGCGAAATTGTTCCTTTGGGGGGGTATTGCAATTTTTTGCCATTTTGAGGCGAAATTGTTCCTTTGGGGGGGTATTGCAACTTTTGGCCATTTTGAAGCGAAATTGTTCCTTTGGGGGGGTATTGCAACTTTTCGGCATTTTGAGGCGAAATTGTTCCTTTGGGGGGGTATTGCAATTTTTTGCCATTTTGAGGCGAAATTGTTCCTTTGGGGGGGTATTGCAACTTTTGGCCATTTTGAAGCGAAATTGTTCCTTTGGGGGGTATTGCAATTTTTTGCCATTTTGAGGCGAAATTGTTCCTTTGGGGGGGTATTGCAACTTTTGGCCATATTGAAGCGAAATTGTTCCTTTGGGGGGGTATTGCAATTTTTAACCATTTTGAGGCGAAATTGTTCCTTTGGGGGGGTATTGCAACTTTTGGCCATTTTGAAGCGAAATTGTTCCTTTGGGGGGGTATTGCAACTTTTCGGCATTTTGAGGCGAAATTGTTCCTTTGGGGGGTATTGCAATTTTTTGCCATTTTGAGGCGAAATTGTTCCTTTGGGGGGGTATTGCAACTTTTCGGCATTTTGAGGCGAAATTGTTCCTTTGGGGGGTATTGCAATTTTTTTTCCATTTTGAGGCGAAATTGTTCCTTTGGGGGGGTATTGCAACTTTTGGCCATTTTGAAGCGAAAATGTTCCTTTCGGGGGGTATTGCAACTTTTCGGCATTTTGAAGCGAAATTGTTCCTTTGGGGGGTATTGCAATTTTTTGCCATTTTGAGGCGAAATTGTTCCTTTGGGGGGGTATTGCAACTTTTCGGCATTTTGAGGCGAAATTGTTCCTTTGGGGGGGTATTGCAATTTTTTGCCATTTTGAGGCGAAATTGTTCCTTTGAGGGGGTATTGCAACTTTTGGCCATTTTGAAGCGAAAATGTTCCTTTCGGGGGGTATTGCAACTTTTCGGCATTTTGAAGCGAAATTGTTCCTTTGGGGGGTATTGCAATTTTTTGCCATTTTGAGGCGAAATTGTTCCTTTGGGGGGGTATTGCAACTTTTGGCCATTTTGAAGCGAAATTGTTCCTTTGGGGGGGTATTGCAACTTTTGGCCATTTTGAGGCGAAATTGTTCCTTTCGGGGGGTATTGCAACTTTTTGCCATTTTGAAGCGAAATTGTTCCTTTGGGGGGTATTGCATTTTTTTGCCATTTTGAGGCGAAATTGTTCCTTTGGGGGGGGTATTGCAACTTTTGGCCTTTTTGAGGCGAAATTGTTCCTTTGGGGGGGTATTGCAACTTTTGGCCATTTTGAAGCGAAATTGTTCCTTTGGGGGGGTATTGCAATTTTTTGCCATTTTGAGGCGAAATTGTTCCTTTGGGGGAGTATTGCAATTTTTTGCCATTTTGAGGCGAAATTGTTCTTTTGGGGGGGGTATTGCAACTTTTGGCCATTTTGAAGCGAAATTGTTCCTTTGGGGGGGTATTGCAATTTTTTGCCATTTTGAGGCGAAATTGTTCCTTTTGGGGGCTATTGCAACTTTTGGCCATATTGAAGCGAAATTGTTCCTTTGGGAGGTTTTTACAATTTTTGGCCATTTTAAGGCGAAATTGTTCCTTTCGGGGGGTATTGCAACTTTTCGGCATTTTGAGGCAAAATTGTTCCTTTGGGGGGGTATTGCAACTTTTGGCCATTTTGAAGCGAAATTGTTCCTTTGGGGGGGTATTGCAATTTTTTGCCATTTTGAGGCGAAATTGTTCCTTTGGGGGGGTATTGCAACTTTTGGCCATTTTGAAGCGAAATTGTTCCTTTGGGGGGTATTGCAACTTTTCGGCATTTTGAGGCGAAATTGTTCCTTTGGGGGGGTATTGCAATTTTTTGCCATTTTGAGGCGAAATTGTTCCTTTTGGGGGGTATTGCAACTTTTGGCCATATTGAAGCGAAATTGTTCCTTTGGGAGGTTTTTACAATTTTTGGCCATTTTGAGGCGAAATTGTTCCTTTCGGGGGGTATTGCAACTTTTCGGCATTTTGAGGCAAAATTGTTCCTTTGGGGGGGTATTGCAACTTTTGGCCATTTTGAAGCGAAATTGTTCCTTTGGGGGGGTATTGCAATTTTTTGCCATTTTGAGGCGAAATTGTTCCTTTGGGGGGGTATTGCAACTTTTGGCCATTTTGAAGCGAAATTGTTCCTTTGGGGGGGTATTGCAACTTTTGGCCATTTTGAGGCGAAATTGTTCCTTTGGGGGGGTATTGCAACTTTTTGCCATTTTGAAGCGAAATTGTTCCTTTGGGGGGTATTGCATTTTTTTGCCATTTTGAGGCGAAATTGTTCCTTTGGGGGGGTATTGCAACTTTTGGCCTTCTTGAGGCGAAATTGTTCCTTTGGGGGGGTATTGCAACTTTTGGCCATTTTGAAGCGAAATTGTTCCTTTGGGGGGGTATTGCAATTTTTTGCCATTTTGAGGCGAAATTGTTCCTTTTGGGGGGTATTGCAACTTTTGGCCATATTGAAGCGAAATTGTTCCTTTGGGAGGTTTTTACAATTTTTGGCCATTTTGAGGCGAAATTGTTCCTTTCGGGGGGTATTGCAACTTTTCGGCATTTTGAGGCAAAATTGTTCCTTTGGGGGGTATTGCAACTTTTGGCCATTTTGAAGCGAAATTCTTCCTTTGGGGGGGTATTGCAATTTTTTGCCATTTTGAGGCGAAATTGTTCCTTTGGGGGGGTATTACAACTTTTGGCCATTTTGAAGCGAAATTGTTCCTTTGGGGGGTTATTGCAACTTTTCGGCATTTTGAGGCGAAATTGTTCCTTTGGGGGGTATTGCAATTTTTTGCCATTTTGAGGCGAAATTGTTCCTTTGGGGGGGTATTGCAACTTTTGGCCATTTTGAAGCGAAATTGTTCCTTTGGGGGGGTATTGCAACTTTTCGGCATTTTGAGGCGAAATTGTTCCTTTGGGGGGGTATTGCAATTTTTTGCCATTTTGAGGCGAAATTGTTCCTTTGGGGGGGTATTGCAACTTTTGGCCATTTTGAAGCGAAATTGTTCCTTTGGGGGGGTATTGCAATTTTTTTTCCATTTTGAGGCGAAATTGTTCCTTTGGGGGGGTATTGCAACTTTTGGCCATTTTGAAGCGAAAATGTTCCTTTCGGGGGGTATTGCAACTTTTCGGCATTTTGAAGCGAAATTGTTCCTTTGGGGGGTATTGCAATTTTTTGCCATTTTGAGGCGAAATTGTTCCTTTGGGGGGGTATTGCAACTTTTGGCCATTTTGAAGCGAAATTGTTCCTTTGGGGGGGTATTGCAACTTTTGGCCATTTTGAGGCGAAATTGTTCCTTTGGGGGGGTATTGCAACTTTTTGCCATTTTGAAGCGAAATTGTTCCTTTGGGGGGTATTGCATTTTTTTGCCATTTTGAGGCGAAATTGTTCCTTTGGGGGGGGTATTGCAACTTTTGGCCTTTTTGAGGCGAAATTGTTCCTTTGGGGGGGTATTGCAACTTTTGGCCATTTTGAAGCGAAATTGTTCCTTTGGGGGGGTATTGCAATTTTTTGCCATTTTGAGGCGAAATTGTTCCTTTGGGGGAGTATTGCAATTTTTTGCCATTTTGAGGCGAAATTGTTCTTTTGGGGGGGGGGTATTGCAACTTTTGGCCATTTTGAAGCGAAATTGTTCCTTTGGGGGGGTATTGCAATTTTTTGCCATTTTGAGGCGAAATTGTTCCTTTTGGGGGCTATTGCAACTTTTGGCCATATTGAAGCGAAATTGTTCCTTTGGGAGGTTTTTACAATTTTTGGCCATTTTAAGGCGAAATTGTTCCTTTCGGGGGGTATTGCAACTTTTCGGCATTTTGAGGCAAAATTGTTCCTTTGGGGGGGTATTGCAACTTTTGGCCATTTTGAAGCGAAATTGTTCCTTTGGGGGGGTATTGCAATTTTTTGCCATTTTGAGGCGAAATTGTTCCTTTGGGGGGGTATTGCAACTTTTGGCCATTTTGAAGCGAAATTGTTCCTTTGGGGGGTATTGCAACTTTTCGGCATTTTGAGGCGAAATTGTTCCTTTGGGGGGGTATTGCAATTTTTTGCCATTTTGAGGCGAAATTGTTCCTTTTGGGGGGTATTGCAACTTTTGGCCATATTGAAGCGAAATTGTTCCTTTGGGAGGTTTTTACAATTTTTGGCCATATTGAGGCGAAATTGTTCCTTTCGGGGGGTATTGCAACTTTTCGGCATTTTGAGGCAAAATTGTTCCTTTGGGGGGGTATTGCAACTTTTGGCCATTTTGAAGCGAAATTGTTCCTTTGGGGGGGTATTGCAATTTTTTGCCATTTTGAGGCGAAATTGTTCCTTTGGGGGGGTATTGCAACTTTTGGCCATTTTGAAGCGAAATTGTTCCTTTGGGGGGTTATTGCAACTTTTCGGCATTTTGAGGCGAAATTGTTCCTTTGGGGGGTATTGCAATTTTTTGCCATTTTGAGGCGAAATTGTTCCTTTGGGGGGGTATTGCAACTTTTGGCCATTTTGAAGCGAAATTGTTCCTTTGGGGGGGTATTGCAACTTTTCGGCATTTTGAGGCGAAATTGTTCCTTTGGGGGGGTATTGCAATTTTTTGCCATTTTGTGGCGAAATTGTTCCTTTGGGGGGGTATTGCAACTTTTGGCCATTTTGAAGCGAAATTGTTCCTTTGGGGGGGTATTGCAATTTTTTGCCATTTTGAGGTGAAATTGTTCCTTTGGGGGGGTATTGCAACTTTTGGCCATACTGAAGCGAAATTGTTCCTTTGGGGGGGTATTGCAATTTTTAACCATTTTGAGGCGAAATTGTTCCTTTGGGGGGGTATTGCAACTTTTGGCCATTTTGAAGCGAAATTGTTCCTTTCGGGGGGTATTGCAACTTTTCAGCATTTTGAGGCGAAATTGTTCCTTTGGGGGGTATTTCAATTTTTTTTCCATTTTGAGGCGAAATTGTTCCTTTGGGGGGGTATTGCAACTTTTGGCCATTTTGAAGCGAAATTGTTCCTTTGGGGGGTATTGCAACTTTTCGGCATTTTGAGGCGAAATTGTTCCTTTGGGGGGGTATTGCAATTTTTTGCCATTTTGAGGCGAAATTGTTCCTTTGGGGGGGTATTGCAACTTTTGGCCATTTTGAAGCGAAATTGTTCCTTTGGGGGGGTATTGCAATTTTTTGCCATTTTGAGGCGAAATTGTTCCTTTGGGGGGGTATTGCAACTTTTGGCCATATTGAAGTGAAATTGTTCCTTTGGGGGGGTATTGCAATTTTTAACCATTTTGAGGCGAAATTGTTCCTTTGGGGGGGTATTGCAACTTTTGGCCATTTTGAAGCGAAATTGTTCCTTTCGGGGGGTATTGCAACTTTTCAGCATTTTGAGGCGAAATTGTTCCTTTGGGGGGGTATTGCAACTTTTGGCCATTTTGAAGCGAAATTGTTCCTTTGGGGGGGTATTGCAACTTTTCGGCATTTTGAGGCGAAATTGTTCCTTTGGGGGGTATTGCAATTTTTTGCCATTTTGAGGCGAAATTGTTCCTTTGGGGGGGTATTGCAACTTTTGGCCATTTTGAAGCGAAATTGTTCCTTTGGGGGGGTATTGCAACTTTTCGGCATTTTGAGGCGAAATTGTTCCTTTGGGGGGGTATTGCAATTTTTTGCCATTTTGAGGCGAAATTGTTCCTTTGGGGGGGGTATTGCAACTTTTGGCCATTTTGAAGCGAAATTGTTCCTTTGGGGGGTATTGCATTTTTTTGCCATTTTGAGGCGAAATTGTTCCTTTGGGGGGGTATTGCAACTTTTGGCCATTTTGAAGCGAAATTGTTCCTTTGGGGGGGTATTGCAACTTTTCGGCATTTTGAGGCGAAATTGTTCCTTTGGGGGGTATTGCAATTTTTTTTCAATTTTGAGGCGAAATTGTTCTTTTGGGGGGGTATTGCAACTTTTGGCCATTTTGAAGCGAAATTGTTCCTTTGGGGGGGTATTGCAACTTTTCGGCATTTTGAGGCGAAATTGTTCCTTTGGGGGGTATTGCAATTTTTTTTCCATTTTGAGGCGAAATTGTTCTTTTGGGGGGTATTGCAACTTTTGGCCATTTTGAAGCGAAAATGTTCCTTTCGGGGGGTATTGCAACTTTTCGGCATTTTGAAGCGAAATTGTTCCTTTGGGGGGTATTGCAATTTTTTGCCATTTTGAGGCGAAATTGTTCCTTTTGGGGGGGTATTGCAAATTTTGGCCATTTTGAAGCGAAATTGTTTCTTTGGGGGGGTATTGCAATTTTTTGCCATTTTGAAGCGAAATTGTTCCTTTGGGGGGGTATTGCATTTTTTCGGCATTTTGAGGCGAAATTGTTCCTTTGGGGGGGTATTGCAATTTTTTGCCATTTTGAGGCGAAATTGTTCCTTTGAGGGGGTATTGCAACTTTTGGCCATTTTGAAGTGAAATTGTTCCTTTCGGGGGGTATTGCAACTTTTCAGCATTTTGAAGCGAAATTGTTCCTTTGGGGGGGTATTGCAATTTTTTGCCATTTTGAGGCAAAATTGTTCCTTTGGGGGTATTGCAATTTTTTGCCATTTTGAGGCGAAATTGTTCCTTTGGGGGGGTATTGCAACTTTTGGCCATATTGAAGCGAAATTTTCCTTTGGGGGGTTTTTACAATTTTTGGCCATTTTAAGGCGAAATTGTTCCTTTCGGGGGGTATTGCAACTTTTCGGCATTTTGAGGCGAAATTGTTCCTTTGGGGGGTATTGCAACTTTTGGCCATTTTGAAGCGAAATTGTTCCTTTGGGGGGGTATTGCAATTTTTTGCCATTTTGAGGCGAAATTGTTCCTTTGGGGGGGTATTGCAACTTTTGGCCATTTTGAAGCGAAATTGTTCCTTTGGGGGGGTATTGCAACTTTTCGGCATTTTGAGGCGAAATTGTTCCTTTGGGGGGGTATTGCAATTTTTTTGCCATTTTGAGGCGAAATTGTTCCTTTGGGGGGGTATTGCAACTTTTGGCCATTTTGAAGCGAAATTGTTCCTTTGGGGGGGTATTGCAACTTTTCGGCATTTTGAGGCGAAAATTGTTCCTTTGGGGGGGTATTGCAATTTTTTGCCATTTTGAGGCGAAATTGTTCCTTTGGGGGGGTATTGCAACTTTTGGCCATTTTGAAGCGAAATTGTTCCTTTGGGGGGTATTGCAATTTTTTGCCATTTTGAGGCGAAATTGTTCCTTTGGGGGGGTATTGCAACTTTTGGCCATATTGAAGCGAAATTGTTCCTTTGGGGGGGTATTGCAATTTTTAACCATTTTGAGGCGAAATTGTTCCTTTGGGGGGGTATTGCAACTTTTGGCCATTTTGAAGCGAAATTGTTCCTTTGGGGGGGTATTGCAACTTTTCGGCATTTTGAGGCGAAATTGTTCCTTTGGGGGGTATTGCAATTTTTTGCCATTTTGAGGCGAAATTGTTCCTTGGGGGGGGTATTGCAACTTTTCGGCATTTTGAGGCGAAATTGTTCCTTTGGGGGGTATTGCAATTTTTTTTCCATTTTGAGGCGAAATTGTTCCTTTGGGGGGGTATTGCAACTTTTGGCCATTTTGAAGCGAAATTGTTCCTTTGGGGGGGTATTGCAACTTTTCGGCATTTTGAGGCGAAATTGTTCCTTTGGGGGGGTATTGCAATTTTTTGCCATTTTGAGGCGAAATTGTTCCTTTGGGGGGTATTGCAACTTTTGGCCATTTTGAAGCGAAATTGTTCCTTTGGGGGGTATTGCAATTTTTTGCCATTTTGAGGCGAAATTGTTCCTTTGGGGGGGTATTGCAACTTTTGGCCATATTGAAGCGAAATTGTTCCTTTGGGGGGGTATTGCAATTTTTAACCATTTTGAGGCGAATTGTTCCTTTGGGGGGGTATTGCAACTTTTGGCCATTTTGAAGCGAAATTGTTCCTTTGGGGGGGTATTGCAACTTTTCGGCATTTTAAGGCGAAATTGTTCCTTTGGGGGGGTATTGCAATTTTTTGCCATTTTGAGGCGAAATTGTTCCTTGGGGGGGGTATTGCAACTTTTCGGCATTTTGAGGCGAAATTGTTCCTTTGGGGGGTATTGCAATTTTTTTTCCATTTTGAGGCGAAATTGTTCCTTTGGGGGGGTATTGCAACTTTTGGCCATTTTGAAGCGAAAATGTTCCTTTCGGGGGGTATTGCAACTTTTCGGCATTTTGAAGCGAAATTGTTCCTTTGGGGGGTATTGCAATTTTTTGCCATTTTGAGGCGAAATTGTTCCTTTGGGGGGGTATTGCAACTTTTCGGCATTTTGAGGCGAAATTGTTCCTTTGGGGGGGTATTGCAATTTTTTGCCATTTTGAGGCGAAATTGTTCCTTTGAGGGGGTATTGCAACTTTTGGCCATTTTGAAGCGAAATTGTTCCTTTGGGGGGGTATTGCAACTTTTCGGCATTTTGAGGCGAAATTGTTCCTTGGGGGGTATTGCAACTTTTGGCAATTTTGAAGCAAAATTGTTCCTTTGGGGGGTATTGCAATTTTTAACCATTTTGAGGCGAAATTGTTCCTTTGGGGGGGTATTGCAACTTTTGGCCATTTTGATGTGAAATTGTTCCTTTCGGGGGGTATTGCAACTTTTCAGCATTTTGAAGCGAAATTGTTCCTTTGGGGGGGTATTGCAATTTTTTGCCATTTTGAGGCGAAATTGTTCCTTTGGGGGGTATTGCAATTTTTTGCCATTTTGAGGCGAAATTGTTCCTTTGGGGGGGTATTGCAACTTTTGGCCATTTTGAAGCGAAATTGTTCCTTTGGGGGGTATTGCAATTTTTTGCCATTTTGAGGCGAAATTGTTCCTTTGGGGGGGTATTGCAACTTTTGGCCATATTGAAGCGAAATTGTTCCTTTGGGGGGTTTTTACAATTTTTGGCCATTTTGAGGCGAAATTGTTCCTTTGGGGGGGTATTGCAACTTTTGGTCTTTTTGAGGCAAAATTGTTCCTTTGGGGGGGTATTGCAACTTTTGGCCATTTTGAAGCGAAATTGTTCCTTTCGGGGGGTATTGCAACTTTTCGGCATTTTGAGGCGAAATTGTTCCTTTGGGGGGTATTGCATTTTTTTGCCATTTTGAGGCGAAATTGTTCCTTTGGGGGGGTATTGCAACTTTTCGGCATTTTGAGGCGAAATTGTTCCTTTGGGGGGGTATTGCAATTTTTAACCATTTTGAGGCGAAATTGTTCCTTTGGGGGGGTATTGCAAATTTTGGCCATTTTGAAGTGAAATTGTTCCTTTCGGGGGGTATTGCAACTTTTCAGCATTTTGAAGCGAAAATGTTCCTTTGGGGGGGTATTGCAATTTTTTGCCATTTTGAGGCGAAATTGTTCCTTTGGGGGGTATTGCAATTTTTTGCCATTTTGAGGCGAAATTGTTCCTTTGGGGGGGTATTGCAACTTTTGGCCACTTTGAAGCGAAATTGTTCCTTTGGGGGGTATTGCAATTTTTTGCCATTTTGAGGCGAAATTGTTCCTTTGGGGGGTATTGCAACTTTTGGCCATATTGAAGCGAAATTGTTCCTTTGGGGGGTTTTTACAATTTTTGGCCATTTTGAGGCGAAATTGTTCCTTTCGGGGGGTATTGCAACTTTTCGGCATTTTGAGGCGAAATTGTTCCTTTGGGGGGTATTGCAACTTTTGGCCATTTTGAAGCAAAATTGTTCCTTTGGGGGGTTTTTACAATTTTTGGCCATTTTGAGGCGAAATTGTTCCTTTCGGGGGGTATTGCAACTTTTCGGCATTTTGAGGCGAAATTGTTCCTTTGGGGGGGTATTGCAACTTTTGGCCATTTTGAAGCGAAATTGTTCCTTTGGGGGGGTATTGCAATTTTTTGCCATTTTGAGGCGAAATTGTTCCTTTGGGGGGGTATTGCAACTTTTGGCCATTTTGAAGCGAAATTGTTCCTTTGGGGGGGTATTGCAACTTTTCGGCATTTTGAGGCGAAATTGTTCCTTTGGGGGGTATTGCAATTTTTTGCCATTTTGAGGCGAAATTGTTCCTTTGGGGGGGTATTGCAACTTTTGGCCATTTTGAAGCGAAATTGTTCCTTTGGGGGGGTATTGCAACTTTTCGCCATTTTGAGGCAAAATTGTTCCTTTGGGGGGTATTGCAACTTTTTGCCATTTTGAGGCGAAATTGTTCCTTTGGGGGGGTATTGCAACTTTTGGCCTTTTTGAGGCGAAATTGTTCTTTTGGGGGGGTATTGCAACTTTTGGCCATTTTGAAGCGAAATTGTTCCTTTGGGGGGGTATTGCAATTTTTTGCCATTTTGAGGCGAAATTGTTCCTTTTGGGGGGTATTGCAACTTTTGGCCATATTGAAGCGAAATTGTTCCTTTTGGGAGGTTTTTACAATTTTTGGCCATTTTGAGGCGAAATTGTTCCTTTCGGGGGGTATTGCAACTTTTCGGCATTTTGAGGCAAAATTGTTCCTTTGGGGGGGTATTGCAACTTTTGGCCATTTTGAAGCGAAATTGTTCCTTTGGGGGGGGTATTGCAATTTTTTGCCATTTTGAGGCGAAATTGTTCCTTTGGGGGGGTATTGCAACTTTTGGCCATTTTGAAGCGAAATTGTTCCTTTGGGGGGGTATTGCAACTTTTCGGCATTTTGAGGCGAAATTGTTCCTTTGGGGGGGTATTGCAATTTTTTGCCATTTTGAGGCGAAATTGTTCCTTTGGGGGGGTATTGCAACTTTTGGCCATTTTGAAGCGAAATTGTTCCTTTGGGGGGGTATTGCAATTTTTTGCCATTTTGAGGCGAAATTGTTCCTTTGGGGGGGTATTGCAACTTTTGGCCATATTGAAGCGAAATTGTTCCTTTGGGGGGGTATTGCAATTTTTAACCATTTTGAGGCGAAATTGTTCCTTTGGGGGGGTATTTCAATTTTTTTGCCATTTTGAGGCGAAATTGTTCCTTTGGGGGGTATTGCAACTTTTCGGCATTTTGAGGCGAAATTGTTCCTTTGGGGGGTATTGCAATTTTTTTTCCATTTTGAGGCGAAATTGTTCCTTTGGGGGGGTATTGCAACTTTTGTCCATTTTGAAGCGAAAATGTTCCTTTGGGGGGTATTGCAATTTTTTGCCATTTTGAGGCGAAATTGTTCCTTTGGGGGGGTATTGCAACTTTTAGCCATTTTGAAGCGAAATTGTTCCTTTGGGGGGGTATTGCAACTTTTGGCCATTTTGAAGCGAAATTGTTCCTTTGGGGGGGTATTGCAATTTTTTGTCATTTTGAGGCGAAATTGTTCCTTTTGGGGGGTATTGCAACTTTTGGCCATATTGAATCGAAATTGTTCCTTTGGGAGGTTTTTACAATTTTTGGCCATTTTGAGGCAAAATTGTTCCTTTGGGGGGGTATTGCAGCTTTTGGCCATTTTGAAGCGAAATTGTTCCTTTGGGGGGGTATTGCAATTTTTTGCCATTTTGAGGCGAAATTGTTCCTTTGGGGGGGTATTGCAACTTTTGGCCATTTTGAAGCGAAATTGTTCCTTTGGGGGGGTATTGCAACTTTTCGGCATTTTGAGGCGAAATTGTTCCTTTGGGGGGTATTGCAATTTTTTGCCATTTTGAGGCGAAATTGTTCCTTTGGGGGGGTATTGCAACTTTTGGCCATTTTGAAGCGAAATTGTTCCTTTGGGGGGGTATTGCAACTTTTCGGCATTTTGAGGCGAAATTGTTCCTTTGGGGGGGTATTGCAATTTTTTGCCATTTTGAGGCGAAATTGTTCCTTTGGGGGGGTATTGCAACTTTTGGCCATTTTGAAGCGAAATTGTTCCTTTGGGGGGGTATTGCAATTTTTTGCCATTTTGAGGCGAAATTGTTCCTTTGGGGGGGTATTGCAACTTTTGGCCATATTGAAGCGAAATTGTTCCTTTGGGGGGGTATTGCAATTTTTAACCATTTTGAGGCGAAATTGTTCCTTTGGGGGGGTATTGCAACTTTTGGCCATTTTGAAGCGAAATTGTTCCTTTCGGGGGGTATTGCAACTTTTCAGCATTTTGAAGCGAAATTGTTCCTTTGGGGGGTATTGCAATTTTTTGCCATTTTGAGGCGAAATTGTTCCTTTGGGGGGGTATTGCAACTTTTCGGCATTTTGAGGCGAAATTGTTCCTTTGGGGGTATTGCAATTTTTTTTCCATTTTGAGGCGAAATTGTTTTTTTGGGGGGGTATTGCAACTTTTGGCCATTTTGAAGCGAAAATGTTCCTTTCGGGGGGTATTGCAACTTTTCGGCATTTTGAAGCGAAATTGTTCCTTTGGGGGGTATTGCAATTTTTTGCCATTTTGAGGCGAAATTGTTCCTTTGGGGGGGTATTGCAAATTTTGGCCATTTTGAAGCGAAATTGTTCCTTTGGGGGGGTATTGCAATTTTTTGCCATTTTGAAGCGAAATTGTTCCTTTGGGGGGGTATTGCAACTTTTCGGCATTTTGAGGCGAAATTGTTCCTTTGGGGGGGTATTGCAATTTTTTGCCATTTTGAGGCGAAATTGTTCCTTTGAGGGGGTATTGCAACTTTTGGCCATTTTGAAGTGAAATTGTTCCTTTCGGGGGGTATTGCAACTTTTCAGCATTTTGAAGCGAAATTGTTCCTTTGGGGGGGTATTGCAATTTTTTGCCATTTTGAGGCGAAATTGTTCCTTTGGGGGGTATTGCAATTTTTTGCCATTTTGAGGCGAAATTGTTCCTTTGGGGGGGTATTGCAACTTTTGGCCATTTTGAAGCGAAATTGTTCCTTTGGGGGGTATTGCAATTTTTTGCCATTTTGAGGCGAAATTGTTCCTTTGGGGGGTATTGCAACTTTTGGCCATATTGAAGCGAAATTGTTCCTTTGGGGGGTTTTTACAATTTTTGGCCATTTTGAGGCGAAATTGTTCCTTTCGGGGGGTATTGCAACTTTTCGGCATTTTGAGGCGAAATTGTTCCTTTGGGGGGGTATTGCAACTTTTGGCCATTTTGAAGCGAAATTGTTCCTTTGGGGGGTTTTTACAATTTTTGGCCATTTTGAGGCGAAATTGTTCCTTTCGGGGGTATTGCAACTTTTCGGCATTTTGAGGCGAAATTGTTCCTTTGGGGGGGTATTGCAATTTTTTGCCATTTTGAGGCGAAATTGTTCCTTTGGGGGGGTATTGCAACTTTTGGCCATTTTGAAGCGAAATTGTTCCTTTGGGGGGGTATTGCAACTTTTCGGCATTTTGAGGCGAAATTGTTCCTTTGGGGGAGTATTGCAATTTTTTGCCATTTTGAGGCGAAATTGTTCTTTTGGGGGGTATTGCAACTTTTGGCCATTTTGAAGCGAAATTGTTCCTTTGGGGGGGTATTGCAATTTTTTGCCATTTTGAGGCGAAATTGTTCCTTTGGGGGGGTATTGCAACTTTTGGCCATTTTGAAGCGAAATTGTTCCTTTGGGGGGGTATTGCAACTTTTCGGCATTTTGAGGCGAAATTGTTCCTTTGGGGGGGTATTGCAATTTTTTGCCATTTTGAGGCGAAATTGTTCCTTTCGGGGGGTATTGCAACTTTTCGGCATTTTGAGGCAAAATTGTTCCTTTGGGGGGGTATTGCAACTTTTGGCCATTTTGAAGCGAAATTGTTCCTTTGGGGGGGTATTGCAATTTTTTGCCATTTTGAAGCGAAATTGTTCCTTTGGGGGGGTATTGCAACTTTTGGCCATTTTGAAGCGAAATTGTTCCTTTGGGGGGGTATTGCAACTTTTCGGCATTTTGAGGCGAAATTGTTCCTTTGGGGGGGTATTGCAATTTTTTGCCATTTTGAGGCGAAATTGTTCCTTTGGGGGGGTATTGCAACTTTTGGCCATTTTGAAGCGAAATTGTTCCTTTAGGGGGGTATTGCAATTTTTTGCCATTTTGAGGCGAAATTGTTCCTTTGGGGGGGGTATTGCAACTTTTGGCCATATTGAAGCGAAATTGTTCCTTGGGGGGTATTGCAATTTTTAACCATTTTGAGGCGAAATTGTTCCTTTGGGGGGGTATTGCAACTTTTGGCCATTTTGAAGCGAAATTGTTCCTTCCGGGGGGTATTGCAATTTTTTTTCCATTTTGAGGCGAAATTGTTCCTTTGGGGGGGTATTGCAACTTTTGTCCATTTTGAAGCGAAAATGTTCCTTTGGGGGGTATTGCAATTTTTTGCCATTTTGAGGCGAAATTGTTCCTTTGGGGGGGTATTGCAACTTTTAGCCATTTTGAAGCGAAATTGTTCCTTTGGGGGGGTATTGCAACTTTTGGCCATTTTGAAGCGAAATTGTTCCTTTGGGGGGGTATTGCAATTTTTTGTCATTTTGAGGCGAAATTGTTCCTTTTGGGGGGTATTGCAACTTTTGGCCATATTGAAGCGAAATTGTTCCTTTGGGAGGTTTTTACAATTTTTGGCCATTTTGAGGCGAAATTGTTCCTTTCGGGGGGTATTGCAACTTTTCGGCATTTTGAGGCAAAATTGTTCCTTTGGGGGGGTATTGCAGCTTTTGGCCATTTTGAAGCGAAATTGTTCCTTTGGGGGGGTATTGCAATTTTTTGCCATTTTGAGGCGAAATTGTTCCTTTGGGGGGGTATTGCAACTTTTGGCCATTTTGAAGCGAAATTGTTCCTTTGGGGGGGTATTGCAACTTTTCGGCATTTTGAGGCGAAATTGTTCCTTTGGGGGGTATTGCAATTTTTTGCCATTTTGAGGCGAAATTGTTCCTTTGGGGGGGTATTGCAACTTTTGGCCATTTTGAAGCGAAATTGTTCCTTTGGGGGGGTATTGCAACTTTTCGGCATTTTGAGGCGAAATTGTTCCTTTGGGGGGGTATTGCAATTTTTTGCCATTTTGAGGCGAAATTGTTCCTTTGGGGGGTATTGCAACTTTTGGCCATTTTGAAGCGAAATTGTTCCTTTGGGGGGGTATTGCAATTTTTTGCCATTTTGAGGCGAAATTGTTCCTTTGGGGGGGTATTGCAACTTTTGGCCATATTGAAGCGAAATTGTTCCTTTGGGGGGGTATTGCAATTTTTAACCATTTTGAGGCGAAATTGTTCCTTTGGGGGGGTATTGCAACTTTTGGCCATTTTGAAGCGAAATTGTTCCTTTCGGGGGGTATTGCAACTTTTCAGCATTTTGAAGCGAAATTGTTCCTTTGGGGGGTATTGCAATTTTTTGCCATTTTGAGGCGAAATTGTTCCTTTGGGGGGGTATTGCAACTTTTCGGCATTTTGAGGCGAAATTGTTCCTTTGGGGGGTATTGCAATTTTTTTTCCATTTTGAGGCGAAATTGTTTTTTTGGGGGGGTATTGCAACTTTTGGCCATTTTGAAGCGAAAATGTTCCTTTCGGGGGGTATTGCAACTTTTCGGCATTTTGAAGCGAAATTGTTCCTTTGGGGGGTATTGCAATTTTTTGCCATTTTGAGGCGAAATTGTTCCTTTGGGGGGGTATTGCAAATTTTGGCCATTTTGAAGCGAAATTGTTCCTTTGGGGGGGTATTGCAATTTTTTGCCATTTTGAAGCGAAATTGTTCCTTTGGGGGGGTATTGCAACTTTTCGGCATTTTGAGGCGAAATTGTTCCTTTGGGGGGGTATTGCAATTTTTTGCCATTTTGAGGCGAAATTGTTCCTTTGAGGGGGTATTGCAACTTTTGGCCATTTTGAAGTGAAATTGTTCCTTTCGGGGGGTATTGCAACTTTTCAGCATTTTGAAGCGAAATTGTTCCTTTGGGGGGGTATTGCAATTTTTTGCCATTTTGAGGCGAAATTGTTCCTTTGGGGGGTATTGCAATTTTTTGCCATTTTGAGGCGAAATTGTTCCTTTGGGGGGGTATTGCAACTTTTGGCCATTTTGAAGCGAAATTTTTCCTTTGGGGGGTATTGCAATTTTTTGCCATTTTGAGGCGAAATTGTTCCTTTGGGGGGTATTGCAACTTTTGGCCATATTGAAGCGAAATTGTTCCTTTGGGGGGTTTTTACAATTTTTGGCCATTTTGAGGCGAAATTGTTCCTTTCGGGGGGTATTGCAACTTTTCGGCATTTTGAGGCGAAATTGTTCCTTTGGGGGGGTATTGCAACTTTTGGCCATTTTGAAGCGAAATTGTTCCTTTGGGGGGTTTTTACAATTTTTGGCCATTTTGAGGCGAAATTGTTCCTTTCGGGGGTATTGCAACTTTTCGGCATTTTGAGGCGAAATTGTTCCTTTGGGGGGGTATTGCAATTTTTTGCCATTTTGAGGCGAAATTGTTCCTTTGGGGGGGTATTGCAACTTTTGGCCATATTGAAGCGAAATTGTTCCTTTGGGGGGGTATTGCAATTTTTAACCATTTTGAGGCGAAATTGTTCCTTTGGGGGGGTATTTCAATTTTTTTGCCATTTTGAGGCGAAATTGTTCCTTTGGGGGGTATTGCAACTTTTCGGCATTTTGAGGCGAAATTGTTCCTTTGGGGGGTATTGCAATTTTTTTTCCATTTTGAGGCGAAATTGTTCCTTTGGGGGGGTATTGCAACTTTTGTCCATTTTGAAGCGAAAATGTTCCTTTGGGGGGTATTGCAATTTTTTGCCATTTTGAGGCGAAATTGTTCCTTTGGGGGGGTATTGCAACTTTTAGCCATTTTGAAGCGAAATTGTTCCTTTGGGGGGGTATTGCAACTTTTGGCCATTTTGAAGCGAAATTGTTCCTTTGGGGGGGTATTGCAATTTTTTGTCATTTTGAGGCGAAATTGTTCCTTTTGGGGGGTATTGCAACTTTTGGCCATATTGAAGCGAAATTGTTCCTTTGGGAGGTTTTTACAATTTTTGGCCATTTTGAGGCGAAATTGTTCCTTTCGGGGGGTATTGCAACTTTTCGGCATTTTGAGGCAAAATTGTTCCTTTGGGGGGGTATTGCAGCTTTTGGCCATTTTGAAGCGAAATTGTTCCTTTGGGGGGGTATTGCAATTTTTTGCCATTTTGAGGCGAAATTGTTCCTTTGGGGGGGTATTGCAACTTTTGGCCATTTTGAAGCGAAATTGTTCCTTTGGGGGGGTATTGCAACTTTTCGGCATTTTGAGGCGAAATTGTTCCTTTGGGGGGTATTGCAATTTTTTGCCATTTTGAGGCGAAATTGTTCCTTTGGGGGGGTATTGCAACTTTTGGCCATTTTGAAGCGAAATTGTTCCTTTGGGGGGGTATTGCAACTTTTCGGCATTTTGAGGCGAAATTGTTCCTTTGGGGGGGTATTGCAATTTTTTGCCATTTTGAGGCGAAATTGTTCCTTTGGGGGGGTATTGCAACTTTTGGCCATTTTGAAGCGAAATTGTTCCTTTGGGGGGGTATTGCAATTTTTTGCCATTTTGAGGCGAAATTGTTCCTTTGGGGGGGTATTGCAACTTTTGGCCATATTGAAGCGAAATTGTTCCATTGGGGGGGTATTGCAATTTTTAACCATTTTGAGGCGAAATTGTTCCTTTGGGGGGGTATTGCAACTTTTGGCCATTTTGAAGCGAAATTGTTCCTTTCGGGGGGTATTGCAACTTTTCAGCATTTTGAAGCGAAATTGTTCCTTTGGGGGGTATTGCAATTTTTTGCCATTTTGAGGCGAAATTGTTCCTTTGGGGGGGTATTGCAACTTTTCGGCATTTTGAGGCGAAATTGTTCCTTTGGGGGGTATTGCAATTTTTTTTCCATTTTGAGGCGAAATTGTTTTTTTGGGGGGGTATTGCAACTTTTGGCCATTTTGAAGCGAAAATGTTCCTTTCGGGGGGTATTGCAACTTTTCGGCATTTTGAAGCGAAATTGTTCCTTTGGGGGGTATTGCAATTTTTTGCCATTTTGAGGCGAAATTGTTCCTTTGGGGGGGTATTGCAAATTTTGGCCATTTTGAAGCGAAATTGTTCCTTTGGGGGGGTATTGCAATTTTTTGCCATTTTGAAGCGAAATTGTTCCTTTGGGGGGGTATTGCAACTTTTCGGCATTTTGAGGCGAAATTGTTCCTTTGGGGGGGTATTGCAATTTTTTGCCATTTTGAGGCGAAATTGTTCCTTTGAGGGGGTATTGCAACTTTTGGCCATTTTGAAGTGAAATTGTTCCTTTCGGGGGGTATTGCAACTTTTCAGCATTTTGAAGCGAAATTGTTCCTTTGGGGGGGTATTGCAATTTTTTGCCATTTTGAGGCGAAATTGTTCCTTTGGGGGTATTGCAATTTTTTGCCATTTTGAGGCGAAATTGTTCCTTTGGGGGGGTATTGCAACTTTTGGCCATTTTGAAGCGAAATTGTTCCTTTGGGGGGTATTGCAATTTTTTGCCATTTTGAGGCGAAATTGTTCCTTTGGGGGGTATTGCAACTTTTGGCCATATTGAAGCGAAATTGTTCCTTTGGGGGGTTTTTACAATTTTTGGCCATTTTGAGGCGAAATTGTTCCTTTCGGGGGGTATTGCAACTTTTCGGCATTTTGAGGCGAAATTGTTCCTTTGGGGGGGTATTGCAACTTTTGGCCATTTTGAAGCGAAATTGTTCCTTTGGGGGGTTTTTACAATTTTTGGCCATTTTGAGGCGAAATTGTTCCTTTCGGGGGTATTGCAACTTTTCGGCATTTTGAGGCGAAATTGTTCCTTTGGGGGGGTATTGCAATTTTTTGCCATTTTGAGGCGAAATTGTTCCTTTGGGGGGGTATTGCAACTTTTGGCCATTTTGAAGCGAAATTGTTCCTTTGGGGGGGTATTGCAACTTTTCGGCATTTTGAGGCGAAATTGTTCCTTTGGGGGAGTATTGCAATTTTTTGCCATTTTGAGGCGAAATTGTTCTTTTGGGGGGTATTGCAACTTTTGGCCATTTTGAAGCGAAATTGTTCCTTTGGGGGGGTATTGCAATTTTTTGCCATTTTGAGGCGAAATTGTTCCTTTGGGGGGGTATTGCAACTTTTGGCCATTTTGAAGCGAAATTGTTCCTTTGGGGGGGTATTGCAACTTTTCGGCATTTTGAGGCGAAATTGTTCCTTTGGGGGGGTATTGCAATTTTTTGCCATTTTGAGGCGAAATTGTTCCTTTCGGGGGGTATTGCAACTTTTCGGCATTTTGAGGCAAAATTGTTCCTTTGGGGGGGTATTGCAACTTTTGGCCATTTTGAAGCGAAATTGTTCCTTTGGGGGGGTATTGCAATTTTTTGCCATTTTGAAGCGAAATTGTTCCTTTGGGGGGGTATTGCAACTTTTGGCCATTTTGAAGCGAAATTGTTCCTTTGGGGGGGTATTGCAACTTTTCGGCATTTTGAGGCGAAATTGTTCCTTTGGGGGGGTATTGCAATTTTTTGCCATTTTGAGGCGAAATTGTTCCTTTGGGGGGGTATTGCAACTTTTGGCCATTTTGAAGCGAAATTGTTCCTTTAGGGGGGTATTGCAATTTTTTGCCATTTTGAGGCGAAATTGTTCCTTTGGGGGGGGTATTGCAACTTTTGGCCATATTGAAGCGAAATTGTTCCTTGGGGGGTATTGCAATTTTTAACCATTTTGAGGCGAAATTGTTCCTTTGGGGGGGTATTGCAACTTTTGGCCATTTTGAAGCGAAATTGTTCCTTCCGGGGGGTATTGCAATTTTTTTTCCATTTTGAGGCGAAATTGTTCCTTTGGGGGGGTATTGCAACTTTTGTCCATTTTGAAGCGAAAATGTTCCTTTGGGGGGTATTGCAATTTTTTGCCATTTTGAGGCGAAATTGTTCCTTTGGGGGGGTATTGCAACTTTTAGCCATTTTGAAGCGAAATTGTTCCTTTGGGGGGGTATTGCAACTTTTGGCCATTTTGAAGCGAAATTGTTCCTTTGGGGGGGTATTGCAATTTTTTGTCATTTTGAGGCGAAATTGTTCCTTTTGGGGGGTATTGCAACTTTTGGCCATATTGAAGCGAAATTGTTCCTTTGGGAGGTTTTTACAATTTTTGGCCATTTTGAGGCGAAATTGTTCCTTTCGGGGGGTATTGCAACTTTTCGGCATTTTGAGGCAAAATTGTTCCTTTGGGGGGGTATTGCAGCTTTTGGCCATTTTGAAGCGAAATTGTTCCTTTGGGGGGGTATTGCAATTTTTTGCCATTTTGAGGCGAAATTGTTCCTTTGGGGGGGTATTGCAACTTTTGGCCATTTTGAAGCGAAATTGTTCCTTTGGGGGGGTATTGCAACTTTTCGGCATTTTGAGGCGAAATTGTTCCTTTGGGGGGTATTGCAATTTTTTGCCATTTTGAGGCGAAATTGTTCCTTTGGGGGGGTATTGCAACTTTTGGCCATTTTGAAGCGAAATTGTTCCTTTGGGGGGGTATTGCAACTTTTCGGCATTTTGAGGCGAAATTGTTCCTTTGGGGGGGTATTGCAATTTTTTGCCATTTTGAGGCGAAATTGTTCCTTTGGGGGGGTATTGCAACTTTTGGCCATTTTGAAGCGAAATTGTTCCTTTGGGGGGGTATTGCAATTTTTTGCCATTTTGAGGCGAAATTGTTCCTTTGGGGGGGTATTGCAACTTTTGGCCATATTGAAGCGAAATTGTTCCTTTGGGGGGGTATTGCAATTTTTAACCATTTTGAGGCGAAATTGTTCCTTTGGGGGGGTATTGCAACTTTTGGCCATTTTGAAGCGAAATTGTTCCTTTCGGGGGGTATTGCAACTTTTCAGCATTTTGAAGCGAAATTGTTCCTTTGGGGGGTATTGCAATTTTTTGCCATTTTGAGGCGAAATTGTTCCTTTGGGGGGGTATTGCAACTTTTCGGCATTTTGAGGCGAAATTGTTCCTTTGGGGGGTATTGCAATTTTTTTTCCATTTTGAGGCGAAATTGTTTTTTTGGGGGGGTATTGCAACTTTTGGCCATTTTGAAGCGAAAATGTTCCTTTCGGGGGGTATTGCAACTTTTCGGCATTTTGAAGCGAAATTGTTCCTTTGGGGGGTATTGCAATTTTTTGCCATTTTGAGGCGAAATTGTTCCTTTGGGGGGGTATTGCAAATTTTGGCCATTTTGAAGCGAAATTGTTCCTTTGGGGGGGTATTGCAATTTTTTGCCATTTTGAAGCGAAATTGTTCCTTTGGGGGGGTATTGCAACTTTTCGGCATTTTGAGGCGAAATTGTTCCTTTGGGGGGGTATTGCAATTTTTTGCCATTTTGAGGCGAAATTGTTCCTTTGAGGGGGTATTGCAACTTTTGGCCATTTTGAAGTGAAATTGTTCCTTTCGGGGGGTATTGCAACTTTTCAGCATTTTGAAGCGAAATTGTTCCTTTGGGGGGGTATTGCAATTTTTTGCCATTTTGAGGCGAAATTGTTCCTTTGGGGGGTATTGCAATTTTTTGCCATTTTGAGGCGAAATTGTTCCTTTGGGGGGGTATTGCAACTTTTGGCCATTTTGAAGCGAAATTGTTCCTTTGGGGGGTATTGCAATTTTTTGCCATTTTGAGGCGAAATTGTTCCTTTGGGGGGTATTGCAACTTTTGGCCATATTGAAGCGAAATTGTTCCTTTGGGGGGTTTTTACAATTTTTGGCCATTTTGAGGCGAAATTGTTCCTTTCGGGGGGTATTGCAACTTTTCGGCATTTTGAGGCGAAATTGTTCCTTTGGGGGGGTATTGCAACTTTTGGCCATTTTGAAGCGAAATTGTTCCTTTGGGGGGTTTTTACAATTTTTGGCCATTTTGAGGCGAAATTGTTCCTTTCGGGGGTATTGCAACTTTTCGGCATTTTGAGGCGAAATTGTTCCTTTGGGGGGGTATTGCAATTTTTTGCCATTTTGAGGCGAAATTGTTCCTTTGGGGGGGTATTGCAACTTTTGGCCATTTTGAAGCGAAATTGTTCCTTTGGGGGGGTATTGCAACTTTTCGGCATTTTGAGGCGAAATTGTTCCTTTGGGGGAGTATTGCAATTTTTTGCCATTTTGAGGCGAAATTGTTCTTTTGGGGGGTATTGCAACTTTTGGCCATTTTGAAGCGAAATTGTTCCTTTGGGGGGGTATTGCAATTTTTTGCCATTTTGAGGCGAAATTGTTCCTTTGGGGGGGTATTGCAACTTTTGGCCATTTTGAAGCGAAATTGTTCCTTTGGGGGGGTATTGCAACTTTTCGGCATTTTGAGGCGAAATTGTTCCTTTGGGGGGGTATTGCAATTTTTTGCCATTTTGAGGCGAAATTGTTCCTTTCGGGGGGTATTGCAACTTTTCGGCATTTTGAGGCAAAATTGTTCCTTTGGGGGGGTATTGCAACTTTTGGCCATTTTGAAGCGAAATTGTTCCTTTGGGGGGGTATTGCAATTTTTTGCCATTTTGAAGCGAAATTGTTCCTTTGGGGGGGTATTGCAACTTTTGGCCATTTTGAAGCGAAATTGTTCCTTTGGGGGGGTATTGCAACTTTTCGGCATTTTGAGGCGAAATTGTTCCTTTGGGGGGGTATTGCAATTTTTTGCCATTTTGAGGCGAAATTGTTCCTTTGGGGGGGTATTGCAACTTTTGGCCATTTTGAAGCGAAATTGTTCCTTTAGGGGGGTATTGCAATTTTTTGCCATTTTGAGGCGAAATTGTTCCTTTGGGGGGGGTATTGCAACTTTTGGCCATATTGAAGCGAAATTGTTCCTTGGGGGGTATTGCAATTTTTAACCATTTTGAGGCGAAATTGTTCCTTTGGGGGGGTATTGCAACTTTTGGCCATTTTGAAGCGAAATTGTTCCTTCCGGGGGGTATTGCAACTTTTCAGCATTTTGAGGCGAAATTGTTCCTCTGGGGGGGGGTATTTCAATTTTTTTGCCATTTTGAGGCGAAATTGTTCCTTTGGGGGGGTATTGCAACTTTTCGGCACTTTGAGGCGAATTTGTTCCTTTGGGGGGTATTGCAATTTTTTTTCCATTTTGAGGCGAAATTGTTCCTTTGGGGGGGTATTGCAACTTTTGGCCATTTTGAAGCGAAAATGTTCCTTTCGGGGGGTATTGCAACTTTTCGGCATTTTGAAGCGAAATTGTTCCTTTGGGGGGTATTGCAATTTTTTGCCATTTTGAGGCGAAATTGTTCCTTTGGGGGGTATTGCAAATTTTGGCCATTTTGAAGCGAAATTGTTCCTTTGGGGGGGTATTGCAATTTTTTGCCATTTTGAAGCGAAATTGTTCCTTTGGGGGGGTATTGCAATTTTTTGCCATTTTGAGGCGAAATTGTTCCTTTGGGGGGTATTGCAAATTTTGGCCATTTTGAAGCGAAATTGTTCCTTTGGGGGGGTATTGCAATTTTTTGCCATTTTGAAGCGAAATTGTTCCTTTGGGGGGGTATTGCAACTTTTCGGCATTTTGAGGCGAAATTGTTCCTTTGGGGGGGTATTGCAATTTTTTGCCATTTTGAGGCGAAATTGTTCCTTTGGGGGGGGGTATTGCAATTTTTTGCCATTTTGAGGCGAAATTGTTCCTTTGGGGGGGGGTATTGCAACTTTTGGCCATTTTGAGGCGAAATTGTTCCTTTGGGGGGTATTGCAAATTTTGGCCATTTTGAAGCGAAATTGTTCCTTTGGGGGGGTATTGCAATTTTTTGCCATTTTGAAGCGAAATTGTTCCTTTGGGGGGGTATTGCAATTTTTTGCCATTTTGAGGCGAAATTGTTCCTTTGGGGGGTATTGCAAATTTTGGCCATTTTGAAGCGAAATTGTTCCTTTGGGGGGGTATTGCAACTTTTGGCCATTTTGAAGCGAAATTGTTCCTTTGGGGGGGTATTGCAACTTTTCGGCATTTTGAGGCGAAATTGTTCCTTTGGGGGGGTATTGCAATTTTTTGCCATTTTGAGGCGAAATTGTTCCTTTGGGGGGGGGTATTGCAACTTTTGGCCATTTTGAGGCGAAATTGTTCCTTTGGGGGGTATTGCAAATTTTGGCCATTTTGAAGCGAAATTGTTCCTTTGGGGGGGTATTGCAATTTTTTGCCATTTTGAAGCGAAATTGTTCCTTTGGGGGGGTATTGCAATTTTTTGCCATTTTGAGGCGAAATTGTTCCTTTGGGGGGTATTGCAAATTTTGGCCATTTTGAAGCGAAATTGTTCCTTTGGGGGGGTATTGCAACTTTTGGCCATTTTGAAGCGAAATTGTTCCTTCCGGGGGGTATTGCAACTTTTCAGCATTTTGAGGCGAAATTGTTCCTCTGGGGGGGGGTATTTCAATTTTTTTGCCATTTTGAGGCGAAATTGTTCCTTTGGGGGGGTATTGCAACTTTTCGGCACTTTGAGGCGAATTTGTTCCTTTGGGGGGTATTGCAATTTTTTTTCCATTTTGAGGCGAAATTGTTCCTTTGGGGGGGTATTGCAACTTTTGGCCATTTTGAAGCGAAAATGTTCCTTTCGGGGGGTATTGCAACTTTTCGGCATTTTGAAGCGAAATTGTTCCTTTGGGGGGTATTGCAATTTTTTGCCATTTTGAGGCGAAATTGTTCCTTTGGGGGGTATTGCAAATTTTGGCCATTTTGAAGCGAAATTGTTCCTTTGGGGGGGTATTGCAATTTTTTGCCATTTTGAAGCGAAATTGTTCCTTTGGGGGGGTATTGCAACTTTTCGGCATTTTGAGGCGAAATTGTTCCTTTGGGGGGGTATTGCAATTTTTTGCCATTTTGAGGCGAAATTGTTCCTTTGGGGGGGGGTATTGCAACTTTTGGCCATTTTGAAGCGAAATTGTTCCTTTGGGGGGGTATTGCAACTTTTGGCCATTTTGAAGCGAAATTGTTCCTTTGGGGGGGTATTGCAATTTTTTGCCATTTTGAGGCGAAATTGTTCCTTTGGGGGGGTATTGCAACTTTTGGCCATTTTGAAGCGAAATTGTTCCTTTGGGGGGGTATTGCAACTTTTCGGCATTTTGAGGCGAAATTGTTCCTTTGGGGGGGTATTGCAATTTTTTGCCATTTTGAGGCGAAATTGTTCCTTTGGGGGGGTATTGCAACTTTTGGCCATTTTGAAGCGAAATTGTTCCTTTGGGGGGGTATTGCAACTTTTGGCCATTTTGAAGCGAAATTGTTCCTTTCGGGGGGTATTGCAACTTTTCGGCATTTTGAGGCGAAATTGTTCCTTTGGGGGGGTATTGCAACTTTCGGCCATTTTGAAGCGAAATTGTTCCTTTGGGGGGGTATTGCAACTTTTCGGCATTTTGAGGCGAAATTGTTCCTTTGGGGGGGTATTGCAATTTTTTGCCATTTTGAGGCGAAATTTTTCCTTTGGGGGGGTATTGCAACTTTTGGCCATTTTGAAGCGAAATTGTTCCTTTCGGGGGGGTATTGGAACTTTTCGGCATTTTGAGGCGAAATTGTTCCTTTGGGGGGGTATTGCAACTTTTGGCCATTTTGAAGCGAAATTGTTCCTTTCGGGGGGGTATTGGAACTTTTCGGCATTTTGAAGCGAAATTGTTCCTTTGGGGGGTATTGCGATTTTTAACCATTTTGAGGCGAAATTGTTCCTTTGGGGGGTATTGCAACTTTTGGCCATTTTGAAGCGAAATTGTTCCTTTCGGGGGGTATTGCAACTTTTCAGCATTTTGAGGCGAAATTGTTCCTTTGGGGGGGTATTGCAATTTTTTGCCATTTTGAGGCGAAATTGTTCCTTTGGGGGGTATTGCAATTTTTTGCCATTTTGAGGCGAAATTGTTCCTTTCGGGGGGTATTGCAACTTTTGGCCATTTTGAAGCGAAATTGTTCCTTTCGGGGGGTATTGCAACTTTTCGGCATTTTGAAGCGAAATTGTTCCTTTGGGGGGTATTGCAATTTTTTGCCATTTTGAGTCGAAATTGTTCCTTTGGGGGGGTATTGCAACTTTTGGCCATTTTGAAGCGAAAATGTTCCTATGGGGGGGTATTGCAATTTTTTTTCATTTTGAGGCGAAATTGTTCCTTTGGGGGGGGGTATTGCAAATTTTGGCCATTTTGAAGCGAAATTGTTCCTTTGGGGGGTATTGCAATTTTTTGCCATTTTGAGGCGAAATTGTTCCTTTGGGGGGGTATTGCAACTTTTGGCCATTTTGAAGCGAAAATGTTCCTTTCGGGGGGTATTGCAACTTTTCGGCATTTTGAAGCGAAATTGTTCCTTTGGGGGGTATTGCAATTTTTTGCCATTTTGAGGCGAAATTGTTCCTTTGGGGGGGTATTGCAACTTTTGGCCATTTTGAAGCGAAATTGTTCCTTTGGGGGGTATTGCAACTTTTTTTTTCATTTTGAGGCGAAATTGTTCCTTTGGGGGGGTATTGCAAATTTTGGCCATTTTGAAGCGAAATTGTTCCTTTGGGGGGGTATTGCAATTTTTTGCCATTTTGAGGCGAAATTGTTCCTTTGGGGGGGTATTGCAACTTTTGGCCTTTTTGAGGCGAAATTGTTCCTTTGGGGGGGTATTGCAACTTTTGGCCATTTTGAAGCGAAATTGTTCCTTTGGGGGGGTATTGCAACTTTTCGGCATTTTGAGGCGAAATTGTTCCTTTGGGGGGGTATTGCAATTTTTTGCCATTTTGAGGCGAAATTGTTCCTTTGAGGGGGTATTGCAACTTTTGGCCATTTTGAAGCGAAATTGTTCCTTTGGGGGGGTATTGCAACTTTTCGGCATTTTGAGGAGAAATTGTTCCTTGGGGGGGTATTGCAACTTTTCGCCATTTTGAAGCGAAATTGTTCCTTTGGGGGGGTATTGCAACTTTTCGGCATTTTGAGGCGAAATTGTTCCTTTGGGGGGGTATTGCAACTTTTGGCCATTTTGAAGTGAAATTGTTCCTTTCGGGGGGTATTGCAACTTTTCAGCATTTTGAGGCGAAATTGTTCCTTTGGGGGGGTATTGCAACTTTTGGCCATTTTGAAGCGAAATTGTTCCTTTGGGGGGTTTTTACAATTTTTGGCCATTTTGAGGCAAAATTGTTCCTTTCGGGGGTATTGCAACTTTTTGGCATTTTAAGGCGAAATTGTTCCTTTGGGGGGGTATTACAATTTTTTGCCATTTTGAGATGAAATTGTTCCTTTGGGGGGGTATTGCAACTTTTGGCCATTTTGAAGCGAAATTGTTCCTTTGGGGGGTATTGCATTTTTTTGCCATTTTGAGGCGAAATTGTTCCTTTGGGGGGGTATTGCAATTTTTTGCCATTTTGAGAGGAAATTTTTCCTTTGGGGGGGTATTGCAACTTTTGGCCATTTTGAAGCGAAATTGTTCCTTTCGGGGGGGTATTGCAACTTTTCGGCATTTTGAGGCGAAATTGTTCCTTTGGGGGGGTATTGCAACTTTTGGCCATATTGAAGCGAAATTGTTCCTTTGGGGGGTATTGCAATTTTTAACCATTTTGAGGCGAAATTTTTCCTTTGGGGGGGTATTGCAACTTTTGGCCATTTTGAAGCGAAATTGTTCCTTTCGGGGGGTATTGCAACTTTTCAGCATTTTGAGGCGAAATTGTTCCTTTGGGGGGGTATTGCAATTTTTTGCCATTTTGAGGCGAAATTGTTCCTTTGGGGGGTATTGCAATTTTTTGCCATTTTGAGGCGAAATTGTTCCTTTCGGGGGGTATTGCAACTTTTGGCCATTTTGAAGCGAAATTGTTCCTTTCGGGGGGTATTGCAACTTTTCGGCATTTTGAAGCGAAATTGTTCCTTTGGGGGGTATTGCAATTTTTTGCCATTTTGAGGCGAAATTGTTCCTTTGGGGGGGTATTGCAACTTTTGACCATTTTGAAGCGAAAATGTTCCTTTGGGGGGGTATTGCAATTTTTTTTCATTTTGAGGCGAAATTGTTCCTTTGGGGGGGGTATTGCAAATTTTGGCCATTTTGAAGCGAAATTGTTCCTTTGGGGGGTATTGCAATTTTTTGCCATTTTGAGGCGAAATTGTTCCTTTGGGGGGGTATTGCAACTTTTGGCCATTTTAAAGCGAAATTGTTCCTTTGGGGGGGTATTGCAACTTTTGGCCATTTTGAAGCGAAATTGTTCCTTTGGGGGGGTATTGCAATTTTTTGCCATTTTGAGGCGAAATTGTTCCTTTGGGGGGGTATTGCAACTTTTGGCCATTTTGAAGCGAAATTGTTCCTTTGGGGGGGTATTGCAACTTTTCGGCATTTTGAGGCGAAATTGTTCCTTTGGGGGGGTATTGCAATTTTTTTGCCATTTTGAGGCGAAATTGTTCCTTTGGGGGGGTATTGCAACTTTTGGCCATTTTGAAGCGAAATTGTTCCTTTGGGGGGGTATTGCAACTTTTGGCCATTTTGAAGCGAAATTGTTCCTTTCGGGGGGTATTGCAACTTTTCGGCATTTTGAGGCGAAATTGTTCCTTTGGGGGGGTATTGCAACTTTCGGCCATTTTGAAGCGAAATTGTTCCTTTGGGGGGGTATTGCAACTTTTCGGCATTTTGAGGCGAAATTGTTCCTTTGGGGGGGTATTGCAATTTTTTGCCATTTTGAGGCGAAATTTTTCCTTTGGGGGGGTATTGCAACTTTTGGCCATTTTGAAGCGAAATTGTTCCTTTCGGGGGGGTATTGGAACTTTTCGGCATTTTGAGGCGAAATTGTTCCTTTGGGGGGGTATTGCAACTTTTGGCCATATTGAAGCGAAATTGTTCCTTTGGGGGGTATTGCGATTTTTAACCATTTTGAGGCGAAATTGTTCCTTTGGGGGGTATTGCAACTTTTGGCCATTTTGAAGCGAAATTGTTCCTTTCGGGGGGTATTGCAACTTTTCAGCATTTTGAGGCGAAATTGTTCCTTTGGGGGGGTATTGCAATTTTTTGCCATTTTGAGGCGAAATTGTTCCTTTGGGGGGTATTGCAATTTTTTGCCATTTTGAGGCGAAATTGTTCCTTTCGGGGGGTATTGCAACTTTTGGCCATTTTGAAGCGAAATTGTTCCTTTCGGGGGGTATTGCAACTTTTCGGCATTTTGAAGCGAAATTGTTCCTTTGGGGGGTATTGCAATTTTTTGCCATTTTGAGTCGAAATTGTTCCTTTGGGGGGGTATTGCAACTTTTGGCCATTTTGAAGCGAAAATGTTCCTATGGGGGGGTATTGCAATTTTTTTTCATTTTGAGGCGAAATTGTTCCTTTGGGGGGGGTATTGCAAATTTTGGCCATTTTGAAGCGAAATTGTTCCTTTGGGGGGTATTGCAATTTTTTGCCATTTTGAGGCGAAATTGTTCCTTTGGGGGGGTATTGCAACTTTTGGCCATTTTGAAGCGAAAATGTTCCTTTCGGGGGGTATTGCAACTTTTCGGCATTTTGAAGCGAAATTGTTCCTTTGGGGGGTATTGCAATTTTTTGCCATTTTGAGGCGAAATTGTTCCTTTGGGGGGGTATTGCAACTTTTGGCCATTTTGAAGCGAAATTGTTCCTTTGGGGGGTATTGCAACTTTTTTTTTCATTTTGAGGCGAAATTGTTCCTTTGGGGGGGTATTTCAAATTTTGGCCATTTTGAAGCGAAATTGTTCCTTTGGGGGGGTATTGCAATTTTTTGCCATTTTGAGGCGAAATTGTTCCTTTGGGGGGGTATTGCAACTTTTGGCCTTTTTGAGGCGAAATTGTTCCTTTGGGGGGGTATTGCAACTTTTGGCCATTTTGAAGCGAAATTGTTCCTTTGGGGGGGTATTGCAACTTTTCGGCATTTTGAGGCGAAATTGTTCCTTTGGGGGGGTATTGCAATTTTTTGCCATTTTGAGGCGAAATTGTTCCTTTGAGGGGGTATTGCAACTTTTGGCCATTTTGAAGCGAAATTGTTCCTTTGGGGGGGTATTGCAACTTTTCGGCATTTTGAGGAGAAATTGTTCCTTGGGGGGGTATTGCAACTTTTCGCCATTTTGAAGCGAAATTGTTCCTTTGGGGGGGTATTGCAACTTTTCGGCATTTTGAGGCGAAATTGTTCCTTTGGGGGGGTATTGCAACTTTTGGCCATTTTGAAGTGAAATTGTTCCTTTCGGGGGGTATTGCAACTTTTCAGCATTTTGAGGCGAAATTGTTCCTTTGGGGGGGTATTGCAACTTTTGGCCATTTTGAAGCGAAATTGTTCCTTTGGGGGGTTTTTACAATTTTTGGCCATTTTGAGGCAAAATTGTTCCTTTCGGGGGTATTGCAACTTTTTGGCATTTTAAGGCGAAATTGTTCCTTTGGGGGGGTATTACAATTTTTTGCCATTTTGAGATGAAATTGTTCCTTTGGGGGGGTATTGCAACTTTTGGCCATTTTGAAGCGAAATTGTTCCTTTGGGGGGTATTGCATTTTTTTGCCATTTTGAGGCGAAATTGTTCCTTTGGGGGGGTATTGCAATTTTTTGCCATTTTGAGAGGAAATTTTTCCTTTGGGGGGGTATTGCAACTTTTGGCCATTTTGAAGCGAAATTGTTCCTTTCGGGGGGGTATTGCAACTTTTCGGCATTTTGAGGCGAAATTGTTCCTTTGGGGGGGTATTGCAACTTTTGGCCATATTGAAGCGAAATTGTTCCTTTGGGGGGTATTGCAATTTTTAACCATTTTGAGGCGAAATTGTTCCTTTGGGGGGGTATTGCAACTTTTGGCCATTTTGAAGCGAAATTGTTCCTTTCGGGGGGTATTGCAACTTTTCAGCATTTTGAGGCGAAATTGTTCCTTTGGGGGGGTATTGCAATTTTTTGCCATTTTGAGGCGAAATTGTTCCTTTGGGGGGTATTGCAATTTTTTGCCATTTTGAGGCGAAATTGTTCCTTTCGGGGGGTATTGCAACTTTTGGCCATTTTGAAGCGAAATTGTTCCTTTCGGGGGGTATTGCAACTTTTCGGCATTTTGAAGCGAAATTGTTCCTTTGGGGGGTATTGCAATTTTTTGCCATTTTGAGGCGAAATTGTTCCTTTGGGGGGGTATTGCAACTTTTGACCATTTTGAAGCGAAAATGTTCCTTTGGGGGGGTATTGCAATTTTTTTTCATTTTGAGGCGAAATTGTTCCTTTGGGGGGGGTATTGCAAATTTTGGCCATTTTGAAGCGAAATTGTTCCTTTGGGGGGTATTGCAATTTTTTGCCATTTTGAGGCGAAATTGTTCCTTTGGGGGGGTATTGCAACTTTTGGCCATTTTAAAGCGAAAATGTTCCTTTCGGGGGGTATTGCAACTTTTCGGCATTTTGAAGCGAAATTGTTCCTTTGGGGGGTATTGCAATTTTTTGCCATTTTGAGGCGAAATTGTTCCTTTGGGGTAGGTATTGCAACTTTTGGCCATTTTGAAGCGAAATTGTTCCTTTGGGGGGTATTGCAATTTTTTTTTCATTTTGAGGCGAAATTGTTCCTTTGGGGGGGTATTGCAAATTTTGGCCATTTTGAAGCGAAATTGTTCCTTTGGGGGGGTATTGCAATTTTTTGCCATTTTGAGGCGAAATTGTTCCTTTGGGGGGGTATTGCAACTTTTGGCCATTTTGAAGTGAAATTGTTCCTTTCGGGGGGTATTGCAACTTTTCAGCATTTTGAATCGAAATTGTTCCTTTGGGGGGGTATTGCAATTTTTTGCCATTTTGAGGCGAAATTGTTCCTTTGGGGGGTATTGCAATTTTTTGCCATTTTGAGGCGAAATTGTTCCTTTGGGGGGGTATTGCAACTTTTGGCCATTTTGAAGCGAAATTGTTCCTTTGGGGGGTATTGCAATTTTTTGCCATTTTGAGGCGAAATTGTTCCTTTGGGGGGGTATTGCAACTTTTGGCCATATTGAAGCGAAATTGTTCCTTTGGGGGGTTTTTACAATTTTTGGCCATTTTGAGGCAAAATTGTTCCTTTCGGGGGGTATTGCAACTTTTCGGCATTTTGATGCGAAATTGTTCCTTTGGGGGGGTATTGCAACTTTTGGCCATTTTGAAGCGAAATTGTTCCTTTGGGGGGGTTTTTACAATTTTTGGCCATTTTGAGGCGAAATTGTTCCTTTCGGGGGTATTGCAACTTTTCGGCATTTTGAGGCGAAATTGTTCCTTTGGGGGGTATTACAATTTCTTGCCATTTTGAGGTGAAATTGTTCCTTTGGGGGGGTATTGCAACTTTTGGCCATTTTGAAGCGAAATTGTTCCTTTGGGGGGTATTGCATTTTTTTGCCATTTTGAGGCGAAATTGTTCCTTTGGGGGGGTATTGCAATTTTTTGCCTTTTTGAGGCGAAATTGTTCCTTTGGGGGGGTATTGCAACTTTTGGCCATTTTGAAGCGAAATTGTTCCTTTGGGGGGGTATTGCAACTTTTCGGCATTTTGAGGCGAAATTGTTCCTTTGGGGGGGTATTGCAATTTTTTGCCATTTTGAGGCGAAATTGTTCTTTTGAGGGGGTATTGCAACTTTTCGGCATTTTGAGGCGAAATTGTTCCTTTGGGGGGGTATTGCAATTTTTTGCCATTTTGAGGCGAAATTGTTCCTTTGGGGGGGTATTGCAACTTTTGGCCATTTTGAAGCGAAATTGTTCCTTTGGGGGGTATTGCAACTTTTCGGCATTTTGAGGCGAAATTGTTCCTTTGGGGGGGTATTGCAATTTTTTGCCATTTTGAGGCGAAATTGTTCCTTTGGGGGGGTATTGCAACTTTTGGCCATTTTGAAGCGAAAATGTTCCTTTCGGGGGGTATTGCAACTTTTCGGCATTTTGAAGCGAAATTGTTCCTTTGGGGGGTATTGCAATTTTTTGCCATTTTGAGGCGAAATTGTTCCTTTGGGGGGGTATTGCAACTTTTGGCCATTTTGAAGCGAAATTGTTCCTTTGGGGGGTATTGCAATTTTTTTTTCATTTTGAGGCGAAATTGTTCCTTTGGGGGGGTATTGCAAATTTTGGCCATTTTGAAGCGAAATTGTTCCTTTGGGGGGGTATTGCAATTTTTTGCCATTTTGAGGCGAAATTGTTCCTTTGGGGGGGTATTGCAACTTTTGGCCTTTTTGAGGCGAAATTGTTCCTTTGGGGGGGTATTGCAACTTTTGGCCATTTTGAAGCGAAATTGTTCCTTTGGGGGGGTATTGCAACTTTTCGGCATTTTGAGGCGAAATTGTTCCTTTGGGGGGGTATTGCAATTTTTTGCCATTTTGAGGCGAAATTGTTCCTTTGAGGGGGGTATTGCAACTTTTGGCCATTTTGAAGCGAAATTGTTCCTTTGGGGGGGTATTGCAACTTTTCGGCATTTTGAGGCGAAATTGTTCCTTGGGGGGTATTGCAACTTTTGGCCATTTTGAAGCGAAATTGTTCCTTTGGGGGGGTATTGCAACTTTTCGGCATTTTGAGGCGAAATTGTTCCTTTGGGGGGGTATTGCAACTTTTGGCCATTTTGAAGTGAAATTGTTCCTTTCGGGGGGTATTGCAACTTTTCAGCATTTTGAGGCGAAATTGTTCCTTTGGGGGGGTATTGCAACTTTTGGCCATTTTGAAGCGAAATTGTTCCTTTGTGGGGTTTTTACAATTTTTGGCCATTTTGAGGCAAAATTGTTCCTTTCGGGGGGTATTGCAACTTTTCGGCATTTTGAGGCGAAATTGTTCCTTTGGGGGGGTATTGCAACTTTTGGCCATTTTGAAGCGAAATTGTTCTTTTGGGCGGGGTTTTACAATTTTTGGCCATTTTGAGGCGAAATTGTTCCTTTCGGGGGTATTGCAACTTTTTGGCATTTTAAGGCGAAATTGTTCCTTTGGGGGGGTATTACAATTTTTTGCCATTTTGAGGTGAAATTGTTCCTTTGGGGGGGTATTGCAACTTTTGGCCATTTTGAAGCGAAATTGTTCCTTTGGGGGGTATTGCATTTTTTTGCCATTTTGAGGCGAAATTGTTCCTTTGGGGGGGTATTGCAATTTTTTGCCATTTTGAGGCGAAATTTTTCCTTTGGGGGGGTATTGCAACTTTTGGCCATTTTGAAGCGAAATTGTTCCTTTCGGGGGGGTATTGCAACTTTTCGGCATTTTGAGGCGAAATTGTTCCTTTGGGGGGGTATTGCAACTTTTGGCCATTTTGAAGCGAAATTGTTCCTTTGGGGGGGTATTGCAACTTTTCGGCATTTTGAGGCGAATTGTTCCTTGGGGGGGGTATTGCAACTTTTGGCCATTTTGAAGCGAAAATGTTCCTTTGGGGGGGTATTGCAATTTTTAACCATTTTGAGGCGAAATTGTTCCTTTGGGGGGGTATTGCAACTTTTGGCCATTTTGAAGTGAAATTGTTCCTTTCGGGGATATTGCAACTTTTCAGCATTTTGAAGCGAAATTGTTCCTTTGGGGGGGTATTGCAACTTTTGGCCATTTTGAAGCGAAATTGTTCCTTTGGGGGGTATTGCATTTTTTTGCCATTTTGAGGCGAAATTGTTCCTTTGGGGGGGTATTGCAACTTTTGGCCATTTTGAAGCGAAATTGTTCCTTTGGGGGGGTATTGCAATTTTTTGCCATTTTGAGGCGAAATTGTTCCTTTGGGGGGGTATTGCAACTTTTCAGCATTTTGAGGCGAAATTGTTCCTTTGGGGGGGGTATTGCAACTTTTCAGCATTTTGAAGCGAAATTGTTCCTTTGGGGGGGTATTGCAATTTTTTGCTATTTTGAGGCGAAATTGTTCCTTTGGGGGGGTATTGCAACTTTTGGCCATTTTGAAGCGAAATTGTTCCTTTGGGGGGTATTGCATTTTTTTGCCATTTTGAGGCGAAATTGTTCCTTTCGGGGGGTATTGCAACTTTTGGCCATTTTGAAGCGAAATTGTTCCTTTGGGGGGGTATTGCAATTTTTTGCCATTTTGAGGCGAAATTGTTCCTTTGGGGGGGTATTGCAACTTTTCAGCATTTTGAGGCGAAATTGTTCCTTTGGGGGGGTATTGCAACTTTTGGCCATTTTGAAGCGAAATTGTTCCTTTGGGGGGGTATTGCAACTTTTGGCCATTTTGAAGCGAAATTGTTCCTTTCGGGGGGTATTGCAACTTTTCGGCATTTTGAGGCGAAATTGTTCCTTTGGGGGGGTATTGCACCTTTTGGCCATTTTGAAGTGAAATTGTTCCTTTGGGGGGGTATTGCAACTTTTCGGCATTTTGAGACGAAATTGTTCCTTTGGGGTGGTATTGCAATTTTTTGCCATTTTGAGGCGAAATTGTTCCTTTGGGGGGGTATTGCAACTTTTGGCCATATTGAAGCGAAATTGTTCCTTTGGGGGGGTATTGCAATTTTTAACCATTTTGAAGCGAAATTGTTCCTTTCGGGGGATATTGCAACTTTTCAGCATTTTGAGGTGAAATTGTTCCTTTGGGGGGGTATTGCAATTTTTTGCCATTTTGAGGCGAAATTGTTCCTTTGGGGGGGTATTGCAACTTTTCGGCATTTTGAGGCGAAATTGTTCCTTTGGGGGTTATTGCAATTTTTTTTCCATTTTGAGGCGAAATTGTTCCTTTGGGGGGGTATTGCAACTTTTGGCCATTTTGAAGCGAAATTGTTCCTTTCGGGGGGTATTGCAACTTTTCGGCATTTTGAAGCGAAATTGTTCCTTTTGGGGGGTATTGCAATTTTTTGCCATTTTGAGGCGAAATTGTTCCTTTGGGGGGGTATTGCAACTTTTGGCCATTTTGAAGCGAAATTGTTCCTTTGGGGGGGTATTGCAATTTTTTTTTCATTTGAGGCGAAATTGTTCCTTTGGGGGGGGTATTGCAAATTTTGGCCATTTTGAAGCGAAATTGTTCCTTTGGGGGGGTATTGCAATTTTTTGCCATTTTGAGGCGAAATTGTTCCTTTGGGGGGGTATTGCAACTTTTCGGCATTTTGAGGCGAAATTGTTCCTTTGGGGGGGTATTGCAAATTTTTGCCATTTTGAGGTGAAATTGCACCTTTGGGGGGGTATTGCAACTTTTGGCCATTTTGAAGCGAAATTGTTCCTTTGGGGGGTATTGCATTTTTTTGCCATTTTGAGGCGAAATTGTTCCTTTGGGGGGTATTGCAACTTTTGGCCTTTTTGAGGCGAAATTGTTCCTTTGGGGGGTATTGCATTTTTTTGCCGTTTTGAGGTGAAATTGTTCATTGGGGGGGGTATTGCAACTTTTGGCCATTTTGAAGCGAAATTGTTCCTTTGGGGGGGGTATTGCAATTTTTAACCATTTTGAGGCGAAATTGTTCCTTTGGGGGGGTATTGCAATTTTTTGCCATTTTGAGGCGAAATTGTTCCTTTGGGGGTATTGCAATTTTTTACCATTTTGAGGCGAAATTGTTCCTTTGGGGGGGTATTGCAACTTTTGGCCATTTTGAAGCGAATTGTTCCTTTGGGGGGGTATTGCAACTTTTCGGCATTTTGAAGCGAAAATGTTCCTTTGGGGGGAATTGCAATTTTTAACCATTTTGAGGCGAAATTGTTCCTTTGGGGGGGTATTGCAACTTTTGGCCATTTTGAAGCGAAATTGTTCCTTTGGGGGGTATTGCAATTTTTTGCCATTTTGAGGCGAAATTGTTCCTTTGGGGGGGTATTGCAACTTTTCAGCATTTTGAGGCGAAATTGTTCCTTTGGGGGGGGTATTGCAACTTTTCAGCATTTTGAAGCGAAATTGTTCCTTTGGGGGGGTATTGCAATTTTTTGCTATTTTGAGGCGAAATTGTTCCTTTGGGGGGGTATTGCAACTTTTGGCCATTTTGAAGCGAAATTGTTCCTTTGGGGGGTATTGCATTTTTTTGCCATTTTGAGGCGAAATTGTTCCTTTCGGGGGGTATTGCAACTTTTGGCCATTTTGAAGCGAAATTGTTCCTTTGGGGGGGTATTGCAATTTTTTGCCATTTTGAGGCGAAATTGTTCCTTTGGGGGGGTATTGCAACTTTTCAGCATTTTGAGGCGAAATTGTTCCTTTGGGGGGGTATTGCAACTTTTGGCCATTTTGAAGCGAAATTGTTCCTTTGGGGGGGTATTGCAACTTTTCGGCATTTTGAAGCGAAATTGTTCCTTTGGGGGGTATTGCAATTTTTTTTTCATTTTGAGGCGAAATTGTTCCTTTGGGGGGTGTATTGCAAATTTTGGCCATTTTGAAGCGAAATTGTTCCTTTGGGGGGGTATTGCAATTTTTTGCCATTTGAGGCGAAATTGTTCCTTTGGGGGGGTATTGCAACTTTTGGCCATTTTGAAGCGAAATTGTTCCTTTGGGGGGGTATTGCAACTTTTCAGCATTTTGAAGCGAAATTGTTCCTTTGGGGGGTATTGCAATTTTTTGCTATTTTGAGGCGAAATTGTTCCTTTGGGGGGGTATTGCAACTTTTGGCCATTTTGAAGCGAAATTGTTCCTTTGGGGGGGGTATTGCAACTTTTCGGCATTTTGAGGCGAAATTGTTCCTTTGGGGGGGTATTGCAATTTTTTGCCATTTTGAGGCGAAATTGTTCCTTTGGGGGGGTATTGCAACTTTTCGGCATTTTGAGGCGAAATTGTTCCTTTGGGGGGGTATTGCAATTTTTTGCCATTTTGAGGTGAAATTGTTCCTTTGGGGGGGTATTGCAACTTTTGGCCATTTTGAAGCGAAATTGTTCCTTTGGGGGGGTATTGCAATTGTTAACCATTTTGAGGCGAAATTGTTCCTTTGGGGGGGTATTGCAACTTTTGGCCATTTTGAAGCGAAATTGTTCCTTTGGGGGGGGTTTGCAATTTTTAACCATTTTGAGGCGAAATTGTTCCTTTGGGGGGGTATTGCAATTTTTTGCCATTTTGAGGCGAAATTGTTCCTTTGGGGGGGTATTGCAATTTTTAACCATTTTGAGGCGAAATTGTTCCTTTGGGGGGGTATTGCAACTTTTGGCCATTTTGAAGCGAAATTGTTCTTTTCGGGGGGTATTGCAACTTTTCAGCATTTTGAAGTGAAATTTTTCCTTTCGGGGGGTATTGCAACTTTTGGCCATTTTGAAGCGAAATTGTTCTTTTCGGGGGGTATTGCAACTTTTCAGCATTTTGAAGTGAAATTTTTCCTTTCGGGGGGTATTGCAACTTTTCGGCATTTTGAGGCGAAATTGTTTCTTTGGGGGGGGATTGCAATTTTTTGCCATTTTGAGGTGAAATTGTTCCTTTGGGGGGGTATTGCAACTTTTGGCCATTTTGAAGCAAAATTGTTCCTTTGGGGGGTATTGCATTTTTTTGCCATTTTGAGGCGAAATTGTTCCTTTGGGGGGGTATTGCAACTTTTGGCCATTTTGAAGCGAAATTGTTCCTTTGGGGGGGTATTGCAACTTTTCGCCATTTTGAAGCGAAATTGTTCCTTTGGGGGGGTATTGCAACTTTTCGGCATGTTGAGGCAAAATTGTTCCTTTGGGGGGGTATTGCAACTTTTGGCCATTTTGAAGCGAAACTGTTCCTTGGGGGGGTATTGCAACTTTTGGCCATTTTGAAGCGAAATTGTTCCTTTGGGGGGGTATTGCAATTTTTAACCATTTTGAGGCGAAATTGTTCCTTTGGGGGGGGTATTGCAACTTTTGGCCATTTTGAAGCGAAATTGTTCCTTTGGGGGGTATTGCAATTTTTTGCCATTTTGAGGCGAAATTGTTCCTTTGGGGGGGTATTGCAATTTTTTGCCATTTTGAGGCGAAATTGTTCCTTTGGGGGGGTATTGCAACTTTTGGCCATTTTGAAGCGAAATTGTTCCTTTGGGGGGGTATTGCAATTTTTTGCCATTTTGAGGCGAAATTGTTCCTTTGGGGGGGTATTGCAACTTTTGGCCATATTGAAGCGAAATTGTTCCTTTGGGGGGTTTTTACAATTTTTGGACATTTTGAGGCGAAATTGTTCCTTTCGGGGGGTATTGCAACTTTTCGGCATTTTGAGGCGAAATTGTTCCTTTGGGGGGGTATTGCAATTTTTTGCCATTTTAAGGCGAAATTGTTCCTTTGGGGGGGTATTGCAACTTTTGGCCATTTTGAAGCAAAATTGTTCCTTTGGGGGGATATTGCAATTTTTAACCATTTTGAAGCGAAATTGTTCCTTTGGGGGGTATTGCAACTTTTGGCCATTTTGAAGTGAAATTTTTCCTTTCGGGGGGTAATGCAACTTTTCGGCATTTTGAGGCGAAATTGTTCCTTTGGGGGGGTATTGCAATTTTTTGCCATTTTGAGGTGAAATTGTTCCTTTGGGTAGGTATTGCAACTTTTCGCCATTTTAAAGCGAAATTGTTCCTTTGGGGGGGTATTGCAACTTTTCGGCATGTTGAGGCGAAATTGTTCCTTTGGGGGGGTATTACAACTTTTGGCCATTTTGAAGCGAAATTGTTCCTTTGGGGGGTATTGCATTTTTTGCCATTTTGAGGCGAAATTGTTCCTTTGGGGGGGTATTGCAACTTTTGGCCATTTTGAAGCGAAATTGTTCCTTTCGGGGGGTATTGCAATTTTTCGGCATTTTGAAGCGAAATTGTTCCTTTGGGGGGTATTGCAATTTTTTGCCATTTTGAGGCGAAATTGTTCCTTTGGGGGGGTATTGCAACTTTTGGCCATTTTGAAGCGAAATTGTTCCTTTGGGGGGGTATTGCAATTTTTTTTTCATTTTGAGGCGAAATTGTTCCTTTGGGGGGGTATTGCAAATTTTGGCCATTTTGAAGCGAAATTGTTCCTTTGGGGGGGTATTGCAACTTTTCGCCATTTTGAAGCGAAATTGTTCCTTTGGGGGGGTATTGCAACTTTTCGCCATTTTGAAGCGAAATTGTTCCTTTGGGGGGGTATTGCAACTTTTCGGCATTTTGAGGCGAAATTGCTCCTTGGGGGGGTATTGCAACTTTTGGCCATTTTGAAGCGAAATTGTTCCTTTGGGGGGGTATTGCAATTTTTAACCATTTTGAGGCGAAATTGTTCCTTTGGGGTGGTATTGCAACTTTTGGCCATTTTGAAGTGAAATTGTTCCTTTCGGGGGGTATTGCAACTTTTCAGCATTTTGAAGCGAAATTGTTCCTTTGGGGGTATTGCAACTTTTGGCCATTTTGAAGCGAAATTGTTCCTTTGGGGGGGTATTGCAATTTTTTGCCATTTTGAGGCGAAATTGTTCCTTTGGGGGGGTATTGCAACTTTTGGCCATATTGAAGCGAAATTGTTCCTTTGGGGGGTTTTTACAATTTTTGGACATTTTGAGGCGAAATTGTTCCTTTCGGGGGGTATTGCAACTTTTCGGCATTTTGAGGCGAAATTGTTCCTTTGGGGGGGTATTGCAACTTTTCGGCATTTTGAGGCGAAATTGTTCCTTTGGGGGGGATTGCAATTTTTTGCCATTTTGAGGCGAAATTGTTCCTTTGGGGGGGTATTGCAACTTTTGGCCATTTTGAAGTGAAATTGTTCCTTTCGGGGGGTATTGCAACTTTTCGGCATTTTGAGGCGAAATTGTTCCTTTGGGGGGGTACTGCAACTTTTCGGCATTTTGAGGCGAAATTGTTCCTTGGGGGGGGGTATTGCAACTTTTGGCCATTTTGAAGCGAAATTGTTCCTTTGGGGGGGTATTGCAATTTTTTGCCATTTTGAGGCGAAATTGTTCCTTGGGGGGTATTGCAACTTTTCAGCATTTTGAGGCGAAATTGTTCCTTTGGGGGGTATTGCAATTTTTTGCCATTTTGAGGCGAAATTGTTCCTTTGGGGGGGGTATTGCTACTTTTCGGCATTTTGAGGCGAAATTGTTCCTTTGGGGGGTATTGCAATTTTTTTTCTATTTTGAAGCGAATTTGTTCCTTTCGGGGGGTATTGCAATTTTTCGGCATTTTGAAGCGAAATTGTTCCTTTGGGGGGTATTGCAATTTTTTGCCATTTTGAGGCGAAATTGTTCCTTTGGGGGGGAATTGCAACTTTTGGCCATTTTGAAGCGAAATTGTTCCTTTGGGGGGGTATTGCAATTTTTTGCCATTTGAGGCGAAATTGTTCCTTTGGGGGGGGTATTGCAACTTTTCGGCATTTTGAGGCGAAAGTGTTCCTTTGGGGGGGTATTGCAATTTATTGCCATTTTGAGGTGAAATTGTTCCTTTGGGGGGGTATTGCAATTTTTGGCCATTTAGAAGAGAAATTGTTCCTTTGGGGGGTATTGCATTTTTTTGCCATTTTGAGGCGAAATTGTTCCTTTGGGGGGTATTGCAATTTTTTGCCATTTTGAGGCGAAATTGTTCCTTTGGGGGGGTATTGCAACTTTTGGCCTTTTTGAGGCGAAATTGTTCCTTTGGGGGTATTGCATTTTTTTGCCATTTTGAGGCGAAATTGTTCCTTTGGGGGGGTATTGCAACTTTTGGCCATTTTGAAGCGAAATTGTTCCTTTGGGGGTATTGCAACTTTTCGGCATTTTGAGGCGAAATTGTTCCTTGGGGGGGTATTGCAACTTTTGGCCATTTTGAAGCGAAATTGTTCCTTTGGGGGGGTATTGCAATTTTTAACCATTTTGAGGCGAAATTGTTCCTTTGGGGGGGTATTGCAACTTTTGGCCATTTTGAAGCGAAATTGTTCCTTTGGGGGGGTATTGCAATTTTTAACCATTTTGAGGCGAAATTGTTCCTTTGGGGGGGTATTGCAATTTTTTGCCATTTTGAGGCGAAATTGTTCCTTTGGGGGGGTATTGCAATTTTTTCGCATTTTGAAGCGAAATTGTTCCTTTGGGGGGGTATTGCAACTTTTGGCCATATTGAAGCGAAATTGTTCTTTTGGGGGGTTTTTACAATTTTTGGCCATTTTGAGGCGAAATTGTTCCTTGGGGGGGTATTGCAACTTTTGGCCATTTTGAAGCGAAATTGTTCCTTTGGGGGGGTATTGCAATTTTTAACCATTTTGAGGCGAAATTGTTCCTTTGGGGGGGTATTGCAACTTTTAGCCATTTTGAAGCGAAATTGTTCCTTTGGGGGGGTATTGCAATTTTTAACCATTTTGAGGCGAAATTGTTCCTTTGTGGGGGTATTGCAATTTTTTGCCATTTTGAGGCGAAATTGTTCCTTTGGGGGGGTATTGCAATTTTTTGCCATTTTGAGGCGAAATTGTTCCTTTGGGGGGTATTGCAACTTTTGGCCATTTTGAGGTGAAATTGTTCCTTTGGGGGGGTATTGCAACTTTTGGCCATATTGAAGCGAAATTGTTCTTTTGGGGGGTTTTTACAATTTTTTGCCATTTTGAGGCGAAATTGTTCCTTTCGGGGGGTATTGCAACTTTTCGGCATTTTGAGGCGAAATTGTTCCTTTGGGGGGGTATTGCAACTTTTGGCCATTTTGAAGCGAAATTGTTCCTTTGGGGGGTATTGCATTTTTTTGCTATTTTGAGGCGAAATTGTTCCTTTGGGGGGGTATTGCAACTTTTGGCCATTTTGAAGCGAAATTGTTCCTTTGGGGGGGTATTGCAATTTTTTGCCATTTTGAGGCGAAATTGTTCCTTTGGAGGGGTATTGCAACTTTTGGCCTTTTTGAGGCTAAATTGTTCCTTTGGGGGGGTATTGCAATTTTTAACCATTTTGAGGCGAAAATGTTCCTTTGGGGGGTATTGCAACTTTTGGCCATTTTGAAGTGAAATTGTTCCTTTCGGGGGGTATTGCAACTTTTCAGCATTTTGAAGCGAAATTGTTCCTTTGGGGTGGTATTGCAATTTTTTGCCATTTTGAGGCGAAATTGTTCCTTTGGGGGGGTATTGCAACTTTTGGCCATTTTGAAGCGAAATTGTTCCTTTGGGGGGGTATTGCAACTTTTCGGCATTTTGAGGCGAAATTGTTCCTTTGGGGGGGTATTGCAATTTTTTGCTATTTTGAGGCGAAATTGTTCCTTTGGGGGGGTATTGCAACTTTTGGCCATTTTGAAGCGAAATTGTTCCTTTCGGGGGGTATTGCAACTTTTCGGCATTTTGAGGCGAAATTGTTCCTTGGGGGGGTATTGCAACTTTTGGCCATTTTGAAACGAAATTGTTCCTTTGGGGGGGTATTGCAACTTTTCGGCATTTTGAGGCGAAATTGTTCCTTTGGGGGGTATTACAATTTTTTGCCATTTTGAGGCGAAATTGTTCCTTTGGGGGGGGTATTGCAACTTTTGGCCATTTTGAAGCGAAATTGTTCCTTTCGGGGGGTATTGCAACTTTTCGGCATTTTGAGGCGAAATTGTTCCTTTGGGGGGGTATTGCAACTTTTGGCCATTTTGAAGCGAAATTGTTCCTTTCAGGGGGTATTGCAACTTTTCAGCATTTTGAGGCGAAATTGTTCCTTTGGGGGGGTATTGCAATTTTTTGCCTTAGAGGCGAAATTGTTCCTTTGGGGGGGTATTGCAACTTTTCGGCATTTTGAGGCGAAATTGTTCCTTTGGGGGGTATTGCAATTTTTTTCCATTTTGAGGCGAAATTGTTCCTTTGGGGGGGTATTGCAACTTTTGGCCATTTTGAAGCGAAATTGTTCCTTTGGGGGGGTATTGCAATTTTTTGCCATTTTGAGGCGAAATTGTTCCTTTGGGGGGGTATTGCAACTTTTGGCCTTTTTGAGGCGAAATTGTTCCTTTGGGGGGTATTGCAACTTTTGGCCATTTTGAAGCGAAATTGTTCCTTTGGGGGGTTTTTACAATTTTTGGCCATTTTGAGGCGAAATTGTTCTTTGGGGGGGTATTGCAACTTTTGGCCATTTTGAAGCGAAATTGTTCCTTTGGGGGGGTATTGCAATTTTTTGCCATTTTGAGGCGAAATTGTTCCTTTGGAGGGGTATTGCAACTTTTGGCCTTTTTGAGGCTAAATTGTTCCTTTGGGGGGGTATTGCAATTTTTAACCATTTTGAGGCGAAAATGTTCCTTTGGGGGGTATTGCAACTTTTGGCCATTTTGAAGTGAAATTGTTCCTTTCGGGGGGTATTGCAACTTTTCAGCATTTTGAAGCGAAATTGTTCCTTTGGGGTGGTATTGCAATTTTTTGCCATTTTGAGGCGAAATTGTTCCTTTGGGGGGGTATTGCAACTTTTGGCCATTTTGAAGCGAAATTGTTCCTTTGGGGGGGTATTGCAACTTTTCGGCATTTTGAGGCGAAATTGTTCCTTTGGGGGGGTATTGCAATTTTTTGCTATTTTGAGGCGAAATTGTTCCTTTGGGGGGGTATTGCAACTTTTGGCCATTTTGAAGCGAAATTGTTCCTTTCGGGGGGTATTGCAACTTTTCGGCATTTTGAGGCGAAATTGTTCCTTGGGGGGGTATTGCAACTTTTGGCCATTTTGAAACGAAATTGTTCCTTTGGGGGGGTATTGCAACTTTTCGGCATTTTGAGGCGAAATTGTTCCTTTGGGGGGTATTACAATTTTTTGCCATTTTGAGGCGAAATTGTTCCTTTGGGGGGGGTATTGCAACTTTTGGCCATTTTGAAGCGAAATTGTTCCTTTCGGGGGGTATTGCAACTTTTCGGCATTTTGAGGCGAAATTGTTCCTTTGGGGGGGTATTGCAACTTTTGGCCATTTTGAAGCGAAATTGTTCCTTTCAGGGGGTATTGCAACTTTTCAGCATTTTGAGGCGAAATTGTTCCTTTGGGGGGGTATTGCAATTTTTTGCCTTAGAGGCGAAATTGTTCCTTTGGGGGGGTATTGCAACTTTTCGGCATTTTGAGGCGAAATTGTTCCTTTGGGGGGTATTGCAATTTTTTTCCATTTTGAGGCGAAATTGTTCCTTTGGGGGGGTATTGCAACTTTTGGCCATTTTAAAGCGAAATTGTTCCTTTGGGGGGGTATTGCAATTTTTTGCCATTTTGAGGCGAAATTGTTCCTTTGGGGGGGTATTGCAACTTTTGGCCTTTTTGAGGCGAAATTGTTCCTTTGGGGGGTATTGCAACTTTTGGCCATTTTGAAGCGAAATTGTTCCTTTGGGGGGTTTTTACAATTTTTGGCCATTTTGAGGCGAAATTGTTCTTTGGGGGGGTATTGCAACTTTTGGCCATTTTGAAGCGAAATTGTTCCTTTGGGGGGTATTGCAATTTTTAACCATTTTGAGGCGAAATTGTTCCTTTGGGGGGGTATTGCAACTTTTAGCCATTTTGAAGCGAAATTGTTCCTTTGGGGGGGTATTGCAATTTTTAACCATTTTGAGGCGAAATTGTTCCTTTGTGGGGGTATTGCAATTTTTTGCCATTTTGAGGCGAAATTGTTCCTTTGGGGGGGTATTGCAATTTTTTGCCATTTTGAGGCGAAATTGTTCCTTTGGGGGGGTATTGCAACTTTTGGCCATTTTGAAGCGAAATTGTTCCTTTGGGGGGGTATTGCAATTTTTTGCTATTTTGAGGCGAAATTGTTCTTTTGGGGGGTTTTTACAATTTTTTGCCATTTTGAGGCGAAATTGTTCCTTTGGGGGGGTATTGCAACTTTTGGCCATTTTGAAGCGAAATTGTTCCTTTGGGGGGTATTGCATTTTTTTGCTATTTTGAGGCGAAATTGTTCCTTTCGGGGGGTATTGCAACTTTTCAGCATTTTGAAGCGAAATTGTTCCTTTGGGGTGGTATTGCAATTTTTTGCCATTTTGAGGCGAAATTGTTCCTTTGGGGGGGTATTGCAACTTTTGGCCATTTTGAAGCGAAATTGTTCCTTTGGGGGGGTATTGCAACTTTTCGGCATTTTGAGGCGAAATTGTTCCTTTGGGGGGGTATTGCAATTTTTTGCTATTTTGAGGCGAAATTGTTCCTTTGGGGGGGTATTGCAACTTTTGGCCATTTTGAAGCGAAATTGTTCCTTTCGGGGGGTATTGCAACTTTTCGGCATTTTGAGGCGAAATTGTTCCTTGGGGGGGTATTGCAACTTTTGGCCATTTTGAAACGAAATTGTTCCTTTGGGGGGGTATTGCAACTTTTCGGCATTTTGAGGCGAAATTGTTCCTTTGGGGGGTATTACAATTTTTTGCCATTTTGAGGCGAAATTGTTCCTTTGGGGGGGTATTGCAACTTTTGGCCATTTTGAAGCGAAATTGTTCCTTTCGGGGGGTATTGCAACTTTTCAGCATTTTGAGGCGAAATTGTTCCTTTGGGGGGGTATTGCAATTTTTCGGCATTTTGAGGCGAAATTGTTCCTTTGGGGGGTATTGCAATTTTTTTCCATTTTGAGGCGAAATTGTTCCTTTGGGGGGGTATTGCAACTTTTGGCCATTTTGAAGCGAAATTGTTTCTTTCGGGGGGTATTGCAACTTTTCGGCATTTTGAAGCGAAATTGTTCCTTTGGGGGTATTGTAATTTTTTGCCATTTTGAGGCGAAATTGTTCCTTTGGGGGGGTATTGCAACTTTTGGCCATTTTAAAGCGAAATTGTTCCTTTGGGGGGTATTGAAATTTTTTGCCATTTTGAGGCGAAATTGTTCCTTTGGGGGGGTATTGCAACTTTTCGGCATTTTGAGGTGAAATTGTTCATTTGGGGGGGTATTGCAACTTTTGGCCATTTTGAAGCGAAATTGTTCCTTTGGGGGGTATTGCATTTTTTTGCCATTTTAAGGCGAAATTGTTCCTTTGGGGGGGTATTGCAACTTTTGGCCTTTTTGAAGCAAAATTGTTCCTTTGGGGGGGTATTGCAATTTTTTGCCATTTTGAGGCGAAATTGCTCCTTTGGGGGGGTATTGCAATTTTTTTGCCATTTTGAGGCGAAATTGTTCCTTTGGGGGGGTATTGCAATTTTTTTGCCATTTTGAGGCGAAATTGTTCCTTTGGGGGGGTCTTGCAACTTTTGGCCATTTTGAAGCGAAATTGTTCCTTTGGGGGGGTATTGCAACTTTTGGCCATTTTAAAGCGAAATTGTTCCTATGGGGGGTATTGCAATTTTTTGCCATTTTGAGGCGAAATTGTTCCTTTGGGGGGGTATTGCAACTTTTGGCCATTTTGAAGCGAAATTGTTCCTTTCGGGGGGTATTGCAACTTTTCGGCATTTTGAAGCGAAATTGTTCCTTTCGGGGAGTATTGCAACTTTTCAGCATTTTGAGGCGAAATTGTTCCTTTGGGGGGGTATTGCAATTTTTTGCCATTTTGAGGCGAAATTGTTCCTTTGGGGGGTATTGCAACTTTTCGGCATTTTGAGGCGAAATTGTTCCTTTGGGGGGTATTGCAATTTTTTTTCCATTTTGAAGCGAAATTGTTCCTTTGGGGGGGTATTGCAACTTTTGGCCATTTTGAAGCGAAATTGTTCCTTTGGGGGGTATTGCAATTTTTTTTCCATTTTGAGGCGAAATTGTTCCTTTGCGGGGGTATTGCAACTTTTGGCCATTTTGAAGCGAAATTGTTCCTTTCGGGGGGTATTGCAACTTTTCGGCATTTTGAAGCGAAATTGTTCCTTTCGGGGAGTATTGCAACTTTTCGGCATTTTGAGGCGAAATTGTTCCTTTGGGGGGTATTGCAATTTTTTTTCCATTTTGAGGCGAAATTGTTCCTTTGGGGGGGTATTGCAATTTTTAACCATTTTAAAGCGAAATTGTTCCTTTGGGGGGGTATTGCAACTTTTGGCCATTTTGAAGCGAAATTGTTCCTTGGGGCGGTATTGCAACTTTTGGCCATTTTGAAGCGAAATTGTTCCTTTGGGGGGGTATTGCAATTTTTGGCCATTTTGAAGCGAAATTGTTCCTTTGGGGGGGTATTGCAATTTTTTGCCATTTTGAGGCGAAATTGTTCCTTTGGGGGTGTATTGCAACTTTTGGCCATATTGAAGCGAAATTGTTCCTTTGGGGGGTTTTTACAATTTTTGGCCATTTTGAGGCGAAATTGTTCCTTTCGGGGGGGTATTGCAACTTTTCGGCATTTTGAGGCGAAATTGTTCCTTTGGGGGGGTATTGCAACTTTTGGCCATTTTGAAGCAAAATTGTTCCTTTGGGGGGGTATTGCAATTTTTTGCCATTTTGAGGCGAAATTGTTCCTTTGGGGGGGTATTGCAACTTTTGGCCATTTTGAAGCGAAATTGTTCCTTTGGGGGGGGTATTGCAACTTTTCGGCATTTTGAGGCGAAATTGTTCCTTTGGGGGGGTATTGCAATTTTTTGCCATTTTGAGGCGAAATTGTTCCTTTGGGGGGGTATTGCAACTTTGGCCATTTTGAAGCGAAATTGTTCCTTTCGGGGGGTATTGCAACTTTTCGGCATTTTGAAGCGAAATTGTTCCTTTGGGGGGTATTGCAACTTTTCGGCATTTTGAGGCGAAATTGTTCCTTTGGGGGGGTATTGCAATTTTTTGCCATTTTGAGGCGAAATTGTTCCTTTGGGGGGGTATTGCAACTTTTGGCCATATTGAAGCGAAATTGTTTCTTTCGGGGGGTATTGCAACTTTTCGGCATTTTGAAGCGAAATTGTTCCTTTGGGGGTATTGTAATTTTTTGCCATTTTGAGGCGAAATTGTTCCTTTGGGGGGGTATTGCAATTTTTTGCCATTTTGAGGCGAAATTGCTCCTTTGGGGGGGTATTGCAATTTTTTTGCCATTTTGAGGCGAAATTGTTCCTTTGGGGGGGTATTGCAATTTTTTTGCCATTTTGAGGCGAAATTGTTCCTTTGGGGGGGTCTTGCAACTTTTGGCCATTTTGAAGCGAAATTGTTCCTTTGGGGGGGTATTGCAACTTTTGGCCATTTTAAAGCGAAATTGTTCCTATGGGGGGTATTGCAATTTTTTGCCATTTTGAGGCGAAATTGTTCCTTTGGGGGGGTATTGCAACTTTTGGCCATTTTGAAGCGAAATTGTTCCTTTCGGGGGGTATTGCAACTTTTCGGCATTTTGAAGCGAAATTGTTCCTTTCGGGGAGTATTGCAACTTTTCAGCATTTTGAGGCGAAATTGTTCCTTTGGGGGGGTATTGCAATTTTTTGCCATTTTGAGGCGAAATTGTTCCTTTGGGGGGTATTGCAACTTTTCGGCATTTTGAGGCGAAATTGTTCCTTTGGGGGGTATTGCAATTTTTTTTCCATTTTGAAGCGAAATTGTTCCTTTGGGGGGGTATTGCAACTTTTGGCCATTTTGAAGCGAAATTGTTCCTTTGGGGGGTATTGCAATTTTTTTTCCATTTTGAGGCGAAATTGTTCCTTTGCGGGGGTATTGCAACTTTTGGCCATTTTGAAGCGAAATTGTTCCTTTCGGGGGGTATTGCAACTTTTCGGCATTTTGAAGCGAAATTGTTCCTTTCGGGGAGTATTGCAACGTTTCGGCATTTTGAGGCGAAATTGTTCCTTTGGGGGGTATTGCAATTTTTTTTCCATTTTGAGGCGAAATTGTTCCTTTGGGGGGGTATTGCAATTTTTAACCATTTTAAAGCGAAATTGTTCCTTTGGGGGGGTATTGCAACTTTTGGCCATTTTGAAGCGAAATTGTTCCTTGGGGGGGTATTGCAACTTTTGGCCATTTTGAAGCGAAATTGTTCCTTTGGGGGGGTATTGCAATTTTTGGCCATTTTGAAGCGAAATTGTTCCTTTGGGGGGGTATTGCAATTTTTTGCCATTTTGAGGCGAAATTGTTCCTTTGGGGGTGTATTGCAACTTTTGGCCATATTGAAGCGAAATTGTTCCTTTGGGGGGTTTTTACAATTTTTGGCCATTTTGAGGTGAAATTGTTCCTTTCGGGGGGTATTGCAACTTTTCGGCATTTTGAGGCGAAATTGTTCCTTTGGGGGGGTATTGCAACTTTTGGCCATTTTGAAGCAAAATTGTTCCTTTGGGGGGGTATTGCAATTTTTTGCCATTTTGAGGCGAAATTGTTCCTTTGGGGGGGTATTGCAACTTTTGGCCATTTTGAAGCGAAATTGTTCCTTTGGGGGGGGTATTGCAACTTTTCGGCATTTTGAGGCGAAATTGTTCCTTTGGGGGGGTATTGCAATTTTTTGCCATTTTGAGGCGAAATTGTTCCTTTGGGGGGGTATTGCAACTTTGGCCATTTTGAAGCGAAATTGTTCCTTTCGGGGGGTATTGCAACTTTTCGGCATTTTGAAGCGAAATTGATCCTTTGGGGGGGTATTGCAACTTTTGGCCATTTTGAAGCGAAATTGTTCCTTTGGGGGGTATTGCAACTTTTCGGCATTTTGAGGCGAAATTGTTCCTTTGGGGGGGTATTGCAATTTTTTGCCATTTTGAGGCGAAATTGTTCCTTTGGGGGGGTATTGCAACTTTTGGCCATATTGAAGCGAAATTGTTCCTTTGGGGGGGTATTGCAATTTTTAACCATTTTGAGGCGAAATTGTTCTTTTGGGGGGGTATTGCAACTTTTGGCCATTTTGAAGCGAAATTGTTCCTTTCGGGGAGTATTGCAACTTTTCAGCATTTTGAGGCGAAATTGTTCCTTTGGGGGGTATTGCAACTTTTCGGCATTTTGAGGCGAAATTGTTCCTTTGGGGGGTATTGCAATTTTTTTTCCATTTTGAGGCGAAATTGTTCCTTTGGGGAGGTATTGCAACTTTTGGCCATTTTAAAGCGAAATTGTTCCTTTCGGGGGGTATTGCAACTTTTCGGCATTTTGAAGCGAAATTGTTCCTTTGGGGGGTATTGCAACTTTTCGGCATTTTGAGGCGAAATTGTTCCTTTGGGGGGGTATTGCAATTTTTTGCCATTTTGAGGTGAAATTGTTCCTTTGGGGGGTATTGCAACTTTTGGCCATTTTGAAGCGAAATTGTTCCTTTGGGGGGTAATGCATTTTTTTGCCATTTTGAGGCGAAATTGTTCCTTTGGGGGGGTATTGCAACTTTTGGCCATTTTGAAGCGAAATTGTTCCTTTGGGGGGGTATTGCAATTTTTTGCCATTTTGAGGCGAAATTGTTCCTTTGGGGGGGTATTGCAACTTTTGGTCTTTTTGAGGCAAAATTGTTCCTTTGGGGGGGTATTGCAACTTTTGGCCATTTTGAAGCGAAATTGTTCCTTTGGGGGGGTATTGCAACTTTTCAGCATTTTGAGGCGAAATTGTTCCTTTGGGGGGTATTGCAATTTTTTTTCCATTTTGAGGCGAAATTGTTCCTTTGGGGGGGTATTGCAATTTTTAACCATTTTAAAGCGAAATTGTTCCTTTGGGGGGGTATTGCAACTTTTGGCCATTTTGAAGCGAAATTGTTCCTTTCGGGGGGTATTGCAACTTTTCGGCATTTTGAAGCGAAATTGTTCCTTTGGAAGGTATTGCAATTTTTTGCCATTTTGAGGCGAAATTGTTCCTTTGGGGGGGTATTGCAAATTTTGGCCATTTTGAAGCGAAATTGTTCCTTTGGGAGGGTATTGCAATTTTTTGCCATTTTGAGGTGAAATTGTTCCTTTGGGGGGTATTGCAACTTTTGGCCATTTTGAAGCGAAATTGTTCCTTTGGGGGGTAATGCATTTTTTTGCCATTTTGAGGCGAAATTGTTCCTTTGGGGGGGTATTGCAACTTTTTGCCATTTTGAGGCGAAATTGTTCCTTTGGGGGGGTATTGCAACTTTTAGCCATTTTGAGGCGAAATTGTTCCTTTGGGGGGTATTGCAATTTTTTTTACATTTTGAGGCGAAATTGTTCCTTTCGGGGGGTATTGCAACTTTTGGCCATTTTAAAGCGAAATTGTTCCTTTCGGGGGGTATTGCAACTTTTCGGCATTTTGAAGCGAAATTGTTCCTTTGGGGGGTATTGCAACTTTTCGGCATTTTGAGGCGAAATTGTTCCTTTGGGGGGTATTGCAACTTTTGGCCATTTTGAAGCGAAATTGTTCCTTTGGGGGGTAATGCATTTTTTTGCCATTTTGAGGCGAAATTGTTCCTTTGGGGGGGTATTGCAACTTTTGGCCATTTTGAAGCGAAATTGTTCCTTTGGGGGGGTATTGCAATTTTTTGCCATTTTGAGGCGAAATTGTTCCTTTGGGGGGGTATTGCAACTTTTGGTCTTTTTGAGGCGAAATTGTTCCTTTGGGGGGGTATTGCAACTTTTCAGCATTTTGAGGCGAAATTGTTCCTTTCGGGGGGTATTGTAACTTTTCGGCATTTTGAGGCGAAATTGTTCCTTTGGGGGGGTATTGCAACTTTTGGCCATATTGAAGCGAAATTGTTCCTTTTGGGGGGGTATTGCAATTTTTAACCATTTTAAAGCGAAATTATTCCTTTGGGGGGGTATTGCAACTTTTGGCCATTTTGAAGCGAAATTGTTCCTTTCGGGGAGTATTGCAACTTTTCAGCATTTTGAGGCGAAATTGTTCCTTTGGGGGGGTATTGCAACTTTTGGCCATTTTGAAGCGAAATTGTTCCTTTCGGGGGGTATTGCAACTTTTCGGCATTTTGAAGCGAAATTGTTCCTTTGGGGGGTATTGCAATTTTTTGCCATTTTGAGGCGAAATTGTTCCTTTGCGGGGTATTGCAACTTTATTCCATTTTGAGGCGAAATTGTTCCTTTGGGGGGGTATTGCAACTTTTGGCCATTTTGAAGTGAAATTGTTCCTTTGGGAGGGTATTGCAATTTTTTGCCATTTTGAGGCGAAATTGTTCCTTTGGGGGGTATTGCAACTTTATTCCATTTTGAGGCGAAATTGTTCCTTTGGGGGGGTATTGCAATTTTTTGCCATTTTGAGGTGAAATTGTTCCTTTGGGGGGGTATTGCAACTTTTGGCAATTTTGAAGCGAAATTGTTCCTTTGGGGGGGTATTGCAATTTTTTGCCATTTTGAGGCGAAATTGTTCCTTTGGGGTGGTATTGCAACTTTTAGCCATTTTGAAGCGAAATTGTTCCTTTCGGGGGGTATTGCAACTTTTCGGCATTTTGAGGCGAAATTGTTCCTTTGGGGGGGTATTGCAACTTTTGGCCATTTTAAAGCGAAATTGTTCCTTTCGGGGAGTATTGCAACTTTTCAGCATTTTGAGGCGAAATTGTTCCTTTGGGGGGTATTGCAACTTTTCGGCATTTTGAGGCGAAATTGTTCCTTTGGGGGGTATTGCAACTTTTGGCCATTTTGAAGCGAAATTGTTCCTTTCGGGGGGTATTGCAACTTTTTGGCATTTTGAAGCGAAATTGTTCCTTTGGGGTATTGCAATTTTTTGCCATTTTGAGGCGAAATTGTTCCTTTGGGGGGGTATTGCAACTTTTGGCCATTTTGAAGCGAAATTGTTCCTTTGGGGGGGTATTGCAATTTTTTTTTCATTTTGAGGCGAAATTGTTCCTTTGGGGGGGTATTGCAACTTTTGGCCATTTTGAAGCGAAATTGTTCCTTTGGGGGGGTATTGCAATTTTTTGCCATTTTGAGGCGAAATTGTTCCTTTGGGAAGATATTGCAACTTTTGGCCTTTTTGAGGCGAAATTGTTCCTTTGGGGGGGTATTGCAACTTTTGGCCATTTTGAAGCGAAATTGTTCCTTTGGGGGGGAATTGCAACTTTTCAGCATTTTGAGGCGAAATTTTTCCTTTGGGGGGGTATTGCAATTTTTCGTCATTTTGAGGCGAAATTGTTCCTTGGGGGGTATTGCAACTTTTGGCCATTTTGAAGCGAAATTGTTCCTTTGGGGGGGTATTGCAACTTTTCAGCATTTTGAAGCGAAATTGTTCCTTTGGGGGGGTATTGCAATTTTTTGCCATTTTTAGGCGAAATTGTTCCTTTGGGGGGGTATTGCAATTTTTTGCCATTTTGAGGCGAAATTGTTCCTTTGGGGGGGTATTGCAACTTTTGGCCATTTTGAAGCGAAATTGTTCCTTTGGGGGGTATTGCAATTTTTTGCTATTTTGAGGCGAAATTGTTTCTTTGGGGGGGTTTTACAATTTTTGGCCTTTTTGAGGCGAAATTGTTCCTTTCGGGGGGTATTGCAACTTTTCGGCATTTTGAGGCGAAATTGTTCCTTTGGGGGGGTATTGCAACTTTTGGCCATTTTGAAGCGAAATTGTTCCTTTGGGGGGGTATTGCAATTTTTTTTCATTTTGAGGCGAAATTGTTCCTTTGGGGGGTATTGCAAATTTTGGCCATTTTGAAGCGAAATTGTTCCTTTGGGGGGGTATTGCAATTTTTTGCCATTTTGAGGCGAAATTGTTCCTTTGGGGGGGTATTGCAACTTTTCGGCATTTTGAGGCGAAATTGTTCCTTTGGGGGGGTATTGCAATTTTTTGCCATTTTGAGGTGAAATTGTTCCTTTGGGGGGTATTGCAACTTTTGGCCATTTTGAAGCGAAATTGTTCCTTTGGGGGGTAATGCATTTTTTTGCCATTTTGAGGCGAAATTGTTCCTTTGGGGGGGTATTGCAACTTTTGGCCATTTTGAAGCGAAATTGTTCCTTTGGGGGGGTATTGCAACTTTTCGGCATTTTGAGGCGAAATTGTTCCTTTGGGGGGGTATTGCAATTTTTTGCCATTTTGAGGCGAAATTGTTCCTTTGGGGGGGTATTGCAACTTTGGCCATTTTGAAGCGAAATTGTTCCTTTCGGGGGGTATTGCAACTTTTCGGCATTTTGAAGCGAAATTGATCCTTTGGGGGGGTATTGCAACTTTTGGCCATTTTGAAGCGAAATTGTTCCTTTGGGGGGTATTGCAACTTTTCGGCATTTTGAGGCGAAATTGTTCCTTTGGGGGGGTATTGCAATTTTTTGCCATTTTGAGGCGAAATTGTTCCTTTGGGGGGGTATTGCAACTTTTGGCCATATTGAAGCGAAATTGTTCCTTTGGGGGGGTATTGCAATTTTTAACCATTTTGAGGCGAAATTGTTCTTTTGGGGGGGTATTGCAACTTTTGGCCATTTTGAAGCGAAATTGTTCCTTTCGGGGAGTATTGCAACTTTTCAGCATTTTGAGGCGAAATTGTTCCTTTGGGGGGTATTGCAACTTTTCGGCATTTTGAGGCGAAATTGTTCCTTTGGGGGGTATTGCAATTTTTTTTCCATTTTGAGGCGAAATTGTTCCTTTGGGGAGGTATTGCAACTTTTGGCCATTTTAAAGCGAAATTGTTCCTTTCGGGGGGTATTGCAACTTTTCGGCATTTTGAAGCGAAATTGTTCCTTTGGGGGGTATTGCAACTTTTCGGCATTTTGAGGCGAAATTGTTCCTTTGGGGGGGTATTGCAATTTTTTGCCATTTTGAGGTGAAATTGTTCCTTTGGGGGGTATTGCAACTTTTGGCCATTTTGAAGCGAAATTGTTCCTTTGGGGGGTAATGCATTTTTTTGCCATTTTGAGGCGAAATTGTTCCTTTGGGGGGGTATTGCAACTTTTGGCCATTTTGAAGCGAAATTGTTCCTTTGGGGGGGTATTGCAATTTTTTGCCATTTTGAGGCGAAATTGTTCCTTTGGGGGGGTATTGCAACTTTTGGTCTTTTTGAGGCAAAATTGTTCCTTTGGGGGGGTATTGCAACTTTTGGCCATTTTGAAGCGAAATTGTTCCTTTGGGGGGGTATTGCAACTTTTCAGCATTTTGAGGCGAAATTGTTCCTTTGGGGGGTATTGCAATTTTTTTTCCATTTTGAGGCGAAATTGTTCCTTTGGGGGGGTATTGCAATTTTTAACCATTTTAAAGCGAAATTGTTCCTTTGGGGGGGTATTGCAACTTTTGGCCATTTTGAAGCGAAATTGTTCCTTTCGGGGGGTATTGCAACTTTTCGGCATTTTGAAGCGAAATTGTTCCTTTGGAAGGTATTGCAATTTTTTGCCATTTTGAGGCGAAATTGTTCCTTTGGGGGGGTATTGCAAATTTTGGCCATTTTGAAGCGAAATTGTTCCTTTGGGAGGGTATTGCAATTTTTTGCCATTTTGAGGTGAAATTGTTCCTTTGGGGGGTATTGCAACTTTTGGCCATTTTGAAGCGAAATTGTTCCTTTGGGGGGTAATGCATTTTTTTGCCATTTTGAGGCGAAATTGTTCCTTTGGGGGGGTATTGCAACTTTTTGCCATTTTGAGGCGAAATTGTTCCTTTGGGGGGGTATTGCAACTTTTAGCCATTTTGAGGCGAAATTGTTCCTTTGGGGGGTATTGCAATTTTTTTTACATTTTGAGGCGAAATTGTTCCTTTCGGGGGGTATTGCAACTTTTGGCCATTTTAAAGCGAAATTGTTCCTTTCGGGGGGTATTGCAACTTTTCGGCATTTTGAAGCGAAATTGTTCCTTTGGGGGGTATTGCAACTTTTCGGCATTTTGAGGCGAAATTGTTCCTTTGGGGGGTATTGCAACTTTTGGCCATTTTGAAGCGAAATTGTTCCTTTGGGGGGTAATGCATTTTTTTGCCATTTTGAGGCGAAATTGTTCCTTTGGGGGGGTATTGCAACTTTTGGCCATTTTGAAGCGAAATTGTTCCTTTGGGGGGGTATTGCAATTTTTTGCCATTTTGAGGCGAAATTGTTCCTTTGGGGGGGTATTGCAACTTTTGGTCTTTTTGAGGCGAAATTGTTCCTTTGGGGGGGTATTGCAACTTTTCAGCATTTTGAGGCGAAATTGTTCCTTTCGGGGGGTATTGTAACTTTTCGGCATTTTGAGGCGAAATTGTTCCTTTGGGGGGGTATTGCAACTTTTGGCCATATTGAAGCGAAATTGTTCCTTTTGGGGGGGTATTGCAATTTTTAACCATTTTAAAGCGAAATTATTCCTTTGGGGGGGTATTGCAACTTTTGGCCATTTTGAAGCGAAATTGTTCCTTTCGGGGAGTATTGCAACTTTTCAGCATTTTGAGGCGAAATTGTTCCTTTGGGGGGGTATTGCAACTTTTGGCCATTTTGAAGAGAAATTGTTCCTTTCGGGGGGTATTGCAACTTTTCGGCATTTTGAAGCGAAATTGTTCCTTTGGGGGGTATTGCAATTTTTTGCCATTTTGAGGCGAAATTGTTCCTTTGCGGGGTATTGCAACTTTATTCCATTTTGAGGCGAAATTGTTCCTTTGGGGGGGTATTGCAACTTTTGGCCATTTTGAAGTGAAATTGTTCCTTTGGGAGGGTATTGCAATTTTTTGCCATTTTGAGGCGAAATTGTTCCTTTGGGGGGTATTGCAACTTTATTCCATTTTGAGGCGAAATTGTTCCTTTGGGGGGGTATTGCAATTTTTTGCCATTTTGAGGTGAAATTGTTCCTTTGGGGGGGTATTGCAACTTTTGGCAATTTTGAAGCGAAATTGTTCCTTTGGGGGGGTATTGCAATTTTTTGCCATTTTGAGGCGAAATTGTTCCTTTGGGGTGGTATTGCAACTTTTAGCCATTTTGAAGCGAAATTGTTCCTTTCGGGGGGTATTGCAACTTTTCGGCATTTTGAGGCGAAATTGTTCCTTTGGGGGGGTATTGCAACTTTTGGCCATTTTAAAGCGAAATTGTTCCTTTCGGGGAGTATTGCAACTTTTCAGCATTTTGAGGCGAAATTGTTCCTTTGGGGGGTATTGCAACTTTTCGGCATTTTGAGGCGAAATTGTTCCTTTGGGGGGTATTGCAACTTTTGGCCATTTTGAAGCGAAATTGTTCCTTTCGGGGGGTATTGCAACTTTTTGGCATTTTGAAGCGAAATTGTTCCTTTGGGGTATTGCAATTTTTTGCCATTTTGAGGCGAAATTGTTCCTTTGGGGGGGTATTGCAACTTTTGGCCATTTTGAAGCGAAATTGTTCCTTTGGGGGGGTATTGCAATTTTTTTTTCATTTTGAGGCGAAATTGTTCCTTTGGGGGGGTATTGCAACTTTTGGCCATTTTGAAGCGAAATTGTTCCTTTGGGGGGGTATTGCAATTTTTTGCCATTTTGAGGCGAAATTGTTCCTTTGGGAAGATATTGCAACTTTTGGCCTTTTTGAGGCGAAATTGTTCCTTTGGGGGGGTATTGCAACTTTTGGCCATTTTGAAGCGAAATTGTTCCTTTGGGGGGGAATTGCAACTTTTCAGCATTTTGAGGCGAAATTTTTCCTTTGGGGGGGTATTGCAATTTTTCGTCATTTTGAGGCGAAATTGTTCCTTGGGGGGTATTGCAACTTTTGGCCATTTTGAAGCGAAATTGTTCCTTTGGGGGGGTATTGCAACTTTTCAGCATTTTGAAGCGAAATTGTTCCTTTGGGGGGGTATTGCAATTTTTTGCCATTTTTAGGCGAAATTGTTCCTTTGGGGGGGTATTGCAATTTTTTGCCATTTTGAGGCGAAATTGTTCCTTTGGGGGGGTATTGCAACTTTTGGCCATTTTGAAGCGAAATTGTTCCTTTGGGGGGTATTGCAATTTTTTGCTATTTTGAGGCGAAATTGTTTCTTTGGGGGGGTTTTACAATTTTTGGCCTTTTTGAGGCGAAATTGTTCCTTTCGGGGGGTATTGCAACTTTTCGGCATTTTGAGGCGAAATTGTTCCTTTGGGGGGGTATTGCAACTTTTGGCCATTTTGAAGCGAAATTGTTCCTTTGGGGGGGTATTGCAATTTTTTTTCATTTTGAGGCGAAATTGTTCCTTTGGGGGGTATTGCAAATTTTGGCCATTTTGAAGCGAAATTGTTCCTTTGGGGGGGTATTGCAATTTTTTGCCATTTTGAGGCGAAATTGTTCCTTTGGGGGGGTATTGCAACTTTTCGGCATTTTGAGGCGAAATTGTTCCTTTGGGGGGGTATTGCAATTTTTTGCCATTTTGAGGTGAAATTGTTCCTTTGGGGGGTATTGCAACTTTTGGCCATTTTGAAGCGAAATTGTTCCTTTGGGGGGTAATGCATTTTTTTGCCATTTTGAGGCGAAATTGTTCCTTTGGGGGGGTATTGCAACTTTTGGCCATTTTGAAGCGAAATTGTTCCTTTGGGGGGGTATTGCAACTTTTCGGCATTTTGAGGCGAAATTGTTCCTTTGGGGGGGTATTGCAATTTTTTGCCATTTTGAGGCGAAATTGTTCCTTTGGGGGGGTATTGCAACTTTTGGCCATTTTGAAGCTAAATTGTTCCTTTGGGGGGGTATTGCAACTTTTCAGCATTTTGAGGCGAAATTGTTCCTTTGGGGGGGTATTGCAATTTTTTGCCATTTTGAGGCGAAATTGTTCCTTTGGGGGGGTATTGCAACTTTTGGCCATTTTGAAGCGAAATTGTTCCTTTGGGGGGGTATTGCAACTTTTCGTCATTTTGAGGCGAAATTGTTCCTTGGGGGGGTATTGCAACTTTTGGCCATTTTGAAGCGAAATTGTTCCTTTGGGGGGTATTGCAACTTTTCAGCATTTTGAAGCGAAATTGTTCCTTTGGGGGGGTATTGCAATTTTTTTGCCATTTTTAGGCAAAATTGTTCCTTTGGGGGGGTATTGCAACTTTTGGCCATTTTGAAGCGAAATTGTTCCTTTGGGGGGTATTGCAATTTTTTGCTATTTTGAGGCGAAATTGTTCCTTTGGGGGGTTTTTACAATTTTTGGCCTTTTTGAGGCGAAATTGTTCCTTTCGGGGGGTATTGCAACTTTTCGGCATTTTGAGGCGAAATTGTTCCTTTGGGGGGTATTGCAAATTTTGGCCATTTTGAAGCGAACTTGTTCCTTTGGGGGGAGATTGCAATTTTTTGCCATTTTGAGGCGAAATTGTTCCTTTGGGGGGGTATTGCAACTTTTCGGCATTTTGAGGCGAAATTGTTCCTTTGGGGGGGTATTGCAATTTTTTGCCATTTTGAGGTGAAATTGTTCCTTTGGGGGGTATTGCAACTTTTCAGCATTTTGAAGCGAAATTGTTCCTTTGGGGGGGTATTGCAACTTTTAGCCATTTTGAAGCGAAATTGTTCCTTTCGGGGGGTATTGCAATTTTTTTTCCATTTTGAGGCGAAATTGTTCCTTTGGGGGGGTATTGCAACTTTTGGCCATTTTGAAGCGAAATTGTTCCTTTCGGGGGGTATTGCAACTTTTCGGCATTTTGAAGCGAAATTGTTCCTTTGGGGGGTATTGCAATTTTTTGCAATATTGAGGCGAAATTGTTCCTTTGGGGGGTATTGCAACTTTTGGCCATTTTGAAGCGAAATTGTTCCTTTGGGGGGGTATTGCAACTTTTGGCCTTTTTGAGGCGAAATTGTTCCTTTGGGGGGTATTGCAACTTTTGGCCATTTTGAAGCGAAATTGTTCCTTTGGGGGGGTATTGCAACTTTTCAGCATTTTGAGGCGAAATTGTTCCTTTGGGGGGGTATTGCAATTTTTTGCCATTTTGAGGCGAAATTGTTCCTTTGGGGGGGTATTGCAACTTTTGGCCATTTTGAAGTGAAATTGTTCCTTTCGGGGGGTATTGCAACTTTTCAGCATTTTGAAGCAAAATTGTTCCTTTGGGGGGGTATTGCAACTTTTCGGCATTTTGAGGCGAAATTGTTACTTTGGGGGGGTATTGCAATTTTTTGCCATTTTGAGGCGAAATTGTTCCTTTGGGGGGGTATTGCAACTTTAGTCCATTTTGAAGCGAAATTGTTCCTTTGGGGGGTATTGCAATTTTTTGCCATTTTGAGGCGAAATTGTTCCTTTGGGGGGTTTTTACAATTTTTGGCCATTTTGAAGCGAAATTGTTCCTTTCGGTGGGTATTGCAACTTTTCGCCATTTTGAGGCGAAATTGTTCCTTGGGGGGGGTATTGCAAATTTTGGCCATTTTGAAGCGAAATTGTTCCTTTGGGGGGAATTGCAATTTTTTGCCATTTTGAGGCGAAATTGTTCCTTTGGGGGGGTATTGCAACTTTTCGGCATTTTGAGGCGAAATTGTTCCTTTGGGGGGGTATTGCAATTTTTTGCCATTTTGAGGTGAAATTGTTCCTTTGGGGGGGTATTGCAACTTTTGGCCATTTTGAAGCGAAATTGTTCCTTTGGGGGGTATTGCATTTTTTTGCCATTTTGAGGCGAAATTGTTCCTTTGGGGGGGTATTGCAACTTTTGGCCATTTTGAAGCGAAATTGTTCCTTTGGGGGGGTATTGCAATTTTTTGCCATTTTGAGGCGAAATTGTTCCTTTGGGGGGGTATTGCAACTTTTGGCCATTTTGAAGCGAAATTGTTCCTTTGGGGAGGTATTGCAATTTTTTGCCATTTTGAGGCGAAATTGTTCCTTTGGGGGAGTATTGCAACTTTTGGCCATTTTGAAGTGAAATTGTTCCTTTCGGGGGGTATTGCAACTTTTCAGCATTTTAAAGCGAAATTGTTCCTTTGGGGGGTATTGCAATTTTTTGCCATTTTGAGGCGAAATTGTTTGTTTGGGGGGGTATTGCAATTTTTTGCCATTTTGAGGCGAAATTGTTCCTTTGGGGGGGTATTGCAACTTTTGGCCATTTTGAAGCGAAATTGTTCCTTTCGGGGGGGGTATTGCAATTTTTAACCATTTTGAGGCGAAATTTTTCCTTTGGGGGGGTATTGCAACTTTTGGCCATTTTGAAGCGAAATTGTTCCTTTCGGGGGGGTATTGCAATTTTTTGCCATTTTGAGGCGAAATTGTTCCTTTGGGGGGGTATTGCAACTTTTGGCCATATTGAAGCGAAATTGTTCCTTTGGGGGGTTTTTACAATTTTTGGCAATTTTGAGGCGAAATTGTTCCTTTCGGGGGGTATTGCAACTTTTCGGCATTTTGAGGCGAAATTGTTCCTTTGGGGGGTATTGCAACTTTTGGCCATATTGAAGCGAAATTGTTCCTTTGGGGGGGTATTGCAATTTTTAACCATTTTGAGGCGAAATTGTTCCTTTGGGGGGTATTGCAACTTTTGGCCATTTTGAAGCGAAATTGTTCCTTTGGGGGGGTATTGCAATTTTTTGCCATTTTGAGGCGAAATTGTTCCTTTGGGGGGGTATTGCAACTTTTGGCCATTTTGAGGCGAAATTGTTCCTTTGGGGGGGTATTGCAACTTTTGGCCATTTTGAAGTGAAATTGTTCCTTTCGGGGGGTATTGCAACTTTTCAGCATTTTGAAGCGAAATTGTTCCTTTGGGGGGGTATTGCAATTTTTTGCCATTTTGAGGCGAAATTGTTCCTTTGGGGGGGTATTGCAACTTTTGGCCATTTTGAAGCGAAATTGTTCCTTTGGGGGGGGTATTGCAATTTTTTGCCATTTTGAGGCGAAATTGTTCCTTTGGGGGGGTATTGCAACTTTTCGGCATTTTGAGGCGAAATTGTTCCTTTGGGGGGGTATTGCAACTTTTGGCCATTTTGAGGCGAAATTGTTCCTTTGGGGGGGTATTGCAATTTTTTGCCATTTTGAGGCGAAATTGTTCCTTTGGGGGGGTATTGCAACTTTTGGCCATTTTAAAGCGAAATTGTACCTTTGGGGGGGTATTGCAACTTTTCGGCATTTTGAGGCGAAATTGTTCCTTTGGGGGGGTATTGCAACTTTTGGCCATTTTGAAGCGAAATTGTTCCTTTCGGGGGTATTGCAACTTTTGGCCATTTTGAAGCGAAATTGTTCCTTTGGGGGGTATAGCATTTTTTTGCCATTTTGAGGCGAAATTGTTCCTTTGGGGGGGTATTGCAACTTTTGGCCATTTTGAGGCGAAATTGTTCCTTTGGGGGGGTATTGCAATTTTTTGCCATTTTGAGGCGAAATTGTTCCTTTGGGGGGGTATTGCAACTTTTCGGCATTTTGAGGCGAAATTGTTCCTTTGGGGGGGTATTGCAATTTTTTGCCATTTTGAGGCGAAATTGTTCCTTTGGGGGGGTATTGCAACTTTTGGCCATTTTGAAGCGAAATTGTTCCTTTGGGGGGGTATTGCAATTTTTAACCATTTTGAGGCGAAATTGTTCCTTTGGGGGGGTATTGCAACTTTTGGCCATTTTGAAGTGAAATTGTTCCTTTCGGGGGGTATTGCAACTTTTCAGCATTTTGAAGCGAAATTGTTCCTTTGGGGGGTATTGCAATTTTTTGCCATTTTGAGGCGAAATTGTTTGTTTGGGGGGGTATTGCAATTTTTTGCCATTTTGAGGCGAAATTGTTCCTTTGGGGGGGTATTGCAACTTTTGGCCATTTTGAAGCGAAATTGTTCCTTTGGGGGGGTATTGCAATTTTTTGCCATTTTGAGGCGAAATTGTTCCTTTGGGGGGGTATTGCAACTTTTGGCCATTTTGAAGCGAAATTGTTCCTTTCGGGGGGTATTGCAACTTTTCGACATTTTGAGGCGAAATTGTTCCTTTGGGGGGGTATTGCAACTTTTGGCCATATTGAAGCGAAATTGTTCCTTTGGGGGGGTATTGCAATTTTTAACCATTTTGAGGCGAAATTGTTCCTTTGGGGGGGTATTGCAACTTTTGGCCATTTTGAAGCGAAATTGTTCCTTTGGGGGGGTATTGCAATTTTTTGCCATTTTGAGGCGAAATTGTTCCTTTGGGGGGGTATTGCAACTTTTGGCCTTTTTGAGGCGATATTGTTCCTTTGGGGGAGTATTGCAACTTTTGGCCATTTTGAAGCGAAATTGTTCCTTTGGGGGGGTATTGCAACTTTTCGGCATTTTGAGGCGAAATTGTTCCTTTGGGGGGGTATTGCAATTTTTTGCCATTTTGAGGCGAAATTGTTCCTTTGGGGGGTTATTGCAACTTTTGGCCATTTTGAAGCGAAATTGTTCCTTTGGGGGGGTATTGCAACTTTTCGGCATTTTGAGGCGAAATTGTTCCTTGGGGTGGTATTGCAACTTTTGGCCATTTTGAAGCGAAATTGTTCCTTTGGGGGGGTATTGCAATTTTTAACCATTTTGAGGCGAAATTGTTCCTTTGGGGGGGTATTGCAACTTTTGGCCATTTTGAAGTGAAATTGTTCCTTTCGGGGGGTATTGCAACTTTTCAGCATTTTGAAGCGAAATTGTTCCTTTGGGGGGGTATTGCAATTTTTTGCCATTTTGAGGCGAAATTGTTCCTTTGGGGGGGTATTGCAATTTTTTGCCATTTTGAGGCGAAATTGTTCCTTTGGGGGGGTATTGCAACTTTTGGCCATTTTGAAGCGAAATTGTTCCTTTGGGGGGGTATTGCAATTTTTGCCATTTTGAGGCGAAATTGTTCCTTTGGGGGGTATTGCAACTTTTGGCCATTTTGAAGCGAAATTGTTCCTTTCGGGGGGTATTGCAACTTTTCGGCATTTTGAGGCGAAATTGTTCCTTTGGGGGGGTATTGCAACTTTTGGCCATATTGAAGCGAAATTGTTCCTTTGGGGGGGTATTGCAATTTTTAACCATTTTGAGGCGAAATTGTTCCTTTGGGGGGGTATTGCAACTTTTGGCCATTTTGAAGCGAAATTGTTCCTTTCGGGGGGTATTGCAACTTTTGGCCATTTTGAAGCGAAATTATTCCTTTGGGGGGGGTATTGCAATTTTTTGCCATTTTGAGGCGAAATTGTTCCTTTGGGGGGTATTGCAACTTTTGGCCATTTTGAAGCGAAATTGTTCCTTTGGGGGGGTATTGCAATTTTTTGCCATTTTGAGGCGAAATTGTTCCTTTGGGGGGGTATTGCAACTTTTGGTCATTTTGAAGCGAAATTGTTCCTTTGGGGGGGTATTGCAATTTTTTGCCATTTTGAGGCGAAACTGTTCCTTTGGGGGGGTATTGCAACTTTTGGCCTTTTTGAAGCGAAATTGTTCCTTTCGGGGGGTATTGCAACTTTTCGGCATTTTGAGGCGAAATTGTTCCTTTGGGGGGGTATTGCAACTTTTGGCCATTTTGAAGCGAAATTGTACCTTTGGGGGGGTATTGCAACTTTTCGGCATTTTGAGGCGAAATTGTTCCTTTGGGGGGTATTGCAATTTTTTGCCATTTTGAGGCGAAATTGTTCCTTTGGGGGGGTATTGCAACTTTTGGCCATTTTGAAGCGAAATTGTTCCTTTGGGGGGGTATTGCAACTTTTGGCCATTTTGAAGCGAAATTGTACCTTTGGGGGGGTATTGCAACTTTTCGGCATTTTGAGGCGAAATTGTTCCTTTGGGGGGGTATTGCAATTTTTTGCCATTTTGAGGCGAAATTGTTCCTTTGGGGGGGTATTGCAACTTTTGACCATTTTGAAGCGAAATTGTTCCTTTGGAGGGGTATTGCAATTTTTTGCCAATTTGAGGTGAAATTGTTCCTTTTGGGGGGTATTGCAACTTTTGGCCATTTTGAAGCGAAATTGTTCCTTTGAGGGGGTATTGCAACTTTTCGGCATTTTGAGGCGAAATTGTTCCTTTGGGGGGGTATTGCAATTTTTTTCCATTTTGAGGCGAAATTGTTCCTTTGGGGGGGATATTGCAACTTTTGGCCATTTTGAAGCGAAATTATACCTTTGGGGGGGTATTGCAACTTTTCGGCATTTTGAAGCGAAATTGTTCCTTTGGGGGGGTATTGCAATTTTTTGCCATTTTGAAGCGAAATTGTTCCTTTGGGGGGGTATTGCAACTTTTGGCCATTTTGAAGCGAAATTGTACCTTTGGGGGGGTATTGCAACTTTTCGGCATTTTGAAGCGAAATTGTTCCTTTGGGGGGGTATTGCAACTTTTGGCCATTTTGAAGCGAAATTGTTCCTTTCGGGGGGTATTGCAAGTTTTCGGCATTTTGAGGCGAAATTGTTCCTTTGGGGGGTATTGCAACTTTTGGCCATTTTGAAGCGAAATTGTTCCTTTGGGGGGGTATTGCAACTTTTGGCCATTTTGAAGCGAAATTGTTCCTTTGGGGGGGTATTGCAACTTTTGGCCATTTTGAAGCGAAATTGTTCCTTTCGGGGGGTATTGCAACTTTTCGGCATTTTGAGGCGAAATTGTTCCTTTGGGGGGGTATTGCAACTTTTGGCCATTTTGAAGCGAAATTGTTCCTTTGGGGGGGTATTGCAACTTTTGGCCTTTTTAAAGCGAAATTGTTCCTTTAGGGGGGGATTTCAACTTTTCGGCATTTTGAGGCGAAACTGTTCCTTTGGGGGGGTATTGCAACTTTTGGCCATTTTGAAGTGAAATTGTTCCTTTCGGGGGGTATTGCAACTTTTCAGCATTTTGAAGCGAAATTGTTCCTTTGGGGGGGTATTGCAATTTTTTGCCATTTTGAGGCGAAATTGTTCCTTTGGGGGGGTATTGCAATTTTTTGCCATTTTGAGGCGAAATTGTTCCTTTGGGGGGGTATTGCAACTTTTGGCCATTTTGAAGCGAAATTGTTCCTTTGGGGGGGTATTGCAATTTTTGCCATTTTGAGGCGAAATTGTTCCTTTGGGGGGTATTGCAACTTTTGGCCATTTTGAAGCGAAATTGTTCCTTTCGGGGGGTATTGCAACTTTTCGGCATTTTGAGGCGAAATTGTTCCTTTGGGGGGGTATTGCAACTTTTGGCCATATTGAAGCGAAATTGTTCCTTTGGGGGGGTATTGCAATTTTTAACCATTTTGAGGCGAAATTGTTCCTTTGGGGGGGTATTGCAACTTTTGGCCATTTTGAAGCGAAATTGTTCCTTTCGGGGGGTATTGCAACTTTTGGCCATTTTGAAGCGAAATTATTCCTTTGGGGGGGGTATTGCAATTTTTTGCCATTTTGAGGCGAAATTGTTCCTTTGGGGGGTATTGCAACTTTTGGCCATTTTGAAGCGAAATTGTTCCTTTGGGGGGGTATTGCAATTTTTTGCCATTTTGAGGCGAAATTGTTCCTTTGGGGGGGTATTGCAACTTTTGGTCATTTTGAAGCGAAATTGTTCCTTTGGGGGGGTATTGCAATTTTTTGCCATTTTGAGGCGAAACTGTTCCTTTGGGGGGGTATTGCAACTTTTGGCCTTTTTGAAGCGAAATTGTTCCTTTCGGGGGGTATTGCAACTTTTCGGCATTTTGAGGCGAAATTGTTCCTTTGGGGGGGTATTGCAACTTTTGGCCATTTTGAAGCGAAATTGTACCTTTGGGGGGGTATTGCAACTTTTCGGCATTTTGAGGCGAAATTGTTCCTTTGGGGGGTATTGCAATTTTTTGCCATTTTGAGGCGAAATTGTTCCTTTGGGGGGGTATTGCAACTTTTGGCCATTTTGAAGCGAAATTGTTCCTTTGGGGGGGTATTGCAACTTTTGGCCATTTTGAAGCGAAATTGTACCTTTGGGGGGGTATTGCAACTTTTCGGCATTTTGAGGCGAAATTGTTCCTTTGGGGGGGTATTGCAATTTTTTGCCATTTTGAGGCGAAATTGTTCCTTTGGGGGGGTATTGCAACTTTTGACCATTTTGAAGCGAAATTGTTCCTTTGGAGGGGTATTGCAATTTTTTGCCAATTTGAGGTGAAATTGTTCCTTTTGGGGGGTATTGCAACTTTTGGCCATTTTGAAGCGAAATTGTTCCTTTGAGGGGGTATTGCAACTTTTCGGCATTTTGAGGCGAAATTGTTCCTTTGGGGGGGTATTGCAATTTTTTTCCATTTTGAGGCGAAATTGTTCCTTTGGGGGGGATATTGCAACTTTTGGCCATTTTGAAGCGAAATTATACCTTTGGGGGGGTATTGCAACTTTTCGGCATTTTGAAGCGAAATTGTTCCTTTGGGGGGGTATTGCAATTTTTTGCCATTTTGAAGCGAAATTGTTCCTTTGGGGGGGTATTGCAACTTTTGGCCATTTTGAAGCGAAATTGTACCTTTGGGGGGGTATTGCAACTTTTCGGCATTTTGAAGCGAAATTGTTCCTTTGGGGGGGTATTGCAACTTTTGGCCATTTTGAAGCGAAATTGTTCCTTTCGGGGGGTATTGCAAGTTTTCGGCATTTTGAGGCGAAATTGTTCCTTTGGTGGGTATTGCAACTTTTGGCCATTTTGAAGCGAAATTGTTCCTTTGGGGGGGTATTGCAACTTTTGGCCATTTTGAAGCGAAATTGTTCCTTTGGGGGGGTATTGCAACTTTTGGCCATTTTGAAGCGAAATTGTTCCTTTCGGGGGGTATTGCAACTTTTCGGCATTTTGAGGCGAAATTGTTCCTTTGGGGGGGTATTGCAACTTTTGGCCATTTTGAAGCGAAATTGTTCCTTTGGGGGGGTATTGCAACTTTTGGCCTTTTTAAAGCGAAATTGTTCCTTTAGGGGGGGATTTCAACTTTTCGGCATTTTGAGGCGAAACTGTTCCTTTGGGGGGGTATTGCAACTTTTGGCCATATTGAAGCGAAATTGTTCCTTTGGGGGGGTATTGCAATTTTTAACCATTTTGAGGCGAAATTGTTCCTTTGGGGGGGTATTGCAACTTTTGGCCATTTTGAAGCGAAATTGTTCCTTTCGGGGGGTATTGCAACTTTTGGCCATTTTGAAGCGAAATTGTTCCTTTGGGGGGGTATTGCAATTTTTTGCCATTTTGAGGCGAAATTGTTCCTTTGGGGGGTATTGCAACTTTTGGCCATTTTGAAGCGAAATTGTTCCTTTGGGGGGGTATTGCAACTTTTGGTCATTTTGAAGCGAAATTGTTCCTTTGGGGGGTATTGCAGTTTTTTGCCATTTTGAGGCGAAACTGTTCCTTTGGGGGGGTATTGCAACTTTTGGCCTTTTTGAAGCGAAATTGTTCCTTTCGGGGGGTATTGCAACTTTTCGGCATTTTGAGGCGAAATTGTTCCTTTGGGGGGGTATTGCAATTTTTTTTCCATTTTGAGGCGAAATTGTTCCTTTGGGGGGGGTATTGCAACTTTTGGACATTTTGAAGCGAAATTGTACCTTTGGGGGGGTGTTGCAACTTTTCGGCATTTTGAAGCGAAATTGTTCCTTTCGGGGGTATTGCAATTTTTTGCCATTTTGAGGCAAAATTGTTCCTTTGGGGGGGTATTGCAACTTTTGGCCATTTTGAAGCGAAATTGTACCTTTGGGGGGTATTGCAACTTTTCGGCATTTTGAGGCGAAATTGTTCCTTTGGGGGGTATTGCAATTTTTTGCAATTTTGAGGCGAAATTGTTCCTTTGGGGGGGTATTGCAACTTTTGGCCATTTTGAAGCGAAATTGTTCCTTTGGGGGGGTATTGCAACTTTTGGCCATTTTGAAGCGAAATTGTACCTTTGGGGGGGTATTGCAACTTTTCGGCATTTTGAGGCGAAATTGTTCCTTTGGGGGGGTATTGCAATTTTTTGCCATTTTGAGGTGAAATTGTTCCTTTGGGGGGGTATTGCAACTTTTGGCCATTTTGAAGCGAAATTGTTCCTTTGGGGGGTATTGCAATTTTTTGCCATTTTCAGGCGAAACTGTTCCTTTGGGGGGGTATTGCAACTTTTGGCCATTTTGAAGCGAAATTGTTCCTTTCGGGGGGTATTGCAACTTTTCGGCATTTTGAGGCGAAATTGTTCCTTTGGGGGGTATTGCAATTTTTTGCCATTTTGAGGCAAAATTGTTTCTTTGTGGGGGTATTGCAACTTTTGGCCATTTTGAAGCAAAATTGTTCCTTTGGGGGGGTATTGCATATTTTTGCCATTTTGAGGCGAAATTGTTCCTTTGGGGGGGTATTGCAACGTTTGGCCATATTGAAGCGAAATTGTTCCTTTGGGGGGGTGTTACAATTTTTGGCCATTTTGAGGCGAAATTGTTCCTTTCGGGGGGTATTGCAACTTTTCGGCATTTTGAAGCAAAATTGTTCCTTTGGGGGGGTATTGCAACTTTTGGTCATTTTGAAGTGAAATTGTTCCTTTGGGGGGGTATTGCAATTTTTTGCCATTTTGAGGCGAAATTGTTCCTTTGGGGGGGTATTGCAACTTTTGGCCATTTTGAAGCGAAATTGTTCCTTTGGGGGGGTATTGCAACTTTTCGGCATTTTGAGGCGAAATTGTTCCTTTGGGGGGGTATTGCAATTTTTGCCATTTTGAGGCGAAATTGTTCCTTTGGGGGGGTATTGCAACTTTTGGCCATTTTGAAGCGAAATTGTTCCTTTCGGGGGGTATTGCAACTTTTCGGCATTTTGAGGCGAAATTGTTCCTTTGGGGGGGTATTGCAACTTTTGGCCATTTTGAAGCGAAATTGTTCCTTTCGGGGGGTATTGCAACTTTTCGGCATTTTGAGGCGAAATTGTTCCTTTGGGGGGGTATTGCAACTTTTGGCCATTTTGAAGCGAAATTGTTCCTTTCGGGGGGTATTGCAACTTTTCGGCATTTTGAGGCGAAATTGTTCCTTTGGGGGGGTATTGCAACTTTTCGGCATTTTGAGGCGAAATTGTTCCTTTGGGGGGGTATTGCAATTTTTTTCCATTTTGAGGCGAAATTGTTCCTTTGGGGGGGATATTGCAACTTTTGGCCATTTTGAAGCGAAATTGTACCTTTGGGGGGGTATTGCAACTTTTCGGCATTTTGAAGCGAAATTGTTCCTTTGGGGGGTATTGCAATTTTTTGCCATTTTGAAGCGAAATTGTTCCTTTGGGGGGGTATTGCAACTTTTCGGCATTTTGAAGCGAAATTGTTCCTTTGGGGGGGTATTGCAACTTTTGGCCATTTTGAAGCGAAATTGTTCCTTTCGGGGGGTATTGCAACTTTTCGGCATTTTGAGGCGAAATTGTTCCTTTGGGGGGTATTGCAACTTTTGGCCATTTTGAAGCGAAATTGTTCCTTTGGGGGGGTATTGCAACTTTTCGGCATTTTGAGGTGAAATTGTTCCTTTGGGGGGGTATTGCAACTTTTGGCCATTTTGAAGCGAAATTGTTCCTTTCGGGGGGTATTGCAACTTTTCGTCATTTTGAGGCGAAATTGTTCCTTTGGGGGGGTATTGCAACTTTTGGCCATTTTGAAGCGAAATTGTTCCTTTGGGGGGGTATTGCAACTTTTGGCCTTTTTAAAGCGAAATTGTTCCTTTAGGGGGGAATTTCAACTTTTCGGCATTTTGAGGCGAAACTGTTCCTTTGGGGGGGTATTGCAACTTTTGGCCATATTGAAGCGAAATTGTTCCTTTGGGGGGGTATTGCAATTTTTAACCATTTTGAGGCGAAATTGTTCCTTTGGGGGGGTATTGCAACTTTTGGCCATTTTGAAGCGAAATTGTTCCTTTCGGGGGGTATTGCAACTTTTGGCCATTTTGAAGCGAAATTGTTCCTTTGGGGGGGTATTGCAATTTTTTGCCATTTTGAGGCGAAATTGTTCCTTTGGGGGGTATTGCAACTTTTGGCCATTTTGAAGCGAAATTGTTCCTTTGGGGGGGTATTGCAATTTTTTGCCATTTTGAGGCGAAATTGTTCCTTTGGGGGGGTATTGCAACTTTTGGCCTTTTTGAAGCGAAATTGTTCCTTTCGGGGGGTATTGCAACTTTTCGGCATTTTGAGGCGAAATTGTTCCTTTGGGGGGGTATTGCAACTTTTGGCCATTTTGAAGCGAAATTGTTCCTTTCGGGGGGTATTGCAACTTTTCGGCATTTTGAGGCGAAATTGTTCCTTTGGGGGGTATTGCAACTTTTGGCCATTTTGAAGCGAAATTGTTCCTTTGGGGGGGTATTGCAACTTTTCGGCATTTTGAGGTGAAATTGTTCCTTTGGGGGGGTATTGCAACTTTTGGCCATTTTGAAGCGAAATTGTTCCTTTGGGGGGGTATTGCAACTTTTGGCCATTTTGAAGCGAAATTGTTCCTTTCGGGGGGTATTGCAACTTTTCGTCATTTTGAGGCGAAATTGTTCCTTTGGGGGGGTATTGCAACTTTTGGCCATTTTGAAGCGAAATTGTTCCTTTGGGGGGGTATTGCAACTTTTGGCCTTTTTAAAGCGAAATTGTTCCTTTAGGGGGGAATTTCAACTTTTCGGCATTTTGAGGCGAAACTGTTCCTTTGGGGGGGTATTGCAACTTTTGGCCATATTGAAGCGAAATTGTTCCTTTGGGGGGGTATTGCAATTTTTAACCATTTTGAGGCGAAATTGTTCCTTTGGGGGGGTATTGCAACTTTTGGCCATTTTGAAGCGAAATTGTTCCTTTCGGGGGGTATTGCAACTTTTGGCCATTTTGAAGCGAAATTGTTCCTTTGGGGGGGTATTGCAATTTTTTGCCATTTTGAGGCGAAATTGTTCCTTTGGGGGGTATTGCAACTTTTGGCCATTTTGAAGCGAAATTGTTCCTTTGGGGGGGTATTGCAATTTTTTGCCATTTTGAGGCGAAATTGTTCCTTTGGGGGGGTATTGCAACTTTTGGTCATTTTGAAGCGAAATTGTTCCTTTGGGGGGGTATTGCAGTTTTTTGCCATTTTGAGGCGAAACTGTTCCTTTGGGGGGGTATTGCAACTTTTGGCCTTTTTGAAGCGAAATTGTTCCTTTCGGGGGGTATTGCAACTTTTCGGCATTTTGAGGCGAAATTGTTCCTTTGGGGGGGTATTGCAATTTTTTTTCCATTTTGAGGCGAAATTGTTCCTTTGGGGGGGTATTGCAACTTTTGGACATTTTGAAGCGAAATTGTACCTTTGGGGGGGTGTTGCAACTTTTCGGCATTTTGAAGCGAAATTGTTCCTTTCGGGGGTATTGCAATTTTTTGCCATTTTGAGGCGAAATTGTTCCTTTGGGGGGGGTATTGCAACTTTTCGGCATTTTGAGGCGAAATTGTTCCTTTGGGGGGGTATTGCAATTTTTTGCCAATTTGAGGTGAAATTATTCCTTTGGGGGGGTATTGCAACTTTTGGCCATTTTGAAGCGAAATTGTTCCTTTGGGGGGGTATTGCAACTTTTGGCCATTTTGAGGCGAAATTGTTCCTTTGGGGGGGTATTGCAATTTTTTGCCATTTTCAGGCGAAACTGTTCCTTTGGGGGGGTATTGCAACTTTTGGCCATTTTGAAGCGAAATTGTTCCTTTCGGGGGGTATTGCAACTTTTCGGCATTTTGAGGCGAAATTGTTCCTTTGGGGGGGTATTGCAATTTTTTGCCATTTTGAGGCAAAATTGTTTCTTTGTGGGGGTATTGCAACTTTTGGCCATTTTGAAGCAAAATTGTTCCTTTGGGGGGGTATTGCATATTTTTGCCATTTTGAGGCGAAATTGTTCCTTTGGGGGGGTATTGCAACGTTTGGCCATATTGAAGCGAAATTGTTCCTTTGGGGGGGTGTTACAATTTTTGGCCATTTTGAGGCGAAATTGTTCCTTTCGGGGGGTATTGCAACTTTTCGGCATTTTGAAGCAAAATTGTTCCTTTGGGGTGGTATTTCAACTTTTGGCCATTTTGAAGTGAAATTGTTCCTTTGGGGGGGTATTGCAATTTTTTGCCATTTTGAGGCGAAATTGTTCCTTTGGGGGGGTATTGCAACTTTTGGCCATTTTGAAGCGAAATTATTCCTTTGGGGGGGTATTGCAACTTTTCGGCATTTTGAGGCGAAATTGTTCCTTTGGGGGGGTATTGCAATTTTTGCCATTTTGAGGCGAAATTGTTCCTTTGGGGGGGTATTGCAACTTTTGGCCATTTTGAAGCGAAATTGTTCCTTTCGGGGGGTATTGCAACTTTTCGGCATTTTGAGGCGAAATTGTTCCTTTGGGGGGGTATTGCAACTTTTGGCCATTTTGAAGCGAAATTGTTCCTTTGGGGGGGTATTGCAACTTTTGGCCTTTTTAAAGCGAAATTGTTCCTTTAGGGGGGGATTTCAACTTTTCGGCATTTTGAGGCGAAATTGTTCCTTTGGGGGGGTATTGCAACTTTTGGCCATATTGAAGCGAAATTGTTCCTTTGGGGGGTATTGCAATTTTTAACCATTTTGAGGCGAAATTGTTCCTTTGGGGGGGTATTGCAACTTTTGGCCATTTTGAAGCGAAATTGTTCCTTTCGGGGGGTATTGCAACTTTTGGCCATTTTGAAGCGAAATTATTCCTTTGGGGGGGTATTGCAATTTTTTGCCATTTTGAGGCGAAATTGTTCCTTTGGGGGGGTATTGCAACTTTTGGCCATTTTGAAGCGAAATTGTTCCTTTGGGGGGGTATTGCAATTTTTTGCCATTTTGAGGCGAAATTGTTCCTTTGGGGGGGTATTGCAACTTTTGGTCATTTTGAAGCGAAATTGTTCCTTTGGGGGGGTATTGCAATTTTTTGCCATTTTGAGGCGAAACTGTTCCTTTGGGGGGGTATTGCAACTTTTGGCCTTTTTGAAGCGAAATTGTTCCTTTCGGGGGGTATTGCAACTTTTCGGCATTTTGAGGCGAAATTGTTCCTTTGGGGGGGTATTGCAATTTTTTTTCCATTTTGAGGCGAAATTGTTCCTTTGGGGGGGGTATTGCAACTTTTGGACATTTTGAAGCGAAATTGTACCTTTGGGGGGGTGTTGCAACTTTTCGGCATTTTGAAGCGAAATTGTTCCTTTCGGGGGTATTGCAATTTTTTGCCATTTTGAGGCGAAATTGTTCCTTTGGGGGTGTATTGCAACTTTTGGCCATTTTGAAGCGAAATTGTACCTTTGGGGGGGTATTGCAACTTTTCGGCATTTTGAGGCGAAATTGTTCCTTTGGGGGTATTGCAATTTTTTGCCATTTCGAGGCGAAATTGTTCCTTTGGGGGGGTATTGCAACTTTTGGCCATTTTGAAGCGAAATTGTTCCTTTGGGGGGTATTGCAACTTTTGGCCATTTTGAAGCGAAATTGTACCTTTGGGGGGGTATTGCAACTTTTCGGCATTTTGAGGCGAAATTGTTCCTTTGGGGGGGTTTTGCAATTTTTTGCCATTTTGAGGCGAAATTGTTCCTTTGGGGGGGTATTGCAGTTTTTTGCCATTTTGAGGCGAAACTGTTCCTTTGGGGGGGTATTGCAACTTTTGGCCTTTTTGAAGCGAAATTGTTCCTTTCGGGGGGTATTGCAACTTTTCGGCATTTTGAGGCGAAATTGTTCCTTTGGGGGGGTATTGCAATTTTTTTTCCATTTTGAGGCGAAATTGTTCCTTTGGGGGGGTATTGCAACTTTTGGACATTTTGAAGCGAAATTGTACCTTTGGGGGGGTGTTGCAACTTTTCGGCATTTTGAAGCGAAATTGTTCCTTTCGGGGGTATTGCAATTTTTTGCCATTTTGAGGCGAAATTGTTCCTTTGGGGGGGGTATTGCAACTTTTCGGCATTTTGAGGCGAAATTGTTCCTTTGGGGGGTATTGCAATTTTTTGCCAATTTGAGGTGAAATTATTCCTTTGGGGGGGTATTGCAACTTTTGGCCATTTTGAAGCGAAATTGTTCCTTTGGGGGGGTATTGCAACTTTTGGCCATTTTGAGGCGAAATTGTTCCTTTGGGGGGGTATTGCAATTTTTTGCCATTTTCAGGCGAAACTGTTCCTTTGGGGGGGTATTGCAACTTTTGGCCATTTTGAAGCGAAATTGTTCCTTTCGGGGGGTATTGCAACTTTTCGGCATTTTGAGGCGAAATTGTTCCTTTGGGGGGGTATTGCAATTTTTTGCCATTTTGAGGCAAAATTGTTTCTTTGTGGGGGTATTGCAACTTTTGGCCATTTTGAAGCAAAATTGTTCCTTTGGGGGGGTATTGCATATTTTTGCCATTTTGAGGCGAAATTGTTCCTTTGGGGGGGTATTGCAACGTTTGGCCATATTGAAGCGAAATTGTTCCTTTGGGGGGGTGTTACAATTTTTGGCCATTTTGAGGCGAAATTGTTCCTTTCGGGGGGTATTGCAACTTTTCGGCATTTTGAAGCAAAATTGTTCCTTTGGGGTGGTATTTCAACTTTTGGCCATTTTGAAGTGAAATTGTTCCTTTGGGGGGGTATTGCAATTTTTTGCCATTTTGAGGCGAAATTGTTCCTTTGGGGGGGTATTGCAACTTTTGGCCATTTTGAAGCGAAATTATTCCTTTGGGGGGGTATTGCAACTTTTCGGCATTTTGAGGCGAAATTGTTCCTTTGGGGGGGTATTGCAATTTTTGCCATTTTGAGGCGAAATTGTTCCTTTGGGGGGGTATTGCAACTTTTGGCCATTTTGAAGCGAAATTGTTCCTTTCGGGGGGTATTGCAACTTTTCGGCATTTTGAGGCGAAATTGTTCCTTTGGGGGGGTATTGCAACTTTTGGCCATTTTGAAGCGAAATTGTTCCTTTGGGGGGTATTGCAACTTTTGGCCTTTTTAAAGCGAAATTGTTCCTTTAGGGGGGGATTTCAACTTTTCGGCATTTTGAGGCGAAATTGTTCCTTTGGGGGGGTATTGCAACTTTTGGCCATATTGAAGCGAAATTGTTCCTTTGGGGGGGTATTGCAATTTTTAACCATTTTGAGGCGAAATTGTTCCTTTGGGGGGGTATTGCAACTTTTGGCCATTTTGAAGCGAAATTGTTCCTTTCGGGGGGTATTGCAACTTTTGGCCATTTTGAAGCGAAATTATTCCTTTGGGGGGGTATTGCAATTTTTTGCCATTTTGAGGCGAAATTGTTCCTTTGGGGGGGTATTGCAACTTTTGGCCATTTTGAAGCGAAATTGTTCCTTTGGGGGGGTATTGCAATTTTTTGCCATTTTGAGGCGAAATTGTTCCTTTGGGGGGGTATTGCAACTTTTGGTCATTTTGAAGCGAAATTGTTCCTTTGGGGGGGTATTGCAATTTTTTGCCATTTTGAGGCGAAACTGTTCCTTTGGGGGGGTATTGCAACTTTTGGCCTTTTTGAAGCGAAATTGTTCCTTTCGGGGGGTATTGCAACTTTTCGGCATTTTGAGGCGAAATTGTTCCTTTGGGGGGGTATTGCAATTTTTTTTCCATTTTGAGGCGAAATTGTTCCTTTGGGGGGGGTATTGCAACTTTTGGACATTTTGAAGCGAAATTGTACCTTTGGGGGGGTGTTGCAACTTTTCGGCATTTTGAAGCGAAATTGTTCCTTTCGGGGGTATTGCAATTTTTTGCCATTTTGAGGCGAAATTGTTCCTTTGGGGGTGTATTGCAACTTTTGGCCATTTTGAAGCGAAATTGTACCTTTGGGGGGGTATTGCAACTTTTCGGCATTTTGAGGCGAAATTGTTCCTTTGGGGGGTATTGCAATTTTTGGCCATTTTGAAGCGAAATTGTTCCTTTCGGGGGGTATTGCAACTTTTCGGCATTTTGAGGCGAAATTGTTCCTTTGGGGGGGTATTGCAACTTTTGGCCATTTTGAAGCGAAATTGTTCCTTTCGGGGGGTATTGCAACTTTTCGGCATTTTGAGGCGAAATTGTTCCTTTGGGGGGGTATTGCAACTTTTGGCCATTTTGAAGCGAAATTGTTCCTTTGGGGGGTATTGCAACTTTTGGCCTTTTTAAAGCGAAATTGTTCCTTTAGGGGGGGATTTCAACTTTTCGGCATTTTGAGGCGAAATTGTTCCTTTGGGGGGGTATTGCAACTTTTGGCCATATTGAAGCGAAATTGTTCCTTTGGGGGGGTATTGCAATTTTTAACCATTTTGAGGCGAAATTGTTCCTTTGGGGGGGTATTGCAACTTTTGGCCATTTTGAAGCGAAATTGTTCCTTTCGGGGGGTATTGCAACTTTTGGCCATTTTGAAGCGAAATTATTCCTTTGGGGGGGTATTGCAATTTTTTGCCATTTTGAGGCGAAATTGTTCCTTTGGGGGGGTATTGCAACTTTTGGCCATTTTGAAGCGAAATTGTTCCTTTGGGGGGGTATTGCAATTTTTTGCCATTTTGAGGCGAAATTGTTCCTTTGGGGGGGTATTGCAACTTTTGGTCATTTTGAAGCGAAATTGTTCCTTTGGGGGGGTATTGCAATTTTTTGCCATTTTGAGGCGAAACTGTTCCTTTGGGGGGGTATTGCAACTTTTGGCCTTTTTGAAGCGAAATTGTTCCTTTCGGGGGGTATTGCAACTTTTCGGCATTTTGAGGCGAAATTGTTCCTTTGGGGGGGTATTGCAATTTTTTTTCCATTTTGAGGCGAAATTGTTCCTTTGGGGGGGGTATTGCAACTTTTGGACATTTTGAAGCGAAATTGTACCTTTGGGGGGGTGTTGCAACTTTTCGGCATTTTGAAGCGAAATTGTTCCTTTCGGGGGTATTGCAATTTTTTGCCATTTTGAGGCGAAATTGTTCCTTTGGGGGTGTATTGCAACTTTTGGCCATTTTGAAGCGAAATTGTACCTTTGGGGGGGTATTGCAACTTTTCGGCATTTTGAGGCGAAATTGTTCCTTTGGGGGGTATTGCAATTTTTTGCCATTTCGAGGCGAAATTGTTCCTTTGGGGGGGTATTGCAACTTTTGGCCATTTTGAAGCGAAATTGTTCCCTTGGGGGGTATTGCAACTTTTGGCCATTTTGAAGCGAAATTGTACCTTTGGGGGGGTATTGCAACTTTTCGGCATTTTGAGGCGAAATTGTTCCTTTGGGGGGGTTTTGCAATTTTTTGCCATTTTGAGGCGAAATTGTTCCTTTGGGGGGGTATTGCAACTTTTGACCATTTTAAAGCGAAATTGTTCCTTTGGAGGGGTATTGCAATTTTTTGCCAATTTGAGGTGAAATTGTTCCTTTGGGGGGTATTGCAACTTTTGGCCATTTTGAAGCGAAATTGTTCCTTTGGGGGGGTATTGCAATTTTTTGCCATTTTCAGGCGAAACTGTTCCTTTGGGGGGGTATTGCAACTTTTGGCCATTTTGAAGCGAAATTGTTCCTTTCGGGGGGTATTGCAACTTTTCGGCATTTTGAGGCGAAATTGTTCCTTTGGGGGGTATTGCAATTTTTTGCCATTTTGAGGCAAAATTGTTTCTTTGTGGGGGTATTGCAACTTTTGGCCATTTTGAAGCGAAATTGTTCCTTTGGGGGGGTATTGCATATTTTTGCCATTTTGAGTCGAAATTGTTCCTTTCGGGGGGTAGTGCAACTTTTCGGCATTTTGAAGCAAAATTGTTCCTTTGGGGGGGTATTGCAACTTTTGGCCATTTTGAAGTGAAATTGTTCCTTTGGGGGGGTATTGCAATTTTTGCCATTTTGAGGCGAAATTGTTCCTTTGGGGGGGTATTGCAACTTTTGGCCATTTTGAAGCGAAATTGTTCCTTTGGGGGGGTATTGCAACTTTTCGGCATTTTGAGGCGAAATTGTTCCTTTGGGGGGGGTATTGCAATTTTTGCCATTTTGAGGCGAAATTGTTCCTTTGGGGGGGTATTGCAACTTTTGGCCATTTTGAAGCGAAATTGTTCCTTTCGGGGGGTATTGCAACTTTTCGGCATTTTGAGGCGAAATTGTTCCTTTGGGGGGGTATTGCAACTTTTGGCCATATTGAAGCGAATTTGTTCCTTTGGGGGGGTATTGCAACTTTTGGCCATTTTGAAGCGAAATTGTTCCTTTGGGGGGGTATTGCAACTTTTCGGCATTTTGAGGCGAAATTGTTCCTTTGGGGGGGTATTGCAACTTTTGGCCATTTTGAAGCGAAATTGTTCCTTTCGGGGGGTATTGCAACTTTTCGGCATTTTGAGGCGAAATTGTTCCTTTGGGGGGGTATTGCAACTTTTGGCCATTTTGAAGCGAAATTGTTCCTTTCGGGGGGTATTGCAACTTTTCGGCATTTTGAGGCGAAATTGTTCCTTTGGGGGGGTATTGCAACTTTTCGGCATTTTGAGGCGAAATTGTTCCTTTGGGGGGGTATTGCAATTTTTTTCCATTTTGAGGCGAAATTGTTCCTTTGGGGGGGATATTGCAACTTTTGGCCATTTTGAAGCGAAATTGTACCTTTGGGGGGGTATTGCAACTTTTCGGCATTTTGAAGCGAAATTGTTCCTTTGGGGGGTATTGCAATTTTTTGCCATTTTGAAGCGAAATTGTTCCTTTGGGGGGGTATTGCAACTTTTGGCCATTTTGAAGCGAAATTGTTCCTTTCGGGGGGTATTGCAACTTTTCGGCATTTTGAGGCGAAATTGTTCCTTTGGGGGGTATTGCAACTTTTGGCCATTTTGAAGCGAAATTGTTCCTTTGGGGGGGTATTGCAACTTTTCGGCATTTTGAGGTGAAATTGTTCCTTTGGGGGGGTATTGCAACTTTTGGCCATTTTGAAGCGAAATTGTTCCTTTGGGGGGTATTGCAATTTTTTGCTATTTTGAGGCGAAATTGTTCCTTTGGGGGGTATTGCAATTTTTAACCATTTTGAGGCGAAATTGTTCCTTTGGGGGGGTATTGCAACTTTTGGCCATTTTGAAGCGAAATTGTTCCTTTCGGGGGGTATTGCAACTTTTCGGCATTTTGAGGCGAAATTGTTCCTTTGGGGGGTATTGCAATTTTTTTTCCATTTTGAGGCGAAATTGTTCCTTTGGGGGGGTATTGCAACTTTTGGCCATTATGAAGCGAAATTGTTCCCTTCGGGGGGTATTGCAACTTTTCGGCATTTTGAAGCGAAATTGTTCCTTTGGGGGGTATTGCAATTTTTTGCCATTTTGAGGCGAAATTGTTCCTTTGGGGGGTATTGCAACTTTTGGTCATTTTGAAGCGGAATTGTTCCTTTGGGGGGTATTGCAATTTTTTGCCATTTTGAGGCGAAACTGTTCTTTTGGGGGGGTATTGCAACTTTTGGCCATTTTGAAGCGAAATTGTTCCTTTGGGGGGGTATTGCATATTTTTGCCATTTTGAGGCGAAATTGTTCCTTTGGGGGGGTATTGCAACGTTTGGCCATATTGAAGCGAAATTGTTCCTTTGGGGGGGGTATTGCAATTTTTAACCATTTTGAGGCGAAATTGTTCCTTTGGGGGGGTATTGCAACTTTTGGCCATTTTGAAGCGAAATTGTTCCTTTCGGGGGGTATTGCAACTTTTCGGCATTTTGAGGCGAAATTGTTCCTTTGGGGGGGTATTGCAACTTTTGGCCATTTTGAAGCGAAATTGTTCCTTTCGGGGGGTATTTCAACTTTTCGGCATTTTGAGGCGAAATTGTTCCTTTGGGGGGGTATTGCAACTTTTCGGCATTTTGAGGCGAAATTGTTCCTTTAGGGGGGTATTGCAACTTTTCGGCATTTTGAGGCGAAATTGTTCCTTTGGGGGGTATTGCAATTTTTTTTCCATTTTGAGGCGAAATTGTTCCTTTGGGGGGGTATTGCAACTTTTGGCCATTTTGAGGCGAAATTGTTCCTTTGGGGGGTATTGCAACTTTTGGTCATTTTGAAGCGGAATTGTTCCTTTGGGGGGTATTGCAATTTTTTGCCATTTTGAGGCGAAACTGTTCTTTTGGGGGGGTATTGCAACTTTTGGCCATTTTGAAGCGAAATTGTTCCTTTGGGGGGGTATTGCAACTTTTGGCCATTTTGAAGCGAAATTGTTCCTTTCGGGGGGTATTGCAACTTTTCGGCATTTTGAGGCGAAATTGTTCCTTTGGGGGGGTAGTGCAACTTTTGGCCATATTGAAGCGAAATTGTTCCTTTGGGGGGGTATTGCAATTTTTAACCATTTTGAGGCGAAATTGTTCCTTTGGGGGGGTATTGCAACTTTTGGCCATTTTGAAGCGAAATTGTTCCTTTCGTGGGGTATTGCAACTTTTCGGCATTTTGAGGCGAAATTGTTCCTTTGGGGGGTATTGCAATTTTTTGCCATTTTGAGGCAAAATTGTTTCTTTGTGGGGGTATTGCAACTTTTGGCCATTTTGAAGCGAAATTGTTCCTTTGGGGGGGTATTGCATATTTTTGCCATTTTGAGGCGAAATTGTTCCTTTGGGGGGGTATTGCAACGTTTGGCCATATTGAAGCGAAATTGTTCCTTTGGGGGGGTGTTACAATTTTTGGCCATTTTGAGGCGAAATTGTTCCTTTCGGGGGGTATTGCAACTTTTCGGCATTTTGAAGCGAAATTGTTCCTTTGGGGGGGGTATTGCAACTTTTGGCCATTTTGAAGTGAAATTGTTCCTTTGGGGGGGTATTGCAATTTTTTGCCATTTTGAGGCGAAATTGTTCCTTTGGGAGGGTATTGCAACTTTTGGCCATTTTGAAGCGAAATTGTTCCTTTGGGGGGGTATTGCAACTTTTCGGCATTTTGAGGCGAAATTGTTCCTTTGGGGGGGTATTGCAATTTTTGCCATTTTGAGGCGAAATTGTTCCTTTGGGGGGGTATTGCAACTTTTGGCCATTTTGAAGCGAAATTGTTCCTTTGGGGGGGTATTGCAACTTTTGGCCATTTTGAAGCGAAATTGTACCTTTGGGGGGGTATTGCAACTTTTCGGCATTTTGAAGCAAAATTGTTCCTTTGGGGGGTATTGCAATTTTTTGCCATTTTGAAGCGAAATTGTTCCTTTGGGGGGGTATTGCAACTTTTGGCCATTTTGAAGCGAAATTGTTCCTTTCGGGGGGTATTGCATCTTTTCGGCATTTTGAGGCGAAATTGTTCCTTTGGGGGGTATTGCAACTTTTGGCCATTTTGAAGCGAAATTGTTCCTTTGGGGGGGTATTGCAACTTTTCGGCATTTTGAGGTGAAATTGTTCCTTTGGGGGGGTATTGCAACTTTTGGCCATTTTGAAGCGAAATTGTTCCTTTGGGGGGTATTGCAATTTTTTGCTATTTTGAGGCGAAATTGTTCCTTTGGGGGGTATTGCAATTTTTAACCATTTTGAGGCGAAATTGTTCCTTTGGGGGGGTATTGCAACTTTTGGCCATTTTGAAGCGAAATTGTTCCTTTCGGGGGGTATTGCAACTTTTCAGCATTTTGAGGCGAAATTGTTCCTTTGGGGGGGTATTGCAATTTTTTGCCATTTTGAGGCGAAATTGTTCCTTTGGGGGGGTATTGCAACTTTTCGGCATTTTGAGGCGAAATTGTTCCTTTGGGGGGTATTGCAATTTTTTTTCCATTTTGAGGCGAAATTGTTCCTTTGGGGGGGTATTGCAACTTTTGGCCATTTTGAAGCGAAATTGTTCCTTTCGGTGGGTATTGCAACTTTTCGGCATTTTGAAGTGAAATTGTTCCTTTGGGGGGTATTGCAATTTTTTGCCATTTTGAGGCGAAATTGTTCCTTTGGGGGGTATTGCAACTTTTGGTCATTTTGAAGCGGAATTGTTCCTTTGGGGGGTATTGCAATTTTTTGCCATTTTGAGGCGAAACTGTTCTTTTGGGGGGGTATTGCAACTTTTGGCCATTTTGAAGCGAAATTGTTCCTTTGGGGGGGTATTGCATATTTTTGCCATTTTGAGGCGAAATTGTTCCTTTGGGGGGGTATTGCAACGTTTGGCCATATTGAAGCGAAATTGTTCCTTTGGGGGGGGCATTGCAATTTTTAACCATTTTGAGGCGAAATTGTTCCTTTGGGGGGGTATTGCAACTTTTGGCCATTTTGAAGCGAAATTGTTCCTTTCGGGGGGTATTGCAACTTTTCGGCATTTTGAGGCGAAATTGTTCCTTTGGGGGGTATTGCAACTTTTGGCCATTTTGAAGCGAAATTGTTCCTTTCGGGGGGTATTGCAACTTTTCGGCATTTTGAGGCGAAATTGTTCCTTTGGGGGGGTATTGCAACTTTTGGCCATTTTGAAGCGAAATTGTTCCTTTCGGGGGGTATTTCAACTTTTCGGCATTTTGAGGCGAAATTGTTCCTTTGGGGGGGTATTGCAACTTTTCGGCATTTTGAGGCGAAATTGTTCCTTTAGGGGGGTATTGCAACTTTTCGGCATTTTGAGGCGAAATTGTTCCTTTGGGGGGTATTGCAATTTTTTTTCCATTTTGAGGCGAAATTGTTCCTTTGGGGGGGTATTGCAACTTTTGGCCATTTTGAGGCGAAATTGTTCCTTTGGGGGGTATTGCAACTTTTGGTCATTTTGAAGCGGAATTGTTCCTTTGGGGGGTATTGCAATTTTTTGCTATTTTGAGGCGAAACTGTTCTTTTGGGGGGGTATTGCAACTTTTGGCCATTTTGAAGCGAAATTGTTCCTTTGGGGGGGTATTGCAACTTTTGGCCATTTTGAAGCGAAATTGTTCCTTTCGGGGGGTATTGCAACTTTTCGGCATTTTGAGGCGAAATTGTTCCTTTGGGGGGGTAGTGCAACTTTTGGCCATATTGAAGCGAAATTGTTCCTTTGGGGGGGTATTGCAATTTTTTGCCATTTTGAGGCGAAATTGTTCCTTTGGGGGGGTATTGCAACTTTTGGCCATTTTGAAGCGAAATTGTTCCTTTGGGGGGGTATTGCAACTTTTCGGCATTTTGAGGCGAAATTGTTCCTTTGGGGGGGTATTGCAATTTTTGCCATTTTGAGGCGAAATTGTTCCTTTGGGGGGGTATTGCAACTTTTGGCCATTTTGAAGCGAAATTGTTCCTTTGGGGGGGTATTGCAACTTTTGGCCATTTTGAAGTGAAATTGTACCTTTGGGGGGGTATTGCAACTTTTCGGCATTTTGAAGCGAAATTGTTCCTTTGGGGGGTATTGCAATTTTTTGCCATTTTGAAGCGAAATTGTTCCTTTGGGGGGGTATTGCAACTTTTGGCCATTTTGAAGCGAAATTGTTCCTTTCGGGGGGTATTGCAACTTTTCGGCATTTTGAGGCGAAATTGTTCCTTTGGGGGGGTATTGCAACTTTTGGCCATTTTGAAGCGAAATTGTTCCTTTCGGGGGGTATTTCAACTTTTTGGCATTTTGAGGCGAAATTGTTCCTTTGGGGGGGGTATTGCAACTTTTCGGCATTTTGAGGCGAAATTGTTCCTTTGGGGGGGTATTGCAACTTTTCGGCATTTTGAGGCGAAATTGTTCCTTTGGGGGGTATTGCAATTTTTTTTCCATTTTGAGGCGAAATTGTTCCTTTGGGGGGGTATTGCAACTTTTGGCCATTTTGAAGCGAAATTGTTCCTTTGGGGGGGTATTGCAATTTTTTGCCATTTTGAGGCGAAATTGTTCCTTTGGGGGGTATTGCAACTTTTGGTCATTTTGAAGCGGAATTGTTCCTTTGGGGGGTATTGCAATTTTTTGCCATTTTGAGGCGAAACTGTTCTTTTGGGGGGGTATTGCAACTTTTGGCCATTTTGAAGCGAAATTGTTCCTTTGGGGGGGTATTGCAACTTTTGGCCATTTTGAAGCGAAATTGTTCCTTTCGGGGGGTATTGCAACTTTTCGGCATTTTGAGGCGAAATTGTTCCTTTGGGGGGGTATTGCAACTTTTGGCCATATTGAAGCGAAATTGTTCCTTTGGGGGGGTATTGCAATTTTTAACCATTTTGAGGCGAAATTGTTCCTTTGGGGGGGGTATTGCAACTTTTGGCCATTTTGAAGCGAAATTGTTCCTTTCGTGGGGTATTGCAACTTTTCGGCATTTTGAGGCGAAATTGTTCCTTTGGGGGGTATTGCAATTTTTTGCCATTTTGAGGCAAAATTGTTTCTTTGTGGGGGTATTGCAACTTTTGGCCATTTTGAAGCGAAATTGTTCCTTTGGGGGGGTATTGCATATTTTTGCCATTTTGAGGCGAAATTGTTCCTTTGGGGGGGTATTGCAACGTTTGGCCATATTGAAGCGAAATTGTTCCTTTGGGGGGGTGTTACAATTTTTGGCCATTTTGAGGCGAAATTGTTCCTTTCGGGGGGTATTGCAACTTTTCGGCATTTTGAAGCGAAATTGTTCCTTTGGGGGGGTATTGCAACTTTTGGCCATTTTGAAGTGAAATTGTTCCTTTGGGGGGGTATTGCAATTTTTTGCCATTTTGAGGCGAAATTGTTCCTTTGGGGGGGTATTGCAACTTTTGGCCATTTTGAAGCGAAATTGTTCCTTTGGGGGGGTATTGCAACTTTTCGGCATTTTGAGGCGAAATTGTTCCTTTGGGGGGGTATTGCAATTTTTGCCATTTTGAGGCGAAATTGTTCCTTTGGGGGGGTATTGCAACTTTTGGCCATTTTGAAGCGAAATTGTTCCTTTTGGGGGGTATTGCAACTTTTCGGCATTTTGAGGCGAAATTGTTCCTTTGGGGGGGTATTGCAACTTTTGGCCATTTTGAAGCGAAATTGTTCCTTTGGGGGGGTATTGCAACTTTTGGCCTTTTTAAAGCGAAATTGTTCCTTTCGGGGGGTATTGCAACTTTTCAGCATTTTGAGGCGAAATTGTTCCTTTGGGGGGGTATTGCAATTTTTTGCCATTTTGAGGCGAAATTGTTCCTTTGGGGGGTATTACAATTTTTTTTCCATTTTGAGGCGAAATTGTTCCTTTGGGGGGGTATTGCAACTTTTGGCCATTTTGAAGCGAAATTGTTCCTTTCGGGGGGTATTGCAACTTTTGGCCATTTTGAAGCGAAATTGTTCCTTTGGGGGGTATTGCAATTTTTTGCCATTTTGAGGCGAAATTGTTCCTTTGGGGGGTATTGCAACTTTTGGCCATTTTGAAGCGAAATTGTTCCTTTGGGGGGGTATTGCAATTTTTTGCCATTTTGAGGCGAAATTGTTCCTTTGGGGGGGTATTGCAACTTTTTGTCATTTTGAAGCGAAATTGTTCCTTTGGGGGGGTATTGCAATTTTTTGCCATTTTGAGGCGAAACTGTTCCTTTGGGGGGGTATTGCAACTTTTGGCCATTTTGAAGCGAAATTGTTCCTTTCGGGGGGTATTGCAACTTTTCGGCATTTTGAGGCGAAATTGTTCCTTTCGGGGGGTATTGCAATTTTTTGCCATTTTGAGGCGAAATTGTTCCTTTGGGGGGGTATTGCAACTTTTGGCCATTTTGAAGCGAAATTGTTCCTTTCGGGGGGTATTGCAACTTTTCAGCATTTTGAGGCGAAATTGTTCCTTTGGGGGGTATTGCAATTTTTTGCCATTTTGAGGCGAAATTGTTCCTTTGGGGGGGTATTGCAACTTTTCGGCATTTTGAGGCGAAATTGTTCCTTTGGGGGGTATTACAATTTTTTTTCCATTTTGAGGCGAAATTGTTCCTTTGGGGGGGTATTGCAACTTTTGGCCATTTTGAAGCGAAATTGTTCCTTTCGGGGGGTATTGCAACTTTTCGGCATTTTGAAGCGAAATTGTTCCTTTGGGGGGGAATTGCAATTTTTTGCCATTTTGAGGCGAAATTGTTCCTTTGGGGGGTATTGCAACTTTTGGCCATTTTAAAGCGAAATTGTTCCTTTGGGGGGGTATTGCATTTTTTTGCCATTTTGAGGCGAAACTGTTTCTTTGGGGGGGTATTGCAACTTTTGGCCATTTTGAAGCGAAATTGTTCCTTTGGGGGGGTATTGCAACTTTTGGCCATTTTGAAGCGAAATTGTTCCTTTCGGGGGGTATTGCAACTTTTCGGCATTTTGAGGCGAAATTGTTCCTTTGGGGGGTATTGCAACTTTTGGCCATATTGAAGCGAAATTGTTCCTTTGGGGGGGTATTGCAATTTTTTGCCATTTTGAGGCGAAATTGTTCCTTTGGGGGGTATTGCAACTTTTGGCCATTTTGAAGCGAAATTGTTCCTTTCGGGGGGTATTGCAATTTTTTGCCATTTTGTTGCGAAATTGTTCCTTTGGGGGGGTATTGCAACTTTTGGCCATTTTGAAGCGAAATTGTTCCTTTCGGGGGGTATTGCAACTTTTCGGCATTTTGAAGCGAAATTGTTCCTTTGGGAGGGAATTGCAATTTTTTGCCATTTTGAGGCGAAATTGTTCCTTTGGGGGGTATTGCAACTTTTGGCCATTTTGAAGCGAAATTGTTCCTTTGGGGGGTATTGCAATTTTTTGCCATTTTGAGGCAAAACTGTTCCTTTGGGGGGGTATTGCAACTTTTGGCCATTTTGAAGCGAAATTGTTCCTTTGGGGGGGTATTGCAATTTTTTGCCATTTTGAGGCGAAATTGTTCCTTTGGGGGGGTATTGCAACTTTTCGGCATTTTGAGGCGAAATTGTTCCTTTGGGGGGGTATTGCAACTTTTCGGCATTTTGAGGCGAAATTGTTCCTTTGGGGGGGTATTGCAACTTTTGGCCATTTTGAAGCGAAATTGTTCCTTTGGGGGGGTATTGCAACTTTTGGTTATTTTGAAGCGAAATTGTTCCTTTCGGGGGGTATTGCAACTTTTCGGCATTTTGAGGCGAAATTGTTCCTTTGGGGGGGTGTTGTAACTTTTGGCCATTTTGAAGCGAAATTGTACCTTTGGGGGGGTATTGCAACTTTTGGTCATTTTGAAGCGAAATTGTTCCTTTGGGGGGGTATTGCAATTTTTTGCCATTTTGAGGCGAAACTGTTCCTTTGGGGGGGTATTGCAACTTTTGGCCATTTTGAAGCGAAATTGTTCCTTTCAGGGGGTATTGCAACTTTTCGGCATTTTGAGGCGAAATTGTTCCTTTGGGGGGGTATTGCAACTTTTGGCCATTTTGAAGCGAAATTGTTCCTTTGGGGGGCATTGCAATTTTTTGCTATTTTGAGGCGAAATTGTTCCTTTCGGGGGGTATTGCAATTTTTAACCATTTTGAGGTGAAATTGTTCCTTTGGTGGGGAATTGCAACTTTTCGGCATTTTGAGGCGAAATTGTTCCTTTGGGGGGGTATTGCAACTTTTTGCCATTTTGAAGCGAAATTGTTCCTTTCAGGGGGTATTGCAACTTTTCGGCATTTTGAGGCGAAATTGTTCCTTTCAGGGGGTATTGCAACTTTTCGGCATTTTGAGGCGAAATTGTTCCTTTGGGGGGGTATTGCAATTTTTTTCCATTTTGAGGCGAAATTGTTCCTTTGGGGGGGATATTGCAACTTTTGGCCATTTTGAAGCGAAATTGTACCTTTGGGGGGGTATTGCAACTTTTCGGCATTTTGAAGCGAAATTGTTCCTTTGGGGGGTATTGCAATTTTTTGCCATTTTGAAGCGAAATTGTTCCTTTGGGGGGGTATTGCAACTTTTGGCCATTTTGAAGCGAAATTGTACCTTTGGGGGGGTATTGCAACTTTTGGCCATTTTGAAGCGAAATTGTTCCTTTCGGGGGGTATTGCAACTTTTCGGCATTTTGAGGCGAAATTGTTCCTTTGGGGGGGTATTGCAATTTTTTGCCATTTTGAGGCGAAATTGTTCCTTTGGGGGGGTATTGCAACTTTTGGCCATTTTGAAGCGAAATTGTTCCTTTCGGGGGGTATTGCAACTTTTCGGCATTTTGAGGCGAAATTGTTCCTTTGGGGGGGTGTTGTAACTTTTGGCCATTTTGAAGCGAAATTGTTCCTTTGGGGGGGTATTGCAACTTTTGGCCATTTTGAAGCGAAATTGTACCTTTGGGGGGGTATTGCAACTTTTGGTCATTTTGAAGCGAAATTGTTCCTTTGGGGGGGTATTGCAATTTTTTGCCATTTTGAGGCGAAATTGTTCCTTTGGGGGGGTATTGCAACTTTTGGCCATTTTGAAGCGAAATTGTTCCTTTGGGGGGCATTGCAATTTTTTGCTATTTTGAGGCGAAATTGTTCCTTTAGGGGGTTATTGCAATTTTTAACCATTTTGAGGCGAAATTGTTCCTTTGGGGGGTATTGCAACTTTTGGCCATTTTGAAGCGAAATTGTTCCTTTTGGGGGGTATTGCAACTTTTCGGCATTTTGAAGCGAAATTGTTCCTTTGGGGGGGTATTGCAATTTTTTGCCATTTTGAGGCGAAATTGTTTCTTTGTGGGGGTATTGCAACTTTTGGCCATTTTGAAGCGAAATTGTTCCTTTCGGGGGGTATTGCAACTTTTTGGCATTTTGAGGCGAAATTGTTCCTTTGGGGGGGTATTGCAACTTTTGGCCATATTGAAGCGAAATTGTTCCTTTGGGGGGGTATTGCAATTTTTAACCATTTTGAGGTGAAATTGTTCCTTTGGTGGGGAATTGCAACTTTTCGGCATTTTGAGGCGAAATTGTTCCTTTGGGGGGGTATTGCAACTTTTGGCCATTTTGAAGCGAAATTGTTCCTTTCAGGGGGTATTGCAACTTTTCGGCATTTTGAGGCGAAATTGTTCCTTTGGGGGGGGTATTGCAACTTTTCGGCATTTTGAGGCGAAATTGTTCCTTTGGGGGGTATTGCAATTTTTTTCCATTTTGAGGCGAAATTGTTCCTTTGGGGGGGATATTGCAACTTTTGGCCATTTTGAAGCGAAATTGTACCTTTGGGGGGGTATTGCAACTTTTCGGCATTTTGAAGCGAAATTGTTCCTTTGGGGGGTATTGCAATTTTTTGCCATTTTGAAGCGAAATTGTTCCTTTGGGGGGGTATTGCAACTTTTGGCCATTTTGAAGCGAAATTGTACCTTTGGGGGGGTATTGCAACTTTTGGCCATTTTGAAGCGAAATTGTTCCTTTCGGGGGGTATTGCAACTTTTCGGCATTTTGAGGCGAAATTGTTCCTTTGGAGGGGTATTGCAATTTTTTGCCATTTTGAGGCGAAATTGTTCCTTTGGGGGGGTATTGCAACTTTTGGCCATTTTGAAGCGAAATTGTTCCTTTCGGGGGGTATTGCAACTTTTCGGCATTTTGAGGCGAAATTGTTCCTTTGGGGGGGTATTGCAACTTTTCGGTATTTTGAGGCGAAATTGTTCCTTTGGGGGGGTATTGCAACTTTTGGCCATTTTGAGGCGAAATTGTTCCTTTGGGGGGTATTGCAATTTTTTTTCCATTTTGAGGCGAAATTGTTCCTTTGGGGGGGTATTGCAACTTTTGGCAATTTTGAAGCGAAATTGTTCCTTTCGGGGGGTATTGCAACTTTTGGCCATTTTGAAGCGAAATTGTTCCTTTGGGGGGTATTGCAATTTTTTGCCATTTTGAGGCGAAATTGTTCCTTTGGGGGGGTATTGCAACTTTTGGTCATTTTGAAGCGAAATTGTTCCTTTGGGGGGGTATTGCAATTTTTTTTCCATTTTGAGGCGAAATTGTTCCTTTGGGGGGGTATTGCAACTTTTGGACATTTTGAAGCGAAATTGTACCTTTGGGGGGGGTATTGCAACTTTTCGGCATTTTGAAGCGAAATTGTTCCTTTCGGGGGTATTGCAATTTTTTGCCATTTTGAGGCGAAATTGTTCCTTTGGGGGGGTATTGCAACTTTTGGCCATTTTGAAGCGAAATTGTACCTTTGGGGGGGTATTGCAACTTTTCGGCATTTTGAGGCGAAATTGTTCCTTTGGGGGGTATTGCAATTTTTTGCCATTTTGAGGCGAAATTGTTCCTTTGGGGGGGTATTGCAACTTTTGGCCATTTTGAAGCGAAATTGTTCCTTTGGGGGGGTATTGCAACTTTTGGCCATTTTGAAGCGAAATTGTACCTTTGGGGGGGGTATTGCAACTTTTCGGCATTTTGAGGCGAAATTGTTCCTTTGGGGGGTATTGCAATTTTTTGCCATTTTGAGGCGAAATTGTTCGTTTGGGGGGGTATTGCAACTTTTGGCCATTTTGAAGCGAAATTGTTCCTTTGGAGGGGTATTGCAATTTTTTGCCAATTTGAGTTGAAATTGTTCCTTTGGGGGGGGTATTGCAACTTTTGGCCATTTTGAAGCGAAGTTGTTCCTTTGGGGGGGTATTGCAATTTTTTGCCATTTTTAGGCGAAACTGTTCCTTTGGGGGGGTATTGCAACTTTTGGCCATTTTGAAGCGAAATTGTTCCTTTCGGGGGGTATTGCAACTTTTCGGCATTTTGAGGCGAAATTGTTCCTTTGGGGGGGTATTGCATATTTTTGCCATTTTGAGGCGAAATTGTTCCTTTGGGGGGGTATTGCAACGTTTGGCCATATTAAAGCGAAATTGTTCCTTTGGGGGGCATTGCAATTTTTTGCTATTTTGAGGCGAAATTGTTCCTTTCGGGGGGTATTGCAATTTTTAACCATTTTGAGGTGAAATTGTTCCTTTGGTGGGGAATTGCAACTTTTCGGCATTTTGAGGCGAAATTGTTCCTTTGGGGGGGTATTGCAACTTTTTGCCATTTTGAAGCGAAATTGTTCCTTTCAGGGGGTATTGCAACTTTTCGGCATTTTGAGGCGAAATTGTTCCTTTCAGGGGGTATTGCAACTTTTCGGCATTTTGAGGCGAAATTGTTCCTTTGGGGGGGTATTGCAATTTTTTTCCATTTTGAGGCGAAATTGTTCCTTTGGGGGGGATATTGCAACTTTTGGCCATTTTGAAGCGAAATTGTACCTTTGGGGGGGTATTGCAACTTTTCGGCATTTTGAAGCGAAATTGTTCCTTTGGGGGGTATTGCAATTTTTTGCCATTTTGAAGCGAAATTGTTCCTTTGGGGGGGTATTGCAACTTTTGGCCATTTTGAAGCGAAATTGTACCTTTGGGGGGGTATTGCAACTTTTGGCCATTTTGAAGCGAAATTGTTCCTTTCGGGGGGTATTGCAACTTTTCGGCATTTTGAGGCGAAATTGTTCCTTTGGGGGGGTATTGCAATTTTTTGCCATTTTGAGGCGAAATTGTTCCTTTGGGGGGGTATTGCAACTTTTGGCCATTTTGAAGCGAAATTGTTCCTTTCGGGGGGTATTGCAACTTTTCGGCATTTTGAGGCGAAATTGTTCCTTTGGGGGGGTGTTGTAACTTTTGGCCATTTTGAAGCGAAATTGTTCCTTTGGGGGGGTATTGCAACTTTTGGCCATTTTGAAGCGAAATTGTACCTTTGGGGGGGTATTGCAACTTTTGGTCATTTTGAAGCGAAATTGTTCCTTTGGGGGGGTATTGCAATTTTTTGCCATTTTGAGGCGAAATTGTTCCTTTGGGGGGGTATTGCAACTTTTGGCCATTTTGAAGCGAAATTGTTCCTTTGGGGGGCATTGCAATTTTTTGCTATTTTGAGGCGAAATTGTTCCTTTAGGGGGTTATTGCAATTTTTAACCATTTTGAGGCGAAATTGTTCCTTTGGGGGGTATTGCAACTTTTGGCCATTTTGAAGCGAAATTGTTCCTTTTGGGGGGTATTGCAACTTTTCGGCATTTTGAAGCGAAATTGTTCCTTTGGGGGGGTATTGCAATTTTTTGCCATTTTGAGGCGAAATTGTTTCTTTGTGGGGGTATTGCAACTTTTGGCCATTTTGAAGCGAAATTGTTCCTTTCGGGGGGTATTGCAACTTTTTGGCATTTTGAGGCGAAATTGTTCCTTTGGGGGGGTATTGCAACTTTTGGCCATATTGAAGCGAAATTGTTCCTTTGGGGGGGTATTGCAATTTTTAACCATTTTGAGGTGAAATTGTTCCTTTGGTGGGGAATTGCAACTTTTCGGCATTTTGAGGCGAAATTGTTCCTTTGGGGGGGTATTGCAACTTTTGGCCATTTTGAAGCGAAATTGTTCCTTTCAGGGGGTATTGCAACTTTTCGGCATTTTGAGGCGAAATTGTTCCTTTGGGGGGGGTATTGCAACTTTTCGGCATTTTGAGGCGAAATTGTTCCTTTGGGGGGTATTGCAATTTTTTTCCATTTTGAGGCGAAATTGTTCCTTTGGGGGGGATATTGCAACTTTTGGCCATTTTGAAGCGAAATTGTACCTTTGGGGGGGTATTGCAACTTTTCGGCATTTTGAAGCGAAATTGTTCCTTTGGGGGGTATTGCAATTTTTTGCCATTTTGAAGCGAAATTGTTCCTTTGGGGGGGTATTGCAACTTTTGGCCATTTTGAAGCGAAATTGTACCTTTGGGGGGGTATTGCAACTTTTGGCCATTTTGAAGCGAAATTGTTCCTTTCGGGGGGTATTGCAACTTTTCGGCATTTTGAGGCGAAATTGTTCCTTTGGAGGGGTATTGCAATTTTTTGCCATTTTGAGGCGAAATTGTTCCTTTGGGGGGGTATTGCAACTTTTGGCCATTTTGAAGCGAAATTGTTCCTTTCGGGGGGTATTGCAACTTTTCGGCATTTTGAGGCGAAATTGTTCCTTTGGGGGGGTATTGCAACTTTTCGGTATTTTGAGGCGAAATTGTTCCTTTGGGGGGGGTATTGCAACTTTTGGCCATTTTGAGGCGAAATTGTTCCTTTGGGGGGTATTGCAATTTTTTTTCCATTTTGAGGCGAAATTGTTCCTTTGGGGGGGTATTGCAACTTTTGGCAATTTTGAAGCGAAATTGTTCCTTTCGGGGGGTATTGCAACTTTTGGCCATTTTGAAGCGAAATTGTTCCTTTGGGGGGTATTGCAATTTTTTGCCATTTTGAGGCGAAATTGTTCCTTTGGGGGGGTATTGCAACTTTTGGTCATTTTGAAGCGAAATTGTTCCTTTGGGGGGGTATTGCAATTTTTTTTCCATTTTGAGGCGAAATTGTTCCTTTGGGGGGGTATTGCAACTTTTGGACATTTTGAAGCGAAATTGTACCTTTGGGGGGGGTATTGCAACTTTTCGGCATTTTGAAGCGAAATTGTTCCTTTCGGGGGTATTGCAATTTTTTGCCATTTTGAGGCGAAATTGTTCCTTTGGGGGGGTATTGCAACTTTTGGCCATTTTGAAGCGAAATTGTACCTTTGGGGGGGTATTGCAACTTTTCGGCATTTTGAGGCGAAATTGTTCCTTTGGGGGGTATTGCAATTTTTTGCCATTTTGAGGCGAAATTGTTCCTTTGGGGGGGTATTGCAACTTTTGGCCATTTTGAAGCGAAATTGTTCCTTTGGGGGGGTATTGCAACTTTTGGCCATTTTGAAGCGAAATTGTACCTTTGGGGGGGGTATTGCAACTTTTCGGCATTTTGAGGCGAAATTGTTCCTTTGGGGGGTATTGCAATTTTTTGCCATTTTGAGGCGAAATTGTTCGTTTGGGGGGGTATTGCAACTTTTGGCCATTTTGAAGCGAAATTGTTCCTTTGGAGGGGTATTGCAATTTTTTGCCAATTTGAGTTGAAATTGTTCCTTTGGGGGGGGTATTGCAACTTTTGGCCATTTTGAAGCGAAGTTGTTCCTTTGGGGGGGTATTGCAATTTTTTGCCATTTTTAGGCGAAACTGTTCCTTTGGGGGGGTATTGCAACTTTTGGCCATTTTGAAGCGAAATTGTTCCTTTCGGGGGGTATTGCAACTTTTCGGCATTTTGAGGCGAAATTGTTCCTTTGGGGGGGTATTGCATATTTTTGCCATTTTGAGGCGAAATTGTTCCTTTGGGGGGGTATTGCAACGTTTGGCCATATTAAAGCGAAATTGTTCCTTTGGGGGGGTGTTACAATTTTTGGCCATTTTGAGGCGAAATTGTTCCTTTCGGGGGGTAGTGCAACTTTTCGGCATTTTGAAGCGAAATTGTTCCTTTGGGGGGTATTGCAATTTTTTGCCATTTTGAGTCGAAATTGTTCCTTTGGGGGGGTATTGCAACTTTTCGGCATTTTGAAGCGAAATTGTTCCTTTGGTGGGGTATTGCAATTTTTTTTCATTTTGAGGCGAAATTGTTCCTTTGGGGGGGGTATTGCAACTTTTGGCCATTTTGAAGCGAAATTGTTCCTTTGGGGGGGTATTGCAACTTTTCTGCATTTTGAGTCGAAATTGTTCCTTTGGGGGGGTATTGCAATTTTTTGCAATTTTGAGGCGAAATTGTTCCTTTGGGGGGGTATTGCAACTTTTTGCCATTTTGAAGCGAAATTGTTCCTTTGGAGGGGTATTGCAATTTTTTGCCAATTTAAGGTGAAATTGTTCCTTTGGGGGGGTATTGGAACTTTTGGCCATTTTGAAGCGAAATTGTTCCTTTCGGGGGGTATTGCAACTTTTGGCCATTTTGAAGCGAAATTGTTCCTTTGGGGGGGTATTGCAATTTTTTGCCATTTTGAGGCGAAATTGTTCCTTTGGGGGGTATTGCAACTTTTGGCCATTTTGAAGCGAAATTGTTCCTTTGGGGGGGTATTGCAATTTTTTGCCATTTTGAGGCGAAATTGTTCCTTTGGGGGGGTATTGCAACTTTTGGCCATTTTGAAGCGAAATTGTTCCTTTGGTGGGGTATTGCAATTTTTTGCCATTTTGAGGCGAAATTGTTCCTTTGGGGGGTATTGCAACTTTTGGCCATTTTGAAGCGAAATTGTTCCTTTGGGGGGGTATTGCAATTTTTTGCCATTTTGAGGCGAAATTGTTCCTTTGGGGGGGTATTGCAACTTTTGGTTATTTTGAAGCGAAATTGTTCCTTTGGGGGGGTATTGCAATTTTTTCCCATTTTGATGCGAAACTGTTCCTTTGGGGGGGTATTGCAACTTTTGGCCATTTTGAAGCGAAATTGTTCCTTTGGGGGGGTATTGCAACTTTTGGCCATTTTGAAGCGAAATTGTACCTTTGGGGGGGTATTGCAACTTTTCGGCATTTTGAGGCGAAATTGTTCCTTTGGAAGGTATTGCAATTTTTTGCCATTTTGAGGCGAAATTGTTCCTTTGGGGGGGTATTGCAACTTTTGGCCATTTTGAAGCGAAATTGTTCCTCTGGGGGGGTATTGCAACTTTTGGCCATTTTGAAGCGAAATTGTACCTTTGGGGGGGTATTGCAACTTTTCGGCATTTTGAGGCGAAATTGTTCCTTTGGGGGGTTATTGCAATTTTTTGCCATTTTGAGGCGAAATTGTTCCTTTGGGGGGGTATTGCAACTTTTTGCCATTTTGAAGCGAAATTGTTCCTTTGGAGGGGTATTGCAATTTTTTGCCAATTTGAGGTGAAATTGTTCCTTTGGGGGGGTATTGCAACTTTTGGCCATTTTGAAGCGAAATTGTTCGTTTGGGGGGTATTGCAATTTTTTCCCATTTTCAGGCGAAACTGTTCCTTTGGGGGGGTATTGCAACTTTTGGCCATTTTGAAGCGAAATTGTTCCTTTCGGGGGGTATTGCAACTTTTCGGCATTTTGAGGCGAAATTGTTCCTTTCGGGGGTATTGCAATTTTTTGCCATTTTGAGGCGAAATTGTTCCTTTGGGGGGGTATTGCAACTTTTGGCCATTTTGAAGCGAAATTGTACCTTTGGGGGGGTATTGCAACTTTTCGGCATTTTGAGGCGAAATTGTTCCTTTGGGGGGGTATTGCAATTTTTTGCCATTTTGAAGCGAAATTGTTCCTTTCAAGGGGTATTGCAACTTTTCGGCATTTTGAAGCGAAATTGTTCCTTTGGGGGGGTATTGCAATTTTTTGCCATTTTGAGGCGAAATTGTTCCTTTGGGGGGTATTGCAACTTTTGGCCATTTTGAAGCGAAATTGTTCCTTTGGGGGGGTATTGCAATTTTTTGCCATTTTGAGGCGAAACTGTTCCTTTGGGGGGGTATTGCAACTTTTGGCCATTTTGAAGCGAAATTGTTCCTTTGGGGGGGTATTGCAACTTTTGGCCATTTTGAAGCGAAATTGTTCCTTTCGGGGGGTATTGCAACTTTTGGCCATATTGAAGCGAAATTGTTCCTTTGGGGGGGTATTGCAATTTTTTGCCATTTTGAGGCGAAATTGTTCCTTTGGAGGTATTGCAATTTTTTTTCCATTTTGAGGCGAAATTGTTCCTTTGGGGGGGTATTGCAACTTTTGGCTATTTTGAAGCGAAATTGTTCCTTTCGGGGGGTATTGCAACTTTTCAGCATTTTGAGGCGAAATTGTTCCTTTGGGGGGGTATTGCAACTTTTCGGCATTTTGAGGCGAAATTGTTCCTTTGGGGGGTATTGCAATTTTTTTTCCATTTTGAGGCGAAATTGTTCCTTTGGGGGGTATTGCAACCTTTGGCCATTTTGAAGCGAAATTGTTCCTTTCGGGGGGTATTGCAACTTTTCGGCATTTTGAAGTGAAATTGTTCCTTTGGGGGGTATTGCAATTTTTTGCCATTTTGAGGCAAAATTGTTCCTTTGGGGGGGTATTGCAACTTTTCGGCATTTTGAGGCGAAATTGTTCCTTTGGGGGGTATTGCAACTTTTGACCATTTTGAAGCGAACTTGTTCCTTTGGGGGGGTATTGCAATTTTTTGCCATTTTGAGGCGAAATTGTTCCTTTGGGGGGGTATTGCAACTTTTGGTCATTTTGAAGCGAAATTGTTCCTTTGGGGGGGTATTGCAATTTTTTGCCATTTTGAGGCGAAACTGTTCCTTTGGGGGGGTATTGCAACTTTTGGCCATTTTGAAGCGAAATTGTTCCTTTCGGGGGGTATTGCAACTTTTCGGCATTTTGAGGCGATATTGGTCCTTTGGGGGGGTATTGCAACTTTTGGTCATTTTGAAGCGAAATTGTTCCTTTGGGGGGGTATTGCAATTTTTTGCCATTTTGAGGCGAAACTGTTCCTTTGGGGGGGTATTGCAACTTTTGGCCATTTTGAAGCGAAATTGTTCCTTTCGGGGGGTATTGCAACTTTTCGGCATTTTGAGGCGATATTGGTCCTTTGGGGGGGGTATTGCAACTTTTCGGCATTTTGAAGCGAAATTGTTCCTTTCGGGGGTATTGCAATTTTTTGCCATTTTGAGGCGAAATTGTTCCTTTGGGGGGGTATTGCAACTTTTGGCCATTTTGAAGCGAAATTGTACCTTTGGGGGGGGTATTGCAACTTTTCGGCATTTTGAGGCGAAATTGTTCCTTTGGGGGGGGTATTGCAATTTTTTGCCATTTTGAGGCGAAATTGTTTCTTTGTGGGGGTATTGCAACTTTTGGCCATATTGAAGTGAAATTGTTCCTTTGGGGGGGTTTTACAATTTTTCGCCATTTTGAGGCGAAATTGTTCCTTTCGGGGGTATTGCAATTTTTTGCCATTTTGATTCGAAATTGTTCCTTTGGGGGGGTATTGCAACTTTTGGCCATTTTAAAGCGAAATTGTTCCTTTCGGGGGGTATTGCAACTTTTCGGCATTTTGAGGCGAAATTGTTCCTTTGGGGGGGTATTGCAACTTTTGGCCATTTTGAAGCGAAATTGTTCCTTTGGGGGGGTATTGCAACTTTTGGCCATTTTAAAGCGAAATTGTTCCTTTAGGGGGGTATTGCAACTTTTCGGCATTTTGAGGCGAAATTGTTCCTTTGGGGGTTATTGCAACTTTTGGCCATATTGAAGCGAAATTGTTCCTTTGGGGGGTATTGCAATTTTAAACCATTTTGAGGCGAAATTGTTCCTTTGGGGGGGATATTGCAACTTTTGGCCATTTTGAAGCGAAATTGTACCTTTGGGGGGGTATTGCAACTTTTCGGCATTTTGAAGCGAAATTGTTCCTTTGGGGGGTATTGCAATTTTTTGCCATTTTGAAGCGAAATTGTTCCTTTGGAGGGGTATTGCAACTTTTGGCCATTTTGAAGCGAAATTGTACCTTTAAGGGGGTATTGCAACTTTTCGGCATTTTGAAGCGAAATTGTTCCTTTGGGGGGGTATTGCAATTTTTTGCCATTTTGAGGCGAAATTGTTCCTTTGGGGGGGTATTGCAACTTTTGGCCATTTTGAAGCGAAATTGTTCCTTTCGGGGGGGTATTGCAACTTTTCGGCATTTTGAGGCGAAATTGTTCCTTTGGGGGGGGTGTTGCAACTTTTGGCCATTTTGAAGCGAAATTGTTCCTTTGGGGGGGTATTGCAAGTTTTGGCCATTTTGAAGCGAAATTGTTCCTTTCGGGGGGTATTGCAACTTTTCAGCATTTTGAGGCGAAATTGTTCCTTTGGGGGGGTATTGCAATTTTTTGCCATTTTGAGGCGAAATTGTTCCTTTGGGGGGGTATTGCAACTTTTAACCATTTTGAGGCGAAATTGTTCCTTTGGGGGGTATTGCAACTTTTGGCCATTTTGAAGCGAAATTGTTCCTTTGGGGGGGTATTGCAATTTTTTGCCATTTTGAGGCGAAATTGTTCCTTTGGGGGGGTATTGCAACTTTTGGCCATTTTGAAGCGAAATTGTTCCTTTGGGGGGTATTGCAATTTTTTGCTATTTTGAGGCGAAATTGTTCCTTTGGGGGGGTATTGCAATTTTTAACCATTTTGAGGCGAAATTGTTCCTTTGGGGGGGTATTGCAACTTTTGGCCATTTTGAAGCGAAATTGTTCCTTTCGGGGGGTATTGCAACTTTTCAGCATTTTGAGGCGAAATTGTTCCTTTGGGGGGGTATTGCAATTTTTTGCCATTTTGAGGCGAAATTGTTCCTTTGGGGGGGTATTGCAACTTTTCGGCATTTTGAGGCGAAATTGTTCCTTTGGGGGTATTGCAATTTTTTTTCCATTTTGAGGCGAAATTGTTTCTTTGGGGGGGTATTGCAACTTTTGGCCATTTTGAAGCGAAATTGTTCCTTTCGGGGGGTATTGCAACTTTTCAGCATTTTGAGGCGAAATTGTTCCTTTGTGGGGTATTGCAATTTTTTGCCATTTTGAGGCGAAATTGTTCCTTTGGGGGGGTATTGCAACTTTTCGGCATTTTGAGGCGAAATTGTTCCTTTGGGGGGTATTGCAATTTTTTTTCCATTTTGAGGCGAAATTGTTCCTTTGGGGGGGGTATTGCAACTTTTGGCCATTTTGAAGCGAAATTGTTCCTTTCAGGGGGTATTGCAACTTTTGGCCATTTTGAAGCGAAATTGTTCCTTTGGGGGGGTATTGCAATTTTTTGCAATTTTGAGGCGAAATTGTTCCTTTGGGGGGTATTGCAACTTTTGGCCATTTTGAAGCGAAATTGTTCCTTTGGGGGGGTATTGCAATTTTTTGCCATTTTGAGGCGAAATTGTTCCTTTGGGGGGGTATTGCAACTTTTGGTCATTTTGAAGCGAAATTGTTCCTTTGGGGGGGTATTGCAATTTTTTGCCATTTTGAGGCGAAACTGTTCCTTTGGGGGGGTATTGCAACTTTTGGCCATTTTGAAGCGAAATTGTTCCTTTCGGGGGGTATTGCAACTTTTCGGCATTTTGAGGCGAAATTGTTCCTTTGGGGGGGTATTGCAATTTTTTGCCATTTTGAGGCGAAATTGTTCCTTTTGGGGGGGTATTGCAACTTTTGGCCATTTTGAAGCGAAATTGTTCCTTTGGGGGGTATTGCAATTTTTTGCTATTTTGAGGCGAAATTGTTCCTTTGGGGGGGTATTGCAATTTTTAACCATTTTGAAGCGAAATTGTTCCTTTCGGGGGGTATTGCAACTTTTCGGCATTTTGAAGCGAAATTGTTCCTTTGGGGGGGTATTGCAATTTTTTGCCATTTTGAGGCGAAATTGTTTCTTTGTGGGGGTATTGCAACTTTTGGCCATTTTGAAGCGAAATTGTTCCTTTCGGGGGGTATTGCAACTTTTTGGCATTTTGAGTCGAAATTGTTCCTTTGGGGGGGTATTGCAACTTTTGGCCATATTGAAGCGAAATTGTTCCTTTGGGGGGGTATTGCAATTTTTAACCATTTTGAGGCGAAATTGTTCCTTTGGTGGGGAATTGCAACTTTTCGGCATTTTGAGGCGAAATTGTTCCTTTGGGGGGGTATTGCAACTTTTGGCCATTTTGAAGCGAAATTGTTCCTTTCAGGGGGTATTGCAACTTTTCGGCATTTTGAGGCGAAATTGTTCCTTTGGGGGGGGTATTGCAACTTTTCGGCATTTTGAGGCGAAATTGTTCCTTTGGGGGGGTATTGCAATTTTTTTCCATTTTGAGGCGAAATTGTTCCTTTGGGGGGGATATTGCAACTTTTGGCCATTTTGAAGCGAAATTGTACCTTTGGGGGGGTATTGCAACTTTTCGGCATTTTGAAGCGAAATTGTTCCTTTGGGGGGTATTGCAATTTTTTGCCATTTTGAAGCGAAATTGTTCCTTTGGGGGGGTATTGCAACTTTTGGCCATTTTGAAGCGAAATTGTACCTTTGGGGGGGTATTGCAACTTTTCGGCATTTTGAAGCGAAATTGTTCCTTTGGGGGGGTATTGCAATTTTTTGCCATTTTGAGGCGAAATTGTTCCTTTGGGGGGGTATTGCAACTTTTGGCCATTTTGAAGCGAAATTGTTCCTTTGGAGGGTATTGCAATTTTTTGCTATTTTGAGGCGAAATTGTTCCTTTGGGGGGTATTGCAATTTTTAACCATGTTGAGGCGAAATTGTTCCTTTGGGGGGGTATTGCAACTTTTGGCCATTTTGAAGCGAAATTGTTCCTTTCGGGGGGTATTGCAACTTTTCAGCATTTTGAGGCGAAATTGTTCCTTTGGGGGGGTATTGCAATTTTTTGCCATTTTGAGGCGAAATTGTTCCTTTGGGGGGTATTGCAACTTTTCGGCATTTTGAGGCGAAATTGTTCCTTTGGGGGGTATTGCAATTTTTTTTCCATTTTGAGGCGAAATTGTTCCTTTGGGGGGGTATTGCAACTTTTGGCCATTTTGAAGCGAAATTGTTCCTTTCGGGGGGTATTGCAACTTTTCGGCATTTTGAAGCGAAATTGTTCCTTTGGGGGGGTATTGCAATTTTTTGCCATTTTGAGGCGAAACTGTTCCTTTGGGGGGGTATTGCAACTTTTGGCCATTTTGAAGCGAAATTGTTCCTTTCGGGGGGTATTGCAACTTTTCAGCATTTTGAGGCGAAATTGTTCCTTTGGGGGGGTATTGCAACTTTTGGCCATTTTGAAGCGAAATTGTTCCTTTTGGGGGTATTGCAATTTTTTGCTATTTTGAGGCGAAATTGTTCCTTTGGGGGGTATTGCAATTTTTAACCATTTTGAGGCGAAATTGTTCTTTTGGGGGGGGTATTGCAACTTTTGGCCATTTTGAAGCGAAATTGTTCCTTTGGGGGGGTATTGCAATTTTTAACCATTTTGAGGCGAAATTGTTCCTTTGGTGGGGAATTGCAACTTTTCGGCATTTTGAGGCGAAATTGTTCCTTTGGGGGGGTATTGCAACTTTTGGCCATTTTGAAGCGAAATTGTTCCTTTCAGGGGGTATTGCAACTTTTCGGCATTTTGAGGCGAAATTGTTCCTTTGGGGGGGTATTGCAATTTTTTTCCATTTTGAGGCGAAATTGTTCCTTTGGGGGGGATATTGCAACTTTTGGCCATTTTGAAGCGAAATTGTACCTTTGGGGGGGTATTGCAACTTTTCGGCATTTTGAAGCGAAATTGTTCCTTTGGGGGGTATTGCAATTTTTTGCCATTTTGAAGCGAAATTGTTCCTTTGGGGGGGTATTGCAACTTTTGGCCATTTTGAAGCGAAATTGTACCTTTGGGGGGGTATTGCAACTTTTCGGCATTTTGAAGCGAAATTGTTCCTTTCGGGGGGTATTGCAACTTTTCAGCATTTTGAGGCGAAATTGTTCCTTTGGGGGGGTATTGCAACTTTTGGCCATTTTGAAGCGAAATTGTTCCTTTCGGGGGTATTGCAATTTTTTGCTATTTTGAGGCGAAATTGTTCCTTTGGGGGGTATTGCAATTTTTAACCATTTTGAGGCGAAATTGTTCTTTTGGGGGGGGTATTGCAACTTTTGGCCATTTTGAAGCGAAATTGTTCCTTTGGGGGGTATTGCAGTTTTTTGCCATTTTGAAGCGAAATTGTTCCTTTGGGGGGTATTGCAATTTTTTGCTATTTTGAGGCGAAATTGTTCCTTTGGGGGGGTATTGCAATTTTTAACCATTTTGAGGCGAAATTGTTCCTTTGGGGGGGTATTGCAACTTTTGGCCATTTTGAAGCGAAATTGTTCCTTTCGGGGGGTATTGCAACTTTTCAGCATTTTGAGGCGAAATTGTTCCTTTGGGGGGGTATTGCAATTTTTTGCCATTTTGAGGCGAAATTGTTCCTTTGGGGGGGTATTGCAACTTTTCGGCATTTTGAGGCGAAATTGTTCCTTTGGGGGGTATTGCAATTTTTTTTCCATTTTGAGGCGAAATTGTTCCTTTGGGGGGGTATTGCAACTTTTGGCCATTTTGAAGCGAAATTGTTCCTTTCGGGGGGTATTGCAACTTTTCGGCATTTTGAAGCGAAATTGTTCCTTTGGGGGGGTATTGCAATTTTTTGCCATTTTGAGGCGAAATTGTTCCTTTGGGAGGGTATTGCAACTTTTCGGCATTTTGAGGCGAAATTGTTCCTTTGGGGGGTATTGCAATTTTTTTTCCATTTTGAGGCGAAATTGTTCCTTTGGGGGGGTATTGCAACTTTTGGCCATTTTGAAGCGAAATTGTTCCTTTGGGGGGGTATTGCAATTTTTTGCCATTTTGAGGCGAAATTGTTCCTTTGGGGGGGTATTGCAACTTTTGGTCATTTTGAAGCGAAATTGTTCCTTTGGGAAGGTATTGCAATTTTTTGCCATTTTGAGGCGAAACTGTTCCTTTGGGGGGGTATTGCAACTTTTGGCCATTTTGAAGCGAAATTGTTCCTTTCGGGGGGTATTGCAACTTTTCGGCATTTTGAGGCGAAATTGTTCCTTTGGGGGGGTATTGCAATTTTTTGCCATTTTGAGGCGAAATTGTTCCTTTGGGGGGGTATTGCAACTTTTGGCCATTTTGAAGCGAAATTGTTCCTTTGGGGGGTATTGCAATTTTTTGCTATTTTGAGGCGAAATTGTTCCTTTGGGGGGGTATTGCAATTTTTAACCATTTTGAGGCGAAATTGTTCCTTTGGGGGGGTATTGCAACTTTTGGCCATTTTGAAGCGAAATTGTTCCTTTCGGGGGGTATTGCAACTTTTCGGCATTTTGAAGCGAAATTGTTCCTTTGGGGGGGTATTGCAATTTTTTGCCATTTTGAGGCGAAATTGTTTCTTTGTGGGGGTATTGCAACTTTTGGCCATTTTGAAGCGAAATTGTTCCTTTCGGGGGGTATTGCAACTTTTTGGCATTTTGAGTCGAAATTGTTCCTTTGGGGGGGTATTGCAACTTTTGGCCATATTGAAGCGAAATTGTTCCTTTGGGGGGGTATTGCAATTTTTAACCATTTTGAGGCGAAATTGTTCCTTTGGTGGGGAATTGCAACTTTTCGGCATTTTGATGCGAAATTGTTCCTTTGGGGGGGTATTGCAACTTTTGGCCATTTTGAAGCGAAATTGTTCCTTTCAGGGGGTATTGCAACTTTTCGGCATTTTGAGGCGAAATTGTTCCTTTGGGGGGGGTATTGCAACTTTTGGCCATTTTGAAGCGAAATTGTTCCTTTGGGGGGGTATTGCAATTTTTTTCCATTTTGAGGCGAAATTGTTCCTTTGGGGGGGATATTGCAACTTTTGGCCATTTTGAAGCGAAATTGTACCTTTGGGGGGGTATTGCAACTTTTCGGCATTTTGAAGCGAAATTGTTCCTTTGGGGGGTATTGCAATTTTTTGCCATTTTGAAGCGAAATTGTTCCTTTGGGGGGGTATTGCAACTTTTGGCCATTTTGAAGCGAAATTGTACCTTTGGGGGGGTATTGCAACTTTTCGGCATTTTGAAGCGAAATTGTTCCTTTGGGGGGGTATTGCAACTTTTCGGTATTTTGAGGCGAAATTGTTCCTTTGGGGGGGTATTGCAACTTTTGGCCATTTTGAAGCGAAATTGTTCCTTTGGGGGGTATTGCAATTTTTTGCTATTTTGAGGCGAAATTGTTCCTTTGGGGGGGTATTGCAATTTTTAACCATTTTGAGGCGAAATTGTTCTTTTGGGGGGGGTATTGCAACTTTTGGCCATTTTGAAGCGAAATTGTTCCTTTGGGGGGGTATTGCAATTTTTTGCCATTTTGAGGCGAAATTGTTCCTTTGGGGGGGTATTGCAACTTTTGGCCATTTTGAAGCGAAATTGTTCCTTTGGAGGGTATTGCAATTTTTTGCTATTTTGAGGCGAAATTGTTCCTTTGGGGGGGTATTGCAATTTTTAACCATTTTGAGGCGAAATTGTTCCTTTGGGGGGGTATTGCAACTTTTGGCCATTTTGAAGCGAAATTGTTCCTTTCGGGGGGTATTGCAACTTTTCAGCATTTTGAGGCGAAATTGTTCCTTTGGGGGGGTATTGCAATTTTTTGCCATTTTGATGCGAAATTGTTCCTTTGGGGGGTATTGCAACTTTTCGGCATTTTGAGGCGAAATTGTTCCTTTGGGGGGTATTGCAATTTTTTTTCCATTTTGAGGCGAAATTGTTCCTTTGGGGGGGTATTGCAACTTTTGGCCATTTTGAAGCGAAATTGTTCCTTTCGGGGGGTATTGCAATTTTTTGCCATTTTGAGGCGAAATTGTTCCTTTGGGGGGGTATTGCAATTTTTAACCATTTTGAGGCGAAATTGTTCCTTTGGGGGGGTATTGCAACTTTTGGCCATTTTGAAGCGAAATTGTTCCTTTCGGGGGGTATTGCAACTTTTCAGCATTTTAAGGCGAAATTGTTCCTTTGGGGGGGTATTGCAATTTTTTGCCATTTTGAGGCGAAATTGTTCCTTTGGGGGGTATTGCAACTTTTCGGCATTTTGAGGCGAAATTGTTCCTTTGGGGGGTATTGCAATTTTTTTTCCATTTTGAGGCGAAATTGTTCCTTTGGGGGGTATTGCAACTTTTGGCCATTTTGAAGCGAAATTGTTCCTTTCGGGGGGTATTGCAACTTTTCGGCATTTTGAAGCGAAATTGTTCCTTTGGGGGGGTATTGCAATTTTTTGCCATTTTGAGGCGAAATTGTTCCTTTGGGGGGTATTGCAACTTTTGGCCATTTTGAAGCGAAATTGTTCCTTTGGGGGGGTATTGCAATTTTTTGCCATTTTGAGGCGAAACTGTTCCTTTGGGGGGGTATTGCAACTTTTGGCCATTTTGAAGCGAAATTGTTCCTTTGGGGGGGTATTGCAACTTTTGGCCATTTTGAAGCGAAATTGTTCCTTTCAGGGGGTATTGCAACTTTTCGGCATTTTGAGGCGAAATTGTTCCTTGGGGGGGGTATTGCAACTTTTGGCCATATTGAAGCGAAATTGTTCCTTTGGGGGGGTATTGCAATTTTTAACCATTTTGAGGCGAAATTGTTCCTTTGGGGGGGTATTGCAACTTTTGGCCATTTTGAAGCGAAATTGTTCCTTTCGGAAGGTATTGCAACTTTTCAGCATTTTGAAGCGAAATTGTTCCTTTCGGGGGGTATTGCAACTTTTCGGCATTTTGAGGCGAAATTGTTCCTTTGGGGGGGTATTGCAACTTTTGGCCATTTTGAAGCGAAATTGTTCCTTTGGGGGTATTGCAATTTTTTGCTATTTTGAGGCGAAATTGTTCCTTTGGGGGGGTATTGCAATTTTTAACCATTTTGAGGCGAAATTGTTCCTTTGGGGGGGTATTGCAACTTTTGGCCATTTTGAAGCGAAATTGTTCCTTTCGGGGGGTATTGCAACTTTTCAGCATTTTGAGGCGAAATTGTTCCTTTGGGGGGTATTGCAATTTTTTGCCATTTTGAGACGAAATTGTTCCTTTGGGGGGGTATTGCAACTTTTCAGCATTTTGAGGCGAAATTGTTCCTTTGGGGGGTATTGCAATTTTTTTTCCATTTTGAGGCGAAATTGTTCCTTGGGGGGGTATTGTAACTTTTGGCCATTTTGAAGCGAAATTGTTCCTTTCAGGGGGTATTGCAACTTTTCGGCATTTTAAAGCGAAATTGTTCCTTTGGGGGGGTATTGCAATTTTTTGCCATTTTGAGGCGAAATTGTTCCTTTGGGGGGTATTGCAACTTTTGGCCATTTTGAAGCGAAATTGTTCCTTTGGGGGGTTATTGCAATTTTTTGCCATTTTGAGGCGAAACTGTTCCTTTGGGGGGGTATGGCAACTTTTGGCCATTTTGAAGCGAAATTGTTCCTTTGGGGGGGTATTGCAACTTTTGGCCATTTTGAAGCGAAATTGTTCCTTTCGGGGGGTATTGCAACTTTTCGGCATTTTGAGGCGAAATTGTTCCTTTGGGGGGGTATTGCAACTTTTGGCCATATTGAAGCGAAATTGTTCCTTTGGGGGGGTATTGCAATTTTTAACCATTTTGAGGCGAAATTGTTCCTTTGGGGGGTATTGCAACTTTTGGCCATTTTGAAGCGAAATTGTTCCTTTCGGGGGGTATTGCAACTTTTCAGCATTTTGAGGTGAAATTGTTCCTTTGGGGGGGTATTGCAATTTTTTGCCATTTTGAGGCGAAATTGTTCCTTTGGGGGGGTATTGCAACTTTTCGGCATTTTGAGGCGAAATTGTTCCTTTTGGGGGGTATTGCAATTTTTTTTCCGTTTTGAGGCGAAATTGTTCCTTTGGGGGGGTATTGCAACTTTTGGCCATTTTGAAGCGAAATTGTTCCTTTCGGGGGGTATTGCAACTTTTGGCCATTTTGAAGCGAAATTGTTCCTTTGGGGGGGTATTGCAATTTTTTGCCATTTTGAGGCGAAATTGTTCCTTTGGGGGGGTATTGCAACTTTTGGCCATTTTGAAGCGAAATTGTTCCTTTGGGGGGGTATTGCAATTTTTTGCCATTTTAAGGCGAAATTGTTCCTTTGGGGGGGTATTGCAATTTTTTTTCCATTTTGAGGCGAAATTGTTCCTTTGGGGGGGGTATTGCAACTTTTGGACATTTTGAAGCGAAATTGTACCTTTGGGGGGGGTATTGCAACTTTTCGGCATTTTGAAGCGAAATTGTTCCTTTCGGGGGTATTGCAATTTTTTGCCATTTTGAGGCGAAATTGTTCCTTTGGGGGGGTATTGCAACTTTTGGCCATTTTGAAGCGAAATTGTACCTTTGGGGGTGTATTGCAACTTTTCGGCATTTTGAGGCGAAATTGTTCCTTTGGGGGGTATTGCAATTTTTTGCCATTTTGAGGCGAAATTGTTCCTTTGGGGGGGGTATTGCAACTTTTGGCTATTTTGAAGCGAAATTGTTCCTTTGGGGGGGTATTGCAACTTTTGGCCATTTTGAAGCGAAATTGTACCTTTGGGGGGGGTATTGCAACTTTCCGGCATTTTGAGGCGAAATTGTTCCTTTGGGGGGTATTGCAATTTTTTGCCATTTTGAGGCGAAATTGTTCCTTTGGGGGGGTATTGCAACTTTTGGCCATTTTGAAGCGAAATTGTTCCTTTGGAGGGGTATTGCAATTTTTTGCCAATTTGAGGTGAAATTGTTCCTTTGGGGGGGTATTGCAACTTTTGGCCATTTTGAAGCGAAATTGTTCCTTTGGGGGGGTATTACAATTTTTTGCCATTTTTAGGCGAAACTGTTCCTTTGGGGGGGTATTGCAACTTTTGGCCATTTTGAAGCGAAATTGTTCCTTTCGGGGGGTATTGCAACTTTTCGGCATTTTGAGGCGAAATTGTTCCTTTGGGGGGTATTGCAATTTTTTGCCATTTTGAGGCGAAATTGTTTCTTTATGGGGGTATTGCAACTTTTGGCCATTTTGAAGCGAAATTGTTCCTTTGGGGGGTATTGCATATTTTTGCCATTTTGAGGCGAAATTGTTCCTTTGGGGGGGTATTGCAACGTTTGGCCATATTGAAGCGAAATTGTTCCTTTGGGGGGGTGTTACAATTTTTGGCCATTTTGAGGCGAAATTGTTCCTTTCGGGGGGTAGTGCAACTTTTCGGCATTTTGAAGCGAAATTGTTCCTTTGGGGGGTATTGCAATTTTTTGCTATTTTGAGGCGAAATTGTTCCTTTGGGGGGTATTGCAATTTTTTGCTATTTTGAGGCGAAATTGTTCCTTTGGGGGGGTATTGCAATTTTTAACCATTTTGAGGCGAAATTGTTCTTTTGGGGGGGGTATTGCAACTTTTGGCCATTTTGAAGCGAAATTGTTCCTTTGGGGGGGTATTGCAACTTTTGGCCATTTTGAAGCGAAATTGTTCCTTTCGGGGGGTATTGCAACTTTTCGGCATTTTGAGGCGAAATTGTTCCTTTGGGGGGGTATTGCAATTTTTTTTTCATTTTGAGGCGAAATTGTTCCTTTGGGGGAGGTTTTGCAACTTTTGGCCATTTTGAAGCGAAATTGTTCCTTTGGGGGGGTATTGCAACTTTAAGGCATTTTGAGGCGAAATTGTTCCTTTGGGGGGTATTGCAACTTTTGGCCATTTTGAAATGAAATTGTTCCTTTGGGGGGTATTGCAATTTTTTCCCATTTTGAGGCGAAATTGTTCCTTTGGGGGGGTATTGCAACTTTTGGCCATTTTGAAACGAAATTGTTCCTTTGGGGGGGTATTGCAACTTTTCGGCATTTTGAGGCGAAATTGTTCCTTTGGGGGGTATTGCAATTTTTTGCCATTTTGAGGCGAAATTGTTCCTTTGGGGGGTATTGCAACTTTAGGCCATTTTGAAGCGAAATTGTTCCTTTGGGGGTATTGCAATTGTTTGCCATTTTGAGGCGAAATTGTTCCTTTGGGGGGGTATTGCAATTTTTTGCCATTTTGAGGCGAAATTGTTCCTTGGGGGGGTATTGCAACTTTTCGGCATTTTGAGGCTAAATTGTTCTTTTGGGGGGGTATTGCAATTTTTTGCCATTTTGAGGCGAAATTGTTCCTTTGGGGGGGTATTGCAACTTTTGGCCATTTTGAAGCGAAATTGTTCTTTTCGGGGGGTATTGCAACTTTTCGGCATTTTGAGGCGAAATTGTTCCTTTGGGGGGGTATTGCAATTCTTTTTCCATTTTGAGGCGAAATTGTTCCTTTGGGGGGGTATTGCCACTTTTGGCCATTTTGAAGCGAAATTGTACCTTTGGGGGGGTATTGCAACTTTTCGTCATTTTGAAGCGAAATTGTTCCTTTAGGGGGGTATTGCAATTTTTTGCCATTTTGAGGCGAAATTGTTCCTTTGGGGGGGGGTATTGCAACTTTTGGCCATTTTGTAGCGAAATTGTACCTTTGGGGGGGGTATTGCAACTTTTCGGCATTTTGAAGCGAAATTGTTCCTTTGGGGGGGTATTGCAATTTTTTTTTCATTTTGAGGCGAAATTGTTCCTTTGGGGGGGGTTTTGCAACTTTTGGCCATTTTGAAGCGAAATTGTTCCTTTGGGGGGGTATTGCAACGTTTGGCCATTTTGAAGCGAAATTGTTCCTTTGGGGGGGTATTGCAACTTTTCGGCATTTTGAGGCGAAATTTTTCCTTTGGGGGGGTATTGCAATTTTTTGCCATTTTGAGGCGAAATTGTTCCTTTGGGGGGGTATTGCAACTTTTCGGCATTTTGAGGCGAAATTGTTCCTTTTGGGGGGTATTGCAATTTTTTTTCCATTTTGAGGCGAAATTGTTCCTTTGGGGGGGTATTGCAACTTTTGGCCATTTTGAAGCGAAATTGTTCCTTTCGGGGGGTATTGCAACTTTTGGCCATTTTGAAGCGAAATTGTTCCTTTGGGGGGGTATTGCAATTTTTTGCCATTTTGAGGCGAAATTGTTCCTTTGGGGGGGTATTGCAACTTTTGGCCATTTTGAAGCGAAATTGTTCCTTTGGGGGGGTATTGCAATTTTTTGCCATTTTAAGGCGAAATTGTTCCTTTGGGGGGGTATTGCAATTTTTTTTCCATTTTGAGGCGAAATTGTTCCTTTGGGGGGGGTATTGCAACTTTTGGACATTTTGAAGCGAAATTGTACCTTTGGGGGGGGTATTGCAACTTTTCGGCATTTTGAAGCGAAATTGTTCCTTTCGGGGGTATTGCAATTTTTTGCCATTTTGAGGCGAAATTGTTCCTTTGGGGGGGTATTGCAACTTTTGGCCATTTTGAAGCGAAATTGTACCTTTGGGGGTGTATTGCAACTTTTCGGCATTTTGAGGCGAAATTGTTCCTTTGGGGGGTATTGCAATTTTTTGCCATTTTGAGGCGAAATTGTTCCTTTGGGGGGGTATTGCAACTTTTGGCCATTTTGAAGCGAAATTGTTCCTTTGGAGGGGTATTGCAATTTTTTGCCAATTTGAGGTGAAATTGTTCCTTTGGGGGGGTATTACAATTTTTTGCCATTTTTAGGCGAAACTGTTCCTTTGGGGGGGTATTGCAACTTTTGGCCATTTTGAAGCGAAATTGTTCCTTTGGGGGGGTATTACAATTTTTTGCCATTTTTAGGCGAAACTGTTCCTTTGGGGGGGTATTGCAACTTTTGGCCATTTTGAAGCGAAATTGTTCCTTTCAGGGGGTATTGCAACTTTTCGGCATTTTGAGGCGAAATTGTTCCTTTGGGGGGTATTGCAATTTTTTGCCATTTTGAGGCGAAATTGTTTCTTTATGGGGGTATTGCAACTTTTGGCCATTTTGAAGCGAAATTGTTCCTTTGGGGGGTATTGCATATTTTTGCCATTTTGAGGCGAAATTGTTCCTTTGGGGGGGTATTGCAACGTTTGGCCATATTGAAGCGAAATTGTTCCTTTGGGGGGGTGTTACAATTTTTGGCCATTTTGAGTCGAAATTGTTCCTTTCGGGGGGTAGTGCAACTTTTCGGCATTTTGAAGCGAAATTGTTCCTTTGGGGGGTATTGCAATTTTTTGCTATTTTGAGGCGAAATTGTTCCTTTGGGGGGTATTGCAATTTTTTGCTATTTTGAGGCGAAATTGTTCCTTTGGGGGGGTATTGCAATTTTTAACCATTTTGAGGCGAAATTGTTCTTTTGGGGGGGGTATTGCAACTTTTGGCCATTTTGAAGCGAAATTGTTCCTTTCGGGGGGTATTGCAACTTTTCGGCATTTTGAGGCGAAATTGTTCCTTTGGGGGGGTATTGCAATTTTTTTTTCATTTTGAGGCGAAATTGTTCCTTTGGGGGAGGTTTTGCAACTTTTGGCCATTTTGAAGCGAAATTGTTCCTTTGGGGGGGTATTGCAACTTTAAGGCATTTTGAGGCGAAATTGTTCCTTTGGGGGGTATTGCAACTTTTGGCCATTTTGAAATGAAATTGTTCCTTTGGGGGGTATTGCAATTTTTCCCATTTTGAGGCGAAATTGTTCCTTTGGGGGGGTATTGCAACTTTTGGCCATTTTGAAACGAAATTGTTCCTTTGGGGGGGGTATTGCAACTTTTCGGCATTTTGAGGCGAAATTGTTCCTTTGGGGGGTATTGCAATTTTTTGCCATTTTGAGGCGAAATTGTTCCTTTGGGGGGTATTGCAACTTTAGGCCATTTTGAAGCGAAATTGTTCCTTTGGGGGTATTGCAATTGTTTGCCATTTTGAGGCGAAATTGTTCCTTTGGGGGGGTATTGCAATTTTTTGCCATTTTGAGGCGAAATTGTTCCTTGGGGGGGTATTGCAACTTTTCGGCATTTTGAGGCTAAATTGTTCTTTTGGGGGGGTATTGCAATTTTTTGCCATTTTGAGGCGAAATTGTTCCTTTGGGGGGGTATTGCAACTTTTGGCCATTTTGAAGCGAAATTGTTCTTTTCGGGGGGTATTGCAACTTTTCGGCATTTTGAGGCGAAATTGTTCCTTTGGGGGGGTATTGCAATTCTTTTTCCATTTTGAGGCGAAATTGTTCCTTTGGGGGGGTATTGCCACTTTTGGCCATTTTGAAGCGAAATTGTACCTTTGGGGGGGTATTGCAACTTTTCGTCATTTTGAAGCGAAATTGTTCCTTTAGGGGGGTATTGCAATTTTTTGCCATTTTGAGGCGAAATTGTTCCTTTGGGGGGGTATTGCAACTTTTGGCCATTTTGTTGCGAAATTGTACCTTTGGGAGGGGTATTGCAACTTTTCGGCATTTTGAAGCGAAATTGTTCCTTTGGGGGGGTATTGCAATTTTTTTTTCATTTTGAGGCGAAATTGTTCCTTTGGGGGGGGTTTTGCAACTTTTGGCCATTTTGAAGCGAAATTGTTCCTTTGGGGGGGTATTGCAACGTTTGGCCATTTTGAAGCGAAATTGTTCCTTTGGGGGGGTATTGCAACTTTTCGGCATTTTGAGGCGAAATTTTTCCTTTGGGGGGGTATTGCAATTTTTTGCCATTTTGAGGCGAAATTGTTCCTTTGGGGGGGTATTGCAACTTTTGGCCATTTTGAAGCGAAATTGTTCCTTTCGGGGGGTATTGCAACTTTTCGGCATTTTGAGGCGAAATTGTTCCTTTGGGGGGTATTGCAACTTTTGGCCATTTTGAAGCGAAATTGTTCCTTTGGGGGGGTATTGCAATTTTTTGCCATTTTGAGGCGAAATTGTTCCTTTCGGGGGGTATTGCAACTTTTCGGCATTTTGAGGCGAAATTGTTCCTTTGGGGGGGTATTGCAACTTTTGGCCATTTTGAAGCGAAATTGTTCCTTTGGGGGGGTATTGCAATTTTTTGCCATTTTGAGGCGAAATTGTTCCTTTGGGGGGGTATTGCAACTTTTGGCCATTTTGAAGCGAAATTGTTCCTTTGGGGGGGTATTGCAATTTTTTTTTCATTTTGAGGCGAAATTGTTCCTTTGGGGGGGGTTTGCAACTTTTGGCCATTTTGAAGCGAAATTCTTCCTTTGGGGGGGTATTGCAACTTTAAGGCATTTTGAGGCGAAATTGTTCCTTTGGGGGGGTATTGCAACTTTTGGCCATTTTGAAACGAAATTGTTTTTTTGGGGGGTATTGCAATTTTTTCCCATTTTGAGACGAAATTGTTCCTTTGGGGGGGTATTGCAACTTTTGGCCATTTTGAAACGAAATTGTTCCTTTGGGGGGGTATTGCAACTTTTCGGCATTTTGAGGCGAAATTGTTCCTTTGGGGGGGTATTGCAATTTTTTTGCCATTTTGAGGCGAAATTGTTCCTTTGGGGGGGTATTGCAACTTTTGGCCATTTTGAAGCAAAATTGTTCCTTTCGGGGGGTATTGCAACTTTTCGGCATTTTGAGGCGAAATTGTTCCTGGTATTGCAATTTTTTGCCATTTTGAGGCGAAATTGTTCCTTTGGGGGGGTATTGCAACTTTTGGCCATTTTGAAGCGAAATTGTTCCTTTCGGGGGGTATTGCAACTTTTCGGCATTTTAGGCGAAATTGTTCCTTTGGGGGGTATTGCAACTTTTGGCCATTTTGAAGCGAAATTGTTCCTTTGGGGGGGTATTGCAATTTTTTGCCATTTTGAGGCGGAATTGTTCCTTTGGGGGGGTATTGCAATTTTTTGCCATTTTGAGGCGAAATTGTTCCTTTGGGGGGGTATTGCAACTTTTCGGCATTTTGAGGCGAAATTGTTCCTTTGGGGGGTATTGCAATTTTTTGCCATTTTGAGGCGAAATTGTTCCTTTGGGGGGTATTGCAACTTTTGGCCATTTTGAAGAGAAATTGTTCTTTTGGGGGGGTATTGCAATTTTTTGCCATTTTGAGGCGAAATTGTTCCTTTGGGGGGGTATTGCAACTTTTGGCCATTTTGAAGCGAAATTGTTCTTTTCGGGGGGTATTGCAACTTTTCGGCATTTTGAGGCGAAATTGTTCCTTTGGGGGGGTATTGCAACTTTTCGGCATTTTAAAGCGAAATTGTTCCATTGGGGGGGTATTGCAATTTTTTGCCATTTTGAGGCGAAATTGTTCCTTTGGGGGGGGTTTGCAACTTTTGGCCATTTTGAAGCGAAATTGTTCCTTTGGGGGGGTATTGCAACTTTAAGGCATTTTGAGGTGAAATTGTTCCTTTGGGGGGGGTATTGCAACTTTTGGCCATTTTGAAGCAAAATTGTTCCTTGGGGGGGTATTGCAACTTTTGGCCATTTTGAAGCGAAATTGTTCTTTTCGGGGGGTATTGCAACTTTTCGGCATTTTGAGGCGAAATTGTTCCTTTGGGGGGGTATTGCAATTTTTTTTCCATTTTGAGGCGAAATTGTTCCTTTGGGGGGGTATTGCCACTTTTGGCCATTTTGAAGCGAAATTGTACCTTTGGGGGGGTATTTCAACTTTTCGTCATTTTGAAGCGAAATTGTTCCTTTGGGGGGGTATTTCAACTTTTCGTCATTTTGAAGCGAAATTGTTCCTTTGGGGGGGTATTGCAATTTTTTGCCATTTTGAGGCGAAATTGTTCCTTTGGGGGGGGTTTGCAACTTTTGGCCATTTTGAAGCGAAATTGTTCCTTTGGGGGGGTATTGCAATTTTTTGCCATTTTGAGGCGAAATTGTTCCTTTGGGGGGGGGTTTGCAACTTTTGGCCATTTTGAAGCGAAATTGTTCCTTTGGGGGGGTATTGCAACTTTTCGGCATTTTGAGGCGAAATTCTTCCTTTGGGGGGTATTGCAATTTTTTGCCATTTTGAGGCGAAATTGTTCCTTTCGGGGGGTATTGCAACTTTTCGGCATTTTGAGGCGAAATTGTTCCTTTGGGGGGGTATTGCAACTTTTGGCCATTTTGAAGCGAAATTGTTCCTTTGGGGGGGTATTGCAATTTTTTGCCATTTTGAGGCAAAATTGTTCCTTTAGGGGGGTATTGCAACTTTTGGCCATTTTGTAGCGAAATTGTACCTTTGGGGGGGGTATTGCAACTTTTCGGCATTTTGAAGCGAAATTGTTCCTTTTGGGGGGGTATTGCAATTTTTTTTTCATTTTGAGGCGAAATTGTTCCTTTGGGGGGGGTTTTGCAACTTTTGGCCATTTTGAAGCGAAATTGTTCCTTTGGGGGGGTATTGCAACTTTAAGGCATTTTGATGCGAAATTGTTCCTTTGGGGGGGTATTGCAACTTTTGGCCATTTTGAAGCGAAATTGTTCCTTTCGGGGGGTATTGCAACTTTTCGGCATTTTGAGGCGAAATTGTTCCTTTGGGGGGGTATTGCAATTTTTTGCCATTTTGAAGCGAAATTGTTCCTTTGGGGGGTATTGCAATTTTTTCCCATTTTGAGGCGAAATTGTTCCTTTGGGGGGGTATTGCAACTTTTGGCCATTTTGAAGCGAAATTGTTCCTTTGGGGGGGTATTGCAACTTTTCGGCATTTTGAGGCGAAATTGTTCCTTTGGGAGGGTATTGCAATTTTTTGCCATTTTGAAGCGAAATTGTTCCTTTCGGGGGGTATTGCAACTTTTCTGCATTTTGAGACGAAATTGTTCCTTTGGGGGGGTATTGCAACTTTTGGCCATTTTGAAGCAAAATTGTTCCTTTGGGGGGGTATTGCAATTTTTTTGCCATTTTGAGGCGAAATTGTTCCTTTGGGGGGGTATTGCAACTTTTGGCCATTTTGAAGCGAAATTGTTCCTTTCGGGGGGTATTGCAACTTTAAGGCATTTTGAGGCGAAATTGTTCCTTTGGGGGGGTATTGCAACTTTTGGCCATTTTGAAGCGAAATTGTTCCTTTGGGGGGGTATTGCAATTTTTTGCCATTTTGAGGCTAAATTGTTCCTTTCGGGGGGTATTGCAACTTTTCGGCATTTTGAGGCGAAATTGTTCCTTTGGGGGGGTATTGCAACTTTTGGCCATTTTGAAGCGAAATTGTTCCTTTGGGGGGTATTGCAATTTTTTGCCATTTTGAGGCGAAATTGTTCCTTTGGGGGGGTATTGCAACTTTTGGCCATATTGAAGCGAAATTATTCCATTGGGGGGTTTTTACAATTTTTGGCCATTTTGAGGCGAAATTGTTCCTTTCGGGGGGTATTGCAACTTTTCGGCATTTTGAAGCGAAATTGTTCCTTTGGGGGGGTATTGCAATTTTTTGCCATTTTGAGGCGAAATTGTTCCTTTGGGGGGGTATTGCAACTTTTGGCCATATTGAAGCGAAATTGTTCCTTTGGGGGGGTTTACAATTTTTGGCCATTTTCAGGCGAAATTGTTCCTTTGGGGGGGTATTGCAACTTTTGGCCATTTTGAGGCGAAATTGTTCCTTTCGGGGGGTATTGCAACTTTTCAGCATTTTGAGGCGAAATTGTTCCTTTGGGGGGGTATTGCATTTTTTTTGCCATTTTGAGGAGAAATTGTTCCTTTGGGGGGGTATTGCAATTTTTTGCCATTTTGAGGCGAAATTGTTCCTTTGGGGGGGTATTGCAACTTTTCGGCATTTTGAGGCGAAATTGTTCCTTTGGGGGGGTATTGCAACTTTTGGCCATTTTGAAGCGAAATTGTTCCTTTGGGGGGGTATTGCAATTTTTTGCCATTTTGAGGCTAAATTGTTCCTTTCGGGGGGTATTGCAACTTTTCGGCATTTTGAGGCGAAATTGTTCCTTTGGGGGGGTATTGCAACTTTTAGCCATTTTGAAGCGAAATTGTTCCTTTGGGGGGTATTGCAATTTTTTGCCATTTTGAGGCGAAATTGTTCCTTTGGGGGGGTATTGCAACTTTTGGCCATATTGAAGCGAAATTATTCCATTGGGGGGGTTTTACAATTTTTGGCCATTTTGAGGCGAAATTGTTCCTTTCGGGGGGTATTGCAACTTTTCGGCATTTTGAAGCGAAATTGTTCCTTTGGGGGGGTATTGCAATTTTTTGCCATTTTGAGGCGAAATTGTTCCTTTGGGGGGGTATTGCAACTTTTGGCCATATTGAAGCGAAATTGTTCCTTTGGGGGGGTTTACAATTTTTGGCCATTTTCAGGCGAAATTGTTCCTTTGGGGGGGTATTGCAACTTTTGGCCATTTTGAGGCGAAATTGTTCCTTTCGGGGGGTATTGCAACTTTTCGGCATTTTGAGGCGAAATTGTTCCTTTGGGGGGGTATTGCAACTTTTGGCCATTTTGAAGCGAAATTTTTCCTTTGGGGGGTATTGCAATTTTTTGCCATTTTGAGGCGAAATTGTTCCTTTGGGGGAGTATTGCAACTTTTGGCCATTTTGAAGCGAAATTGTTCCTTTGGGGGGGTATTGCAATTTTTTGCCATTTTGAGGCGAAATTGTTCCTTTGGGGGGGTATTGCAATTTTTTGCCATTTTGAGGCGAAATTGTTCCTTTGGGGGGGTATTGCAACTTTTCGGCATTTTGAGGCGAAATTGTTCCTTTGGGGGGGTATTGCAATTTTTTGCCATTTTGAGGCGAAATTGTTCCTTTGAGGGGGTATTGCAACTTTTGGCCATTTTGAAGCGAAATTGTTCCTTTGGGGGGTATTGCAATTTTTTGCCATTTTGAGGCGAAATTGTTCCTTTGGGGGGTATTGCAATTTTTTGCCATTTTGAGGCGAAATTGTTCCTTTGGGGGGGTATTGCAACTTTTCGGCATTTTGAAGTGAAATTGTTCCTTTGGGGGGGTTTTACAATTTTTGGCCATTTTGAGGCAAAATTGTTCCTTTTGGGGGGTATTGCAATTTTTTTTCCATTTTGAGGCGAAATTATTCCTTTGGGGGGGTATTGCCACTTTTGGCCATTTTGAAGCGAAATTGTACCTTTGGGGGGGTATTGCAACTTTTCGGCATTTTGAAGCGAAATTGTTCCTTTGGGGGGGTATTGCAATTTTTTGCCATTTTGAGGCGAAATTGTTCCTTTGGGGGGGTATTGCAACTTTTGGCCATTTTGTAGCGAAATTGTACCTTTGGGGGGGTATTGCAACTTTTCGGCATTTTGAAGCGAAATTGTTCCTTTGGGGGGGTATAGCAATTTTTTGCCATTTTGAGGCGAAATTGTTCCTTTGGGGGGTTATTGCAACTTTTGGCCATTTTGAAGCGAAATTGTTCCTTTGGGGGGGTATTGCAATTTTTTGCCATTTTGAGGCGAAATTGTTCCTTTCGGGGGGTATTGCAACTTTTCGGCATTTTGAGGCGAAATTGTTCCTTTGGGGGGGTATTGCAACTTTTGGCCATTTTGAAGCGAAATTGTTCCTTTGGGGGGGTATTGCAACTTTTGGCCATTTTGAAGCGAAATTGTTCCTTTGGGGGGTTTTACAATTTTTGGCCATTTTGAGGCAAAATTGTTCCTTTTGGGGGGTATTGCAACTTTTCGGCATTTTGAGGCAAAATTGTTCCTTTGGGTGGGTATTGCAACTTTTGGCCATTTTGAAGCGAAATTGTTCCTTTGGGAGGGTATTGCAATTTTTTGCCATTTTGAGGCGAAATTGTTCCTTTGGGGGGGTATTGCAACTTTTGGCCATTTTGTAGCGAAATTGTACCTTTGGGGGGGTATTGCAACTTTTCGGCATTTTGAAGCGAAATTGTTCCTTTGGGGGGGTATTGCAATTTTTTGCCATTTTGAGGCGAAATTGTTCCTTTGGGGGGGTATTGCAACTTTTGGCCATTTTGAAGCGAAATTGTTCCTTTGGGGGGGTATTGCAATTTTTTGCCATTTTGAGGCGAAATTGTTCCTTTCGGGGGGTATTGCAACTTTTCGGCATTTTGAGGCGAAATTGTTCCTTTGGGGTGGTATTGCAACTTTTGGCCATTTTGAAGCAAAATTGCTCCTTTGGGGGGTATTGCAATTTTTTGCCATTTTGAGGCAAAATTGTTCCTTTGGGGGGGTATTGCAACTTTTGGCCATTTTGAAGCGAAATTGTTCCTTTGGGGGGGTATTGCATTTTTTTGCCATTTTGAGGCGAAATTGTTCCTTTGGGGGGGTATTGCAACTTTTCGGCATTTTGAGGCGAAATTGTTCCTTTGGGGGGTATTGCAATTTTTTTTCCATTTTGAGGCGAAATTGTTCCTTTGGGGGGGTATTGCCACTTTTGGCCATTTTGAAGCGAAATTGTACCTTTGGGGGGGTATTGCAACTTTTCGGCATTTTGAAGCGAAATTGTTCCTTTGGGGGGGTATTGCAATTTTTTTTCCATTTTGAGGCGAAATTGTTCCTTTGGGGGGGTATTGCCACTTTTGGCCATTTTGAAGTGAAATTGTACCTTTGGGGGGGTATTGCAACTTTTCGGCATTTTGAAGCGAAATTGTTCCTTTTGGGGGGTATTGCAATTTTTTGCCATTTTGAGGCGAAATTGTTCCTTTTGGGGGGTATTGCAACTTTTCGGCATTTTAAGGCGAAATTGTTCCTTTGGGGGGGTATTGCAACTTTTGGCCATTTTGAAGCGAAATTGTTCCTTTGGGGGGTATTGCAATTTTTTGCCATTTTGAGGCAAAATTTTTCCTTTGGGGGGGTATTGCAACTTTTGGCCATTTTGAAGCGAAATTGTTCCTTTGGGAGGGTATTGCAATTTTTTGCCATTTTGAGGCGAAATTGTTCCTTTGGGGGGTATTGCAACTTTTCGGCATTTTAAAGCGAAATTGTTCCTTTGGGGGGGTATTGCAATTTTTTTTCCAATTTGAGGCGAAATTGTTCCTTTGGGGGGGTATTGCCACTTTTGGCCATTTTGAAGCGAAATTGTTCCTTTGGGGGGTATTGCAATTTTTTGCCATTTTGAGGCAAAATTGTTCCTTTGGGGGGGTATTGCAACTTTTGGCCATTTTGAAGCGAAATTGTTCCTTTGGGGGGGTATTGCAATTTTTTGCCATTTTGAGGCGAAATTGTACCTTTGGGGGGGTATTGCAACTTTTCGGCATTTTGAAGCAAAATTGTTCCTTTGGCTGGGTATTGCAATTTTTTTTTCATTTTGAGGCGAAATTGTTCCTTTGGGGGGGGTATTGCAACTTTTGGCCATTTTGAAGCGAAATTGTTCCTTTGGGGGGGTATTGCAACTTTTCGGCATTTTGAGGTGAAATTGTTCCTTGGGGGGGTATTGCAATTTTTTGCCATTTTGAGGCGAAATTGTTCCTTTCGGGGGGTATTGCAACTTTTCGGCATTTTGAGGCGAAATTGTTCCTTTGGGGTGGTATTGCAACTTTTGGCCATTTTGAAGCGAAATTGTTCCTTTGGGGGGTATTGCAATTTTTTGCCATTTTGAGGCAAAATTGTTCCTTTGGGGGGGTATTGCAACTTTTGGCCATTTTGAAGCGAAATTGTTCCTTTGGGGGGGTATTGCCACTTTTGGCCATTTTGAAGCGAAATTGTACCTTTGGGGGGGTATTGCAACTTTTCGGCATTTTGAAGCGAAATTGTTCCTTTGTGGGGGTATTGCAATTTTTTTTCCATTTTGAGGCGAAATTGTTCCTTTGGGGGGGTATTGCCACTTTTGGCCATTTTGAAGTGAAATTGTACCTTTGGGGGGGTATTGCAACTTTTCGGCATTTTGAAGCGAAATTGTTCCTTTTGGGGGGGTATTGCAATTTTTTGCCATTTTGAGGCGAAATTGTTCCTTTTGGGGGGTATTGCAACTTTTCGGCATTTTAAGGCGAAATTGTTCCTTTGGGGGGGTATTGCAACTTTTGGCCATTTTGAAGCGAAATTGTTCCTTTGGGGGGTATTGCAATTTTTTGCCATTTTGAGGCAAAATTTTTCCTTTGGGGGGTATTGCAACTTTTGGCCATTTTGAAGCGAAATTGTTCCTTTGGGAGGGTATTGCAATTTTTTGCCATTTTGAGGCGAAATTGTTCCTTTGGGGGGTATTGCAACTTTTCGGCATTTTAAAGCGAAATTGTTCCTTTATGGGGGTATTGCAATTTTTTTTCCAATTTGAGGCGAAATTGTTCCTTTGGGGGGGTATTGCCACTTTTGGCCATTTTGAAGCGAAATTGTTCCTTTGGGGGGTATTGCAATTTTTTGCCATTTTGAGGCAAAATTGTTCCTTTGGGGGGGTATTGCAACTTTTGGCCATTTTGAAGCGAAATTGTTCCTTTGGGGGGGTATTGCAATTTTTTGCCATTTTGAGGCGAAATTGTACCTTTGGGGGGGTATTGCAACTTTTCGGCATTTTGAAGCGAAATTGTTCCTTTGGGGGGGTATTGCAATTTTTTTTTCATTTTGAGGCGAAATTGTTCCTTTGGGGGGGGTATTGCAATTTTTGGCCATTTTGAAGCGAAATTGTTCCTTTGGGGGGTTATTGCAACTTTTGGCCATTTTGAAGCGAAATTGTTCCTTTGGGGGGGTATTGCAACTTTTCGGCATTTTGAGGTGAAATTGTTCCTTGGGGGGGTATTGCAATTTTTTGCCATTTTGAGGCGAAATTGTTCCTTTGGGGGAATATTGCAACTTTTGGCCATTTTGAAGCGAAATTGTTCCTTTCGGGGGGTATTGCAACTTTTCGGCATTTTGAGGCGAAATTGTTCCTTTGGGGGGGTATTGCAACTTTTGGCCATTTTGAAGCGAAATTGTTCCTTTGGGGGGGTATTGCAACTTTTCGGCATTTTGAGGCGAAATTGTTCCTTGGGGGGGTATTGCAACTTTTGGCCATTTTGAAGCGAAATTGTTCCTTTCGGGGGGCATTGCAACTTTTGGCCATTTTGAAGCGAAATTGTTCCTTTGGGGGGGTATTGCAACTTTTCGGCATTTTGAGGCGAAATTGTTCCTTTGGGGGGGTATTGCAATTTTTTGCCATTTTGAGGCGAAATTGTTCCTTTGGGGGGGTATTGCAACTTTTGGCCATTTTGAAGCGAAATTGTTCCTTTGGGGGGGTATTGCAATTTTTTGCCATTTTGAGGTGAAATTGTTCCTTTGGGGGGGTATTGCAACTTTTGGCCATATTGAAGCGAAATTGTTCCTTTGGGAGGGTATTGCAATTTTTAACCATTTTGAGGCGAAATTGTTCCTTTGGGGGGGTATTGCAATTTTTTGCCATTTTGAGGTGAAATTGTTCCTTTGGGGGGGTATTGCAACTTTTGGCCATTTTGAAGCGAAATTGTTCCTTTGGGGGGTATTGCATTTTTTTGCCATTTTGAGGCGAAATTGTTCCTTTGGGGGGGTATTGCAACTTTTCGGCATTTTGAGGCGAAATTGTTCCTTTGGGGGGGTATTGCAATTTTTTGCCATTTTGAGGCGAAATTGTTCCTTTGGGGGGTATTGCAACTTTTGGCCATTTTGAAGCGAAATTGTTCCTTTCGGGGGGTATTGCAACTTTTCGGCATTTTGAGGCGAAATTGTTCCTTTGGGGGGGTATTGCAACTTTTGGCCATTTTGAAGCGAAATTGTTCCTTTGGGGGGGTATTGCAACTTTTCGGCATTTTGAGGCGAAATTGTTCCTTTGGGGGGGTATTGCAACTTTTGGCCATTTTGAAGCGAAATTTTTCCTTTGGGGGGGTAGTGCAATTTTTTGCCATTTTGAGGCGAAATTGTTCCTTTCGGGGGGTATTGCAACTTTTCAGCATTTTAAAGCGAAATTGTTCCTTTGGGGGGGTATTGCAACTTTTGGCCATTTTGAAGCGAAATTGTTCCTTTGGGGGGGTATTGCAATTTTTGGCCATTTTGAGGCGAAATTGTTCCTTTGGGGGGGTATTGCAACTTTTGGCCATATTGAAGCGAAATTGTTCCTTTGGGGGGTAATGCAACTTTTGGCCATTTTGAAGCGAAATTGTTCCTTTGGGGGGGGTATTGCAACTATTCGGCATTTTGAGGCGAAATTGTTCCTTTGGGGGGGTATTGCAATTTTTTGCCATTTTGAGGCGAAATTGTTCCTTTGGGAGGGTATTGCAACTTTTGGCCATTTTGAAGCGGAATTGTTCCTTTCGGGGGGTATTGCAACTTTTCGGCATTTTGAGGCGAAATTGTTCCTTTGGGGGGGTATTGCAATTTTTTGCCATTTTGAGGCGAAATTGTTCCTTTGGGGGGGTATTGCAACTTTTGGCCATTTTGAAGCGAAATTGTTCCTTTGGGGGGGTATTACAATTTTTTGCCATTTTGAGGCGAAATTGTTCCTTGGGGGGGTATTGCAACTTTTGGCCATTTTGAAGCTAAATTGTTCCTTTCGGGGGTATTGCAACTTTTCGGCATTTTGAGGCAAAATTGTTCCTTTAGGGGGGTATTGCAACTTTTGGCCATATTGAAGCAAAATTGTTCCTTTGGGGGGTATTGCAATTTTTAACCATTTTGAGGCGAAATTGTTCCTTTGGGGGGTATTGCAACTTTTGGCCATTTTGAAGCGAAATTGTTCCTTTCGGGGGGTATTGCAACTTTTCAGCATTTTGAGGCGACATTGTTCCTTTGGGGGGGTATTGCAATTTTTTGCCATTTTGAGGCGAAATTGTTCCTTTGTGGGGTATTGCAATTTTTTTTCCATTTTGAGGCGAAATTGTTCCTTTAGGGGGGTATTGCAACTTTTGGCCATTTTGAAGCGAAATTGTTCCTTTCGGGGGGTATTGCAACTTTTTGGCATTTTGAAGCGAAATTGTTCCTTTAGGGGGTATTGCATTTTTTTGCCATTTTGAGGCGAAATTGTTTCTTTTGGGGGGTTTTGCAACTTTTGGCCATTTTGAACTGAAATTGTTCCTTTGGGGGGGTATTGCAATTTTTTTTTCATTTTGAGGCGAAATTGTTCATTTGGGGGGGTATTGCAAATTTTGGCCATTTTGAAGCGAAATTGTTCCTTTGGGGGGGTATTGCAATTTTTTACCATTTTGAGGCGAATTTGTTCCTTTGGGGGGGTATTGCAACTTTTCGGCATTTTGAGGCGAAATTGTTCCTTTGGGGGGGTATTGCAATTTTTTGCCATTTTGAGGTGAAATTGTTCCTTTGGGGGGGTATTGCAACTTTTGGCCATTTGGAAGCGAAATTGTTCCTTTGGGGGGTATTGCATTTTTTTGCCATTTTGAGGTGAAATTGTTCCTTTGGGGGGTATTGCAACTTTTGGCCATTTTGAAGCGAAATTGTTCCTTTGGGGGGTATTGCATTTTTTTGCCATTTTGAGGCGAAATTGTTTTTTTGGGGGGGTATTGCAAATTTTGGGCATTTTGAAGCAAAACTGTTCCTTTGGGGGGGTATTGCAATTTTTCGGCATTTTGAGGCGAAATTGTTCCTTTGGGGGGGTATTGCAATTTTTTGCCATTTTGAGGTGAAATTGTTCCTTTGGGGGGTATTGCAACTTTTGGCCATTTTGAAGCGAAATTGTTCCTTTGGGGGGTATTGCATTTTTTTGCCATTTTGAGGCGAAATTGTTCCTTTGGGGGGGTATTGCAACTTTTGGCCATTTTGAAGCGAAATTGTTCCTTTGGGGGGGTATTGCAATTTTTTGCCATTTTGAGGCGAAATTGTTCCTTTGGGGGGGTATTGCAACTTTTGGCCTTTTTGAGGCGAAATTGTTCCTTTGGGGGGGTATTGCAACTTTTGGCCATTTTGAAGCGAAATTGTTCCTTTGGGGGGGTATTGCAACTTTTCGGCATTTTGAGGCGAAATTGTTCTTTTGGGGGGGTATTGCAATTTTTTGCCATTTTGAGGCGAAATTGTTCCTTTGGGGGGGTATTGCAACTTTTGGCCATTTTGAAGCGAAATTGTTCCTTTGGGGGGGAATTGCAACTTTTCTGCATTTTGAGGCGAAATTGTTCCTTTGGGGGGGTATTGCAATTTTTAACCATTTTGAGGCGAAATTGTTCCTTTGGGGGGTATTGCAACTTTTGGCCATTTTGAAGTGAAATTGTTCCTTTCGGGGGGTATTGCAACTTTTCAGCATTTTGAAGCGAAACTGTTCCTTTGGGGGGGTATTGCAATTTTTTGCCATTTTGAGGCGAAATTGTTCCTTTGGGGGGGTATTGCAATTTTTTGCCATTTTCAGGCGAAATTGTTCCTTTGGGGGGGTATTGCAACTTTTGGCCATTTTAAAGCGAAATTGTTCCTTTGGGGGGGTATTGCAACTTTTGGCCATATTGAAGCGAAATTGTTCCTTTGGTGGGTTTCTACAATTTTTGGCCATTTTGAGGCGAAATTGTTCCTTTCGGGGGGTATTGCAACTTTTCGGCATTTTGAGGCGAAATTGTTCCTTTGGGGGGGTATTGCAACTTTTGGCCATTTTGAAGCGAAATTGTTCCTTTGGGGGGTATTGCAATTTTTTGCCATTTTGAGGTGAAATTGTTCCTTTGGGGGGTATTGCAACTTTTGGCCATTTTGAAGCAAAATTGTTCCTTTGGGGGGTATTGCAACTTTTCGGCATTTTGAGGCGAAATTGTTCCTTTGGGGGGGTATTGCAATTTTTTGCCATTTTGAGGCGAAATTGTTCCTTTGGGGGGGTATTGCAACTTTTGGCCATTTTGAAGCGGAATTGTTCCTTTCGGGGGGTATTGCAACTTTTCGGCATTTTGAGGCGAAATTGTTCCTTTGGGGGGGTATTGCAATTTTTTGCCATTTTGAGGCGAAATTGTTCCTTTGGGGGGTATTGCAACTTTTGGCCATTTTGAAGCGAAATTGTTCCTTTGGGGGGGTATTGCAATTTTTTGCCATTTTGAGGCGAAATTGTTCCTTTGGGGGGGTATTGCAACTTTTGGCCATTTTGAAGCGAAATTGTTCCTTTCGGGGGGTATTGCAACTTTTCGGCATTTTGAGGCAAAATTGTTCCTTTAGGGGGGTATTGCAACTTTTGGCCATATTGAAGCAAAATTGTTCCTTTGGGGGGGTATTGCAATTTTTAACCATTTTGAGGCGAAATTGTTCCTTTGGGGGGTATTGCAACTTTTGGCCATTTTGAAGCGAAATTGTTCCTTTGGGGGGGGTATTGCAACTTTTCGGCATTTTGAGGCGAAATTGTTCCTTTGGGGGGGTATTGCAATTTTTTGCCATTTTGAGGCGAAATTGTTCCTTTGGGGGGGTATTGCAACTTTTGGCCATTTTGAAGCGGAATTGTTCCTTTCGGGGGGTATTGCAACTTTTCGGCATTTTGAGGCGAAATTGTTCCTTTGGGGGGGTATTGCAATTTTTTGCCATTTTGAGGCGAAATTGTTCCTTTGGGGGGGTATTGCAACTTTTTGCCATTTTGAAGCGAAATTGTTCCTTTGGGGGGGTATTACAATTTTTTGCCATTTTGAGGCGAAATTGTTCCTTTGGGGGGGTATTGCAACTTTTGGCCATTTTGAAGCTAAATTGTTCCTTTCGGGGGGTATTGCAACTTTTCGGCATTTTGAGGCAAAATTGTTCCTTTAGGGGGGTATTGCAACTTTTGGCCATATTGAAGCAAAATTGTTCCTTTGGGGGGTATTGCAATTTTTAACCATTTTGAGGCGAAATTGTTCCTTTGGGGGGTATTGCAACTTTTGGCCATTTTGAAGCGAAATTGTTCCTTTCGGGGGGTATTGCAACTTTTCAGCATTTTGAGGCGACATTGTTCCTTTGGGGGGGTATTGCAACTTTTTGCCATTTTGAGGCGAAATTGTTCCTTTGTGGGGTATTGCAATTTTTTTTCCATTTTGAGGCGAAATTGTTCCTTTGGGGGGGTATTGCAACTTTTGGCCATTTTGAAGCGAAATTGTTCCTTTCGGGGGGTATTGCAACTTTTTGGCATTTTGAAGCGAAATTGTTCCTTTAGGGGGTATTACATTTTTTTTGCCATTTTGAGGCGAAATTGTTTCTTTTGGGGGGTTTTGCAACTTTTGGCCATTTTGAACTGAAATTGTTCCTTTGGGGGGGTATTGCAATTTTTTTTTCATTTTGAGGCGAAATTGTTCATTTGGGGGGGTATTGCAAATTTTGGCCATTTTGAAGCGAAATTGTTCCTTTGGGGGGGTATTGCAATTTTTTACCATTTTGAGGCGAATTTGTTCCTTTGGGGGGGTATTGCAACTTTTCGGCATTTTGAGGCGAAATTGTTCCTTTGGGGGGGTATTGCAATTTTTTGCCATTTTGAGGTGAAATTGTTCCTTTGGGGGGGTATTGCAACTTTTGGCCATTTGGAAGCGAAATTGTTCCTTTGGGGGGTATTGCATTTTTTTGCCATTTTGAGGTGAAATTGTTCCTTTGGGGGGTATTGCAACTTTTGGCCATTTTGAAGCGAAATTGTTCCTTTGGGGGGTATTGCATTTTTTTGCCATTTTGAGGCGAAATTGTTTTTTTGGGGGGGTATTGCAAATTTTGGGCATTTTGAAGCAAAACTGTTCCTTTGGGGGGGTATTGCAATTTTTCGGCATTTTGAGGTGAAATTGTTCCTTTGGGGGGGTATTGCAATTTTTTGCCATTTTGAGGTGAAATTGTTCCTTTGGGGGGTATTGCAACTTTTGGCCATTTTGAAGCGAAATTGTTCCTTTGGGGGGTATTGCATTTTTTTGCCATTTTGAGGCGAAATTGTTCCTTTGGGGGGGTATTGCAACTTTTGGCCATTTTGAAGCGAAATTGTTCCTTTGGGGGGGTATTGCAATTTTTTGCCATTTTGAGGCGAAATTGTTCCTTTGGGGGGGTATTGCAACTTTTGGCCTTTTTGAGGCGAAATTGTTCCTTTGGGGGGGTATTGCAACTTTTGGCCATTTTGAAGCGAAATTGTTCCTTTGGGGGGGTATTGCAACTTTTCGGCATTTTGAGGCGAAATTGTTCTTTTGGGGGGTATTGCAATTTTTTGCCATTTTGAGGCGAAATTGTTCCTTTGGGGGGGTATTGCAACTTTTGGCCATTTTGAAGCGAAATTGTTCCTTTGGGGGGGTATTGCAACTTTTCTGCATTTTGAGGCGAAATTGTTCCTTTGGGGGGGTATTGCAATTTTTAACCATTTTGAGGCGAAATTGTTCCTTTGGGGGGTATTGCAACTTTTGGCCATTTTGAAGTGAAATTGTTCCTTTCGGGGGGTATTGCAACTTTTCAGCATTTTGAAGCGAAATTGTTCCTTTGGGGGGGTATTGCAATTTTTTGCCATTTTGAGGCGAAATTGTTCCTTTGGGGGGGTATTGCAATTTTTTGCCATTTTCAGGCGAAATTGTTCCTTTGGGGGGGTATTGCAACTTTTGGCCATTTTAAAGCGAAATTGTTCCTTTGGGGGGTATTGCAACTTTTGGCCATATTGAAGCGAAATTGTTCCTTTGGGGGGTTTCTACAATTTTTGGCCATTTTGAGGCGAAATTGTTCCTTTCGGGGGGTATTGCAACTTTTCGGCATTTTGAGGCGAAATTGTTCCTTTGGGGGGGTATTGCAACTTTTGGCCATTTTGAAGCGAAATTGTTCCTTTGGGGGGTATTGCAATTTTTTGCCATTTTGAGGCGAAATTGTTCCTTTGGGGGGTATTGCAACTTTTGGCCATTTTGAAGCAAAATTGTTCCTTTGGGGGGTATTGCAACTTTTCGGCATTTTGAGGCGAAATTGTTCCTTTGGTGGGGTATTGCAATTTTTTGCCATTTTGAGGCGAAATTGTTCCTTTGGGGGGGTATTGCAACTTTTGGCCATTTTGAAGCGGAATTGTTCCTTTCGGGGGGTATTGCAACTTTTCGGCATTTTGAGGCGAAATTGTTCCTTTGGGGGGGTATTGCAATTTTTTGCCATTTTGAGGCGAAATTGTTCCTTTGGGGGGGTATTGCAACTTTTGGCCATTTTGAAGCGAAATTGTTCCTTTGGGGGGGTATTGCAATTTTTTGCCATTTTGAGGCGAAATTGTTCCTTTGGGGGGGTATTGCAACTTTTGGCCATTTTGAAGCGAAATTGTTCCTTTCGGGGGGTATTGCAACTTTTCGGCATTTTGAGGCAAAATTGTTCCTTTAGGGGGGTATTGCAACTTTTGGCCATATTGAAGCAAAATTGTTCCTTTGGGGGGGTATTGCAATTTTTAACCATTTTGAGGCGAAATTGTTCCTTTGGGGGGTATTGCAACTTTTGGCCATTTTGAAGCGAAATTGTTCCTTTCGGGGGGTATTGCAACTTTTCAGCATTTTGAGGCGAAATTGTTCCTTTGGGGGGGTATTGCAATTTTTTGCCATTTTGAGGCGAAATTGTTCCTTTGTGGGGTATTGCAATTTTTTTTCCATTTTGAGGCGAAATTGTTCCTTTGGGGGGGTATTGCAACTTTTGGCCATTTTGAAGCGAAATTGTTCCTTTCGGGGGGTATTGCAACTTTTTGGCATTTTGAAGCGAAATTGTTCCTTTGGGGGGTATTGCAATTTTTTGCCATTTTGAGGCGAAATTGTTCCTTTGGGGGGGTATTGCAACTTTTGGCCATTTTGAAGCGAAATTGTTCCTTTGGGGGGGTATTGCAATTTTTTTTTCATTTTGAGGCGAAATTGTTCATTTGGGGGGGTATTGCAAATTTTGGCCATTTTGAAGCGAAATTGTTCCTTTCGGGGGGTATTGCAACTTTTCGGCATTTTGAAGCGAAATTGTTCCTTTGGGGGGTATTGCAAATTTTGGCCATTTTGAAGCGAAATTGTTCCTTTGGGGGGGTATTGCAATTTTTTGCCATTTTGAGGCGAAATTGTTCCTTTGGGGGGGTATTGCAACTTTTCGGCATTTTGAGGCGAAATTGTTCCTTTGGGGGGGTATTGCAATTTTTTGCCATTTTGAGGTGAAATTGTTCCTTTGGGGGGGTATTGCAACTTTTGGCCATTTTGAAGCGAAATTGTTCCTTTGGGGGGTATTGCATTTTTTTGCCATTTTGAGGCGAAATTGTTCCTTTGGGGGGGTATTGCAACTTTTGGCCATTTTGAAGCGAAATTGTTCCTTTGGGGGGGTATTGCAATTTTTTGCCATTTTGAGGCAAAATTGTTCCTTTGGGGGGGTATTGCAACTTTTGGCCTTTGAGGCGAAATTGTTCCTTTGGGGGGGTATTGCAACTTTTGGCCATTTTGAAGCGAAATTGTTCCTTTGGGGGGGTATTGCAACTTTTCGGCATTTTGAGGCGAAATTGTTCCTTTGGGGGGGTATTGCAACTTTTCGGCATTTTGAGGCGAAAATGTTCCTTTGGGGGGTATTGCAACTTTTGGCCATTTTGAAGTGAAATTGTTCCTTTCGGGGGGTATTGCAACTTTTCGGCATTTTGAGGCGAAATTGTTCCTTTGGGGGGGTATTGCAACTTTTGGCCATTTTGACGCGAAATTGTTCCTTTGGGGGGGTATTGCAACTTTTGGCCATTTTGAAGCGAAATTGTTCCTTTCGGGGGGTATTGCAACTTTTCGGCATTTTGAGGCGAAATTGTTCCTTTGGGGGGGTATTGCAACTTTTGGCCATTTTGAAGCGAAATTGTTCCTTTCGGGGGGTATTGCAACTTTTCAGCATTTTGAGGCAAAATTGTTCCTTTGGAGGGGTATTGCAATTTTTTGCCATTTTGAGGCGAAATTGTTCCTTTGGGGGGTATTGCAACTTTTCGGCATTTTGAGGCGAAATTGTTCCTTTGTGGGGGTATTGCAACTTTTGGCCATTTTGAAGCGAAATTGTTCCTTTGGGGGGTATTGCAATTTTTTGCCATTTTGAGGCGAAATTGTTCCTTTGGGGGGGGGGTATTGCAAATTTTGGCCATTTTGAAGCGAAATTGTTCCTTTGGGGGGGTATTGCAATTTTTTGCCATTTTGAGGCGAAATTGTTCCTTTGGGGGGGTATTGCAACTTTTCGGCATTTTGAGGCGAAATTGTTCCTTTGGGGGGGTATTGCAACTTTTGGCCATTTTGAAGCGAAATTGTTCCTTTGGGGGGTATTGCATTTTTTTGCCATTTTGAGGCGAAATTGTTCCTTTGGGGGGGTATTGCAACTTTTGGCCATTTTGAAGCGAAATTGTTCCTTTGGGGGGGTATTGCAATTTTTTGCCATTTTGAGGCGAAATTGTTCCTTTGGGGGGGTATTGCAACTTTTGGCCATTTTGAAGCGAAATTGTTCCTTTGGGGGGGTATTGCAACTTTTCGGCATTTTGAGGCGAAATTGTTCCTTTGGGGGGGTATTGCAACTTTTCGGCATTTTGAGGCGAAATTGTTCCTTTGGGGGGTATTGCAACTTTTGGCCATTTTGAAGTGAAATTGTTCCTTTGGGGGGTATTGCAACTTTTCGGCATTTTGAGGCGAAATTGTTCCTTTGGTGGGTATTGCAACTTTTGGCCATATTGAAGCGAAATTGTTCCTTTGGGGGGTTTTTACAATTTTTGGCCATTTTGAGGCGAAATTGTTCCTTTCGGGGGGTATTGCAACTTTTCGGCATTTTGAAGCGAAATTGTTCCTTTGGGGGGGTATTGCAACTTTTGGCCATTTTGAAGCGAAATTGTTCCTTTGGGGGTATTGCAATTTTTTGCCATTTTGAGGCGAAATTGTTCCTTTGGGGGGTATTGCAACTTTTGGCCATTTTGAGGCGAAATTGTTCCTTTGGGGGGGTATTGCAACTTTTCGGCATTTTGAGGCGAAATTGTTCCTTTGGGGGGTATTGCAATTTTTTTTCCATTTTGAGGCGAAATTGTTCCTTTGGGGGGGTATTGCAAATTTTGGCCATTTTGAAGCGAAATTGTTCCTTTGGGGGGGTATTGCAATTTTTTGCCATTTTGAGGCGAAATTGTTCCTTTGGGGGGGTATTGCAATTTTTTGCCATTTTGAGGTGAAATTGTTCCTTTGGGGGGTATTGCAACTTTTGGCCATTTTGAAGCGAAATTGTTCCTTTGGGGGGTATTGCATTTTTTTGCCATTTTGAGGCGAAATTGTTTTTTTGGGGGGGTATTGCAAATTTTGGGCATTTTGAAGCAAAATTGTTCCTTTGGGGGGGTATTGCAATTTTTTGCCATTTTGAGGTGAAATTGTTCCTTTGGGGGGTATTGCAACTTTTGGCCATTTTGAAGCGAAATTGTTCCTTTGGGGGGTATTGCATTTTTTTGCCATTTTGAGGCGAAATTGTTCCTTTGGGGGGGTATTGCAACTTTTGGCCATTTTGAAGCGAAATTGTTCCTTTGGGGGGGTATTGCAATTTTTTGCCATTTTGAGGCGAAATTGTTCCTTTGGGGGGGTATTGCAACTTTGGCCTTTTTGAGGCGAAATTGTTCCTTTGGGGGGGTATTGCAACTTTTCGGCATTTTGAGGCGAAATTGTTCTTTTGGGGGGGTATTGCAATTTTTTGCCATTTTGAGGCGAAATTGTTCCTTTGGGGGGGTATTGCAACTTTTGGCCATTTTGAAGCGAAATTGTTCCTTTGGGGGGGTATTGCAACTTTTCTGCATTTTGAGGCGAAATTGTTCCTTTGGGGGGGTATTGCAATTTTTAACCATTTTGAGGCGAAATTGTTCCTTTGGGGGGTATTGCAACTTTTGGCCATTTTGAAGTGAAATTGTTCCTTTCGGGGGGTATTGCAGCTTTTCAGCATTTTGAAGCGAAATTGTTCCTTTGGGGGGGTATTGCAATTTTTTGCCATTTTGAGGCGAAATTGTTCCTTTGGGGGGGTATTGCAATTTTTTGCCATTTTCAGGCGAAATTGTTCCTTTGGGGGGGTATTGCAACTTTTGGCCATATTGAAGCGAAATTGTTCCTTTGGGGGGTTTCTACAATTTTTGGCCATTTTGAGGCGAAATTGTTCCTTTCGGGGGGTATTGCAACTTTTCGGCATTTTGAGGCGAAATTGTTCCTTTGGGGGGGTATTGCAATTTTTTGCCATTTTGAGGCGAAATTGTTCCTTTGGGGGGGTATTGCAACTTTTGGCCATTTTGAAGCGAAATTGTTCCTTTGGGGGGGTATTGCAATTTTTTGCCATTTTGAGGCGAAATTGTTCCTTTGGGGGGGTATTGCAACTTTTGGCCATTTTGAAGCGAAATTGTTCCTTTCGGGGGGTATTGCAACTTTTCGGCATTTTGAGGCAAAATTGTTCCTTTAGGGGGGTATTGCAACTTTTGGCCATATTGAAGCAAAATTGTTCCTTTGGGGGGGTATTGCAATTTTTAACCATTTTGAAGCGAAATTGTTCCTTTGGGGGGTATTGCAATTTTTTGCCATTTTGAGGCGAAATTGTTCCTTTGGGGGGTATTGCAACTTTTGGCCATTTTGAAGCGAAATTGTTCCTTTGGGGGGTATTGCAACTTTTCGGCATTTTGAGGCGAAATTGTTCCTTTGGGGGGGTATTGCAATTTTTTGCCATTTGGAGGCGAAATTGTTCCTTTGGGGGGGTATTGCAACTTTTGGCCATTTTGAAGCGGAATTGTTCCTTTCGGGGGGTATTGCAACTTTTCGGCATTTTGAGGCGAAATTGTTCCTTTGGGGGGGTATTGCAATTTTTTGCCATTTTGAGGCGAAATTGTTCCTTTGGGGGGGTATTGCAACTTTTGGCCATTTTGAAGCGAAATTGTTCCTTTGGGGGGGTATTGCAATTTTTTGCCATTTTGAGGCGAAATTGTTCCTTTGGGGGGGTATTGCAACTTTTGGCCATTTTGAAGCGAAATTGTTCCTTTCGGGGGGTATTGCAACTTTTCGGCATTTTGAGGCAAAATTGTTCCTTTAGGGGGGTATTGCAACTTTTGGCCATATTGAAGCAAAATTGTTCCTTTGGGGGGGTATTGCAATTTTTAACCATTTTGAGGCGAAATTGTTCCTTTGGGGGGTATTGCAACTTTTGGCCATTTTGAAGCGAAATTGTTCCTTTCGGGGGGTATTGCAACTTTTCAGCATTTTGAGGCGAAATTGTTCCTTTGGGGGGGTATTGCAATTTTTTGCCATTTTGAGGCGAAATTGTTCCTTTGTGGGGTATTGCAATTTTTTTTCCATTTTGAGGCGAAATTGTTCCTTTGGGGGGGTATTGCAACTTTTGGCCATTTTGAAGCGAAATTGTTCCTTTCGGGGGGTATTGCAACTTTTTGGCATTTTGAAGCGAAATTGTTCCTTTGGGGGGTATTGCAATTTTTTGCCATTTTGAGGCGAAATTGTTCCTTTGGGGGGGTATTGCAACTTTTGGCCATTTTGAAGCGAAATTGTTCCTTTGGGGGGGTATTGCAATTTTTTTTTCATTTTGAGGCGAAATTGTTCATTTGGGGGGGGGTATTGCAAATTTTGGCCATTTTGAAGCGAAATTGTTCCTTTGGGGGGGTATTGCAATTTTTTACCATTTTGAGGCGAAATTGTTCCTTTGGGGGGGTATTGCAACTTTTCGGCATTTTGAGGCGAAATTGTTCCTTTGGGGGGGTATTGCAATTTTTTGCCATTTTGAGGCGAAATTGTTCCTTTGGGGGGTATTGCAACTTTTGGCCATTTTGAAGCGAAATTGTTCCTTTCGGGGGGTATTGCAACTTTTCGGCATTTTGAGGCGAAATTGTTCCTTTGGGGGGGTATTGCAACTTTTGGCCATTTTGAAGCGAAATTGTTCCTTTGGGGGGTATTGCAACTTTTCGGCATTTTGAGGCGAAATTGTTCCTTTGGGGGGGTATTGCAACTTTTGGCCATTTTGAAGCGAAATTGTTCCTTTGGGGGGGTAGTGCAATTTTTTGCCATTTTGAGGCGAAATTGTTCCTTTCGGGGGGTATTGCAACTTTTCAGCATTTTAAAGCGAAATTGTTCCTTTGGGGGGGTATTGCAACTTTTGGCCATTTTGAAGCGAAATTGTTCCTTTGGGGGGGTATTGCAATTTTTTGCCATTTTGAGGCGAAATTGTTCCTTTGAGGGGGTATTGCAACTTTTGGCCATATTGAAGCGAAATTGTTCCTTTGGGGGGTTTTTACAATTTTTGGCCATTTTGAGGCGAAATTGTTCCTTTGGGGGGGTATTGCAACTTTTCGGCATTTTGAGGCGAAATTGTTCCTTGGGGGGGTATTGCAACTTTTGGCCATTTTGAAGCGAAATTGTTCCTTTGGGGGGTGTATTGCAATTTTTAACCATTTTGAGGCGAAATTGTTCCTTGGGGGGGTATTGCAACTTTTGGCCATTTTAAAGTGAAATTGTTCCTTTCGGGGGGTATTGCAACTTTTCAGCATTTTTGCATTGAAATTGTTCCTTTGGGGGGGTATTGTAATTTTTTGCCATTTTGAGGCGAAATTGTTCCTTTGGGGGGGTATTGCAACTTTTGGCCATTTTAAAGCGAAATTGTTCCTTTCGGGGGGTATTGCAACTTTTCGGCATTTTGAGGCGAAATTGTTCCTTTGGGGGGTATTGCAACTTTTGGCCATTTTGAAGCGAAATTGTTCCTTTGGGGGGTTTTTACAATTTTTGGCCATTTTGAGGCGAAATTGTTCCTTTCGGGGGGTATTGCAACTTTTTGCCATTTTGAGGCGAAATTGTTCCTTTGGGGGGGTATTGCAATTTTTTGCCATTTTGAGGCGAAATTGTTCCTTTGGGGGGGTATTGCAACTTTTGGCCATTTTGAAGCGAAATTGTTCCTTTGGGGGGGTATTGCAACTTTTCGGCATTTTGAGGCGAAATTGTTCCTTTGGGGGGGGTATTGCAATTTTTTGCCATTTTGAGGCGAAATTGTTCCTTTGGGGGGGTATTGCAACTTTTGGCCATTTTGAAGCGAAATTGTTCCTTGGGGGGGTATTGCAACTTTTGGCCATTTTGAGGCGAAAATGTTCCTTTGGGGGGGTATTGCAACTTTTTGCCATTTTGAAGCGAAATTGTTCCTTTGGGGGGTACTGCATTTTTTTGCCATTTTGAGGCGAAATTGTTCCTTTGGGGGGGTATTGCAACTTTTGGCCTTTTTGAGGCGAAATTGTTCCTTTGGGGGGGTATTGCAACTTTTGGCCATTTTGAAGCGAAATTGTTCCTTTGGGGGGGTATTGCAATTTTTTGCCATTTTGAGGCGAAATTGTTCCTTTGGGGGAGTATTGCAACTTTTGGCCATTTTGAAGCGAAATTGTTCCTTTGGGGGGGTATTGCAACTTTTCGGCATTTTGAGGCGAAATTGTTCCTTGGGGGGGTATTGCAACTTTTGGCCATTTTGAAGCAAAATTGTTCCTTTGGGGGGTATTGCAATTTTTAACCATTTTAAGGCGAAATTGTTCCTTTGGGGGGGTATTGCAACTTTTGGCCATTTTGAAGTGAAATTGTTCCTTTCGGGGGGTATTGCAACTTTTCAGCATTTTGAAGCGAAATTGTTCCTTTGGGGGGTATTGCAATTTTTTGCCATTTTGAGGCGAAATTGTTCCTTTGGGGGGTATTGCAATTTTTTGCCATTTTGAGGCGAAATTGTTCCTTTGGGGGGGTATTGCAACTTTTGGCCATTTTGAAGCGAAATTGTTCCTTTGGGGGGTATTGCAATTTTTTGCCATTTTGAGGCGAAATTGTTCCTTTGTTGGGGGTATTGCAACTTTTGGCCATATTGAAGCGAAATTGTTCCTTTGGGGGGTTTTTACAATTTTTGGCCATTTTGAGGCGAAATTGTTCCTTTCGGGGGGTATTGCAACTTTTCGGCATTTTGAGGCGAAATTGTTCCTTTGGGGGGTATTGCAACTTTTGGCCATTTTGAAGCGAAATTGTTCCTTTGGGGGGTTTTTACAATTTTTAGCCATTTTGAGGCGAAATTGTTCCTTTCGGGGGGTATTGCAACTTTTCGGCATTTTGAGGCGAAATTGTTCCTTTGGGGGGGTATTGCAACTTTTGGCCATTTTGAAGCGAAATTGTTCCTTTGGGGGGGTATTGCAATTTTTTGCCATTTTGAGGCGAAATTGTTCCTTTGGGGGGGTATTGCAACTTTTGGCCATTTTGAAGCGAAATTGTTCCTTTGGGGGGGTATTGCAACTTTTCGGCATTTTGAGGCGAAATTGTTCCTTTGGGGGGGTATTGCAATTTTTTGCCATTTTGAGGCGAAATTGTTCCTTTGGGGGGGTATTGCAACTTTTGGCCATTTTGAAGCGAAATTGTTCCTTTGGGGGGGTATTGCAACTTTTGGCCATTTTGAGGCGAAATTGTTCCTTTGGGGGGGTATTGCAACTTTTTGCCATTTTGAAGCGAAATTGTTCCTTTGGGGGGTATTGCAATTTTTTGCCATTTTGAGGCGAAATTGTTCCTTTGGGGGGGTTTTGCAACTTTTGGCCTTTTTGAGGCGAAATTGTTCCTTTGGGGGGGTATTGCAACTTTTGGCCATTTTGAAGCGAAATTGTTCCTTTGGGGGGGTATTGCAATTTTTTGCCATTTTGAGGCGAAATTGTTCCTTTTGGGGGGTATTGCAACTTTTGGCCATATTGAAGCGAAATTGTTCCTTTGGGAGGTTTTTACAATTTTTGGCCATTTTGAGGCGAAATTGTTCCTTTCGGGGGGTATTGCAACTTTTCGGCATTTTGAGGCAAAATTGTTCCTTTGGGGGGGTATTGCAACTTTTGGCCATTTTGAAGCGAAATTGTTCCTTTGGGGGGTATTGCAATTTTTTGCCATTTTGAGGCGAAATTGTTCCTTTGGGGGGGTATTGCAACTTTTGGCCATTTTGAAGCGAAATTGTTCCTTTGGGGGGGTATTGCAACTTTTCGGCATTTTGAGGCGAAATTGTTCCTTTGGGGGGGTATTGCAATTTTTTGCCATTTTGAGGCGAAATTGTTCCTTTGGGGGGGTATTGCAACTTTTGGCCATTTTGAAGCGAAATTGTTCCTTTGGGGGGGTATTGCAATTTTTTGCCATTTTGAGGCGAAATTGTTCCTTTGGGGGGGTATTGCAACTTTTGGCCATATTGAAGCGAAATTGTTCCTTTGGGGGGGTATTGCAATTTTTAACCATTTTGAGGCGAAATTGTTCCTTTGGGGGGGTATTGCAACTTTTGGCCATTTTGAAGCGAAATTGTTCCTTTCGGGGGGGTATTGCAACTTTTCAGCATTTTGAGGCGAAATTGTTCCTTTGGGGGGGTATTTCAATTTTTTTGCTATTTTGAGGCGAAATTGTTCCTTTGGGGGGGTATTGCAACTTTTCGGCATTTTGAGGCGAAATTGTTCCTTTGGGGGGTATTGCAATTTTTTTTCCATTTTGAGGCGAAATTGTTCCTTTGGGGGGGTATTGCAACTTTTGGCCATTTTGAAGCGAAAATGTTCCTTTCGGGGGGTATTGCAACTTTTCGGCATTTTGAAGCGAAATTGTTCCTTTGGGGGGTATTGCAATTTTTTGCCATTTTGAGGCGAAATTGTTCCTTTGGGGGGGTATTGCAACTTTTGGCCATTTTGAAGCGAAATTGTTCCTTTGGGGGGGTATTGCAACTTTTGGCCATTTTGAAGCGAAATTGTTCCTTTGGGGGGGTATTGCAATTTTTTGCCATTTTGAGGCGAAATTGTTCCTTTGGGGGAGTATTGCAATTTTTTGCCATTTTGAGGCGAAATTGTTCTTTTGGGGGGGTATTGCAACTTTTGGCCATTTTGAGGCGAAATTGTTCCTTTGGGGGGGTATTGCAACTTTTCGGCATTTTGAGGCGAAATTGTTCCTTTGGGGGGGTATTGCAATTTTTTGCCATTTTGAGGCGAAATTGTTCCTTTGGGGGGGTATTGCAACTTTTGGCCATTTTGAAGCGAAATTGTTCCTTTGGGGGGGTATTGCAATTTTTTGCCATTTTGAGGCGAAATTGTTCCTTTGGGGGGGTATTGCAACTTTTGGCCATATTGAAGCGAAATTGTTCCTTTGGGGGGGTATTGCAATTTTTAACCATTTTGAGGCGAAATTGTTCCTTTGGGGGGGGTATTGCAACTTTTGGCCATTTTGAAGCGAAATTGTTCCTTTCGGGGGGTATTGCAACTTTTCAGCATTTTGAGGCGAAATTGTTCCTTTGGGGGGGTATTTCAATTTTTTTGCTATTTTGAGGCGAAATTGTTCCTTTGGGGGGGTATTGCAACTTTTCGGCATTTTGAGGCGAAATTGTTCCTTTGGGGGGTATTGCAATTTTTTTTCCATTTTGAGGCGAAATTGTTCCTTTGGGGGGGTATTGCAACTTTTGGCCATTTTGAAGCGAAAATGTTCCTTTCGGGGGGTATTGCAACTTTTCGGCATTTTGAAGCGAAATTGTTCCTTTGGGGGGTATTGCAATTTTTTGCCATTTTGAGGCGAAATTGTTCCTTTGGGGGGGTATTGCAACTTTTGGCCATTTTGAAGCGAAATTGTTCCTTTGGGGGGGTATTGCAACTTTTGGCCATTTTGAAGCGAAATTGTTCCTTTGGGGGGGTATTGCAATTTTTTGCCATTTTGAGGCGAAATTGTTCCTTTGGGGGAGTATTGCAATTTTTTGCCATTTTGAGGCGAAATTGTTCTTTTGGGGGGTATTGCAACTTTTGGCCATTTTGAAGCGAAATTGTTCCTTTGGGAGGGTATTGCAATTTTTTGCCATTTTGAGGCGAAATTGTTCCTTTGGGGGGGTATTGCAACTTTTCGGCATTTTGAAGCGAAATTGTTCCTTTGGGGGGGGTATTGCAATTTTTTGCCATTTTGAGGCGAAATTGTTCCTTTGGGGGGGTATTGCAACTTTTGGCCATTTTGAGGCGAAATTGTTCCTTTCGGGGGGTATTGCAACTTTTCGGCATTTTGAGGCGAAATTGTTCCTTTGGGGGGTATTGCAACTTTTGGCCATTTTGAAGCGAAATTGTTCCTTTGGGGGGGTATTGCAATTTTTTGCCATTTTGAGGCAAAATTGTTCCTTTGGGGGGGTATTGCAACTTTTGGCCATTTTGAAGCGAAATTGTTCCTTTGGGAGGGTATTGCAATTTTTTGCCATTTTGAGGCGAAATTGTTCCTTTGGGGGGGTATTGCAATTTTTCGGCATTTTGAAGCGAAATTGTTCCTTTGGGGGGGTATTGCAATTTTTTTTCCATTTTGAGGCGAAATTGTTCCTTTGGGGGGGTATTGCCACTTTTGGCCATTTTGAAGCGAAATTGTACCTTTGGGGGGGTATTGCAACTTTTCGGCATTTTGAAGCGAAATTGTTCCTTTGGGGGGGTATTGCAATTTTTTTTCCATTTTGAGGCGAAATTGTTCCTTTGGGGGGGTATTGCCACTTTTGGCCATTTTGAAGTGAAATTGTACCTTTGGGGGGTATTGCAACTTTTCGGCATTTTGAAGCGAAATTGTTCCTTTTGGGGGTGTATTGCAATTTTTTGCCATTTTGAGGCGAAATTGTTCCTTTTGGGGGGTATTGCAACTTTTCGGCATTTTGAGGCGAAATTGTTCCTTTGGGGGGGTATTGCAACTTTTGGCCATTTTGAAGCGAAATTGTTCCTTTGGGGGGTATTGCAATTTTTTGCCATTTTGAGGCAAAATTGTTCCTTTGGGGGGGTATTGCAATTTTTTGCCATTTTGAGGCGAAATTGTTCCTTTGGGGGGGTATTGCAACTTTTCGGCATTTTGAGGCGAAATTGTTCCTTTGGGGGAATATTGCAACTTTTGGCTATTTTGAAGCGAAATTGTTCCTTTCGGGGGGTATTGCAACTTTTCGGCATTTTGAGGCGAAATTGTTCCTTTGGGGGGTATTGCAATTTTTTGCCATTTTGAGGCGAAATTGTTCCTTTGGGGGGGTATTGCAATTTTTTGCCATTTTGAGGCGAAATTGTTCCTTTGGGGGGGTATTGCAACTTTTGGCCATTTTGAAGCGAAATTGTTCCTTTGGGGGGTATTGCAATTTTTTGCCATTTTGAGACGAAATTGTTCCTTTGGGGGGGGTATTGCAACTTTTGGCCATATTGAAGCGAAATTGTTCCTTTGGGGGGTTTTTACAATTTTTGGCCATTTTGAGGCGAAATTGTTCCTTTCGGGGGGTATTGCAACTTTTCGGCATTTTGAGGCGAAATTGTTCCTTTGGGGGGTATTGCAACTTTTGGCCATTTTGAAGCGAAATTGTTCCTTTGGGGGGTTTTTACAATTTTTGGCCATTTTGAGGCGAAATTGTTCCTTTCGGGGGGTATTGCAACTTTTCGGCATTTTGAGGCGAAATTGTTCCTTTGGGGGGGTATTGCAACTTTTGGCCATTTTGAAGCGAAATTGTTCCTTTGGGGGGGTATTGCAATTTTTTGCCATTTTGAGGCGAAATTGTTCCTTTGGGGGGGTATTGCAACTTTTGGCCATTTTGAAGCGAAATTGTTCCTTTGGGGGGGTATTGCAACTTTTGGCCATTTTGAGGCGAAATTGTTCCTTTGGGGGGGTATTGCAACTCTTTGCCATTTTGAAGCGAAATTGTTCCTTTGGGGGGTATTGCATTTTTTTGCCATTTTGAGGCGAAATTGTTCCTTTGGGGGGGTATTGCAACTTTTGGCCTTTTTGAGGCGAAATTGTTCCTTTGGGGGGGTATTGCAACTTTTGGCCATTTTGAAGCGAAATTGTTCCTTTGGGGGGGTATTGCAATTTTTTGCCATTTTGAGGCGAAATTGTTCCTTTTGGGGGGTATTGCAACTTTTGGCCATATTAAAGCGAAATTGTTCCTTTGGGAGGTTTTTACAATTTTTGGCCATTTTGAGGCAAAATTGTTCCTTTCGGGGGGTATTGCAACTTTTCGGCATTTTGAGGCAAAATTGTTCCTTTTGGGGGTGTATTGCAATTTTTTGCCATTTTGAGGCGAAATTGTTCCTTTTGGGGGGTATTGCAACTTTTCGGCATTTTGAGGCGAAATTGTTCCTTTGGGGGGGTATTGCAACTTTTGGCCATTTTGAAGCGAAATTGTTCCTTTGGGGGGTATTGCAATTTTTTGCCATTTTGAGGCAAAATTGTTCCTTTGGGGGGGTATTGCAATTTTTTGCCATTTTGAGGCGAAATTGTTCCTTTGGGGGGGTATTGCAACTTTTCGGCATTTTGAGGCGAAATTGTTCCTTTGGGGGAATATTGCAACTTTTGGCTATTTTGAAGCGAAATTGTTCCTTTCGGGGGGTATTGCAACTTTTCGGCATTTTGAGGCGAAATTGTTCCTTTGGGGGGGTATTGCAACTTTTGGCCATTTTGAAGCGAAATTTTTCCTTTGGGGGGGTATTGCAATTTTTAACCATTTTGAGGCGAAATTGTTCCTTTGGGGGGGTATTGCAACTTTTGGCCATTTTGAAGTGAAATTGTTCCTTTCGGGGGGTATTGCAACTTTTCAGCATTTTGAAGCGAAATTGTTCCTTTGGGGGGTATTGCAATTTTTTGCCATTTTGAGGCGAAATTGTTCCTTTGGGGGGTATTGCAATTTTTTGCCATTTTGAGGCGAAATTGTTCCTTTGGGGGGGTATTGCAACTTTTGGCCATTTTGAAGCGAAATTGTTCCTTTGGGGGGTATTGCAATTTTTTGCCATTTTGAGGCGAAATTGTTCCTTTGGGGGGGGTATTGCAACTTTTGGCCATATTGAAGCGAAATTGTTCCTTTGGGGGGTTTTTACAATTTTTGGCCATTTTGAGGCGAAATTGTTCCTTTCGGGGGGTATTGCAACTTTTCGGCATTTTGAGGCGAAATTGTTCCTTTGGGGGGTATTGCAACTTTTGGCCATTTTGAAGCGAAATTGTTCCTTTGGGGGGTTTTTACAATTTTTGGCCATTTTGAGGTGAAATTGTTCCTTTCGGGGGTATTGCAACTTTTGGCCATTTTGAAGCGAAATTGTTCCTTTGGGGGGTATTGCAATTTTTTGCCATTTTGAGGCGAAATTGTTCCTTTGGGGGGGTATTGCAACTTTTGGCCATATTGAAGCGAAATTGTTCCTTTGGGGGGGTATTGCAATTTTTAACCATTTTGAGGCGAAATTGTTCCTTTGGGGGGGTATTGCAACTTTTGGCCATTTTGAAGCAAAATTGTTCCTTTGGGGGGGTATTGCAATTTTTTGCCATTTTGAGGCGAAATTGTTCCTTTGGGGGGGTATTGCAACTTTTGGCCATTTTGAAGCGAAATTGTTCCTTTGTGGGGGTATTGCAACTTTTCGGCATTTTGAGGCGAAATTGTTCCTTTGGGGGGGTATTACAATTTTTTGCCATTTTGAGGCGAAATTGTTCCTTTGGGGGGGTATTGCAACTTTTGGCCATTTTGAAGCGAAATTGTTCCTTTGGGGGTATTGCAATTTTTTTTCCATTTTGAGGCGAAATTGTTCCTTTGGGGGGGTATTGCAACTTTTCGCCATTTTGAAGTGAAATTGTTCCTTTCGGGGGGTATTGCAACTTTTCGGCATTTTGAAGCGAAATTGTTCCTTTGGGGGGGTATTGCAATTTTTTTTCCATTTTGAGGCGAAATTGTTCCTTTCAGGGGGTATTGCAACTTTTCGGATTTTTGAAGCCAAATTGTTCCTTTGGGGGGTATTGCAATTTTTTGCCATTTTGAGGCGAAATTGTTCCTTTGGGGGGGTATTGCAACTTTTGGCCATTTTGAAGCGAAATTGTTCCTTTGGGGGGGTATTGCAACTTTTCGGCATTTTGAGGCGAAATTGTTCCTTTGGGGGGGTATTGACCTTTTTGCCATTTTGAAGCGAAATTGTTCCTTTGGGGGGGTATTGCAACTTTTGGCCATTTTGAAGCGAAATTGTTCCTTTCGGGGGGTATTGCAACTTTTTGGCATTTTGAGGCGAAATTGTTCCTTTGGGGGGTATTGCAATTTTTTTTCCATTTTGAGGCGAAATTGTTCCTTTGGGGGGGTATTGCAACTTTTGGCCTTTTTGAAGTAAAATTGTTCTTTTCGGGGGGTATTGCAACTTTTCGGCATTTTGAAGCGAAATTGTTCCTTTGGGGGGGTATTGCAATTTTTTGCCATTTTGAGGCGAAATTGTTCCTTTGGGGGGGTATTGCAACTTTTGGCCATTTTGAAGCGAAATTGTTCCTTTGGGGAGGTATTGCAATTTTTTTTTCATTTTGAAGCAAAATTGTTCCTTTGGGGGGTATTGAAACTTTTCGGCATTTTGAGGCGAAATTGTTCCTTTGGGGGGGTATTGCAATTTTTTGCCATTTTGAGGCGAAATTGTTCCTTTGGGGGGGTATTGCAACTTTTGGCCATTTTGAAGCGAAATTGTTCCTTTCGGGGGGTATTGCAACTTTTCGGCATTTTGAGGCGAAATTGTTCCTTTGGGGGGGTATTGCAACTTTTGGCCATTTTGAAGCGAAATTGTTCCTTTGGGGGGGTATTGCAACTTTTCGGTATTTTGAGGCGGTTCCTTTGGGGGATAATTGCAATTTTTTGCCATTTTGATGCGAAATTGTTCCTTTGGGGGGTATTGCAACTTTTGGCCATTTTGAAGCGAAATTGTTCCTTTCGGGGGGTATTGCAACTTTTCGGCATTTTGAGGCGAAATTGTTCCTTTGGGGGTATTGCAATTTTTTTTCCATTTTGAGGCGAAATTGTTCCTTTGGGGGGGTATTGCAACTTTTCGCCATTTTGAAGTGAAATTGTTCCTTTCGGGGGGTATTGCAACTTTTCGGCATTTTGAAGCGAAATTGTTCCTTTGGGGGGTATTGCAATTTTTTGCCATTTTGAGGCGAAATTGTTCCTTCGGGGGGTATTGCAACTTTTGACCATTTTGAAGCGAAATTGTTCCTTTGGGGGGGTATTGCAATTTTTTTTTCATTTTGAGGCGAAATTGTTCCTTTGGGGGGGGTATTGCAACTTTTGGCCATTTTGAAGCGAAATTGTTCCTTTGGGGGGGGTATTGCAATTTTTTGCCATTTTGAGGCAAAATTGTTCCTTTGGGGGGGTATTGCAACTTTTGGCCATTTTGAAGCGAATTGTTCTTTTGGGGGGGTATTGCAACTTTTCGGCATTTTGAGGCGAAATTGTTCCTTTGGGGGGGTATTGCAACTTTTGGCCATTTTGAAGCGAAATTGTTCCTTTGGGGGGGTATTGCAATTTTTTGCCATTTTGAGGCGAAATTGTTCCTTTGGGGGGGTATTGCAACTTTTGGCCATTTTGAAGCGAAATTGTTCCTTTGGGGGGGTATTGCAACTTTTCGGCATTTTGAGGCGAAATTGTTCCTTTGGGGGGGTATTGCAATTTTTTGCCATTTTGAGGCGAAATTGTTCCTTTGGGGGGGTATTGCAACTTTTGGCCATTTTGAAGCGAAATTGTTCCTTTCGGGGGTTATTGCAACTTTTCGGCATTTTGAGGCGAAATTGTTCCTTTGGGGGGGTATTGCAACTTTTGGCCATTTTGAAGCGAAATTAATCCTTTGGGGGGGTATTGCAACTTTTCGGCATTTTGAGGCGAAATTGTTCCTTTGGGGGGGTATTGCAATTTTTTGCCATTTTGAGGCGAAATTGTTCCTTTGGGGGGTATTGCAACTTTTGGCCATTTTGAAGCGAAATTGTTCCTTTGGGGGGTATTGCAATTTTTTGCCATTTTGAGGCGAAATTGTTCCTTTGGGGGGGTATTGCAACTTTTGGCCATATTGAAGCGAAATTGTTCCTTTGGGGGGGTATTGCAATTTTTAACCATTTTGAGGCGAAATTGTTCCTTTGGGGGTTAATTGCAACTTTTGGCCATTTTGAAGCGAAATTGTTCCTTTCGGGGGGTATTGCAACTTTTCAGCATTTTGAGACGAAATTGTTCCTTTGGGGGGTAATGCAATTTTTTTTCCATTTTGAGGCGAAATTGTTCCTTTCAGGGGGTATTGCAACTTTTCGGATTTTTGAAGCGAAATTGTTCCTTTGGGGGGTATTGCAATTTTTTGCCATTTTGAGGCGCAATTGTTCCTTTGGGGGGGTATTGCAACTTTTGGCCATTTTGAAGCGAAATTGTTCCTTTGGGGGGGTATTGCAATTTTTTGCCATTTTGAGGCGAAATTGTTCCTTTGGGGGGGTATTGCAACTTTTGGCCATTTTGAAGCGAAATTGTTCCTTTGGGGGGGTATTGCAATTTTTTGCCATTTTGAGGCGAAATTGTTCCTTTGGGGGGGTATTGCAACTTTTGGCCATTTTGAAGCGAAATTGTTCCTTTGTGGGGGTATTGCAACTTTTCGGCATTTTGAGGCGAAATTGTTCCTTTGGGGGGGTATTACAATTTTTTGCCATTTTGAGGCGAAATTGTTCCTTTGGGGGGGTATTGCAACTTTTGGCCATTTTGAAGCGAAATTGTTCCTTTCGGGGGGTATTGCAACTTTTCGGCATTTTGAGGCGAAATTGTTCCTTTGGGGGGGTATTGCAACTTTTGGCCATTTTGAAGCGAAATTGTTCCTTTGGGGGGGTATTGCAACTTTTCGGTATTTTGAGGCGGTTCCTTTGGGGGATAATTGCAATTTTTTGCCATTTTGATGCGAAATTGTTCCTTTGGGGGTATTGCAACTTTTGGCCATTTTGAAGCGAAATTGTTCCTTTCGGGGGGTATTGCAACTTTTCGGCATTTTGAGGCGAAATTGTTCCTTTGGGGGTATTGCAATTTTTTTTCCATTTTGAGGCGAAATTGTTCCTTTGGGGGGGTATTGCAACTTTTCGCCATTTTGAAGTGAAATTGTTCCTTTCGGGGGGTATTGCAACTTTTCGGCATTTTGAAGCGAAATTGTTCCTTTGGGGGGTATTGCAATTTTTTGCCATTTTGAGGCGAAATTGTTCCTTCGGGGGGTATTGCAACTTTTGACCATTTTGAAGCGAAATTGTTCCTTTGGGGGGGTATTGCAATTTTTTTTCATTTTGAGGCGAAATTGTTCCTTTGGGGGGGGTATTGCAACTTTTGGCCATTTTGAAGCGAAATTGTTCCTTTGGGGGGGGTATTGCAATTTTTTGCCATTTTGAGGCAAAATTGTTCCTTTGGGGGGGTATTGCAACTTTTGGCCATTTTGAAGCGAATTGTTCTTTTGGGGGGGTATTGCAACTTTTCGGCATTTTGAGGCGAAATTGTTCCTTTGGGGGGGTATTGCAACTTTTGGCCATTTTGAAGCGAAATTGTTCCTTTGGGGGGGTATTGCAATTTTTTGCCATTTTGAGGCGAAATTGTTCCTTTGGGGGGGTATTGCAACTTTTGGCCATTTTGAAGCGAAATTGTTCCTTTGGGGGGGTATTGCAACTTTTCGGCATTTTGAGGCGAAATTGTTCCTTTGGGGGGGTATTGCAATTTTTTGCCATTTTGAGGCGAAATTGTTCCTTTGGGGGGGTATTGCAACTTTTGGCCATTTTGAAGCGAAATTGTTCCTTTCGGGGGTTATTGCAACTTTTCGGCATTTTGAGGCGAAATTGTTCCTTTGGGGGGGTATTGCAACTTTTGGCCATTTTGAAGCGAAATTAATCCTTTGGGGGGGTATTGCAACTTTTCGGCATTTTGAGGCGAAATTGTTCCTTTGGGGGGGTATTGCAATTTTTTGCCATTTTGAGGCGAAATTGTTCCTTTGGGGGGTATTGCAACTTTTGGCCATTTTGAAGCGAAATTGTTCCTTTGGGGGGTATTGCAATTTTTTGCCATTTTGAGGCGAAATTGTTCCTTTGGGGGGGTATTGCAACTTTTGGCCATATTGAAGCGAAATTGTTCCTTTGGGGGGGTATTGCAATTTTTAACCATTTTGAGGCGAAATTGTTCCTTTGGGGGTTAATTGCAACTTTTGGCCATTTTGAAGCGAAATTGTTCCTTTCGGGGGGTATTGCAACTTTTCAGCATTTTGAGACGAAATTGTTCCTTTGGGGGGTAATGCAATTTTTTTTCCATTTTGAGGCGAAATTGTTCCTTTCAGGGGGTATTGCAACTTTTCGGATTTTTGAAGCGAAATTGTTCCTTTGGGGGGTATTGCAATTTTTTGCCATTTTGAGGCGCAATTGTTCCTTTGGGGGGGTATTGCAACTTTTGGCCATTTTGAAGCGAAATTGTTCCTTTGGGGGGGTATTGCAATTTTTTGCCATTTTGAGGCGAAATTGTTCCTTTGGGGGGGTATTGCAACTTTTGGCCATTTTGAAGCGAAATTGTTCCTTTGGGGGGGTATTGCAATTTTTTGCCATTTTGAGGCGAAATTGTTCCTTTGGGGGGGTATTGCAACTTTTGGCCATTTTGAAGCGAAATTGTTCCTTTGTGGGGGTATTGCAACTTTTCGGCATTTTGAGGCGAAATTGTTCCTTTGGGGGGGTATTACAATTTTTTGCCATTTTGAGGCGAAATTGTTCCTTTGGGGGGGTATTGCAACTTTTGGCCATTTTGAAGCGAAATTGTTCCTTTCGGGGGGTATTGCAACTTTTCGGCATTTTGAGGCGAAATTGTTCCTTTGGGGGGGTATTGCAACTTTTCGGCATTTTGAGGCGAAATTGTTCCTTTGGGGGGTATTGCAACTTTTGGCCATTTTGAAGCGAAATTGTTCCTTTGGGGGGTATTGCAATTTTTTGCCATTTTGAGGCGAAATTGTTCCTTTGGGGGGGTATTGCAACTTTTGGCCATATTGAAGCGAAATTGTTCCTTTGGGGGGGTATTGCAATTTTTAACCATTTTGAGGCGAAATTGTTCCTTTGGGGGGTATTGCAACTTTTGGCCATTTTGAAGTGAAATTGTTCCTTTCGGGGGGTATTGCAACTTTTCGGCATTTTGAAGCGAAATTGTTCCTTTGGGGGGGTATTGCAATTTTTTTTCCATTTTGAGGCGAAATTGTTCCTTTCAGGGGGTATTGCAACTTTTCGGATTTTTGAAGCCAAATTGTTCCTTTGGGGGGTATTGCAATTTTTTGCCATTTTGAGGCGAAATTGTTCCTTTGGGGGGGTATTGCAACTTTTGGCCATTTTGAAGCGAAATTGTTCCTTTGGGGGGGTATTGCAACTTTTCGGCATTTTGAGGCGAAATTGTTCCTTTGGGGGGGTATTGCAATTTTTTGCCATTTTGAGGCGAAATTGTTCCTTTGGGGGGGTATTGCAACTTTTGGCCATTTTGAAGCGAAATTGTTCCTTTGGGGGGGTATTGCAATTTTTTTTCCATTTTGAGGCGAAATTGTTCCTTTCAGGGGGTATTGCAACTTTTCGGATTTTTGAAGCCAAATTGTTCCTTTGGGGGGTATTGCAATTTTTTGCCATTTTGAGGCGAAATTGTTCCTTTGGGGGGGTATTGCAACTTTTGGCCATTTTGAAGCGAAATTGTTCCTTTGGGGGGGTATTGCAACTTTTCGGCATTTTGAGGCGAAATTGTTCCTTTGGGGGGGTATTGCAATTTTTTGCCATTTTGAGGCGAAATTGTTCCTTTGGGGGGGTATTGCAACTTTTGGCCATTTTGAAGCGAAATTGTTCCTTTCGGGGGTTATTGCAACTTTTCGGCATTTTGAGGCGAAATTGTTCCTTTGGGGGGGTATTGCAACTTTTCGGCATTTTGAGGCGAAATTGTTCCTTTGGGGGGGTATTGCAATTTTTTGCCATTTTGAGGCGAAATTGTTCCTTTGGGGGGTATTGCAACTTTTGGCCATTTTGAAGCGAAATTGTTACTTTCGGGGGGTATTGCAACTTTTCGGCATTTTGAGGCGAAATTGTTCCTTTGGGGGTATTGCAATTTTTTTTCCATTTTGAGGCGAAATTGTTCCTTTGGGGGGGGTATTGCAACTTTTCGGCATTTTGAGGCGAAATTGTTCCTTTGGGGGGTATTGCAATTTTTTTTCCATTTTGAGGCGAAATTGTTCCTTTGGGAAAATATTGCAACTTTTGGCCATTTTGAAGCGAAATTGTTCCTTTGGGGGGGTATTGCAATTTTTTGCCATTTTGAGGTGAAATTGTTCCTTTGGGGGGTATTGCAATTTTTTTTCCATTTTGAGGTGAAATTGTTCCTTTGGGGGGGTATTGCAACTTTTGGCCCTTTTGAAGCGAAATTGTTCCTTTGGGGGGGTATTGCAACTTTTGGCGATTTTAAAGCGAAATTGTTCCTTTCGGGGGGTACTGCAACTTTTCAGCATTTTGGGGCGAAATTGTTCCTTTGGGCGGGTATTGCAATTTTTTGCCATTTTGAGGCGAAATTGTTCCTTTTGGGGGGTATTGCAACTTTTGGCCATTTTGAAGCGAAATTGTACCTTTGGGGGGGGTATTGCAACTTTTCGGCATTTTGAAGCAAAATTGTTCCTTTGGGGGGGTATTGCAATTTTTTTTTCATTTTGAGGCGAAATTGTTCCTTTGGGGGGGTATTGCAACTTTTGGCCATTTTTAAGCGAAATTGTTCCTTTGGGGGGGTATTGCAACTTTTCGGCATTTTGAGGCGAAATTGTTCCTTTGGGGGGTATTGCAACTTTTGGCCATTTTGTAGCGAAATTGTTCCTTTGGGGGGTATTGCAACTTTTCGGCATTTTGAGTTGAAATTGTTCCTTTGGGGGGGTATTGCAATTTTTTGCCATTTTGAGGCGAAATTGTTCCTTTGGGGGGGTATTGCAACTTTTGGCCATTTTGAAGCGAAATTGTTCCTTTGGGGGGTATTGCAACTTTTCGGTATTTTGAGGCGAAATTGTTCCTTTGGGGCATAATTGCAATTTTTTTCCATTTTGATGCGAAATTGTTCCTTTGGGGGGGTATTGCAACTTTTCGGCATTTTGAGGCGAAATTGTTCCTTTGGGGGGGTATTGCAACTTTTGGCCATTTGAAGCGAAATTTTTCCTTTGGGGGGGTATTGCAACTTTTCGGTATTTTGAGGCGAAATTGTTCCTTTGGGGCATAATTGCAATTTTTTTCCATTTTGATGCGAAATTGTTCCTTTGGGGGGGTATTGCAACTTTTGGCCATTTTGAAGCGAAATTGTTCCTTTCGGGGGGTATTGCAACTTTTCGGCATTTTGAGGCGAAATTGTTCCTTTGGGGGGGTATTGCAACTTTTGGCCATTTTGAAGCGAAATTGTTCCTTTGGGGGGGTATTGCAATTTTTTGCCATTTTGAGGCGAAATTGTTCCTTTGGGGGGTATTGCAACTTTTGGCCATTTTGAAGCGAAATTGTTCCTTTGGGGGGTATTGCAATTTTTTGCCATATTGAAGCGAAATTGTTCCTTTGGGGGGGTATTGCAATTTTTAACCATTTTGAGGCGAAATTGTTCCTTTGGGGGGGTATTGCAACTTTTGGCCATTTTGAAGCGAAATTGTTCCTTTCGGGGGGTATTGCAACTTTTCAGCATTTTGAGACGAAATTGTTCCTTTGGGGGGGTATTGCATTTTTTTGCCATTTTGAGGCGAAATTGTTCCTTTCAGGGGGTATTGCAACTTTTCGGATTTTTGAAGCGAAATTGTTCCTTTGGGGGGTATTGCAATTTTTTGCCATTTTGAGGCGAAATTGTTCCTTTGGGGGGGTATTGCAACTTTTCGGCATTTTGAGGCGAAATTGTTCCTTTGGGGGGGTATTGCAACTTTTGGCCATTTTGAAGCGAAATTGTTCCTTTGGGGGGGTATTGCAAGTTTTTTGCCATTTTGAGGCGAAATTGTTCCTTTGGGGGATAATTGCAATTTTTTGCCATTTTGATGCGAAATTGTTCCTTTCGGGGGGTATTACAACTTTTCGGCATTTTGAAGCGAAATTGTTCCTTTGGGGGGGTATTGCAATTTTTTGCCATTTTGAAGCGAAATTGTTCCTTTGGGGGGGTATTGCAACTTTTGCCCATTTTGAAGCGAAATTGTTCCTTTGGGGAGGTATTGCAATTTTTTTTTCATTTTGAAGCAAAATTGTTCCTTTGGGGGGTATTGAAACTTTTCGGCATTTTGAGGCGAAATTGTTCCTTTGGGGGGGTATTGCAATTTTTTGCCATTTTGAGGCGAAATTGTATCTTTGGGGGGGTATTGCAACTTTTGGCCATTTTGAAGCGAAATTGTTCCTTTCGGGGGGTATTGCAACTTTTGGCCATTTTGAAGCGAAATTGTTCCTTTCGGGGGGTATTGCAACTTTTCGGCATTTTGAGGCGAAATTGTTCCTTTGGGGGTATTGCAATTTTTTTTCCATTTTGAGGCGAAATTGTTCCTTTGGGGGGGTATTGCAACTTTTCGCCATTTTGAAGTGAAATTGTTCCTTTCGGGGGGTATTGCAACTTTTCGGCATTTTGAAGCGAAATTGTTCCTTTGGGGGGGTATTGCAATTTTTTTCATTTTGAGGCGAAATTGTTCCTTTGGGGGGGTATTGCAACTTTTGGCCATTTTGAAGCGAAATTGTTCCTTTGGGGGGGTATTGCAATTTTTTGCCATTTTGAGGCGAAATTGTTCCTTTGTGGGTGTATTGCAACTTTTGGCCATTTTGAAGCGAAATTGTTCCTTTGGGGGGGTATTGCAATTTTTTGCCATTTTGAGGCGAAATTGTTCCTTTGTGGGTGTATTGCAACTTTTGGCCATTTTGAAGCGAAATTGTTCCTTTCGGGGGGTATTGCAACTTTTCGGCATTTTGAGGCGAAATTGTTCCTTTGGGGGGGTATTGCAACTTTTGGCCATTTTGAAGCGAAATTGTTCCTTTGGGGGGGTATTGCAATTTTTTGCCATTTTGAGGCGAAATTGTTCCTTTGGGGGGGTATTGCAACTTTTGGCATTTTGAAGCGAAATTGTTCCTTTCGGGGGGTATTGCAACTTTTCGGCATTTTGAGGCGAAATTGTTCCTTTGGGGGATAATTGCAATTTTTTGCCATTTTGATGCGAAATTGTTCCTTTGGGGGGGTATTGCAACTTTTGGCCATTTTGAAGCGAAATTGTTCCTTTCGGGGGGTATTGCAACTTTTTGGCATTTTGAGGCGAAATTGTTCCTTTGGGGGGTATTGCAATTTTTTGCCATTTTGAGGCGAAATTGTTCCTTTGGGGGGGTATTGCAACTTTTGGCCATTTTGAAGCGAAATTGTTCCTTTCGGGGGTTATTGCAACTTTTCGGCATTTTGAGGCGAAATTGTTCCTTTGGGGGGGTATTGCAACTTTTCGGCATTTTGAGGCGAAATTGTTCCTTTGGGGGGGTATTGCAATTTTTTGCCATTTTGAGGCGAAATTGTTCCTTTGGGGGGTATTGCAACTTTTGGCCATTTTGAAGCGAAATTGTTCCTTTGGGGGGTATTGCAATTTTTTGCCATTTTGAGGCGAAATTGTTCCTTTGGGGGGGTATTGCAACTTTTGGCCATATTGAAGCGAAATTGTTCCTTTGGGGGGGTATTGCAATTTTTAACCATTTTGAGGCGAAATTGTTCCTTTGGGGGGGTATTGCAACTTTTGGCCATTTTGAAGCGAAATTGTTCCTTTGGGGGGGTATTGCAATTTTTTGCCATTTTGAGGCGAAATTGTTCCTTTGGGGGGGTATTGCAACTTTTGGCCATTTTGAAGCGAAATTGTTCCTTTGTGGGGGTATTGCAACTTTTCGGCATTTTGAGGCGAAATTGTTCCTTTGGGGGGGTATTACAATTTTTTGCCATTTTGAGGCGAAATTGTTCCTTTGGGGGGGTATTGCAACTTTTGGCCATTTTGAAGCGAAATTGTTCCTTTGGGGGTATTGCAATTTTTTTTCCATTTTGAGGCGAAATTGTTCCTTTGGGGGGGTATTGCAACTTTTCGCCATTTTGAAGTGAAATTGTTCCTTTCGGGGGGTATTGCAACTTTTCGGCATTTTGAAGCGAAATTGTTCCTTTGGGGGGGTATTGCAATTTTTTTTCCATTTTGAGGCGAAATTGTTCCTTTCAGGGGGTATTGCAACTTTTCGGATTTTTGAAGCCAAATTGTTCCTTTGGGGGGTATTGCAATTTTTTGCCATTTTGAGGCGAAATTGTTCCTTTGGGGGGGTATTGCAACTTTTGGCTATTTTGAAGCGAAATTGTTCCTTTGGGGGGGTATTGCAACTTTTCGGCATTTTGAGGCGAAATTGTTCCTTTGGGGGGGTATTGACCTTTTTGCCATTTTGAAGCGAAATTGTTCCTTTGGGGGGGTATTGCAACTTTTGGCCATTTTGAAGCGAAATTGTTCCTTTCGGGGGGTATTGCAACTTTTTGGCATTTTGAGGCGAAATTGTTCCTTTGGGGGGTATTGCAATTTTTTTTCCATTTTGAGGCGAAATTGTTCCTTTGGGGGGGTATTGCAACTTTTGGCCTTTTTGAAGTAAAATTGTTCTTTTCGGGGGGTATTGCAACTTTTCGGCATTTTGAAGCGAAATTGTTCCTTTGGGGGGGTATTGCAATTTTTTGCCATTTTGAGGCGAAATTGTTCCTTTGGGGGGGTATTGCAACTTTTGGCCATTTTGAAGCGAAATTGTTCCTTTGGGGAGGTATTGCAATTTTTTTTTCATTTTGAAGCAAAATTGTTCCTTTGGGGGGTATTGAAACTTTTCGGCATTTTGAGGCGAAATTGTTCCTTTGGGGGGGTATTGCAATTTTTTGCCATTTTGAGGCGAAATTGTTCCTTTGGGGGGGTATTGCAACTTTTGGCCATTTTGAAGCGAAATTGTTCCTTTCGGGGGGTATTGCAACTTTTCGGCATTTTGAGGCGAAATTGTTCCTTTGGGGGGGTATTGCAACTTTTGGCCATTTTGAAGCGAAATTGTTCCTTTGGGGGGGTATTGCAACTTTTCGGTATTTTGAGGCGGTTCCTTTGGGGGATAATTGCAATTTTTTGCCATTTTGATGCGAAATTGTTCCTTTGGGGGGTATTGCAACTTTTGGCCATTTTGAAGCGAAATTGTTCCTTTCGGGGGGTATTGCAACTTTTCGGCATTTTGAGGCGAAATTGTTCCTTTGGGGGTATTGCAATTTTTTTTCCATTTTGAGGCGAAATTGTTCCTTTGGGGGGGTATTGCAACTTTTCGCCATTTTGAAGTGAAATTGTTCCTTTCGGGGGGTATTGCAACTTTTCGGCATTTTGAAGCGAAATTGTTCCTTTGGGGGGTATTGCAATTTTTTGCCATTTTGAGGCGAAATTGTTCCTTCGGGGGGTATTGCAACTTTTGACCATTTTGAAGCGAAATTGTTCCTTTGGGGGGGTATTGCAATTTTTTTTTCATTTTGAGGCGAAATTGTTCCTTTGGGGGGGGTATTGCAACTTTTGGCCATTTTGAAGCGAAATTGTTCCTTTGGGGGGGTATTGCAATTTTTTGCCATTTTGAGGCGAAATTGTTCCTTTGGGGGGGTATTGCAACTTTTGGCCATTTTGAAGCGAAATTGTTCCTTTGGGGGGGTATTGCAACTTTTCGGCATTTTGAGGCGAAATTGTTCCTTTGGGGGGGTATTGCAATTTTTTGCCATTTTGAGGCGAAATTGTTCCTTTGGGGGGGTATTGCAACTTTTGGCCATTTTGAAGCGAAATTGTTCCTTTCGGGGGTTATTGCAACTTTTCGGCATTTTGAGGCGAAATTGTTCCTTTGGGGGGGTATTGCAACTTTTGGCCATTTTGAAGCGAAATTAATCCTTTGGGGGGGTATTGCAACTTTTCGGCATTTTGAGGCGAAATTGTTCCTTTGGGGGGGTATTGCAATTTTTTGCCATTTTGAGGCGAAATTGTTCCTTTGGGGGGTATTGCAACTTTTGGCCATTTTGAAGCGAAATTGTTCCTTTGGGGGGTATTGCAATTTTTTGCCATTTTGAGGCGAAATTGTTCCTTTGGGGGGGTATTGCAACTTTTGGCCATATTGAAGCGAAATTGTTCCTTTGGGGGGGTATTGCAATTTTTAACCATTTTGAGGCGAAATTGTTCCTTTGGGGGTTAATTGCAACTTTTGGCCATTTTGAAGCGAAATTGTTCCTTTCGGGGGGTATTGCAACTTTTCAGCATTTTGAGACGAAATTGTTCCTTTGGGGGGTAATGCAATTTTTTTTCCATTTTGAGGCGAAATTGTTCCTTTCAGGGGGTATTGCAACTTTTCGGATTTTTGAAGCGAAATTGTTCCTTTGGGGGGTATTGCAATTTTTTGCCATTTTGAGGCGCAATTGTTCCTTTGGGGGGGTATTGCAACTTTTGGCCATTTTGAAGCGAAATTGTTCCTTTGGGGGGGTATTGCAATTTTTTGCCATTTTGAGGCGAAATTGTTCCTTTGGGGGGGTATTGCAACTTTTGGCCATTTTGAAGCGAAATTGTTCCTTTGGGGGGGTATTGCAATTTTTTGCCATTTTGAGGCGAAATTGTTCCTTTGGGGGGGTATTGCAACTTTTGGCCATTTTGAAGCGAAATTGTTCCTTTGTGGGGGTATTGCAACTTTTCGGCATTTTGAGGCGAAATTGTTCCTTTGGGGGGGTATTACAATTTTTTGCCATTTTGAGGCGAAATTGTTCCTTTGGGGGGGTATTGCAACTTTTGGCCATTTTGAAGCGAAATTGTTCCTTTCGGGGGGTATTGCAACTTTTCGGCATTTTGAGGCGAAATTGTTCCTTTGGGGGGGTATTGCAACTTTTCGGCATTTTGAGGCGAAATTGTTCCTTTGGGGGGTATTGCAACTTTTGGCCATTTTGAAGCGAAATTGTTCCTTTGGGGGGTATTGCAATTTTTTGCCATTTTGAGGCGAAATTGTTCCTTTGGGGGGGTATTGCAACTTTTGGCCATATTGAAGCGAAATTGTTCCTTTGGGGGGGTATTGCAATTTTTAACCATTTTGAGGCGAAATTGTTCCTTTGGGGGGTATTGCAACTTTTGGCCATTTTGAAGTGAAATTGTTCCTTTCGGGGGGTATTGCAACTTTTCGGCATTTTGAAGCGAAATTGTTCCTTTGGGGGGGTATTGCAATTTTTTTTCCATTTTGAGGCGAAATTGTTCCTTTCAGGGGGTATTGCAACTTTTCGGATTTTTGAAGCCAAATTGTTCCTTTGGGGGGTATTGCAATTTTTTGCCATTTTGAGGCGAAATTGTTCCTTTGGGGGGGTATTGCAACTTTTGGCCATTTTGAAGCGAAATTGTTCCTTTGGGGGGGTATTGCAACTTTTCGGCATTTTGAGGCGAAATTGTTCCTTTGGGGGGGTATTGCAATTTTTTGCCATTTTGAGGCGAAATTGTTCCTTTGGGGGGGTATTGCAACTTTTGGCCATTTTGAAGCGAAATTGTTCCTTTGGGGGGGTATTGCAATTTTTTGCCATTTTGAGGCGAAATTGTTCCTTTGGGGGGGTATTGCAACTTTTGGCCATTTTGAAGCGAAATTGTTCCTTTCGGGGGGTATTGCAACTTTTCGGCATTTTGAGGCAAAATTGTTCCTTTAGGGGGGTATTGCAACTTTTGGCCATATTGAAGCAAAATTGTTCCTTTGGGGGGGTATTGCAATTTTTAACCATTTTGAAGCGAAATTGTTCCTTTGGGGGGTATTGCAATTTTTTGCCATTTTGAGGCGAAATTGTTCCTTTGGGGGGTATTGCAACTTTTGGCCATTTTGAAGCGAAATTGTTCCTTTGGGGGGTATTGCAACTTTTCGGCATTTTGAGGCGAAATTGTTCCTTTGGGGGGGTATTGCAATTTTTTGCCATTTGGAGGCGAAATTGTTCCTTTGGGGGGGTATTGCAACTTTTGGCCATTTTGAAGCGGAATTGTTCCTTTCGGGGGGTATTGCAACTTTTCGGCATTTTGAGGCGAAATTGTTCCTTTGGGGGGGTATTGCAATTTTTTGCCATTTTGAGGCGAAATTGTTCCTTTGGGGGGGTATTGCAACTTTTGGCCATTTTGAAGCGAAATTGTTCCTTTGGGGGGGTATTGCAATTTTTTGCCATTTTGAGGCGAAATTGTTCCTTTGGGGGGGTATTGCAACTTTTGGCCATTTTGAAGCGAAATTGTTCCTTTCGGGGGGTATTGCAACTTTTCGGCATTTTGAGGCAAAATTGTTCCTTTAGGGGGGTATTGCAACTTTTGGCCATATTGAAGCAAAATTGTTCCTTTGGGGGGGTATTGCAATTTTTAACCATTTTGAGGCGAAATTGTTCCTTTGGGGGGTATTGCAACTTTTGGCCATTTTGAAGCGAAATTGTTCCTTTCGGGGGGTATTGCAACTTTTCAGCATTTTGAGGCGAAATTGTTCCTTTGGGGGGGTATTGCAATTTTTTGCCATTTTGAGGCGAAATTGTTCCTTTGTGGGGTATTGCAATTTTTTTTCCATTTTGAGGCGAAATTGTTCCTTTGGGGGGGTATTGCAACTTTTGGCCATTTTGAAGCGAAATTGTTCCTTTCGGGGGGTATTGCAACTTTTTGGCATTTTGAAGCGAAATTGTTCCTTTGGGGGGTATTGCAATTTTTTGCCATTTTGAGGCGAAATTGTTCCTTTGGGGGGGTATTGCAACTTTTGGCCATTTTGAAGCGAAATTGTTCCTTTGGGGGGGTATTGCAATTTTTTTTTCATTTTGAGGCGAAATTGTTCATTTGGGGGGGGGTATTGCAAATTTTGGCCATTTTGAAGCGAAATTGTTCCTTTGGGGGGGTATTGCAATTTTTTACCATTTTGAGGCGAAATTGTTCCTTTGGGGGGGTATTGCAACTTTTCGGCATTTTGAGGCGAAATTGTTCCTTTGGGGGGGTATTGCAATTTTTTGCCATTTTGAGGCGAAATTGTTCCTTTGGGGGGTATTGCAACTTTTGGCCATTTTGAAGCGAAATTGTTCCTTTCGGGGGGTATTGCAACTTTTCGGCATTTTGAGGCGAAATTGTTCCTTTGGGGGGGTATTGCAACTTTTGGCCATTTTGAAGCGAAATTGTTCCTTTGGGGGGTATTGCAACTTTTCGGCATTTTGAGGCGAAATTGTTCCTTTGGGGGGGTATTGCAACTTTTGGCCATTTTGAAGCGAAATTGTTCCTTTGGGGGGGTAGTGCAATTTTTTGCCATTTTGAGGCGAAATTGTTCCTTTCGGGGGGTATTGCAACTTTTCAGCATTTTAAAGCGAAATTGTTCCTTTGGGGGGGTATTGCAACTTTTGGCCATTTTGAAGCGAAATTGTTCCTTTGGGGGGGTATTGCAATTTTTTGCCATTTTGAGGCGAAATTGTTCCTTTGAGGGGGTATTGCAACTTTTGGCCATATTGAAGCGAAATTGTTCCTTTGGGGGGTTTTTACAATTTTTGGCCATTTTGAGGCGAAATTGTTCCTTTGGGGGGGTATTGCAACTTTTCGGCATTTTGAGGCGAAATTGTTCCTTGGGGGGGTATTGCAACTTTTGGCCATTTTGAAGCGAAATTGTTCCTTTGGGGGGTGTATTGCAATTTTTAACCATTTTGAGGCGAAATTGTTCCTTGGGGGGGTATTGCAACTTTTGGCCATTTTAAAGTGAAATTGTTCCTTTCGGGGGGTATTGCAACTTTTCAGCATTTTTGCATTGAAATTGTTCCTTTGGGGGGGTATTGTAATTTTTTGCCATTTTGAGGCGAAATTGTTCCTTTGGGGGGGTATTGCAACTTTTGGCCATTTTAAAGCGAAATTGTTCCTTTCGGGGGGTATTGCAACTTTTCGGCATTTTGAGGCGAAATTGTTCCTTTGGGGGGTATTGCAACTTTTGGCCATTTTGAAGCGAAATTGTTCCTTTGGGGGGTTTTTACAATTTTTGGCCATTTTGAGGCGAAATTGTTCCTTTCGGGGGGTATTGCAACTTTTTGCCATTTTGAGGCGAAATTGTTCCTTTGGGGGGGTATTGCAATTTTTTGCCATTTTGAGGCGAAATTGTTCCTTTGGGGGGGTATTGCAACTTTTGGCCATTTTGAAGCGAAATTGTTCCTTTGGGGGGGTATTGCAACTTTTCGGCATTTTGAGGCGAAATTGTTCCTTTGGGGGGGGTATTGCAATTTTTTGCCATTTTGAGGCGAAATTGTTCCTTTGGGGGGGTATTGCAACTTTTGGCCATTTTGAAGCGAAATTGTTCCTTGGGGGGGTATTGCAACTTTTGGCCATTTTGAGGCGAAAATGTTCCTTTGGGGGGGTATTGCAACTTTTTGCCATTTTGAAGCGAAATTGTTCCTTTGGGGGGTACTGCATTTTTTTGCCATTTTGAGGCGAAATTGTTCCTTTGGGGGGGTATTGCAACTTTTGGCCTTTTTGAGGCGAAATTGTTCCTTTGGGGGGGTATTGCAACTTTTGGCCATTTTGAAGCGAAATTGTTCCTTTGGGGGGGTATTGCAATTTTTTGCCATTTTGAGGCGAAATTGTTCCTTTGGGGGAGTATTGCAACTTTTGGCCATTTTGAAGCGAAATTGTTCCTTTGGGGGGGTATTGCAACTTTTCGGCATTTTGAGGCGAAATTGTTCCTTGGGGGGGTATTGCAACTTTTGGCCATTTTGAAGCAAAATTGTTCCTTTGGGGGGTATTGCAATTTTTAACCATTTTAAGGCGAAATTGTTCCTTTGGGGGGGTATTGCAACTTTTGGCCATTTTGAAGTGAAATTGTTCCTTTCGGGGGGTATTGCAACTTTTCAGCATTTTGAAGCGAAATTGTTCCTTTGGGGGGTATTGCAATTTTTTGCCATTTTGAGGCGAAATTGTTCCTTTGGGGGGTATTGCAATTTTTTGCCATTTTGAGGCGAAATTGTTCCTTTGGGGGGGTATTGCAACTTTTGGCCATTTTGAAGCGAAATTGTTCCTTTGGGGGGTATTGCAATTTTTTGCCATTTTGAGGCGAAATTGTTCCTTTGTTGGGGGTATTGCAACTTTTGGCCATATTGAAGCGAAATTGTTCCTTTGGGGGGTTTTTACAATTTTTGGCCATTTTGAGGCGAAATTGTTCCTTTCGGGGGGTATTGCAACTTTTCGGCATTTTGAGGCGAAATTGTTCCTTTGGGGGGTATTGCAACTTTTGGCCATTTTGAAGCGAAATTGTTCCTTTGGGGGGTTTTTACAATTTTTAGCCATTTTGAGGCGAAATTGTTCCTTTCGGGGGGTATTGCAACTTTTCGGCATTTTGAGGCGAAATTGTTCCTTTGGGGGGGTATTGCAACTTTTGGCCATTTTGAAGCGAAATTGTTCCTTTGGGGGGGTATTGCAATTTTTTGCCATTTTGAGGCGAAATTGTTCCTTTGGGGGGGTATTGCAACTTTTGGCCATTTTGAAGCGAAATTGTTCCTTTGGGGGGGTATTGCAACTTTTCGGCATTTTGAGGCGAAATTGTTCCTTTGGGGGGGTATTGCAATTTTTTGCCATTTTGAGGCGAAATTGTTCCTTTGGGGGGGTATTGCAACTTTTGGCCATTTTGAAGCGAAATTGTTCCTTTGGGGGGGTATTGCAACTTTTGGCCATTTTGAGGCGAAATTGTTCCTTTGGGGGGGTATTGCAACTTTTTGCCATTTTGAAGCGAAATTGTTCCTTTGGGGGGTATTGCAATTTTTTGCCATTTTGAGGCGAAATTGTTCCTTTGGGGGGGTTTTGCAACTTTTGGCCTTTTTGAGGCGAAATTGTTCCTTTGGGGGGGTATTGCAACTTTTGGCCATTTTGAAGCGAAATTGTTCCTTTGGGGGGGTATTGCAATTTTTTGCCATTTTGAGGCGAAATTGTTCCTTTTGGGGGGTATTGCAACTTTTGGCCATATTGAAGCGAAATTGTTCCTTTGGGAGGTTTTTACAATTTTTGGCCATTTTGAGGCGAAATTGTTCCTTTCGGGGGGTATTGCAACTTTTCGGCATTTTGAGGCAAAATTGTTCCTTTGGGGGGGTATTGCAACTTTTGGCCATTTTGAAGCGAAATTGTTCCTTTGGGGGGTATTGCAATTTTTTGCCATTTTGAGGCGAAATTGTTCCTTTGGGGGGGTATTGCAACTTTTGGCCATTTTGAAGCGAAATTGTTCCTTTGGGGGGGTATTGCAACTTTTCGGCATTTTGAGGCGAAATTGTTCCTTTGGGGGGGTATTGCAATTTTTTGCCATTTTGAGGCGAAATTGTTCCTTTGGGGGGGTATTGCAACTTTTGGCCATTTTGAAGCGAAATTGTTCCTTTGGGGGGGTATTGCAATTTTTTGCCATTTTGAGGCGAAATTGTTCCTTTGGGGGGGTATTGCAACTTTTGGCCATATTGAAGCGAAATTGTTCCTTTGGGGGGGTATTGCAATTTTTAACCATTTTGAGGCGAAATTGTTCCTTTGGGGGGGTATTGCAACTTTTGGCCATTTTGAAGCGAAATTGTTCCTTTCGGGGGGTATTGCAACTTTTCAGCATTTTGAGGCGAAATTGTTCCTTTGGGGGGGTATTTCAATTTTTTTGCTATTTTGAGGCGAAATTGTTCCTTTGGGGGGGTATTGCAACTTTTCGGCATTTTGAGGCGAAATTGTTCCTTTGGGGGGTATTGCAATTTTTTTTCCATTTTGAGGCGAAATTGTTCCTTTGGGGGGGTATTGCAACTTTTGGCCATTTTGAAGCGAAAATGTTCCTTTCGGGGGGTATTGCAACTTTTCGGCATTTTGAAGCGAAATTGTTCCTTTGGGGGGTATTGCAATTTTTTGCCATTTTGAGGCGAAATTGTTCCTTTGGGGGGGTATTGCAACTTTTGGCCATTTTGAAGCGAAATTGTTCCTTTGGGGGGGTATTGCAACTTTTGGCCATTTTGAAGCGAAATTGTTCCTTTGGGGGGGTATTGCAATTTTTTGCCATTTTGAGGCGAAATTGTTCCTTTGGGGGAGTATTGCAATTTTTTGCCATTTTGAGGCGAAATTGTTCTTTTGGGGGGGTATTGCAACTTTTGGCCATTTTGAGGCGAAATTGTTCCTTTGGGGGGGTATTGCAACTTTTCGGCATTTTGAGGCGAAATTGTTCCTTTGGGGGGGTATTGCAATTTTTTGCCATTTTGAGGCGAAATTGTTCCTTTGGGGGGGTATTGCAACTTTTGGCCATTTTGAAGCGAAATTGTTCCTTTGGGGGGGTATTGCAATTTTTTGCCATTTTGAGGCGAAATTGTTCCTTTGGGGGGGTATTGCAACTTTTGGCCATATTGAAGCGAAATTGTTCCTTTGGGGGGGTATTGCAATTTTTAACCATTTTGAGGCGAAATTGTTCCTTTGGGGGGGGTATTGCAACTTTTGGCCATTTTGAAGCGAAATTGTTCCTTTCGGGGGGTATTGCAACTTTTCAGCATTTTGAGGCGAAATTGTTCCTTTGGGGGGGTATTTCAATTTTTTTGCTATTTTGAGGCGAAATTGTTCCTTTGGGGGGGTATTGCAACTTTTCGGCATTTTGAGGCGAAATTGTTCCTTTGGGGGGTATTGC